>NC_133743.1:4255037-4855037 GCF_048934315.1 Petromyzon marinus
AACCCACCTGACTCACCCACCAACTCACCCACGCACTCACCCACTCACTCATTTGCTCACTCACTCACCTACCCACTCATTCAACGACTTTACTCACCCACCCACTCACCCACCTCACTCACACACTTACCCACTCACTCACCCACTAACTCACCCACTCACTCACTCATCCACTGACTCATCTATCCACTCATTCACTCACCAACCCACCCGCTCACCCATTCACCCACCGACTCACTTTTCACTCACTCACCCACTTACCCACCCATCCACCCACTCACCCACCCACCCACTCACCCACACACACACTCACTCACCCACCTACCCACTCACTCACCCACTCATTCACCCACTCACTTAATGTATCCACTCACTCACCCACTCACTCACTCATCCACTGACTCACCCACTCACTCACCCACTCATTCAACGACTTACTCACCCACCTACTCACCCACTCACTCACACACTTACCCACTCACTCACTCACCCACTAACTCACCCACTCACTCACTCAATCACTTACTCACCCACTCAATCACCAACCCACTCACTCATCCACTCACCCACCCACCCACTCACTCATCCACCCACCTACCCACTCACCCACCCACTCACCCACCCATTCACCCACCCACCACTCATTCATCCACTCACTCACCCACTCACCCACCCACTCATTCAACGACTTACCCACCCACTCACCCACTCACTAACTCACCCACTCACTCACTCATCCACTGACTCATCTACCCATTCACTCACTCACCAACCCACTCAACTCACCCACCTACCCACCCACTCGCCCACTCACTGATCCACTCACCTACCAACTCACCGTGCAGCAGTCTGAGCGGAGGGTTGGTGGGGTGAAGAGTGGGTAACTTGGAATCGGTTACCGGTTCGACGTTGTTTCCTGACTCTCCGAAACCGAAAGCGGTGGGGGAGATAAGCGAAGAGAGAGATAAACGATCTCCCTCTCTCGCCCTCTCTCCGCGCCGATTATGATGATTGGGGAGAGAGATTGAGAGGGAGTGAGATAGGGAGTGTGGAGTTACCTCTGCCCAAACACAATCTCATGCGTACGGCTTACAGCACTCTCTCCCTCACTCTCACACTCTCACACATTCTGACTCAAGGGAGTGTGAGAGAGTGTGAGTGTTAGGCAGTGAGAGTGAGAAGGGAGTGTGAGTCGGAGTGAGAGTGTTAGAGAGTGTGAGAGAGTGCGAGTGGGAGGGAGAGTGAGTCAGAGTGAGAGTGTGAGAGAGTGTGAGTGAGTGTGTTAGAGAGAGTGTGAGTGTTTTAGAATGAGAGTGAGTGGGAGAGAGAGTGTGAGTCAGAGTGAGAGTGTGAGAGAGAGTGAGTGAGAGTGTGAGTGTAGAGTGTGAGTGTTATAGAATGAGAGTGAGTTTGAGTGAGAGTGTGAGTCAGAGTGAGAGTGTTAGAGAGAGTGTGAGTGTTATAGAATGAGAGTGAGTGAGAGTGTCAGTCAGAGTGAGGGTGTGAGAGAATGAGAGTGTGAGTGTTATAGAATGAGAGTGAGTGTGAGAGAGTGAGTCAGAGTGAGAGTGTTAGAGAGAGTGTGAGTGAGAGTGTTAGAGAGAGTGTGAGTGTTATAGAATGAGTGTGAGTGAGAGTGTGATCAGAGTGAGAGTGTGAGAGTGAGAGAGTGTGAGTGTTATAGAATGAGAGTGAGTGTGAGTGAGAGTGTGAGTCAGAGTGAGAGTGTGAGAGAGTGTGAGTGAGAGTGTTACAGAGAGTGTGAGTGTTATAGAATGAGTGTGAGTCAGAGTGAGAGTGTGAGAGTGAGAGTGTTAGAGAGAGTGTGAGTGTTATAGAATGAGAGTGAGTGTGAGTCGGAGTGAGTCAGAGTGAGAGTGTGAGAGAGTGTGAGTCAGAGTGAGAGTGTGAGTGAAAGTGTGAGTGTAGAGTGTGAGTGTTATAGAATGAGTGTGAGTGAGAGTGTGATCAGAGTGAGAGTGTGAGAGTGAGAGAGTGTGAGTGTTATAGAATGAGAGTGAGTGTGAGTGAGAGTGTGAGTCAGAGTGAGAGTGTGAGAGAGTGTGAGTGAGAGTGTTACAGAGAGTGTGAGTGTTATAGAATGAGTGTGAGTCAGAGTGAGAGTGTGAGAGTGAGAGTGTTAGAGAGAGTGTGAGTGTTATAGAATGAGAGTGAGTGTGAGTCGAGTGAGTCAGAGTGAGAGTGTGAGAGAGTGTGAGTCAGAGTGAGAGTGTGAGTGAGGTGTGAGTGTAGAGTGTGAGTGTTATAGAATGAGAGTGAGTGTGAGTCGGAGTGAGTCAGAGTGAGAGTGTGAGAGAGTGTGAGTCAGAGTGAGAGTGTGAGTGAGGGTGTGAGTGTAGAGTGTGAGTGTTATAGAATGAGAGTGAGTCGGAGTGAGAGAGTGTGAGTCAGAGTGAGAGAGTGTGAGGGTGAGAGTGTTAGAGAGAGTGTGAGTGTTATAGAATGAGAGTGAGTGTGAGTGAGAGTGTCAGTCAGAGTGAGGGTGTGAGAGAGTGTGAGTGAGAGTGTTACAGAGAGTGTGAGTGAGAGTGTTAGAGAGAGTGTGAGTGTTATAGAATGAGTGTGAGTCAGAGTGTGAGAGTGAGAGTGTTAAAGAGAGTGTGAGTGAGAGTGTTAGAGAGAGTGTGAGTGGTTATAGAATGAGAGTGAGTGTGAGTGAGAGTGTGAGTCAGAGTGAGGGTGTGAGAGGGTGTGAGTGAGAGTGTTAGAGAGTGTGAGAGTGAGAGTGTTACAGAGAGTGTGAGTGTTATATAATGAGAGTGAGTGTGAGTCGGAGTGAGTCAGAGTGAGAGTGTGAGAGAGTGTGAGTCAGAGTGAGAGTGTTATAGAGAGTGTGAGTGAGAGTGTTACAGAGAGTGTGAGTGTTATAGAATGAGAGTGAGTGTGAGAGAGTGTGAGTCAGAGTGAGAGTGTGAGAGAGAGTGAGTGAGAGTGTGAGTGTAGAGTGTGAGTGTTATAGAATGAGAGTGAGTGTGAGTCGGAGTGAGAGTGTGAGCGTGAGAGTGTTAGAGAGAGTGTGAGTGTTATAGAATGAGAGTGAGTGAGAGTGTGAGTCAGAGTGTGAGAGAGTGAGAGTGTTAGAGAGAGTGAGAGTGTTATAGAATGAGAGTGAGTGTGAGAGAGTGTGAGTCAGAGTGAGAGTGTTAGAGAGAATGTGAGTGTTATAGAATGAGAGTGAGTCAGAGTGAGAGAGTGTGAGTCAGAGTGAGAGTGTGAGTCAGAGTGAGAGTGTTAGAGAGAGTGTGAGTGTTATAGAATGAGAGTGAGTGTGAGAGAGTGTGAGTCAGAGTGAGAGTGTGAGAGTGAGAGTGTTAGAGAGAGTGAGAGTGTTATATAATGAGAGTGAGTGAGAGTGTGAGTCAGAGTGAGGGTGTGAGAGGGTGTAAGTGAGAGTGTTGGAGAGAGTGTGAGTGTTATAGAATGAGAGTGAGTGTGAGGGAGTGTGAGTGTGAGAGAGTGTGAGTCGGAGTGAGAGAGGGAGAGAGTGTGAGTCGGAGTGAGAGTGTGAGTGTTAGAGAGTGTGAGAGAGAGTGTGAGTCGGAGTGAGAGTGTTAGAGAGTGAGAGTGTGAGAGAGTGAGAGTGTGAGAGAGTGAGAAGGAAGTTGTGAGTCGGAGCGAGAGTGTGAGAGAGTGTGAGAGAGTGAGAGAGAGTGAGAAGGGAGTGTGAGTCGGAGTGAGAGAGTGTGAGAGGGTGAGAGTGTTAGAGAGAGTGTGAGAGTGTGAGAGAGTGGGATTGAGAAGGGAGTGTGAGTGAGTGAGATTGAGAGAGAGAGTGTGAGTCGGAGTGAGAGAGTGTGAGAGTGTTAGAGAGAGTGTGAGAGTCTGAGAGAGTGAGAGTGAGAAGGGGAGTGAGAGTGTTAGAGAGTGAGAGTGTGAGAGAGTGAGAAGGGAGTGAGAGTGTTAGAGAGAGTGTGAGAGTCTGAGAGAGTGAGAGTGAGAAGGGAGTGAGAGTGTTAGAGAGAGTGTGAGAGTCTGAGAGAGTGAGAGTGAGAAGGGAGTGAGAGTGTTAGAGAGTGAGAGTGTGAGAGAGTGAGAGTGAGAAGGGAGTGTGAGTCGGAGTGAGAGAGTGTGAGAGAGTGAGAGTGTTAGAGAGAGTGTGAGAGTGTGAGAGAGTGGGATTGAGAAGGGAGTGTGAGTGAGTGAGAGTGAGAGAGAGAGTGTGAGTCGGAGTGAGAGAGTGTGAGAGTGTTAGAGAGAGTGTGAGAGTCTGAGAGAGTGAGAGTGAGAAGGGAGTGAGAGTGTTAGAGAGTGAGAGTGTAAGAGAGTGAGAAGGGAGTGAGGTGTTAGAGAGAGTGTGAGAGTCTGAGAGAGTGAGAAGGGAGTGAGAGTGTTAGAGAGTGAGAGTGTGAGAGAGTGAGAGTGAGAAGGGAGTGTGAGTCGGAGTGAGAGAGTGTGAGAGTGTTAGAGAGTGTGAGAGTGTGAGAGAGTGAGAAGGGAGTGAGAGTGAGAGAGTGTGAGAGAGTGTGAGAGAGTGAGAGTGTTAGAGAGTGAGAGTGTGAGAGAGAAAGTGTGTGTCAGAGTGAGAGAGTGTGAGAGTGTTAGAGAGTGAGAGTGTGAGAGAGTGAGAAGGGAGTGTGAGTGAGTGAGAGTGAGAGAGCGAGTGTGAGTCGGAGTGAGAGAGTGTGAGAGTGTTAGAGAGAGTGTGAGAGTGTGAGAGAGTGAGAGTGAGAAGGGAGTGAGAGTGTTAGAGAGTGAGAGTGTGAGAGAGTGAGAAGGGAGTCAGAGTGTTAGAGAGAGAGTGAGAGTGTGAGAGAGTGAGAGTGAGAAGGGAGTGTGAGAGAAGAAAGGGAGTGAGAGTGTTAGAGAGTGAGAGTGTGAGAGAGTGAGAAGGGAGAGAGAGTGTTAGAGAGAGAGAGAGAGTGTGAGAGAGTGAGAAGGGAGTCAGAGTGTTAGAGAGAGAGTGAGAGTGTGAGAGAGTGAGAGTGAGAAGGGAGTGTGAGAGAGTGAGAAGGGAGTGAGAGTGTTAGAGAGTGAGAGTGTGAGAGAGTGAGAAGGGAGTGAGAGTGTTAGAGAGTGAGAGTGTGAGAGAGTGAGAAGGGAGTCAGAGTGTTAGAGAGAGAGTGAGAGTGTGAGAGAGTGAGAGTGAGAAGGGAGTGTGAGAGAGTGAGAAGGGAGTGAGAGTGTTAGAGAGTGAGAGTGTGAGAGAGTGAGAGTGTGAGAGAGTGAGAAGGGAGTGAGAGTGTTAGAGAGTGAGAGTGTGAGAGAGTGAGAAGGGAGTCAGAGTGTTAGAGAGAGAGTGAGAGTGTGAGAGAGTGAGAGTGAGAAGGGAGTGTGAGAGAGTGAGAAGGGAGTGAGAGTGTTAGAGAGTGAGAGTGTGAGAGAGTGAGAGTGTGAGAGAGTGAGAAGGGAGTGAGAGTGTTAGAGAGTGAGAGTGTGAGAGAGTGAGAAGGGAGTGAGAGTGTTAGAGAGTGAGAGTGTGAGAGTGTGAGAGAGTGAGAAGGGAGTGAGAGAGTGTTAGAGAGAGAGTGTGAGAGAGTGAGAAGGGAGTGAGAGTGTTAGAGAGTGAGAGTTGTGAGAGGTGAGAGGGAGTGAGAGTGTTAGAGAGTGAGAGTGTGAGAGTGTGAGAGAGTGAGAAGGGAGTAGAGAGTGTTAGAGAGAGAGTGTGAGAGAGTGAGAGTGAGAAGGGAGTGTGAGTCGGAGTGAGAGAGTGTTAGAGAGAGAGTGTGAGAGAGTGAGAAGGGAGTGAGAGTGTTAGAGAGTGAGAGTGTGAGAGAGTGAGAAGGGAGTGAGAGTGTTAGAGAGTGAGAGTGTGAGAGTGGAGAGAGTGAGAAGGGAGTGAGAGAGTGTTAGAGAGAGAGTGTGAGAGAGTGAGAGTGAGAAGGAGTGTGAGTCGGAGTGAGAGAGTGTTAGAGAGAGAGTGTGAGAGAGTGAGAAGGGAGTGAGAGTGTTAGAGAGTGAGAGTGTGAGAGAGTGAGAAGGGAGTGAGAGTGTTAGAGAGTGAGAGTGTGAGAGAGTGAGAAGGGAGTGAGAGTGTTAGAGAGTGAGAGTGTGAGAGTGTGAGAGAGTGAGAAGGGAGTGAGAGAGTGTTAGAGAGAGAGTGTGAGAGAGTGAGAGTGAGAAGGGAGTGGAGTCGGAGTGAGAGAGTGTTAGAGAGAGAGTGTGAGAGAGTGAGAAGGGAGTGAGAGTGTTAGAGAGTGAGAGTGTGAGAGAGTGAGAGTGTTAGAGAGTGAGAGTGTGAGAGTGTGAGAGAGTGAGGAAGGGAGTGAGAGAGTGTTAGAGAGAGAGTGTGAGAGAGTGAGAGTGAGAAGGGAGTGTGAGTCGGAGTGAGAGAGTGTTAGAGAGAGAGTGTGAGAGAGTGAGAAGGGAGTGAGAGTGTTAGAGAGTGAGAGAGTGTGAGAGTGTGAGAGAGTGAGAAGGGAGTGAGAGAGTGTTAGAGAGGAGTGTGAGGTGTGAGAGTGAGAAGGGAGTGTGAGTCGGAGTGAGAGGGTGTGAGAGTGTTAGAGAGTGTGAGAGTGTGAGAGAGTGAGAAGGGAGTGAGAGTGTTTAGAGAGAGTGGAGAGATGTTAGAGAGAGAGTGAGAGAGAGTGAGAGTGAGAAGGGAGTGTGAGTCTGAGTGAGTGGGTGTGAGTCCTTGACCTTGAAACCACTTTTATTGCGTAGACAGCAACAGCACTGGAGGAAGATTTCGATGCAACACGTGGCACAGTGCAGCTTGCACGTTCGCTCGTCACGTGGCACGTGACGCCGCCCGTGCCCCTAGCCCCCCACCCGTCCCGTGGTGGTGGTGGTGGTGGTCGTCGTCGCGCACGCCACGCCCGACAAGCGGAGCGCGTTCGGGCCATCCGTAAATGACGTCACGCACCTAGGTGGGGGGGGGGGGGGTCAGACATTTGTGACGATGTGTGACGAGGGGGGGGGGGTTGAGAAATGTGACGTCACATCAAAATGCGCAACTTTAAATAAATATAGACAACACGTTCTACTTAATTAAATAGACTTTTTGATAAATGTTTTCTCCTACAACATCAGAGTGCAGCGCCACATTAAATACGCACTACAATGACAATAGTTTAAAGCAATTAGAATAATTTTTTATATTTATTTTTTTGGGGGGGGGGAGGGGCAGAGCTTTGTGACGTCATATTTGACGACTGGGGGGGGGGGGGGGGGGTCAAAAATCGTCCAAAATCGCGTGACGTAATTAATGGACGGCCTCTTAGAAGGTGAAATGGAGGGTGCCGTTTGCGTCGGTGCAGAGGGCCATGTCCACCCCCCCCCCCTCCCCCCTGGCGTCCAAGCTTCCATGGCATTTGAGCGGAACGCGTCGTGCTCCAGGCCGGAGCAGGCCTCTGAACAGTGGCACCAGAGAGCAGCCATCAGTTTCACCTTGCAGCATCTTTTTCCCTGTCTCGTGCACTGCAACCTTTGCCTGGGCGCAGGCGAAGTTGGTGAAATCGTGGCGCTTGTTAGCCATATACGAAGCGGCTGCCGTAGAAGGGCACATCCATGCTCCTAAAAATGGTCTCCAGAAGGCGGGACATTGGGTTTGAGCCACTGGCAGCGCAAGCACTGGTGGGGCAGATCCTCCCTGGCACCGCGGAAAGCGCACAGGTCTGGTACCCCCGGGGAGATTTTGGCTGGGCCGCACGGGCCGATTGCAACGTCCAGTGCATCAACGTCCACTGGAGGTCACCCGCAGCGTCTTGGCTATGGGTGGACTTGTACATTTGAGGGAGAGTGAGAGTTCGAGCGAGCGAGTGAGAGTGTTAGAGAGCGTGTAAGAGAGAAAGAGTGAGAGTGCGAGAGAGAGAGAGAGAGAGGCAGTGTCGGAGTGAGACCATGAGAGAGTGTGAGAGAGAGTGTTAGAGAGTGAGAGTGCACATCACCAACGTGTTTACAAGGTCCCCCTCATTCAAAATGGCCAAAGCCAGCGACCTCAAGTGCACCAATCCCCAGCCCTATACGTAGGTGACTTCAACGGCCACCGGTGTGGGTGGAGAAGACGACAACCTTCCCGTGGCCTCCACCATTAACCCGCTCGTCACGAACTGATGCCGTCGACCCGGCAGCGATCGAACGCCTTGAAAGGGGCCTCCCGCTCACAACACCAAAGGGGTCCTGTTCAGGGCCACACTTACCGCAGCGTGGGCCCATCAACGCATCCTCGCCATCTAAATGTAGAGGCGGGAGACCCACCGAGGCTCAAGAGAGAGGGCAACCTTCCTGGGATGTTTCCTCGAACTCCGCACGGCTCGACATGCTCGCGGCTCCAAGAGCCCCCCAGTACAGCATGACGACGAGAAAGACGTCTCAAAAATATAACCCCCCCCTCCCCTCCCCCCCCCCCTGGATTTCTTGAAAGCTGCCAGCCACCCTCCTCCTGTTTCGGTCTTCAATAGCAGTAGCCGTGCCACTGTGCGTCATCCAGAACAGAGACCGTACGACGTGTAACGTACGTGATGTAACGCACGTTAAACTTATTTCGCACCATATGTAGTCAACCGTGCAAGTCGGAGGTGCTGTGCATGTATCAATAATGTATGGAAACCGACGCAATGCCCCCTATCCACAGATATGGAGACATCACAGCAACAATGATGATGATGATGATGATTCACTACTACTCCGCTTGCTCCTAACGTGGTTTGTCTGAGCTTGACCACCTGAATGTGATATTTGTTGTCGTTTGCTCTGCATGTACATTAGTCATACGAAAGAAGAAGACTCTCACTCACTCACACTCACTAACACTTGAACTACACATTCTTACTCTCAACAACAACATCTGCCGTTCCCTAAGAATTTTACGGTGACATCACCACGGCACTTATGCCAGGCTAGGTGCACCGCGAATTCCACGTGAAGTGTTGAAGGCTCGCTGGCAGAAGGTTATGGGACAGACCCAGGTGCCATAGGTTGAATGACTGAGATGAATGGCAGATGCACCAGTAGCGTCCTTCATGAGACTCCTCCTGTATAGAGGCCAATCTTGACACTGCTGGTACCGGCCATCGGCAGGTCCACTCAGTTCCACATCCTCTTGTATGGCATCACTCCATCTCTTCTCGAGCCCGTGCCGCGCCCGTTTAATCACCAACACGCCAGAACAGCGTGTTGGTGATTTCACGTCCATCGACTGCACAAAAGTCTAGCAGCCTCCCTATCGTTGTTACTGAGCTGATGTGACCCATGCCTTCCAATCACGCCAGCCCAGGTGCCAGCGTCATGACACATTCGGATATTAAAGTCACCTAACAAGATGACTCTATCCCGAGGGGCCAGTTTAGCTAGCACCTGGGACAGGAGGTTATCTGACTCATCGGCCTTGCCTGTATCACGCCACTGATCTTCATCTTCGGTGGGGGCATAAGCAGTCACCATCACCATTCCATGCCTGTTGATCGGGAGACAAGCCACAGTAGCCTGGGTTCACAACTTCCCACACCTCACTGCCACGCTCCCAAGCCCCCTTCATTATGTTGACAGTCGCCTGCCCCGAATAGAGGACTGTCCACCCCTCATAGTGACTGGAGCCAGAACCGGACCACCGGACTTCCTGAAAACCGCAGAGATCAAGGCGCTACTGGTCCAGCTCCCGACGGATGAATTGCAACCTCTCCTCCGCAGTGAGCGTTCGAACATTCCGTGTGACCAACTGCAGTGGCGTTTTGCTGTTTCTGGAGGAACCCCGAGAGTGCGGGTTCAGTCTCCTGGCTCCACCAAATGGGGTTGGCCAGGAGACGCCATCGACGCCTGTCCCCCTGGGGCCTCCGGAGAAAGTTTAGCTGGATATTTTGTTTGTGGTTTCGAGGTACTTCGGTTGAAGGTGCAGGGGTTACCAGCACCTCGCACTCGTCCAGATCCCTCTTTGGCCGCTGTGGTGGCTACAAACGCCATGAGGGGCCATGGCCAATTGAAATTGTACATCCCCCCATGGCACCGCTGACCACAGAGTTACCGTCCAGCACCACCAACGAAGTAGTGGGTTGTTGTCACTTTCACACTCACTCTCACACTCACCCACACTCACCCACACTCACTCACACTCACTCACACTCTCTCGGCAGAACAGGGACAGAATCAACTCTCCACCCATACAGCAGTTGCAGAGGGGGGAGTGGCACCCGGGCCGGGAGTCGAACCCAGGCCGCCGCCCTCCGTGACTCAAGCCACGGGGGGCGGGGGGGGAGGCTCGGATATCACGCGGGAGGTGGGGCTGGTAGGGGGGGGATGGGGGGCGGGTTAGGGTTGGGGGTTGGGGGCTGGTGGTGGGTGAGGGTGGGGGCTGGTGGGTGCCCAGGCGCGCTATAAAAGGCGCTTAGCGAGGAGCAGCAGCAGTGGAGGCAGTGCTCAGAGCCAGTCTCGTGGTGGTGCCTCCATATCTCCACTCGCCCCAGTTCGAGTCCCAACCCGGGCTGCCACCTCCTCCATCTCCACCACCACCACCACCACCTTCTCCATCTCCACCACCACCTCCTCCATCGCCACCACCTCCTCCACCACCTCCTCCATCTCCACCACCTCCTCCACCACCTCCATCTCCACCACCATCTCCACTACCTCCTCCACCACCACCACCGCCTCGCTCTCCCCATGGCCTCCCCGCGGTGTCGCACTGCGAGCCGCCTTCTCCACCTCCCGCTGCTGCTGCTGCTTCTCGTGGCTGTGGCTCGGCCCTCCCTGGGGCTTCCACGGCAGCTCGGGGAGGGCCCTGCGGGAGTCGCACGGACGCCAGAGGCTGCCCAGCTGGGAGGATCCAACCCCGAAACCAGTGGGCAGTGGGTGAGGCACACACGCACACATATACACACACATATACACACACTCATACATATACACACACTCATACATACACACTCATACATATATACACACACACACATATACACACACACACTCTCACACACATACACACACCAAGGCCGTAGCCATGGAGTCAACATTGAGGGGGACCAAATCTTCCACGGTATCTGGGGGTCCCAACCCAGAAAAATATCGAAATTTGAAAACTCATATCCTGCCTAAATATAAAAAAAATCACTAACACATGGAATGGACTTTTTCTTAATTTTTTACAATAATGTATAATCGTGTATTGGATTACATTGCTCTGTTTTTACTTTTTTTACATTTCTTGATTCATTGTATGTAATCGCAGAGATTAGGGATGAATAAAGTACAACCATAACCACAATCATATAAACAGAAATCTATGCAATGATTTATATGAAGACGTCAGGATATTGTGGCCAAGGTTTAGCAATTTGTTGTTTTCATTTACATGGCAAAGCAAATATTTATTTTTATAGCAATATATTGGGGGGGGGACATTTTGAGTATATTTGAATATTATAATTACAGCCTTGACACACACTCTCACACACATATACACACAAACTCTCAACAACAACAACAACCGCCATTCGCCACTAAGTGGCGGTGACGTCACCACGACGCTAGTGCCAGGCCATGTGCACCTTGAGGCCACGTGAAGTGTCGAACGCCCGCGGGCAGGAGGTCACGGGGCAGACCCAGGTGCCACGGGTCGACTGACGGAGATGACTGACTGGTGCACCACCTGTGCCCCCTACTGTGCCAACCTGCTGTGCTTTAGCCACCCGGTGCTCCGCTCGTTGTTGTGAGCGTCGCTCCTCCGCCCTCCGTTGTTGCTATGAGGGCGACTGCCTCCAACTGCCCAGTAGTGTCCTTCACGAGCCTCCTCCACAGAGGCCGATCTTGACACCGCTGGTACCAGTCATCGGCAAGTCCACTCAGCTTCACGTCCTCCTGTACCACATCACTCCATCTCTCCTCTAGCCCGTGCCGCGCCCGTTTAGCCCACTCGATCCGGCCGAACAAAAGCTGTTTCGGCATGTGGTGGCTCGGCATGCGGGCTACATGACCCAGCGAACGCAGCCTTGCCTGCCGGAGGAGCTCACCGATGGGACCTTGCCCAGATCTTTCAAAGATTTGTGAGCTCCTCACAAAATCCAGCCTGGTTAAACCCAGGATGAATCCTAGGCAGGCTAGCCTAAATGTTTCTAACCGGCGAAGATGTTCCATTCGGGGGGTCCACGTTTCGCAAGCGTAGAGAAGGGAGGGAATGACCGTGGCCGAGAAGACCTGAAGCTTAGTGCGGAGCGACAGACAAGGTAGCTTTCGCACAGTGTTACGCAACCGATGAAAATATATTGCCGCTCGACTGATTCGGAGTGAGACCTCTGCTGTTAAACTGGAGCCGGTCATAAGCACACTGTCCAGGTATGGGAAACTCTCCACTCTCTCCACAACTGCCCCACCAATTGGGAGCTGTGGCGGTGAAGTGTTTGGTGGCACATAAGGCCCCACCTCTTAGTCGCACGCTCCAGGTTCAGCAGGAGCACCAGCAACTCCTCTGAGTGAGCAACAATCACCAGCTCATTAGCATACGTAATATGGTTGACCAATAGGGAGCCATCCCTCCACACCCGGGCATCGATCAGCCTCCCAATGTGTCTATACCAGATTGAAATTCCTTTTGTACAACCATGTAAAACTTCTCGAACTACGTAGTCAAAGATGATATTAATGTGGAAGCCAGACGACATCCCTGTCACACCCCAAGGTGAACAGGAAATGGCTCTGACTCCTGGCCACGTAGTTTTACCAGGGTCTTCCCACCATCATGAAGGTCCTTCATGATTGTGAGGAGACTCTCAGGGACTTCGAAAGCACGAGGAACAAACCAGAGCACAGGCTTATTGATAGTGTCATAGGCCTTGACCAGGTCACTAAAGCAGAAGTGTAGGTCTTGTTGGAATTACCTACACGTCTGCTGCATCTGTGCCGGACCGCCATGGCTTGAAACCACATTGGGGCTCCGTAAGCCTCTCTTCAGCGTGCCTGGCAAGGCGATGTTGAATAATCCTTGCTAGGATCTTTCCTGGCACACTGTGGAGGGAGATGCCCCTGTAGTTGTTACAGTCTGTGCGGTCCCCTTTCTTAAGGCAGGGGACCACCAAGGCATCCTTACAATCCTGTGGAACTCATCAAGCGGTCCAGAATGTGATAATGATGTCGCTATAGGGCAGTGCACACAAACGCCACCCTGTCTCAGCAATTATCTTGGGACATAATCTCTGCCCAGCAGTTTTCCTGGTCTCAGACTGTGGATCGCCTTTTGTACTTCCTCAACAGATGGCACCTCAGCCAGACACTCACAGAGGGTGACTACTTCTAACATTTGCGGCACTGCAGCCTCAGCAAGGTCATCCCCAATTTGCCCCATGATGTTTCCAGGTTGAGGGATTCCCCCCCCCCCCCCCAACCAAGACCTCAGAGATTTGATCACCGTTTTTTCCCCTAATGATGGAAATAGGTGTGGCACTGTAATTACTTTTTTGATGGAGTTAAAGAGTGATTTGTGATCATGGGCTATTGAGGCAGACTCCATTTCCTCAGCAACCCGCGACTACCACCAATCCTTGCAGCGCCGCATGGCTCTCCGAACCTCCGAGCAAAGGCTTCGGTAAACCTCCTGATTCTCTGATGTGTGATGCTGTAGAGGGTGGGAGTGGACCTGTTGCTTTTTTCAAGCCAGCCTGAACACCTCCTCTATCAGTCAGGGTCTCTGGTGAGGTCTGGATCGTGTTCCCAAAGCGGACATTGCAGCTGCATGAGCCACAGTCCTAAACCTCGCCCATTTACCCTTGACATCAGGAGGAGTGGGGGGCGGGACGCTGTCAGCCCCAACTGCAAGCGATGATGAAATTTTCGCTTGCAACTTTCTTCAGCTAGTTGAAAGCAGGTCGCTGTGGGGTTCAATGGGGTCCTGGATGTACACCCACCACCGGATTGGAAGAATGGCAGATGCATGTTACAGATGACAAGTCGATGGTCAGTGGGCAGATCAGCTCCACGGTAGGTCCTGGTGTCAAGGACATGGGCCTGCATCCGCTGCTCCGTCACTATGTAGTCCGGCAGATGTTCTTGCTTGGACCCGGCACGCATCCACGATGTTGTGTGGATGCACCAATGCCGGGACAGCGTGTTCGTAATTACAAGTCCATTGGCTGCACCGAAGTCTATCAGCCTCGTACCGTTATTATTGATCTGATCTGGCCCATGCCTTCCAATCACTCCAGCACAGGTGCCAGCATCATGACCCCTTACCTAGATATATATTTTTTACGTGGTCTCGTGGTAAGTAAATTGAAGGTGGAGGGGTTACCAGCCCCTCGCACCCGTCCAGAGCCCCCGTTGGCCGCTGTGGTGGCTACAATTGCATGAGGGGAACAGCCGATTGGAATCGGCCTTCTCATACATGGCATTGCTCACAGCCTCCATAGCGATACCGTGCGGCACCATTGAGGAGGTAGGGGGTTGTTTTTTTGCAACACACACACAGCCTGTAGCACCTGGCATGCATCATCACTACTACCATCATGCTGGATGCTGGAGTGTGCCTGCCTCCAACTGCTCAGTAGCAGCGTCCTTCACGAGCCTCCTCCTGCGGAAAGGCCGATCCTAACACCATGGGTACCGGTGACTGGCAAGTCCACTCAGCTCCGCATGCTCCCGTACCGCATCAGCTCCATCTCTTCTTGAGCCCGTGCCACTCGCCCACACACTCAACCCTCAGTCCATCTCTTCTCCAGCCCATGTAGCACCCATTCAGGCCCCTCTATCCGTTCCACCTGCCTGTCCCACCTGCCTGTCCCACCTGCCTGTCCCACCTGCCTGTCCCACCTGTCTGTCCCACCTGCCTGTCCCACCTGTCTGTCCCACCTCCCTGTCCCACCTGCCTGTCCCACCTGTCTGTCCCACCTGTCTGTCCCACCTACTTGTCCCACCTGCCTGTCCCACCTCCCTGTCCCACCTGCCTGTCCCACCTCCCTGTCCCACCTGTCTGTCCCACCTGTCTGTCCCACCTGCCTGTCCCACCTGCCTGTTCCACCTCCCTGTCCCACCTGCCTGTCCCACCTGTCTGTCCCACTTGCCTGTCCCACCTGCCTGTCCCACCTGTCTGTCCCACCTGTCTGTCCCACCTGCCTGTCCCACCTGTCTGTCCCGCCTGCCTGTCCCACCTCCCTGTCCCACCTGCCTGTCCCACCTGCCTGTCCCACCTCCCTGTCCCACCTGTCTGTCCCACCTGCCTGTCCCACCTGTCTGTCCCACCTCCCTGTCCCACCTGCCTGTCCCACCTGCCTGTCCCACCTGTCTGTCCCACCTGCCTGTCCCACCTGCCTGTCCCACCTGTCTGTCCCACCTGCCTGTCCCACCTGCCTGTCCCACCTCCCTGTCCCACCTCCCTGTCCCACCTGCCTGTCCCACCTGCCTGTCCCACCTGCCTGTCCCACCTGTCTGTCCCACCTGCCTGTCCCACCTGCCTGTCCCACCTCCCTGTCCCACCTCCCTGTCCCACCTGCCTGTCCCACCTGCCTGTCCCACCTGTCTGTCCCACCTGCCTGTCCCACCTCCCTGTCCCACCTCCCTGTCCCACCTGCCTGTCCCACCTGTCTGTCCCGCGTATCTCCATTCCGCTCACGGGACTGACACCCCCCCCTCCCCCCCCCGCCCCAACACCGGCGTGTGTCGTCAACAACCCTCAGGCCACATCATGGGCAAAAAGAGCTCCGCCGATACCGAGTGGGCGGCCGCCGGGGAGGAGGACGCCGGAGGAGCCTGGAGGGACCGGGAGGAGCTGGACGCCTCCGATGGAGACTCCTCACCGGCGGAGTGGAACTCCTCACCCGCCGCCGTTCGCCAGGTGAGCACCACTCAACGGGGTGAGCGGAGGTCGAACCCGGCATGGCGCAGTTCGCCGCTGACCGTTGCACCCCACCAAGGAGGGACAGAGATCGCCCAGGTAGCCTCTAGCAGGGATGTATGGGCAAGTGCTTTTAGTAGCGAGTTATAGCAGCCACCAATGATATACACACAGACAAAGCTCCCCCAGGTAGCCTCTAGCAGGCATGTATGGGCAAGTGCTTTTAGTAGCGAGTTATAGCAGCCACCAATGATATACACACAGACAAAGCTCCCCCAGGTAGCCTCTAGCAGGCATGTATGGGCAAGTGCTTTTAGTAGCGAGTTATAGCAGCCACCAATGATATACACACAGACAAAGCTCCCCCAGGTAGCCTCTAGCAGGCATGTATGGGCAAGTGCTTTTAGTAGCGAGTTATTGCAGCCACCAATGATATACACACAGACAAAGCTCCCCCAGGTAGCCTCTAGCAGGGATGTATGGGCAAGTGCTTTTAGTAGCGAGTTATAGCAACCACCAATGATATACACACAGACAAAGCTCCCCCAGGTAGCCTCTAGCAGGGATGTAGGGGCAAGTGCTATTGGCGAGCACCTATGAAGGTTACCGGCACTGTGGCACACACAGAGGGGGTGGGTGGCCAGCACCACACCCGGCCGCCCCCAGTGGCGATGTTTACTGCATACCCTCGCACCCAGGTACTCATTTGAGGCTGAGTCGACGTAGGGGAGGCTCAGAACCTGTTAAAATAATCGCTTTTACTGCTGTTGGTGTCCGTGAGCGGGAATCGAACTCTGGCCACTGGGGCTACGTCACTGCTTCCCACACAGACACCCAAATACACACACAGACACATATCGAGGCCATTTTCGACACCGCTGCCCTAACTAAGCTTGTGCCGGAGACCCCGGGGGGACAGGCGTCTGTAATGTCTCCTGCCCAAACCCCATTCGGAGGAGCCACTGCGGGTGGCCTCGTGGAATATCCGAACGCTCACTGCGGAGGAGAAGCTGCCACTCCTCTGTTGGAAGCTGGACTGGTACTGCCTAGATCTCTGTGACATTCAGGAGGTCTGGTGAATCGGTTCTGGCTCCAGTCACCATGAGAGGTGGACAGTTCTCTACTTGGGGCAGGGGACTGCCAAACAACAGCGAGTGGCTCTTATTCTGAACAAAATTATGAAGGGGGCGTGGAAACGTGGCAATGAGGTGTGGGAAGTTGGAAGACCTAGGCTACTGTGAGCTCGTCCCCCAACGAAGATGAACATCAGTGGAATGATGCAGGCAAGGCCGATGAGTCAGATGCTTTCTATGACCTCCTGTCACAGGTGCTAGCTAAAGTGGCCCCTCAGAAAAGAGTAATCTTGTTGGGTAACTTCAATGCCCGAGTGGGTCATGACACTGGCACCTGGAAGGCATGGGCCAGATCAGCTCAATAACAATGGTAGGAGGCTCCTAGACTTCTGTGCAGCCCAAGGGCTTGTAATTACCAACATGCTGTTCTGGCATCGGCGCATCCACACAACATCATGGATGCAGATGTGGGCCCATGTCCTTGACACTGGGACCAACCGTGGAGCTGACCTTCCGACTTGTCATCTGGAAGATGCGCCTGCCATTCTTCCACTCCGGTGGTGGGTGTACATCCAGGACTCCATTCAAACCCACAGCGGCCTGGTTTCAACAAGTTGATTAAAGTTGCAAGCGAGAATGTCATCATCGCTTGCAGCTGGAGTTGGCATCGTCCCCCCCCCCCCTCCTGATACTAAGGGGAAATGGGCGAGGTTTAGGGCTGTGGCTCATGCAACTGCAATGGCTGCTTTGGATGCATGGTCCAAACCTCCCCAGAGACCCTGGCTGATAGAGGAGGTGTTCCAGCTAGTTGAGAAAAAGCGACAGGCTGACTCCCACCATCTACAGCATCCCATGGCAGAGAATGCAGAGGTTTATCGCAGCCGTCGCTCGGAGGTTCGGAGAGCTGTGCGGTGCTGCAGGTATGGGTGGTGGTCACAGATTGTTGAGGAGATGGAGTCTGCTTCTATAACCCACGATCACAAATCACTCGATAGCTCCATCAAAACAGTCGATTGCAGCGCCATACCATCCTTAAGGGAAACAACGATGATCCGATCTCCGACTGCCAGGAATAGGTTTGCAGATGTGCTGAGCATTTGTGAGGTCTTTAGGGAGGGGAAATCCCTCGGCCTGGAAAAAATAATGGGTCAAAGTGGGGTTGACCCTGCTGAGGCTGCCGTGCCTGAAATATTGGAAGAAGTAGTCACCCCCTGTCAGTGGCTGGCTGAATTGCCATCAGTTGAGGAAGTGCAGAAGGCAATCCAGAGTCTGAGACCAGGAAAAGCACCGGACAGAGATGATCTCCAAAGCAAAATGCTGAGGGAGGGTGGCGTTTGTGCGCAGACTGCCCTATATGACATCATAATAACAGTCTGGACCACTGAATGGGTTCCGCAGGATAGGAAGGATGCCCTGGTGTTCCCACTCTTTAAGAAGGGGGACCGCACAGAATGTAACAACTACAGGGGCATCTCACTCCTCAGTGTGCCAGGAAAGGCCCTGGCAATAATTTTTCAACATCGTCTTGCCAGGCACACCGAGGAGAGGCTTGCAGAGCCCCATTGCGGTTTCAGGAAAGGGTGGTCCTGCACAGATGCCATATTTTCTGTCCGTCTGCTACAGCAGAGGTGTAGGGAATTCCAACAAGACCTACATCTCTGCTTTATTGACCTGGTCAAGGCCTATGAGACTATCAGTAGCCCTATGTGGCTGGGAGTCGGAGCCATTCCCTGTTCACTTTGGGGTGTGACAGGGATGTCCTCTGGCTCCCACAATTTTTACCATATTTTCGATCAGATCATTCGTGAAGGCTGTGATGGCTGTACCGGAGGAATTTCTATCTGGTAAACATACAATAGGAGGCTGATCCATGCCCATGTGTGGTCAAGGGATGCCTCCCTATTGGTCAACAATGTTACGTATGCTGGTTATCTGGTGATTGCTGCTCACGTGGACCCCTCTGGTGGAACATCTTTGCCGGTTAGAAACATTTAGGCTGGCCTGCCGACGATCCATCCCGGGTTGAACCAGGCTCGATTGTGTCAGGAGCTCATAAATTCATGAAAAATCTGGACAAAGTCTCATCAGTGAGCTCCCCTGGCAGGCAAGGCTGCATCGGCTGGGTCATGTAGCCCGCATGCCCAGCCACCGCATGCCTTAACGGCATTTGTTTGACCGGATCGTGGGGGCTAAACGGGCATGGCACGGCCTAGAGAGAGATGGAGTGATGTGGTACAGGAGGACGTGGAGCTGAGTGGTCTTGCCGATGACCGGTACCAGCGGTGTCCACATCGGCCTCTGTGGAGGAGGATCGTGAAGGATGCTGCTGGGCAGTTGGAGGCAGTCGCCCTCCAGCAACAACGGAGGGTAGAGGAGCGACGCTCAAAACAACGAGCGGAGCGCCGGGTGGCTTAAACACGGCAAGTTGGCAAGGTGGGGGGCAGAGGTGGTGCATCAGCCAGTCATCTCAGTCATCTCAGTCAGTCGACCCATGGCACCTGGGTCTGTCCCGTGACCTCATGCCAGCGGCCGTTCCACACTTCACGTTGCCTTAACGTGCACATTGCCTGGCACAAGCGTCGTGGTGACGTCACCGCCACTTAGTGGCGAATGGCGGTTGTTGTTGTTGTGTCTGTGTATCTGTGTGTGTGTCTGTGTGTGTGTATCTGCCTGTGTTTCACTGTGTGTCTGTGTGTCTGTGTCTGTGTGGGTTGTCTGTGTCTGTCTGTGTGTCTGTGTGTGTTGTCTGTGTCTGTGTTTGTGTGTGTGTCTGTGTGTCTGTGCGTGTTGTCTGTGTTTGTGTGTGTGTCTGTGTGTGTCTGTGTGTGTGTCTGTGTGTGTCTGTGTGTGTCTGTGTGTGTCTGTGTGTGTGTCTGTGTGTGTCTGTGTGTCTGTGTCTATGTGTCTGTGTATGTGTGTGTCTCTGTGTGTGTGTCTGTGTGTCTGTGTCTGTGTGTGTGTGTCTGTGTGTGCTGTCTCTCTTGCAGCTGAATTCCCTACTCCGGGCTCTGGGGGCCCTGGGCAGAGACGGTGAAGGAGGGAGATCCTCCTGACCAGCCCCACCCCTCCCCCATCTCACCTGAGCCCCCCAGTCTCATCTCCCACGCAGGCCCCCCACTCTCGTCTCCCACCTTAGCCCCCCACTCTCGTCTCCCACCTGAGCCCCCCACTCTCGTCTCCCACTTGAGCCCCCCACTCTCGTCTCCCACTTGAGCCCCCCACTCTCATCTCCCATCCAAGCCCCCCAATCTCATCTCCCACCCAGGCCCCCCAACTCTCGTCTCCCACTCAACTTAAATACACGGTGACTCTACTTAGAAAGAGGTTCCCAGAAGGTCTGTGTTCGTTAATTCCAACTTTACGCCTGCCAAACGCCTTGTTCGGGCGTGTACACTAAACACGGGGGATGGCTTTAGAGGTTGTAGAATCTCTTGTAAAAGTAGATGCCACTGGTTCCTTTTTTTTGCAGATGTAGATGCCACTGCTTCTTCGCGTTCTGCAGATGTAGATGCCACTGGTTCTTAACGTTCTGCAGATGTAGATGCCACTGGTTCTTCACGTTCTGTAGATGTAGATGCTAATGGTTCTTCACATTCTTCAGATGTAGATGCCACTGGTTTTTCACGTTCTACAGATGTAGATGCCACTGGTTCTTAACGTTCTGCAGATGTAGATGCCACTGGTTCTTCACGTTCTGTAGATGGAGATGCTAATGGTTCTTCACGTTCTGCAGATGGAGATGCCAATGGTTCTTCACGTTCTACAGATGTAGATGTCAATGGTTCTTTGCGTTCTGCAGATGTAGATGCCACTGGTTCTTCACGTTCTGTAGATGTAGATGCCACTGGTTCTTCACGTTCTTCAGATGTAGATGCCACTGGTTTTTCACGTTCTACAGATGTAGATGCCACTGGTTTTTCACGTTCTACAGATGTAAATGCCACTGGTTCTTCACGTTCTGTAGATGTAGATGCTAATGGTTCTTCACGTTCTGCAGATGTAGATGCCAATGGTTCTTCACGTTCTACAGATGTAGATGTCAATGGTTCTTCACGTTCTGTAGATGTAGATGCCACTGGTTTTTCACGTTCTACAGATGTAGATGCCACTGGTTCTTAACGTTCTGCAGATGTGGATGCCACTGGTTCTTCACGTTCTGCAGGTGTAGATGCCACTGGTTCTTCACGTTCTGTAGATGCCACTGGTTCTTCACGTTCTGTCGATGTAGATGCCACTGGTTCTTCATGTTCTGCAGATGTAGATGCCACTGGTTCTTCACGTTCTGCAGATGTAGATGCCACTGGTTCTTCACGTTCTGCAGATGTAGATGCCACTGGTTCTTCATGTTCTGCAGATGTAGATGCCACTGGTTCTTCACGTTCTACAGATGTAGATGCCACTGGTTCTTCACGTTCTGTAGATGTAGATGCCACTACCGCCATCTATTGCGCAGGAAGGTTTAACTTACGACTCTCGGTCCGAACAGGGAACTGGACCATTCCGTGACAGGTTTGTTCATATCTCTGATAGGTCGTAAGTCGAATTTTCGTAAATGGAGGAGGAGTCTCTGCACGTATATAGAGATAGAAAAATGTCCTTTCAGTGGACATCAGCACCCCCCCCCCGTAAAGCCACAGAGGCACTCTGCACCCTCGTGCAAGACAAAAAGTCCGTCCGGTACACCCTGACGAGCGAATACTCACACAGTCACTCACTCAGTCACTCACTCATACAGTTACTCACTCACTCACACACTCACCCACACAGTCACTCATGCAATAACTCACACAGTCACTCACACAGTCACTCACACACTCACTCACACAGTCATTCACTCACTCACCCACTCACTCACACTCGCACTCACACAGTCACTCACACAATCACTCATACAGTCACTCACTCACTCAGTCACTCACCCACTCAAACAGTCACTCACTCACCCGCTCATTCACCCACTCACACACTCACTCACACAGTCACTCACACAGTCACTCACCAACACAGTCACTCACTCACACTCACACACTCACTCACACACTCACTCAGTCACTCACTCACTCACACACACTCACCGACACACACTTACACAGTCACTCACTCAGTCACTCACTCATACAGTCACTCACTCAGTCACACAGTCACTCACTCAGTCACTCACTTATCCAGTCACTCACTCAGTCACTCACTCACCAACACACTCACTCACCCACACACACACAGTCACTCACTCACCCACACACTCACCCACACACTCACTCATAGTCATACACTCACCCACACACTCACAGGCTCACATACTTTTACACACACTCACAGTCACTCATACAGTCAGTCAGTCACAGTCACTCACTTATACGCACACTCAGTCACTCACAGTCACTCATACAGTCACTCACTCATACAGTCACTCACTCATACAGTCACTCACTCATACACTCACTCATACACTCACTCACTCATACACTCACTGATACACTCACTCACTCATACACTCACTCACTCATACACTCACTAACACACTCACTCATACACTCACTCACCCCTACATTCACTCACTCACACAGTCACTCACTCACACAGTCACTCACACAGTCACTCACTCATACAGTCACTCACTCATACAGTCAGTCACTCACACAGTCACGCACTCATACACTCACTCATACATACACTCACACACTCACTCAAACACACACTCACACAGTCACTCATACAGTCAGTCACTCACACAATCACTCACTTATCCACTTACTCACACACACACTCACTCACACAGTCACTCACACAGTCACTCACTTATACACTCACTCACACACAGTCACTCATACACACACTCCCTCATGCACTCACTGACTCATACACTCACTCACACACACTCACACAGTCAATCATACAGTTACTCATACAGTCACTCACTCACACATTCACTCATACACACACTCACTCACACACCCACTCACTAATACACTCACCCACACACTCACTGACCCACACACTCACTCACCCAGACTCACTCACCTGCACTCACTCATACACACACACACTCAACCACTCACTCACCACCGTCAACACATCTACCATCACTACCATCACCACAACCACCATCATCACAACCTGCATCACTACCATCACCACAACCACCATCATCACAACCAGCATCGCCACCATCATCACAACCAGCATCGCCACCATCTTCACAACCACCATCACCACAACCACAGCAGCTCACCACAACGACCATCACCACAACCACCATCATAACCACCATCACAGCGACCACCATCACCACCACCACAACCACCATCATAACCACCATCACCATCACCACAACACAACCACCATCATCACAACCAGCATCACCACCACCATCTTCACAACCACCATCACCACCATCACCACAACCACAGCAGCTCACCACAACGACCATCACCACAACCACCATCATAACCACCATCACCGCGACCACAACCATCACCACCACAACCACCATCACTACCACCATCACCACAACACAACCACCACAACCACCGTCGTAACAACCACCATCTTCACAACCACCATCACCACAACCATCATCACCACAACCACCATCACCACCATCACCACAACACAACCACCATCACCTAAACCACCATCTCCACAACCACCATCACCACCATCACCACAACCACCACAATTACCACAACCACCACAATCATCACAACCACTATCACCACCATCACCACAACAACCATGACCACCACCACCACAACCACCACAATTACCACAACCACCACAATTACCACAACCACCACAATTACCACAACCACCACAATCATCACAACCACTATCACCACCATCACCACAACAACCACCACCACAACCACAACCACCACCACAACCACCACAACTACTACAACCTACACAACCTACACCACAACCACTACAACCTACACAACCTACACAACCTACACCACAACCACCACAATCATCACAACCACCATCACCACCATCACCACAACCACCACAATTACCACAACCACCACAATCATCACAACCACTATCACCACCATCACCACAACAACCACCACCACCACAACCACCACCACAACCACCACAACCATCACAACCACTATCACCACCATCACCACAACCATCATCACCACAACCACCATCACCACAACCACCACAATTACCACAACCACCACAATCATCACAACCACTATCACCACCATCACCACAACAACCATGACCACCACCACCACAACCACCACAACCACTATCACCACCACAACCACCACAATTACCACAACCACCACAATCATCACAACCACTATCACCACCATCACCACAACAACCATGACCACCACCACCACAACCACCACAACCACTATCATCACCAAAACCACCATCACAACCACCACAACCACCACAATTACCACAACCACCACAATCATCACAACCACTATCACCACCATCACCACAACAACCATAACCACCACCACCACAACCACCACAACCACTATCATCACCACAACCACCATCACAACCACCACCACAACCACCACAATTACCACAACCACCACAATCATCACAACCACTATCACCACCATCACCACAACAACCACCACCACAACCACCACAATTACCACAACCACCACAATCATCACAACCACTATCACCACCATCACCACAACAACCACCACCACCACAACCACCACAACCACCACAATTACCACAACCACCACAATCATCACAACCACTATCACCACCATCACCACAACAACCACCACCACCACCATCACCACCACCACAACCACCATCACCACAACCATCACCACCACCACAACCACCATCACCACCATCACCACCACCACAACCACCACAACTTGTCAATTCCTGGGCAACCGCTCGCGGTGGTGTGGACAGAGCAGCTGCTGCAGGGGATGATTTCGAGGGACCCTGACGTCACAGTGCATGCAAATGAGATGCTAATTAGGCGCGTCATGCCAATGGCGATTACACAACGTTAACACACGAGACGGAACAGAGACTGCAAAGACAAAGATCCCCCGGGTAGCCTGCAGCAGACCCTTGGGGCAAATACGACGCTCCCGCTCCCCACACGCACACACAGCTAATACACACACCAATACCAATAGCCGCCATTCGGTGACGGCGCCACGGCGCCTGTGCCAGGCTAGGTGCACTTTGAGGCTGCCACGTGAAGTGTCGAAGGCTCGCTGACGGGAGGAGGTCTTGGGACAGACCCAGCAGGTGCCATGGGTTGACTGACTGAGATGACTGGTACATTCGCTGCCAGCTGTACCCCCCTACTGTGCCAACTTGCTGAATTTTAATCGCCTGGCGCTCCGCTCATTGTTGTGAGCGTCAATCCTCTGCCTTCCGTTGTTGCTTGAGGGTGACTGCCTCCAACTGCCCAGTAGCGTCACGCACACACACGCACAGACACTCACACGCACGCACATACAGCTCACAATAAATGAATATGAATTCTTGAATCGCACTGCGACTCCAAGTCGTGTTTCCTGTCATCATCGAGAATGGGCGTCTCTGCGCGTATTTGTCTGCTGCTGTGAATGTCCACGTGATGATGGATGATGATGATGATGTCAGCCTCTTTGGTTGAACTGCTGTCATTTGTGATGGCCAGGTCTCTTCTGATAAAAAGAGCTCCACCTGGTAACATGAACACAGTTTAGTTTTAGTATGGGTCTCTAAGTGTATGGGTCTCTGTGGGTCTGTATGGGTCTCTAAGTGTAGGGGTCTCTGTGGGTCGGTATGGGTCTCTAAGTGTAGGGGTCTCTGTGGGTCTGTGTGGGTCTCTGAGGGTCTCTGTGGGTCTGTGTGGGTCTGTATGGGTCTCTAAGTGTAGGGGTCTCTGTGGGTCTGTGTGGGTCTCTGTGGGTCTCTGTGGGTCTGTATGGGTCTCTGTGGGTCTCTGTGGGTCTGTATGAGTCTCTAAGTGTAGGGGTCTCTGTGGGTCTCTGTGGGTCTGTGTGGGTCTCTAAGTGTATGGGTCTCTGTGGGTCTGTGTGGGTCTCTGTGGGTCTGTGTGGGTCTCTGTGAGTCGCTGTGGGTCTGTGTGGGTCTCTGTGGGTCTGTGTGGGTCTCTGTAGGTCTGTGTGGGTCTCTAAGTGTAGGGGTCTCTGTGGGTCTGTGTGGGTCTCTAAGTGTAGGGGTCTCTGTGGGTCTGTGTGGGTCTCTAAGTGTATGGGTCTCTGTGGGTCTGTGTGGGTCTCTGTGGGTCTGTGTGGGTCTCTAAGTGTATGGGTCTCTGTGGGTCTGTGTGGGTCTTTGTGGGTCTCTGAGGGTCTGTGTGGGTCTGTGTGGGTCTCTAAGTGTATGGGTCTCTGTGGGTCTGTGTGGGTCTCTGTGGGTCTGTGTGGGTCTCTGTGGGTCTGTGTGGGTCTGTAAGTATATGGGTCTGTGTGTGGGTCTGTGTGGGTCTCTAAGTGTATGGGTCTCTGTGGGTCTGTATGGGTCTCTACGAGTATGCAGAATGATGCGTTTAGGGGCCGTCCATAAATGACGTCACGCACCTGCGGGGGGGGGGAATCAGACATTAGTGTGACGGGGGGGGGGGGTTGAGAAATATGACGTCACGTAAAAATGCACAACTTTAAATAAATATAGACAACACGTTCTACTTAATTAAATAGACTTTTTAATAAATGTTTTCTCCTACAACATCAGAGTGCAGCGCCACGTAAATACGCACTACAATGACAATAGTTTAAAGCGATTTGAAGCATGTTTTATTTTCAAATGGAAATATGGTTTTGGGGGGGCGGGGGGGGCAGAGCTTTGTGACGTCATATTTGAGGGGGGGTCTGACTTTTTACGACGCCGTGTGACGTCATTTATGGACGGCCCCTTAGAGTATTTAGCTGCTGCTATACATTTCCATAAAGCGGCCCGCATGATTCACACATAGACCCACAGACTCGCACAGAGACCTACCGCACTCACACAGAGAGACCCACACAGTGACACACAGACTCACACAGATTCAACAACAACCGCCATTTGCCACTAAGTGGCGGTGACGTCATCACGACGCTTGTGCCAGGCCATGTGCACCTTGAGGCCACGTGAAGTGTCGAACGCCCGCTGGCAGGAAGTCACGGGGCAGACACCCACACACAGACACCTACACATACAAAAGACAAAGATCCATCCCCCATATTGCCTTCACATACTGTTGGGGCAAGTGCTGTTAGCAAGTGGCGCTTAGGAAGGCCAGAACGGGACACGAGGGGGTAGGTGGCCAGCACCACGCAAGGCCGCCTTTGTCTCCCTTAGCAATGTCTACACACCACACCAAGTACTCATTTGACGCTGAGTCGACCTAGGGGAGGCCCAGGACCAGTTCAAATAATCGTCACTGGTGTTGACCATGAGCGGGAAGCGACCTCGGGATGCCGGGTTCGTAGCGCTAACCGCTACACTACCGCTCACCACACAGCCAAAGACCCACACAGAGAGACTCACACACACAGAGACCCACACACAGAGGCTCACACACAGAGATCCCCCCCGTACACACACAGACTTCTATCTACGCCCTCGTGGCCATATAGAGGCGTCTAAACGGGCGCTACATGAGCTAGAGAATAGATGGACTGATGGTTGAGTTGGTGAGTGAGTGAGTAGCACGGGCTGAAGAAGAGATGGACCAATGCGGTATGGAAGGATGTGGAGATGAGTGGATTTGCCGAAGACTGGTACCAGCAGTGTCAAAATCGGCTTCTATGGAGGAAGGAGGCTCGTGAAGGACGCTATTGGGCAGTTGGAGGCAGTCGCCCTCCAACAACAATGGAGCGCAGAGGAGCGACGCTCACAACAACGAACGGCTAAAACGCAGTGAGTTGGCAAAGTAAGGGGCACAGTTGCTGCATTTGCCAGGCAACTAAGTCAGCCAATCCATGGCAACCTAGGTCTGTCCCGTGACCTCCTCCTGCACCTAGCCTGGCACAGTGGGGAGCACAGCTGGTACGTCTGCAGAGATGTAGTGAGTCCAACTGAGTCGCAGACGTTGTTCCTTTTAGAGGCAACACATTTATTGCAACACCGTAACACTAATGGGTAACTGCCACCTTTACCAGATACAACCTAGGGTGGTGACCACCCAGCTAACTACTCTATACAGGGGAGTTACTGCTACGAAGGGTCGGACCCTCGCTCGGGTCTCCGACCACGTGGTCCCTCGCAGGACGAAGAGCTTCCAGCTTGAGATGCAGAGCTTCCAACCACCTTTACCAGATACAACCTAGGGTGGTGACCACCCAGCTAACTACTCTATACAGGGGAGTTACTGCTACGAAGGGTCGGACCATCGCTCGGGTCTTCGACCACGTGGTCCCTCGCAGGACGAAGAGCTTCCAGCTTGAGATGCAGAGCTTCCAACTTGTAGCACGAAGAGAGACCCCCGGTCCCTCTCAGGGACCCGCCTTATACCCCTCCAGGGGCGGGGCCTTCCCGAGCATTCTCGTTCCCTCTCGAACCTTCTCAAGAGCTCTCCCCGGACACGTGATCACCCACTAGTCCCCCCCCCCCCCCCCCCACCTGGGGCCCCCTGTGTGGACATTCCGGATCACGTGTCTACGGGGTCAACCAGAGTGCCACGGCAACGGGGCAACCCCGCCCCCGGGCTGACGCTCACCCCCTCCCCCGCGGGGCAGCCCTCACCACACGCCGTGCGCGGTGCCCGCACTATCCCAGCGCTCGCCAAGCCCCGCTGGGGTTGGTATTCCACACAGCCACCCACACGGTGCTGTCCATGATGTAGGAACATCAAACGGCACGACCCTTCCGGGCCGGCCCCATACAGTGACATCCCCGATGTCACTACAGAGACGTGAATAGCGTCTCTACGGCGTATAAGCCGACTACAACCACAACTGCTAAATAAGTGTGCACGTACCTGTCGATGGGGCCGACGGAGACGTGGCGGGGAAGCAGGCCCTGCAGAGCAGGGTCCCATCCCAGAGAGAGAGAGAGAGGGGACGTGCTGACACGTAGTAGCGAAGGGGGCCCGGAAACGGGGCCCTGGAGGACATGTGACGCTGGCTCCGGTTCCGTCGCGAGAGACCGAGGAAGGGGGCATGGCCGGACGCAGAGCGAGGCCACGCTCTAGAGAATAAGAGGGACGGAGGCAGAGCGAGGCCACGCTCAAGAGAATAAGAGGGACGGAGGCAGAGCGAGGCCACGCTCTAGAGAATAGGAGGGACGGAGGCAGAGCGAGGCCACGCTCGAGAGAATAAGAGGGACGGAGGCAGAGCGAGGCCACGCTCGAGAGAATAAGAGGGACGGAGGCAGAGCGAGGCCACGCTCTAGAGAATAAGAGGGACGGAGGCAGAGCGAGGCCACGCTCGAGAGAATAAGAGGGACGGAGGCAAAGCGATCGTGGTTGTCTTGCGGGAAGAGCTGACCGAGCGGCGTTGCTTCGGGGGTCTTGGAGCGTCGGTCGCCGGGGACTCAGTTTATGTAGAGACCCCTTTGGGGGTCTAGAATAACACCGAGTATTGTTAACCCGTAGCCCTGTTAAGTTGTGAATAAATCGTGGTGCCTCCAGACTTCAGTGTGTATCTCGTGAGACACACACTGCACATCTGCCAGTCATCTCAGTCAGTCAAGCCACGGCACCTGCTTGGTCTGTCCCGTGACCTCTTGCACCTAGCCTGGCACAGTAGGGGGTACAGCCAGTCATCTCAGTCAGCCAACCCATGGCAACTGGGTCAGTCCCGTGACCTCCTCCTGCACCTAGTCTGGCACAGCAATCAACTCATGACACCTGCTGGATCTCCGGTTGCCTCCTGACAGCAGCGAGCCTTCGACGCTTTACGCGGCGTCAAGGTGCACCTAGCCTGGCACAGGTGAAGCTCACGGTGCACCCTAATCCGCATCCACTTCACAAGCCATTGCAGCAGCAGATTCTGATGATACCCTGATGCACAAGTAGAAAATGACAAACTCTCCAGGAGTATCCATAATAGAGTTGTTTGCATTACATCGCGTAGATGTCAATGTTGTGTCATTACCACCATCCGACACAGCCAATTAGTAAGGTTTGTCATGTAAACAAAGAGTAACCAATTTGTCACTAGTTCAGTAGACCGGTGTGTGTGTGTTGGAGAGTAAACCCACTACAACATTTACAATTATAGAGTAGTGTATAGTGTAGTATACTAGTTCAGCACTAATCGGTGTGTGTGTTAGAGAGTAAACCCACGACAACTTTTACAATTATAGTGCAGTGTATAGTGTAGTGTATGGTGTAGTGTATAGTGTAGTATACTAGTTCAGCACTAATCGGTGTGTGTGTTAGAGAGTAAACCCACGACACCTTTTACAATTGGAGTACCGTGATGTTTCGCGAGTGATTACAACAACAACAACAACCAGCAGCAGCATCATCAGGCGACAGCCACAGAGTTGTGGAGAAACCCTCCTCCTGTTTCGGTCTTCAATAGCAGTAGCCGTGCCACTGTGGGTCATCCAGAACAGAGACCGTACGACGTGTAACGTACGTGATGTAACGCACGTTAAACTTATTTCGCACCATATGTAGCCAACCGTGCAAGTCGGAGGTGCTGTGCATGTATCAATAATGTATGGAAAACGACGCATTGCTCGATGCTATTAACCTACAGGGAATGCTCTAGTGTTGAACGAGTTAGGTTTCAGAGGTCTGTTCGTAAGTCGAATTGTTCGTAAGTTCCAACTTCACTGCTGTCGATTCCAAACATGTAGTAGGGCATGTACACTAAACACGGGGAATGGCTTTGAAAGTTGTATTATCTCCTGTAGATGTACAGATGCCACTGGTTCTTCACGTTCTGTAGATGTAGATGCCACTGGTTCTTCACGTTCTGTAGATGTAGATGCCACTGCTTCTTCACGTTCTGTATATGTAGATGCCACTGGTTCTTCATGTTTGCAGATGTAGATGCCACTGGTTCTTCACGTTCTGTAGATGTAGATGCCACTGGTTCTTCACGTTCTGTAGATGTAGATGCCACTGCTTCTTCACGTTCTGTATATGTAGATGCCACTGGTTCTTCATGTTTGCAGATGTAGATGCCACTGGTTCTTCACGTTCTGTAGATGTAGATGCCACTGGTTCTTCACGTTCTGTAGATGTACAGTGAGGGAAAAAAGTATTTGATCCCCTGCTGATTTTGTACGTTTGCCCACTGACAAAGAAATGATCAGTCTATAATTTTAATGGTAGGTTTATTTGAACAGTGAGAGACAGAATAACACCAACAAAAACCATAAAAACGCATGTCAAAAATGTTATAAATTGATTTGCATTTTAATGAGGGAAATAAGTATTTGACCCCTCTGCAAAACATGACTTAGTACTTGGTGGCAAAACCCTTGTTGGCAATCATAGAGGTCAGACGTTTCTTGGAGTTGGCCACCAGGTTTGCACACATCTCAGGAGGGATTTTGTCCCACTCCTCTTTGCAGATCTTCTCCAAGTCATCAAGGTTTCTAGGCTGACGTTTGGCAACTCGAACCTTCATTTTCCTCCACAGGTTTTCTATGGGATTAAGGTCTGTAGACTGGCTAGGCCACTCCAGGACCTTGATGTGCTTCTTCTTGAGCCACTCCTTTGTTGCCTTGGCCGTGTGTTTTGGGTCATTGTCATGCTGGAATACCCATCCATGACCCATTTTCAATGCCCTGGCTGAGGGAAGGAGGTTCTCACCAAAGATTTGATGGTACATGGTCCCGTCCATCGTCCCTTTGATGCGGTGAAGTTGTCCTGTCCCCTTAGCAGAAAAACACCCCCAAAGCATAATGTTTCCACCTCCATGTTTGACGGTGGGGATGGTGTTCTTGGGGTCATAGGCAGCATTCCTCCTCCTCCAAACACGGCGAGTTGAATTTCGATTTAAAGCTTTCGTGACTGCAATGATTAATCTTCTTTGGTTCTTTCGGTAAAGTCACGTAGAATGAGAATAAAATAATAAATTGATTGTTATTTTATTTTATCAATTTATTATTTTATTCTCATTCTACGTGACTTTACCGAAAGAACCAAAGAAGACGGCGAGTTGAGTTGATGCCAAAGAGCTCCATTTTGGTCTCATCTGACCACAACACTTTCACCCAGTTGTCCTCTGAATCATTCAGATGTTCATTGGCAAACTTCAGACGGGCATGTATATGTGCTTTCTTGAGCAGGGGGACCTTGCGGGCACTGCAGCATTTCAGTCCTTCACGGCGTAGTGTGTTACCAATTGTTTTCTTGGTGACTATGGTCCCAGCTGCCTTGAGATCATTGACAAGATCCTCCCGTGTAGTTCTTGGCTGATTCCTCACCGTTCTCATGATCATTGCAACTCCACGATGTGAGATCTTGCATGGAGCCACAGGCCGAGGGAGATTGACAGTTCTTTTGTGTTTCTTCCATTTGCGAATAATCGCACCAACTGTTGTCACCTTCTCACCAAGCTGCTTGGCAATGGTCTTGTAGCCCATTCCAGCCTTGTGTAGGTCTATAATCTTGTCCCTGACATCCTTGGAGAGCTCTTTGGTCTTGGCCATGGTGGAGAGTTTGAAATCTGATTGATTGCCTCTGTGGACAGGTGTCTTTTATATAGGTAACTAGCTGAGATTATGAGCACAAGAGTGTGCTCCTAATCTCAGCTAGTTAGCTGTATAAAAAACACCTGCGAGCCAGAAATCTTTCTGATTGAGAGGGGGTCAAATACTTATTTCCCTACATTGTTGTTATTCTGTCTCCAACTGGCCAAGTAAACCTACCATTAAAATTATAGACTGATCATTTATTTGTCAGTGGGCAAACGTACAAAATCAGCAGGGGATCAAATACTTTTTTGGCACAGTAGGGGGCACAGGTGGTGCATCAGCCAGGCATCTGTCATCTCAGTCGACCCGTGGCACCTGGGTCTGCCCCGTGACCTCCTGCCAGTGGGCGTTCGACACTTCACGTGGCCTCAAGGTGCACATGGCCTGGCACAAGCGTCGTGGTGGCATCACCGCCACTTAGTGGCGAATAACGGTTGTTGTTGTTGTGACAGAGTCTGTTTCTCTCTGTGTGACTTTCTGTATGAGAGACTGTGTTTATGTCTGTGAGTCTGTTTATCTCTGTGTGTGTGAGAGTCTGTCTCTCCATTGTGAGTCTGTGTGTGAGTCTGTGTGTGTGTGGGGAGCGGTAGTGTAGCGGTTAGCACACTGCGCTATGAACCTGGCGACACAGGTTCGATTCCCACTCGCGGTCAACAGCAATGACGATTATCTGAACCGGTCCTGGGCCTCCCAGGACCACCCACCCCCTCGTGTGCCGAGCCAGCCTTTATAGGTGCTCGCTAACAGCACTTGCCACTACAGTCTGTTAAGGCTATACGGGGGATCTTTGTCTTTTGTGTGTGTGTCTCTCTGTATGAGAGACTGCTTCTGTCTGTTTATCTGTGTGTTTCTGTATGTGTGTCTGTCTCTCCGTTGTGAGTCTGTGTTTCTGTGTCTCTCTGCATGAGAGACTGTGTTTGTGTTTGTGTCTGTGTCTCTCTGTATGAGAGACTGTGTTTCTGTGTGTGAGTCTGTTTATATGTGTGAGTTTGTGTGAGTCTGTGTCTCTGTGTTTGTGTGAGTCAGCAACTCTCTGTTGTGTCTCTCTGTATGAGAGACTGTGTGTCTGTCTGTGTATGTGAGAGTCTGTCTCTCCGTTGTGAGTCTGTGTCTCTCTGTGTGAGTCAGTAACTCTCCGTTTTGAGTCTGTGTGTGTCTCTGTGTGTGAGTCAGTAACTCTGTTGTGAGTCTTTGTGTGTCTGTATATATGAGTGTGTGGAGAGCGGTGGTGCAGTGGTTAGCGCTACGCTACGCTATGAATCCGGCGACCGGAGTTCGATTCCCGCTCATGGCTAACACCAGTGACGATTATCTGAACCGGTCCTGGGCCTCCCCTAGGTCGACTCAGCCTCAAATGAGTACTCAGTGCAGTGTGTAAACATTGCCACTAGGGAGGTCAAGGCGGTGGGGAGTGGTGCTGGCCACCCACCCCCTCGGATATTTGTCTCTGTGAGTCTGTCTATGTCTGTCTGAGTCTGTCTGTGTGTCTCTGTAAGTGCGCGTCTATGTGTGTGTCTCTGTGTGTCTCTGGCTATGTGTGCGAGTCTGTGGGTCTTTGTGTGGGTGGGTCTCTCTTTGCGAGTCTGTCTCTCTGTTGTGTCTCTCTGTTGTGAGTCTGTGTGAGTGTGTGTGTCTCTGTTGTCTGAGTCTGTCTGTGTCTCTCTGTTGTGTCTGTCTGAGTCTGTCTGTGTGTCTCTCTGTTGTGAGTCTATGTGTGTGTCTCGGTGCGTCTCTCTGTTGTGAGTCTCTGTATGGGTATCTGTGTATGTCTCTATGGCTGTCTGCGAGTCTGTGGCTCTGTGTGTGGGTGGGTCTTCCTTTGTGAGTCTGGCTCTCTGTGTTGTCTCTCTGTGTGAGTCTGTGGTCTGTGAGTCTGTCTCTCTGTGAGTCTGTGCGTGTGTCTGTGTGTGGGTCTGTCTCTCTGTGAGTCTGTCTTGTGTGGGTCTGATTCTGCTTGGGGATGATGTGGCTGGGTTTGCGGGCTGCGACGTGACCCAGCCAACGCAGCCTCACCTGCCGGAGGAGCTGATGATGGGGACTGTGTCCAGATCTACGAAACATCTGTGGGCGACTCGCACACTCCAGTGATTGGTTGGATAGCAAGGGCAGTCCATCTCTTCTCCATTCCCCCCCCCAACACTCCATCCACCACCCCAATCACAATGACTCATCTGAGACCCCCGAGGGCTATGGGCTATTGCAGCTCTCCACTTTGCGAGTCTCCTTGTGTGTCTCTGTGCGAGTCTGTCTGTGTGCGAATCTCTGCGCGAGTCTGCGTTTTCGTGCGAGTCTGTGGCTCTCTGTGCGAGTCTGTGGGTCTCCGTGCGAGTGTGATTCTCTGTGTGTTTATGTGCGAGTCTGTCTCTCTGTGTGCATATCTATGTGTCTCTGTCTGTGCGAGTCTGTGGCTCTCTGTGTGAATCTCTGTGTGAGTCTGTGTCTCTGTGCGAGTCTGTGGCTCTCTGTGTGAATCTCTGTGTGAGTCTCTCTGTGTGAGTCTGTGTCTCTATGTGAATCTCTCTGTGTGAGTCTGTCTCTGTGCGGATCTCTCTGTGTGAGTCTGTCTCTGAGAATCTCTCTGTGTAAGTCTGTGGCTCTGTGCGAATCTCTCTGTGTGAGTGTCTCTCTGTGTGAGAATCTCTGTGTGAGTCTGTGGCTCTGTGTGTGAATCTCTCTGTGCGAGTCTGTGGCTCTCTGTGTGTGTGTGAATCTCTCTATGTGAGCCTGTCTCCGTGCGAGTCTGTCTTTCTGTGTGAATCTATCTGTGCGAGTCTGTGGGTCTCCGTGCGAGTGTGTGGCTGTGTGTGAATCTCTCTGTATGAGTCTGTGTCTCTGTGCGAGTCTGTGACTCTCTTTGCGAGTATGTGACTCTCTGTCTCTGTGTGAGTCTGACTCTGTGCTTGTCTGTGACTCTTGTGTCGCTGTGCGAGTCTGTCTGTGAATCTGTGGGGCTCCGTGCGAGTCTGACTCTGTGTGCTTCTGTGCGAGTCTGTCTGTGTGTGAAACTCTCTGTGCGAGTCTGTGGGTCTCTGTGCAAGTCTGTGACTCTCGGTGTGTCTCTGTGCGAGTCTGTGGCTCTGTGTGTGAATCTATGTGCGAGTTTGTGGGACTCTCTGCGAGTCTGTGGCTCTCTTTGCGAGTCTGTGATTCTCTGTGCGAGTCTGTGCGAGTCTGTGAGTCCGTGCCTCTCTGTGTGTGCGTGAAACGGCAAAAATGCACTGCAAGTGGCCACGTGGAATGCTCCAACGCTCACTCCGTGGTATTCAGGCGGTCCGCTGGATTGGTTCTGGCTCCTGTCACCATAAGGTGGACAGTCCTCTACTCGGAGCAGGAGACTGCCAAACAAGGAGTCGCTCTTCTTCTGAACAAAAAAATGAAGGGAATGTGGTGAGGCGTGGGAAGCTGTCAGCCCCCAGGTTACTGTGGGCTCACCTCCCCATCAACTAGAGGCGATGAATGGTAGTGGCTTACACCCCTCCATCGAAGCTGAACATCAGTGGAGGGATACAAGCCAAGACCGATGGATCAGGTGCCTTCTATAACCTCCTGTCAGAGGTGCTGGCTAAAGTGGCCCCTCGGGAGAGTCATCCTTTTGAGTGACGTTAATGTCCGAGTGGGTCATGATGCTGGCACCTGGGCTGGAGTGATTGGAAAGCATGGGCAAAAATCAGCTCAATAACGATCGGAGGCTGCTCGACTTCTATGCAGCCCGTTGTGACGTCATCATGGCGCCTGTGCCAGGCTAAGTGCACTTTGAGGCCACGTGAAGTGTTGATGGCTCACAGACGGGTCTCCGGCTCAAGCCAAGGTGGTGCCATTGGTTGACTGAGACGACTGGCTGATTCACCACCTGTGCTCCCCATTGTGCCAACTTGCTGTGTTTTAGCCGCCCGGCGCTCCGCTCGTTGTTGTGAGCGTTGCTCCTCGGCCCTCCGTTATTGTTGGAGGGCGACTGCCTCCAACCGCCCAGCAGCGTCCTTCACAAGCCTCCTCCACAGAGGCCGATCTTGACACCGCTGGTACTGGTCTTTGGCAAATCCACTCAGCTCCACATCCTCCCATACTGCATCAACTCCATCTCTTCTCCAGCCCATGTCATGCCTGTTTAGCCCCCTCTATGGAGCCAATCAGAAGCTGCTTGGGGCATGCGGTGGCTGGGCATGCGGGCTACACGACTCAGCCAACGCAGCCTTGCCTGCCGGGGAGCTCATCGATGGAGATGTATCCAGATCTTTCAAGGATTTGTGAGCTCCTCGCACAACCCAGCCTGCAGATTTACACCCAGGATGCACACCCTGAACGCTTCGAACCGGCGCAGATGTTCCAGCCTGGCCACCTTTGTCTCCCCAGTGGCGATGTTTACTGCCACACCAATGCACCAGGCTACTCATTTGAGGCCGAGCCGACGTAGGGGAGGCCCAGGACCAGTTCAGATAATCGCTGTCACTGGTGTTGGTGGCCGTGACAAATACAAAGATCTTCCGTGTAGCCTTAGCAGACTGCGGGAGGCAAGTGCTGTTAGCGAGCAACTATGAAGGCCGGCACTGTGGCACACACAGAGGGGTTGGGTGGCCAGCACCACGCCCGGCCGCCTTTGTCTCTCCAGTGGCGATGTTTACTGCACACCGCTACACCAGGTTACTCATTTGAAGCTGAATCGACCTAAGGTAGGCTCAGATAATCGCTGTCACTGGTGACTCTCTTTGCGAGTATGTGACTCTGTCTCTGTGTGAGTCTGACTCTGTGCTTGTCTGTGACTCTTGTGTCGCTGTGCGAGTCTGTCTGTGAATCTGTGGGGCTCCGTGCGAGTCTGACTCTGTGTGCTTCTGTGCGAGTCTGTCTGTGTGTGAATCTCTCTGTGCGAGTCTGTGGGTCTCTGTGCAAGTCTGTGACTCTCGGTGTGTCTCTGTGCGAGTCTGTGGCTCTGTGTGTGAATCTATGTGCGAGTTTGTGGGACTCTCTGCGAGTCTGTGGCTCTCTTTGCGAGTCTGTGATTCTCTGTGCGAGTCTGTGCGAGTCTGTGAGTCCGTGCCTCTCTGTGTGTGCGTGAAACGGCAAAAATGCACTGCAAGTGGCCACGTGGAATGCTCCAACGCTCACTCCGTGGTATTCAGGCGGTCCGCTGGATTGGTTCTGGCTCCTGTCACCATAAGGTGGACAGTCCTCTACTCGGAGCAGGAGACTGCCAAACAAGGAGTCGCTCTTCTTCTGAACAAAAAAATGAAGGGAATGTGGTGAGGCGTGGGAAGCTGTCAGCCCCCAGGTTACTGTGGGCTCACCTCCCCATCAACTAGAGGCGATGAATGGTAGTGGCTTACACCCCTCCATCGAAGCTGAACATCAGTGGAGGGATACAAGCCAAGACCGATGGATCAGGTGCCTTCTATAACCTCCTGTCAGAGGTGCTGGCTAAAGTGGCCCCTCGGGAGAGTCATCCTTTTGAGTGACGTTAATGTCCGAGTGGGTCATGATGCTGGCACCTGGGCTGGAGTGATTGGAAAGCATGGGCAAAAATCAGCTCAATAACGATCGGAGGCTGCTCGACTTCTATGCAGCCCGTTGTGACGTCATCATGGCGCCTGTGCCAGGCTAAGTGCACTTTGAGGCCACGTGAAGTGTTGATGGCTCACAGACGGGTCTCCGGCTCAAACCAAGGTGGTGCCATTGGTTGACTGAGACGACTGGCTGATTCACCACCTGTGCTCCCCATTGTGCCAACTTGCTGTGTTTTAGCTGCCCAGCGCTCCGCTCGTTGTTGTGAGCGTCGCTCCTCGGCCCTCCGTTATTGTTGGAGGGCGACTGCCTCCAACCGCCCAGTAGCGTCCTTCACGAGCCTCCTCCACAGAGGCCGATCTTGACACCGCTGGTACTGGTCTTTGGCAAATCCACTCAGCTCCACATCCTCCCATACTGCATCAACTCCATCTCTTCTCCAGCCCATGTCATGCCTGTTTAGCCCCCTCTATGCAGCCAATCAGAAGCTGCTTGGGGCATGCGGTGGCTGGGCATGCGGGCTACACGACTCAGCCAACGCAGCCTTGCCTGCCGGGGCGCTCATCGATGGAGATGTGTCCAGATCTTTCAAGGATTTGTGAGCTCCTCGCACAACCCAGCCTGCAGGTTTAAACCCAGGATGCACACCCTGAACGCTTTGAACCGGCGCAGATGTTCCAGCCTGGCCACCTTTGTCTCCCCAGTGGCGATGTTTACTGCCACACCAATGCACCAGGCTACTCATTTGAGGCCGAGCCGACGTAGGGGAGGCCCAGGACCAATTCAGATAATCGCTGTCACTGGTGTTGGTGGCCGTGACAAATACCAAGATCTTCCGTGAAGCCTTAGCAGACTGCGGGAGGCAAGTGCTGTTAGCGAGTAACTATGAAGGCCGGCACTGTGGCACACACAGAGGGGTTGGGTGGCCAGCACCACGCCCGGCCGCCTTTGTCTCCCCAGTGGCGATGTTTACTGCACACAGCTACACCAGGTTACTCATTTGAAGCTGAATCGACCTAAGGGAGGCTCAGATAATCGCTGTCACTGGTGTTGGTGGCCGTGAGCACACACACACACGCACACACGCACACACACACACGCGCACACACACACGCACGCACACACACGCACGCACACACACACACGTGCACACACCCGCGCACACACAAACACACACACACGCACACACACGCACACACACCCGCACACACGCGCGCACACACACACACGCGCACACACACACACGCGCACACACACATGCACGCGCACACACCAGCGCACACACAAACACGCACACACGCACACACACTCACACACGCACGCCGTGTCATATCACTCGTGTTTATTGAGGTCGCGGTGAGTTGGCGTCACGAGAAGCGGAGTCCACCACCACCACCTCCTCCTCCTGCTCCACCTGCTCCTCGTCATCCCTCCGAGTGGCTCGCCCTCGCGGCCGCTCACCCACACACGGCCTGCCACACAGGGGAGCAGCAGCAGCAACAACAGCAGCAGCAGGAGCCGCCATTTACCACTTGAGTGGAGGCGACATCAGCACGGCGCCTGTGCACTTTCAAGGCCACGTGAAAAGTCGAACGCCCGGCCGGCAGGAGGTCACTGATACAGACCCAGCAGGTGCCATGGGTTGACTGCTGCTGACCCAGGCTAGGTGCAGGATATCACGGGACAGACCCAGCAGGTGCCATTGGCTGACTGCTGCTGTGCCAGGCTAGGTGCATAAGGAGGAGGTCACGGGACAGACCCAGCAGGTGCCATGGGTTGACTGCTACTGCTGTGCCAGGCTAGGTGCATAAGGAGGAGGTCACGGGACAGACCCAGCAGGTGCCATGGGTTGACTGCTGCTGCTGTGCCAGGCTAGGTGCATGAGGAGGTCACGGGACAGACCCAGCAGGTGCCATGGGTTGACTGCTGCTGCTGTGCCAGGCTAGGTGCAGGAGGAGGTCACAGGACAGACCCAGCAACTGCCATGGGTTGCCTGAGATGACTGGAATTTGCACCACCAGCTGTGCCCCCTACAGTGCCAACATAGGAGAAAGCACCCACCCCACTCGTCCACATGGCATCCTCACCGCCCACGTGCCCCCTCCTCAGCCCCTTACCCACTCCTCATCCCCCACCTCCTCACCCCCCATTATCACCCACCTCCTTACCTCCTCATCCCCCATTCTCGCCCACCTCCTTACCTCCTCAACCACCACCTCCCCCCATCTCCTCACCCCCCCTGCTCACCTCCTCAGGCGCTGCGCTTGGGGTTGTTCACGGCCACGTAGTGGTACAGAACCACGAGGAGGAAGAGCGACACTCCCAGAACGTTCGCAAAGATCGCGAGCTGTACGTCCGTGATCATCGCCGCAACTGCTGCTGCTGAAGCTGTTGCTGAAGCTGTTGCTGCTGCTGCTGAACAGAGGGAACGACGGGGGGAGAGAGGCAGCGGGAGGGAGCGAGACGCACGCACAATTATCTTCACTCTGTGGCGAGTTCTACGGGTCTGTGTGCGATGAGTCTATTGGTGCCCGTGCCATTTCTGGCAATGAAACAGGAGGTGTTAAGATGTCCCAACACGAAATAGAAACCTTTTGGGTAAAGGGATCATGTCACTGCATTTACAACAGACAGTACTTGTGGTGAACATGCAGACAAAACATGGCTCTCATAATATATGATGCATTATCCTTCTCTGGTCTGACACTGGTAGTGAGACTAGGCCCTGTTTCTGGTGTAGACCAATCCGTTTCCAAGACAATGCCATCAAACATTAACACAGAGCATATTTTATTTGCATGTTCCACCGCAAGTACTGCGTGGGGTTAATGCAGCGACTTGAATCCTTGCAAAAGGTTTCAATTTGGTGTTTGAACATTCTTGAAGACACCTCCTGCTTTTTTGCCAGGAAGGGTAAAACCCACTCTTATTTTTCACACTTTCGGACTGCCCAACACATTCTCCTACGGAGGGAGCCGGTAGGAACGTTGGGTTGCTCGGTCAATGGCCAGTGTTAATGGCGGCACCACGTGGTGTATTCCGGAATTATGCCCGACTGTGAGGGCGGGCACAAGCCGGCGTGAGTAGGTTAAACGTTGAGTTTTATAAGGGCACCACGGGGTGACCAGCCCCACCCCACCCAGCGCCACCACCCCCCACCCAGCCTCTCCCCACCCTCCCCACCCAGCCCCTCCCCACCCAGCCCCTCCCCACCCAGCCCCTCCCCACCCTCCCCACCCAGCCCCTCCCCACCTGATGATGATTGCTTGTGTTGCAATCGAAACGTGGTGAGAATTTTATTGTTTCATATTTTTAGTATTTTATTGTTTCCCTTCTATGCGACTTTACCGAAAGAACCAAGAATATAAGTAGAACGTGTTGTCTATTTATTGAGAGTTGCCCATTTTGATGTGACGTCACATTTCTCAACCCCCCCCCCCCCCCCGATCGTCACAAATGTCATTTATGGACGGCCCCTAATGCAGAAACGTGATTCCTTGCTAAAGCTATCATCTGTCGTGGTGTTTGCGCATCTTAACACGACTCCTGCTGTGTTACTTCCAAGAGCTTTATAGCTCACCGGATTTCCCTTCCAGGACGAATGCAGATTATGAGATTGGAGAACCGGGAGTCACTCGTCAAGAACAGCACCGCCCAGTGTACAACACCCACTGTACACTGTACACATCACACTACTTACTGTACACAACACCCACTGCACACTGTACACATCACACTACTTACTGTACACACCCACTGCACACTACACCCACTGTACACTGTACACACCCACTGTACACATCACACCACTTACTGTACACAACACCCACTGCACGCTACACCCACTGTACACTGTACACAACATCCACTGTATACAACACACTACTTACTGTACACAACACCCACTGCACACTACACCCACTATACACTGTACACAACACCCACTGCACACTACACCCACTGTACACTGTACACAACACCCACTGCACATTACACCCACTGCACACAACGCCCACTGTACACAGCACCCACTGTGCACAACACAGCAATCACTGTACGCAATACAGCACGCACAGTGCCAATGGCACACTGTACATACACAGTACGCACCGCGCACTGTATGCAATGCAGCGCTATTGCACTGTATGCAATCAGTACAGCACTGTACACAATAGTGTTGTACAGTAAGTCACGCGGTGTTGGACCGGGAGGTGCTCGCCACGTAGTACAGTATGGTACTGTACAGTAGTGTGTTAAAAGGAGTGATAAAGTGCATTTAGTACAGTACTGTGGTGCTGTACGGCACAGCACCGCAGACTATGACGCTGTGTACAGTGTACAGTGTCACACGTGACACTGTGTGTACACACGTGTGTACACAGTGTCACACGTGTGTACACAGTGTCACACGTGTGTACACAGTGTCACACGTGTGTACACAGTGTCACACGTGTGTACACAGTGTCACACGTGTGTACACAGTGTCACACGTGTGTACACAGTGTCACACGTGTGTACACAGTGTCACACGTGTGTACACAGTGTCACACGTGTGTACACATTGACACACGTGTGTACACAGTGACACACGTGTGTACACAGTGACACACGTGTGTACACAGTGACACACGTGTGTACACAGTGTCACACGTGTGTACACAGTGTCACACGTGTGTACACAGTGTCACACGTGTGACACTGTGTACACACGTGTGTACACAGTGTCACACGTGTGTACACAGTGTCACACGTGTGTACACAGTGTCACACGTGTGTACACAGTGTCACACGTGTACACAGTGTCACACGTGTACACAGTGTCACACGTGTACACAGTGTCACACGTGTACACAGTGTCACACGTGTGTGTGTGTACGTACAGACACACAACAAAGCTCCCCCGCTCAGCACTCCAAATTAGCAGCCTGTGGGGGGCCAAGTGCTGTTAGCGAGCACCTACGAAGGCCTTCACGGCACACAGCGGGGGTGGGGTGACCACCACCACCACCACCGCCGCCACCACGCCCGGCCGCCTTTGTCTCCCCCAGTGGCGATGCTCACTGCTCCCACACATCGCCACTAGGCCGAGTCGGCCTAGGGTAGGAGGAGACGGAGGAGGAGGAGGAGGGGGAGACGACAACCACGACCCAGGAGCTGTTTCAGACAATCGCCACTGCTGGCGGCTTCGTCGGTGGCCGTGAAGCGCAGCGCCGCCGCTCCCCCTCGACGCAAAGCTCCGTCCCGTGTAGCCTCAACAACGAGACTGCGGGGTAGCGGGGCAAGTGCTGTGAGTAGCGAGCAGCAGCAGCAGCAGCAGCCACTCCCCGCACGGCCGCCTTTGTCTCCCCTGCCGCGCCGTGAGGAGGAGGAAGAGGAGGAGGAGGAGGTCGGCTCGCTCACCCGCGGGCCCGGATCGGAGGGGGTCCACGTCGCTCGACCTGGGACGAAGAGGAAGTGAGGTGGCTGCAGGATACGCTCGTGCGTGGTGACGTCACGACGCACGAGCTACCATGCGCCGTGACGTCATCACGCACGAATATCGATGGGGGGTGGGGGGGAGGATGTGACGCAACGACGCAAGGGATTGCGACGTCACGACGCATCGTTACCACGGGGGGGGGATGTGACGTCATGACGCCCAAAGCGTCGATCGTGGTGTAGGAGTGACGTCACTACGCACAAGAGGCGGGGGGAGGGGTAGAATGTTACGACATGACGCACGGACATTGTGGGATGCGGCGTCACGACGGATGGCGAATTGTGACGTCATGACGCCCAAAGTCGAGTGCGAGTTGTGGGGGTGACGTCACTACGCACGGATACCATGGGGGAGAGGATGAATGTGACGCCGTTACGCACGGACACCGAAGGATGTGACGTCACAACGTCACATCGACTCCCCCAGGTAAGATGGCCGCCTCTGGCACGTGACGACCTGCATCACGTGACCCCCCCCCCCGAAACTCCCTCCCCCCACTCCGCACACTGCTGACGTGTCACGTGCCGGCGCGGACCGATCCTCCCGCAAATTAATTTGTGCGAATCGCCGAAATCGATCCACTCCGCACCTCGCCCCCACCCGCGATGTTTGCGATCACTCCGCCCATCGGGCGCGCAGATTAGTCCCCCCCTCTCCTGATCTCTATGATTTTTTTCATCAAAGAGATCAGCACTACTTTTTGGGGCCGATTTGGTAAAGAATCGAAAATTTAGACACCGCAGTTTTCGATTAAATTGATCGATTCCTCACAACAAACGGTAAGGGTATGGCTAACGATTCAGCATCGGTGAATCGGTGAATCGTTAGACTTTGCATTTGAATTTACGCGAAAGGTAGGAAAATCGACACCGAGACGATCCGATTTAAACTGCGTTCGACTAACGATATCGATCCGCGTCCATGGAATGTAATAGCAAATTCGGGAATCGACACCGTTCAGCAGGTAGCACCGTAATATCGATTAACAGCGCTCAATTTCAATTGGGAATCGATTAATAAGTGTTGGGGATGGAATCGATTCCTCCACGTGTGGCTTGCTCCGCTCCAGCTGCTGGCCCAGGAGCAGAGACAGCAGCACCCTGCAGGTGACACAAAGACAAAAAGATAAAAAGCCCGCACCGTGTAGCTGTTAGCGAGCACCTATGAAGGCCGGAACGGTACACAAGGGGGTGGGTGGCCAGCACCACGCCCGACCGCCTTTGTCTCCCTAGTGGCGATGTTTACTACACACCGCTACACCAGGTACTCATTTGAGGCTGAGTCGACCTAGGGGAGGCCCGGGACCGGTTCAGATAATCGTCACCGGTGTTGGCCGTGACGGGGAATCGAACCCGGGTCGCCAGGTTCATAGCGCAGCGTAGCGCTAACAGCTACACTATCACTGTGTGTGTGTGTCACTGTGTGTGTGTGTCACTGTGTGTGTGTCACACTGTGTGTGTGTCACACTGTGTGTGTCATACTGTGTGTGTCATACTGTGTGTGTGTCACACTGTGTGTGTGTGTCACACTGTGTGTCACACTGTGTGTCACACTGTGTCACTGTGTGTCACTGTGTGTGTCACACTGTGTGTCACTGTGTGTGTGTCACTGTGTGTCACTGTGTGTGTGTCACACTGTGTCACTGTGTGTCACTGTGTGTGTGTCACTGTGTGTGTGTCACACTGTGTCACTGTGTGTCACTGTGTGTGTGTCACTGTGTGTGTGTCACACTGTGTCACTGTGTGTCACTGTGTGTGTGTCACTGTGTGTGTGTCACTGTGTGTGTGTCACACTGTGTGTCACTGTGTGTCACTGTGTGTGTGTCACTGTGTGTGTGTCACACTGTGTCTCACTGTGTGTCACTGTGTGTCACTGTGTGTGTGTCACTGTGTGTGTGTCACACTGTGTGTCACTGTGTGTGTGTCACACTGTGTGTCACTGTGTGTGTGTCACACTGTGTCACTGTGTGTGTGTCACACTGTGTGTCACTGTGTGTGTCACACTGTGTGTCACTGTGTGTGTCACACTGTGTGTCACTGTGTGTGTGTCACACTGTGTGTCACTGTGTGTGTGTTACACTGTGTGTCACTGTGTGTGTCACACTGTGTGTCACTGTGTGTGTGTCACTGTGTGTGTGTCACTGTGTGTGTGTCACACTGTGTGTCGCACTGTGTGTGTCACTGTGTGTGTCACTGTGTGTGTGTCACACTGTGTGTCGCACTGTGTGTCGCACTGTGTGTGTCACTGTGTGTGCGTCACTGTGTGTGTCACTGTGTATGTGTCACACTGTGTGTGTCACTGTGTGTCACACTGTGTGTCACTGTGTGTGTGTCACACTTTGTGTGTCACTGTGTGTCACTGTGTGTGTGTCACTGTGTGTGTCACTGTGTGTGTCACACTGTGTGTGTGTGTGTGTCACACACACACACAGTGATAGTGTAGCTGTTAGCGCTACGCTGCGCTATGAACCTGGCGACCCGGCTTCGATTCCCGCTCACGGCCAACACCACCAGTGACGATTATCGGAACCGGTCCCGGGCCTCCCCTAGGTCGACTAAGCCTCAAATGAGTACCTGGTGCGGTGTGTAAACATTGCCACTAGGGAGACAAAGGCGGTCGGGCGTGGTGCTGGCTACCCACCCCCTCGTGTACCGTTACGGCCTTCATAGGTGCTCGCTAACAGCACTTGCCCCTACAGTCTGTTAAGGCTATACGGGGGATCTTTGGCTTTGTCACACTGTGTGTGTGTCACTGTGTGTGTGTCACACTGTGTGTGTGTGACACACTGTGTGTGTGTGTGCTGTGCCCACCATCATGAATGTCCTTAATGATTGGACTCCAAAAGCATGAAAATCAACCCAGAGCCCAGGGCTATTGATGGTATCGTAGGCCTTGACCAGGTCAATAAAGCAGAGATATAGGTCCTGTTGGATTCCCTATGCCTCTGCTGTAGCTTAGTTTGATATCTTTCACGTGGTCTTGTGGTAATTAAATTGAAGATAGAGAGGTTGCGCTGAGAGATTGAACTGCGGTATTGTGACATGGGAGGGCGATGTGTTTCTGGTCGCTATTGCAGACACGCCACTTGCCCTTCAGAGGAACACTTTTCAATAAAAAAAAATTCCGTTTCACAAACCCCTCCACCCCCCTGGTGCGCTCAGCTATTGTGCAGTCACCCCAACTTCTCCGGAGGACGGAACACAACGTGGAGTAAATCTACTCATCAGCGACTCCGAACTTTTATTATTCTTGTTGTCTCTTTAGCTGGACCTGTCTATCCCCCCTCACAAGGATTCATGACTGAGTGAGGAGAGGGGACTGGGCGGACCGGCTACAATAAGCGGCTGTTATCATAATTGTGATTTGGGCGGACTCTGTATTAAGGAATTCAGCTGCGGTGTTGTAGACGTGGGAGGGCGACGTGCTTCTGGTCGCTATTGCAGATTCGCCGCTGCCCTTCCGAGGAATGCTTTACAGTCAAGCTTTTCCATTTCACACACTGCCCCTCTGGAGCTCAGCGGTTGTGGAGTCACCCCAACTTCTCCGGAGGACAGAACACGACGTGGAGTAAATCTACTGATCGTCGGCTCCGAATTGTTGTTGTCTACCTAGCCGATCTGTCCCCCCTCGTGAGTGTTCATGACCGCGGGATGAGAGGGGACGGAGCTAAACCGGCTACACTCACACGGTAACCCCCCTCTCCCACCTACCCCTAGGCCCCGATGGCCCAGACGGCCCGGCTCTTCGTGGCCGAGGAGGCGGCCGAGCGAGCTCTGAGCTCGGCCGCCGCCACGGCCCCGGCCGAGGGCCGCACCGGCCTCCTGCTGGGCCTGGCCGGCAACTCGTCCGCCTCCTCCGCCTCGTCGCTGTCAAACCGCGACGTGGTGCTGCTGGCCGTGCCCACCCCGGCCCGCGATGACGACGAAGAGGAGGAGGAGGAGGAGGACGGGGAGCGTGCGGGCGAGGCGTGGGCGGCGGAGCACGCCCGCCTCGTCCGCCGAATGCTCCCGGGGGGCATCGCCATCCTCGGCGTTTTCCTCGCCTTCCCCGGCGGCCACGGCGGCGACACCGAGAAGCGGCAGGCCAAGCTGCGGCGGCTCCTGTTCGGGATGGAGCGTGCCCTGGCCCGGGGGCGGCCTCCACAGGGAAGAGGAGGAGACGACGACGAGGACGACGACGACGACAACGACGGCGAGGCGGACGTGAAGCACCGAGCTGCGCTGCTCGCCGTTGGCCCCAGCGGCCGCCGCTGGTGCAGCTCCTACGACGTCCGCGACGCCCAGGCGGCAGCGTCGCGCGCCGAGTGGAGGCTCCGGCCGAAGCCGCCGCAGCACCAGCAGCAGCAGCAGCAGCAGGGCGCGACGCCGCTCCTCGTCGAGCTGCGCTGCACCCTGCACCTCGAACTGCGCGCGCCGCTCTCCCCGCCCGGCGGTCGCGGTGGCGGAGCGTCGGCCGCCGGGGCCCTGCGCGCCGCGACGCGCCAGCTGGCGGGGCAGCTGCGGCGCGCCGTGTGCCTCGTGGACGGGAGGTTCCTGCGCGACGATGAGGCCATCGGCCCTGCGGACGGCGGCGGCGGCGGCGGCGGCGGCGGCGGCCGGCGGCGGCGTCTAAAGCAACAGCAGCAGCGCCCGTGCCCGCCCATCGCCGTGCGGATCCTGCTACCGCCCCCCGGGGCCGCCGCCGGGGCCGCCGCCCCCGGTGCGGGGGGGCCGTGCCCCCACGGCCTGCTGCAGATCGTCGGCTCGGCAAGCTGCCGGGCGCTCGTCAACCCCCAGCGGAGGCCGCTGCTGGCGGGGCCGGCGCTGAGGGCGCTGAAGGCAGACGCCGTGGCCTCGCTGTGGACGCGCTTCGAGCTGCTGCTGGAAGAGGAGGAGCTCGTGGGGGCGGGGCGCGAAGCCGCGGCTGTGGCCACGGCCCTGCCCCGCCGAGTCTTCGTCCCCGTGCCGGGCCTATGGGGTGCCCGCCTCTGCCACTTTGCCTTCCCCGACGAGACGGCGGCCGACTGCGCCGCAAGGGTCGGCGAGGTCCTGGGCCTGGACCTGGGACTCGCCGGGGCGGAGGAGGTGGAGGAGGCCGAGGAGGTGTGGGGACTGTTGTTGTTGTGTTTTCTGCCACTATGAATGTCCACGCGATGATGATGATGCTGCTATTAGCCACTTGGTTGAGCTGCTACCATTTGTGATGGCCGGGACGCTTCTGAAAAAGAGCTACGAAGCAACTCAGTAGTGGGGCCTCACACCTGGTAACATAAAAATAGTTTTAGTATGGGTCTCGATGAGTATGAGTCTCTGTGGGTCTCTACCAGTATGGTTCTCTGTGGGTTAGTGTGGGTCTGTATGGGTCTCTGTGGGTGTGTATTTGTCTCTGGGGGCTCTGTGGGTCTGTATGGGTCTTTGTGGGTCTGTATGGGTCTCTGTGGGTCTGTATAGGTCTTTATGGATCTTTGTGGGTCTGTATGGGTCTCTGTGGGTCTGTATGGGTCTCTGGCTCTCTATGATTATTGGTCTCTGTGGGTCTGAATGGGTCTCTATAAGTATGGGTTTCTGAATATGGATTTCTATGGGGCTCTGTGGATTTGTATGGGTCACTGAGTCTACATAAACATGCATTTAGAGCAGGGGTAGGGAATGTCCGGCCCGCGGGCTATATAAGGCCCGCGAAATCATGTGGCAGTTCCATCCATCACATTAGGGGTGAGTTAATTAAATGTTTGACCAAATATAGCAAGCTAATCTTTAAGTTGATAATTTTGTATGGCCCGCGAATGATGTTATAAATGTCCAAATGGCCCTTTGCAGAAAAAAGGTTCCCCACCCCTGGACTTCAGAGTATGTGGCTGCTCCTATAAATATCCACATGATGATGGTATTAGTCACTTGGTTGAGCCGCTATTATTTGTGATGGCCAGGTCGCTTTTGAAAATGAGCTACATAGCTCAATGGGGCCTTAACCTGGTAAAATAAAAAAAACAAATTATAATTGTGAATGTCGCAACTAGTTTAGACTATTCGGCTGCTGTAAATCTCCACGCGATAAGCCACTTCGTTGAGTTATCATTTGCAATAGCCAGGTCACTCCTGTACGTACGTATGCATGCGCGTTGAACTTCTCTTGCACCGTACGTAGCCAACTGTGCCAATCGGAGAGATGTGGTCGGGGAGCGAGTGGGTGGGTGAGTGGCTCGGTGGGCCTTCTTACCTGGTGAAAGAAAAGAAATTAAAAATAAATAATTTAATTACATCACGTTGGATAGAGACGCCACAGAGTTATTCCGGAACGTGTTGAGCGAGTGCTGGACGCAGCCACCCATTTCAAAATGTGATTTGTGACTTTGATCCTAGGCCCCGTGTCGTATCGATCTTTCAACACACTGCAATTAACCTATGACGATTCAGAAAAGTTGCTAACCACCCCACAATTACTTGCAGGAACTAATTACATTTACATATTCCCTCAAGGTCCTTAAGATCTTCCAATCTCCCAACTGCTCAGCATTCTTAAGGGTCTCTAGGGCTGCACTCTATGGGCAATCGGTGCTTTTGCTAGTGTGGCACCCACATGGTATGGAATGCCCTTTTCCGCTTTAAATCAGGGCAATCGGAGTCGGTGAGTATATTTAAGTCTTTGCTTTGAAACCCCATCTCTTTTTAAAGTGGCCTTCCCTCTCTAGTTTGGTCAGTTGCCCCCTGGTTCTGTTTTTGTTTCCTGCTTTTCATGCATTGGTGCATTGAGATCATAGGATGGAATGCCGCAGTGTGCATTTTATTTTATTATTAATGTTATTGTGCAGTTTTATTGAGGGCCTGGGACTGTAGCCTTTGCTGCCTTGCCCAAGCTTGGGAATTGGTGCACGAATGCAATTTGAAATTGAATGCGGGGACTCCTCTACTTACGAACATTCGACTTATGAACTTTCAGAGATACGATCACACCTGGTCCCGTGTGGTCCATTTGCCTGTTCGGACCGAGAGTCTTAAGTTCAACCACCCTGTGCAATAGACGGCAGTGGTGGCATTTAAATCTGCAGAACGTGAAGAACCAGTGGCATCTAAATTGGAGAATGTGACGAATCGATGGCATCTACATCTGCAGAACATGAAGAACCAGTGTGCAACGATATCTGCAGAACGTGAAGAACCAGTGGCATCTACATCTGCAGAATGTGAAGAACCAGTAGCATCTACATCTGCAGGACATGAACCAGTGGCATCTACATCTGCAGAACATGAAGAACCAGTGGCAACAACATCTACAGAACATGAAGAACCAGTGGCATCTGCAGAACGCGAAGAACCAGTGGCATCTATATCTACAGAATGTAAAGAACCAGTGGCATCGATATCTACAGAATATAAAGAACCAGTGGCATCCACATCCACATAACATGAAGAACCAGTGGCATCTACATCTACAGCAGGTTATACAACTTTTAAAGCCATTCCCCGTGTTTAGTCTACATGCCGTAACAACACATTTATATTTTGATTTAAAGCTTTCGTGACTGCAGTAATTCATATTCTTAGTTTTTTCGGTAAAGTCATGTTGAAGGGACATTTATAGTCGGCAGAAGTAAAGTTGGGACTTGCGAACAAGTCGACTTACCAACACAGACCTCTGGAACCCCACTCGTCCATAAGTAGAGGCGTCCCTGTACTGTATATACTTTATCTATTTTTAAGTATTTATTTCGCATTGAGCTGCTTACCTTTCCGACGCTTTGGCACTCCTATCGTTGTTTGGGCTGTGTCGTGTGTTGTGTATTATCTATGTGTGTTGTTCTCGTAACTTTCTTTGACATCTGCGAGACCAAAAGAGCTTTCTTTTTCGATTTAAAGCTTTCGTGACTGCAATGATTCATCTTCTTTGGTTCTTTCGGTAAAGTCACATAGAATGAGAATAAAATAATAAATTGATAAAATAATTATTGTGTTATTTTATTTTATCAATTTATTATTTTATTCTCATTCTACGTGACTTTACCGAAAGAACCAAAGAAGAAGAGCTTTCTTGCTTATCGGATTGCTCCTCCGCGGGATTAATGAACATTCCGATTCTCATTCCGAGGTGGTGGCCATGGTGGTGGAGGAGGAGGAGAAGGCCCCGGGACCCATTGTCACCGCCGATGGCGCTGATGGTGATGGGAGTGGAGGAGCGTGTGGACCGGAGGCGATGAGGAGGAGAAGGAGGAAGGAAGAGGAGGAGGAGGATGGGAGGGGTGGTGTGCGAGGTTTGTGATGTGTGCATATGTGTGTAAGTTGAACTTTAGTATAGTGCTGTAGTGTATAGTGTTGTGTGTGTAGTGTAGTGTATAATGTAGTGTGTGTGTGTAGTGATTAGTGTAGTGTATAATGTCGTGTAAAGTGCAGTGTATAGTAGTGTATAGTGTAGTCTTTATTCCATGGCTAAGCCAAATCTGCTGCTGCTGCTGTTGCGAGGATGATGAGCGGAGTTGACGTGATGATGGTTTGCTCTCCTTGATGGGATCAGCAGTGATGTAACTGTGCTTCACTTGATGTGACGAGCACTTTGTGCGTGTAAATGAGTGCGAGGAGTGGGGATTATTGGTGTAATGCACACGACCATTAGACTACAGGGCCAGCCTAACCAAGGTAATAACAAAATGTAAGTTATTTTTATTTGACCAGGTGTAAGGCCCACTGGAAAACCAACTCCGTAGATCGTTTTCAGAAGCGACCTGGCCATCACAAATGATAGCAGCTCAAACAAGTGTCTGATATCATCGTCGGAGAAAAATCCACGCGACCACGGGGAGAGAGCTAAACGCCAACTCCAAATATACAGAAGGTATAGTCAGGGTCAGGATCGAACCCACGACCTCCTTTATGCCAGGCGAAGTAGTTAACATCTCCTAGCCACCGTGACGCTCTGAGTGAAGTACTGTGGGGACCGCTCATTCCAGGTGAAGTCGGCATTGCCGGGAGGCTGTGCCGCTCACCGCCCTGGCTGGTGGTGGGCGCCGGAGTGGCCGTGGTGGCCGTGGTGCTGCTGCTGCTGCTCTACGCGGCGGTGGCCGACTGAGTGACGAGGAGGAAGAATGAATACACGGCAGCGGCGGCGGCGGTGGTGGTGGCGGTAATTTGCGTGAAATAATGAAGGGGCCGATGATGATGAATAAATAATAATGCTGAAGCGAGAGAGAGGCAGAGTGGGCTGAGTGGCGCGATGTGGGTGAGCGATGAGATTGGCAGAGCGCGGATATCAACTTTTTATTTTGTTATAAGGTGTAAGGCCCCGCTGAGCTGCTTTGTAGCTATGCTCCTTGGTTCTTTCGGTAAAGTCACGTAGCTGAAAAATAAAAAATCACGACGTTTCGGGCGCAACACAAGGGCCCGTCATGAGGTGGGACCACCACAGCTAGAAACAAAATGCTGGAATGGGCAAGAGGGCTGCAGTTAAACAAGACACTAAATAAATAACTGCAGCCCTCTTGCCCATTCCAGCAGTTGTTTCTAGCTGTGGTGGTCCCACCCGATGATGGGCACTTGTGGTGCACCCGAAACGTCGTGATTACATTTTTACTTATTTTTATTTTTCACCTACGTGACTTTACCGAAAGAACCAAAGAGTATGGATCCTTGCAGTCACGAAAACCTCAAATATAGATTGCTTTGTAGCTCTTTGTCAGCAGCGACCTGGGCCATCACGAATGATAGCAGCAGCTCAACCAAGTGGCTGATAGCATCATCATCATCATCACGTGGACCCTCATAGCAGCAGCCAAATACAGTGGTACCTCGGTATACATCGTTAATTCGTTCCAGAAGGTAGGAGGACTTATACCGAAAATGACGTCTACCAAATTAATTTTTCTCATAAGAAATACAGGGAAAGGAAATAATCCGTTCCAGAGTGTAAGAAATTATATTTGATATGGCATATTATACATTAATTGGGTTGTATTAAATAATTTAGACACTACTTATTGCTCAAATGCATACATAAATTAAAATAAATGCATAAATAAATTAAAATAAATTGAAATAAAAATAATATTTAACGTCACTTTACCTTGCTGAGAGGCGTTAAAATGACAAAAAACACATGAACATTCACAGAGAGTTATAGCAAGGGGGTTGTGCACTGAACGAGATCTACAGGCAGACTGAGGAGCGGCGCTTTGTTTCAGTCGTGAACGGGGTCTATGCGGGGACGCGGTGACTCATCCCGACCCATACAAGTTCTAGCAAGCGCGTTGTATCCCAAGCAAGGCGTCGTATTCCAAGACATTTTTTTTCTCGTCAAAACACGACGTGTACCAAATTCGACGTATTCCAAAGCGGTCGTACACCGAGGTATGACTGTACTCTAAAACGCATGACGTCGATTCTCCTCCTGATGCCGAGGGTAAATGGGCGAGGTTCAGGACTGTGGCTCACGCAGTTGCAATGGCTGCTTTGGGTACACGGTCCAAACATCCCCAGAGAGCCTGGCTGATGGAGGAGGTGTTCCAGTGACAAGCCCACGCCCACCGTCTGCAGCATCCCACGTCGGTGTTGTATATACCAATGTTTAAAATAATGATAAAATAATAGATTAATGTAATGATTAAAAGTGTAATCTTAATAGCAGCAATATTTATTTAATTATATACAATTACAGTACAACCCCTCTTAATAACCACCCCTGTTATCGTTTAATCGCTTAACGACGGACTTCCATAGAGCCAAATGTGTAGTGTATAGGAGTGTAGTGTGTAGAAGTGCAGTGTATAGTAGTATAGTCAATAGGCCTGTGTGTCTTGAGAGACAATTCTTTTGCACCTTAGCGGGTCAGCTGTAGGTTTTTGCAGCGCCTACAATAACTTAGTAGGCCAATCCTTGAGTGACGATTCTTGCCACAGCAATTGCAAGTGAATGCGGGTGGCAGCTCCAGAGGTGTTTGTTGCTTTTTCTTTATGTCGCTGCCTCTTGGTCTGCTAAGCAGTGCGGCTTTTCTCCTCGCCTCTCCTGAGGCCTGTTTTCACAGCCTGCTGCCATCTGAGTCGGTCACCGGCAGTTTGCTCCCAGTCCCCCTGGGTTGATGTCGCAGCTCTTCATGTCCTGTTTGCAGACATCTTTGAAGCGCAGGACTGGGCGACCAGTGGCCCGTGTGCATGATGCCAGCTCGCCATACAAGACAGCTTTGGGTATTCTGCCATCCTGCATGCGGCGCACGTATCCAAGCCATCTCAGGCGCCTATGACTGAGTAGAGAGTACATGCTGGGAATGATGGCCATGTTGAGGACTGAGGTGTTGGGAATGCGATCTTGCCATCTGATACCGAGGATGCGCCTGAGACAGCGGAAGTGAAATGTGTTTAGTCGATGTTCTTGATGGGCGTATGTTGCCTAGGACTCTGACCCATATAGGAGGGTGCTAATGACACAGGCCCCGGTACACTTGTAGTTTGGTGTTGAGCGTTAGGGATTTGTTCTCCCACACTCTTTTGGTCAACCTGAACATAGCTGTAGACGCCTTCCCAATGCGCTTGTCAATCTCTGTAACAAGGGACAGGTTGCAGGTGATGGTGGAACCCAAGTAGGTGAAGTCATGAACGGCTTCCAGGGTGTAGCTGCCAATGTTTATGGAAGGGGTGTCTCTGACATCCTGGCCCATGGTCTTTTGTCTTTTTCAGACTGATTGTCAGGCCAAAGTTGTTGCAGGCGTTGGCAAGCTGGTCGATGAGTGTCTGCAGACCTTGTTCTGTGCGAGTTGTCAGCGCGGCATCGTTAGCGAATAGGAGTTCTCCGATGAGGACTTTGCAGACTTTGGTTTTGGATCCGAGATGGCCACGGTTGAAGAGTTTGCCATCAGATCTTGTATGGAGAAAGACTCCCTCTTCTGCTTTCCCAAAGCAGAAGAGGGAGTGAGAAAAAGATGCCAAACAGTGTTGGGGCAAGCACGCACCCCGCCTGCTTTACACCGCTGAGTATAGGAAATGTCTCTGAGGTGGTGTCGCTGTGCTGTGTTGTTCCTTTCATGTTGTCATGGAAAGAGGAGATGACTGCCAGCAGCTTCGGTGGACAGCCGATCACTTTGAGGAGTTTGAAGAGGCCTCCCCTACTGATGAGGTCGAAGGCTTTTGTAAGATCAATGAATGCCAAGTGCAGGGGCATTCTCTGTTCTCGACATTTCTCCTGTAGCTGACGCAAGGAGAAGAGCATGTCGATCGTGGACCTTCATGCTCTGAAGCCACACTGAGTTTCAGGATACGTCCTCTCGGCTAGTATCTGTAACCTGCTAAGGACCACACGGGCAAAGGTTTACCCCACGATGCTCAGCAGGGAGATGCCGCGGTAGTTATTGCAGTCCCCGCGGTCACCCTTGTTTTTATATAGGGTGATGATGTTGGAGTCTCTCATGTCTTGAGACAATGCTCCTTCCCAGCACTGGCAGAGAAGTTTATGGAGTTTGTGAGGATGGCGAGTTTCGCACATTTAAGTATCTCAGGTGTGATGCCGTCCTGTCCCGGTGACTTGCCGCTGACGAGTGAGTTGATGTCGTTGTCAAGTTCCTTCAAGGTTGGAACATTGTCCAGTTCGTGTATCGTTGGTAGGGGCTTTACAGCAGCAAGGGCAGCTTCTGACACACCGTTGTCTCGTGAGTAGAGCTCTGAGTAGTGTTCTACCCACCTGGCCATTTGCTCTTGTTTATCAGTGATGATGGCCCGTGCTGGATTTCAGGGGGGGCAGTCCTCCTGATGTTTGGACCAAAGGCTGTCTTGATGCCTTCATACATGGCACAGATATTGCCAGAGTCAGAGGCGAGTTGGATCCTACTGCTGAGGTTCAGCCAGTAGTTGTTGGCACAGCATCTGGCGGCCGTTTGAGCTGCACTGCGGGCAGCTTTCAGAGCCCTTAATGATCCTGTACTTGGGACTTGCTTGTATTTCAGGAATGCCATGTGCTTGGCTTGGAGGATGGGTTGCAATATAGCCAGGTGTTCCTCAAACCAGTCTGTGTTTTGCCTTGTCTGCTTGCCAAAAGTATTGATGGCTGCATTGAAGATGGCGTCTCTGATGTATGCCCACTTTGTCTCCACGCTTCCATCTGGTGTGTCGTGTAGAAGCTGCTCAAGGCTGTGTTAGAATGATTGAGTGAGCTCTGGGAGGGAGATCTTGGCAGAGTTGGTGCGTAGGTAGCGCTTTTGTTTGAGGTAGTGGCATCTACATCTGTAGAACGTGAAGAACCAGTGGCATCTACATCTGTAGAACGTGAAGAACCAGTGGCATCTACATCTGCAGAACGTGAAGAACCAGTGGCATCTACATCTGCAGAACGTGAAGAACCATTAGACAACTTTTAAAGCCATTCCCCATGTTTAGTGTGCACGGCGTACACCACGTTTGGAATCAACAGGAGTAAACTTTGGACTTATGAACAAATTGACTTAGGAACAGACCTCTCGGAACCCAAGTCGTTTGTAAGTAGAGGAGCCCTGTATAGGCGACTATGTCAGATCTCCGAATATGGATCTCACCGCAGGATACAGTTGACGAAAATTGGGACGTACAATACACCAGTTCAGAAGGAATAACTCAAGGACCCCCTTCGTGATTGTAGCAAATTTAATATCAACTTCCACTGACATTCAAAAATACTTAACAGAGTGGAACTACAGTGCACGCACAAATGTGCCTACTCTTCACTTTGTACTGAACGGGTTAGGAAAGCGTCGAAGATTTATTAAATGCCACACAGCAATAGGGCTAACATCTTGGTGTAAGCGTGACGATATCCAATTCTGAAAAAATAAGAATAGTAATAGGTTTTTTCCCCTTTTTTCTGGCAACAAAACTGAAACCTTTTTACAAAAAATCATGTTTACATTAACCACAATACCTGCGGTCAGAATGCAAACAAAAAACACTGATAATGTATGCATTGTCCTTGAAATTGATTCGTCCACACCAGAGATAGCTTTCCTTAGAGCCTAGTCTAAAGGGGAAAAAAACATTATATTTTGGTACTGGCAAAGGAGGCCTTATGATGAATAAGAATAGGTTTTACCTTTCTGGCAGTAAAACAGAAGGTGTTAAGGCGTTCAACCACCAAATAGAAACACATTGCAAGCAATGAAGTACTTCATTAACCACACACAGTACTTGTGGTGAACATGCAAACAAATATTCTCTGATAATCTATGATGCATTGTCTTGAAACTGATTGGCCTTCACCAGAGACAGCCCTCTTTTGGGCCTAGTCTCACCAGTATCAGACCAGAGAACGCCAAAAGGCGAACAGGCCCCGTGTTGATACCCAATTCGTTCGCGATGATGTTGTGATATTAATAAGCTTAGACGTTTTAAATTATCCTGTACCAAACTCGGCCTACAAACCTGTACCATGGTACAGTTGAACATGGTGAGTGGTAAAGTTTAAAGTGTGTCCCATCTTCTGCCTTCTCTCTGACACGAAACAGACCTCCCAGTCCCCCACAAGGGAGTGTTGAATGCCAGGCTCGATCCACAGCTGGAGCATGCTGCGGCCCTCAAACCGACAAGCAGCGCCAGTTATTTGTCAGTCATCAGCTCTGCCACTCGCTCCCAGGGTTGTCTGCGTGCCAGGCTCGATCTGCAGCTGGAAAACGCTGTGGCCACGCTCGCCTGGTGCTCGTTGCACGTCGGGAGCTCAGGAGTGGCCTGGTTTGCGAGCCCCTGTTGTCAGTTCATTTATTTAGTATAGCTCTGTGAGCCATTCGGCTCTTGAATCGGGTGCAACCGAAAAAAACAAAAACATGAACAAGAAACATCTTAAAGTGACTACACACAACATAAAAATCCAGGAAAAAAACAGTAAAGTCTTCCAAAAAAAAGCACCGTATATCAACACTGTGTGCAAAAATCTCGGTGGGATGAAAGTTAAACAATAACAACCATATGACAATTTAGATTAAAGTTATCAGGCTAACTTTGTACTCCAACAAACAAACATGGCTAAACCAAAACGTTTTCAAAATCACCAAAATAAAGCTATAAAAGCAATGTAACAGTGATCATAGGAACTGTCATTGAAATTTAGCAATAAACGATACACATAACATGTACGACCAAACTTTGCAGCCATAGCTGGCTGCATGAGTCACTCCATAACAGCAGGAGTATCAGTAGGAGTATCAAAAAATTTCAATGCACCTTTGAAGATCAGCACACTATAATCAAAACACAAGATCATACTTTGCAGTGGTCATCCGGAGCGAAACATTTGATTTCAAGCCACTGAATAGCAGTGGTAGCTAGGGGTGTACAACTCCTCTAGAGCAGTTTTGAGTGAAGATCTCACAGGCATGTCAGCGGCGTGCTGGTAGCCTGAATGTCACAATTCTGACCACGCTCCCGGTCTCTTCGCACCTCATGTACAATGTCTGGTTGACTTGCTGACAAACAGAACTCTTCCACTCTGTAGCTTGGACAATATTTACGTGCACACTCGATATTGGTGTAGAACTCGAATCTCCACTTCGGCAAGTTGCTTTATGCCAAAACGGACGTTTTGCCAACAAATTCAACCGACTCACTCACCACCACCACCACTCGATCCCCTCCCGCACCTCCGTATAGCCCGGCTGGCTACGTAGGGTGCAAAGGTAGTTCAACATACATACCCATACTGCACCCACCACTCACCCATACACCCACCCACTCACCCACCCACTCACCACTCCCTCCCCCGCCCGCACCTCCGATTAGCCCAGGTGACTACTTACAGTGTGAGAGAAGTTCAACATACATACCCTTACACACTCACTAACTCACCCACCCACCTACTCGCCTACCCACTCCACTCCCTTCCTGCACCTCTGATTAACCCGGTTGGCTACTTTGGGTGCAAAAGGAGTTCAACATACATACCCACCCACTGACTCACCCACCTACTCACGAACTAACTCACTCCCCTCCCGCACATCCGATTAGCCCGGTTGGCGACGTGCGGTGTGAAAGAAGTTCCACGTACAGCAGTAGAAGCAGCAGCGAAATGGAGGTGGATGTGGAGTGCCCTGCTGCTACTGCTGCTGCCACAACGGGAGGCAGTTGGTGGAGCTCTGCCGCTCTTCTTCCTCTATCGAAGAAATGCAGACTACAGGGGTTTTAACGAGCCAGTCTCTATTAATATAAACGCCCAACTTTATCTGTGATGAATATGATGAACACTGCACTTCCCGTCGTTTTCATGCAGGGGGCGCTGCAAATTTCCGCGCCCCGTGCATGAACGACGGAGGCGCAGGGACAGACGTTCGATCACGTTGGCATCGATCTGCAGACGGCGGTCTTCTCGCACGGCCAGCAGCTCTACGTTGCCTTATCCCGAGCCCGCAATCCCAAACAGGTGAAAGTCCGCATCGAACCGAACCCCCAGCAAGGACATCTACTTGACGATGAGAGAAAATTCACGCGAAATGTCGTTTTCAATTAAGTCTTCCAGATGTAAAATGATATTTATGTATAAACAACTTTATCTGTCTATGATGAATATGATGAACGCTTGAGAGAGAGTGAGAGAACGAGGCGATTCGGTGTTGATTCCCAGAATCGACTTGGCCCCCACCGACACGACTTTGCCATTTGTTTTGCGACAACGAAAATTTCCCATTATCCCCGCATACGCTATCACAATCAACAGGTCGCAGGAACAGATGGTCCATTACGTTGGTAAGCACACAACTTTATCTATCCATGATGAATACTCGGCACCTGCGTCACCCCCCAACAACCTAATGTATCTATATGAGTCTCTGTATCTATGGGTCTCTATTTACATGAGAATCTCTGGGTCTCTGTTTCTGGGTGTGTCTTTGGGTCTATATGAGTCTCTGGGTATCTATAGGTCTATGTTTCCGAGTCTGTATCTATATGAGTATATGGGTATCTATGTATATGAGTCTGTATATGAGTCTCTATGGGTTTCTATGATTCTCTTCATCTATAGGAGTCTATCTATATGAGTCTACGGGAAATCTATGGGCTTTATCTAAATGAGTCTTTGAATCTCTATGGGTCTGTATCTGTATGAGTCTCTGTATCTATATGAGTGTGGACATATATATGGGCCTCTGTATCTCTATGTGTCTCTGGGTCTATATGAGTATGGATATTTATGGGTTTCTGTATCGATATAAGTCTCTATAATGTATATGGACCTCTATCTCTATGCGTCTCTGGGTCTATATGATTCTCTATAGGTATCTATTGGTTCTTTGTATCTATATGAGTCTGTCTCTATAGGAGTCTCTGTCTCTATATGAGTCTTTGAGTGTATATTGGTATCTATATCTCTGGGTATATTTGAGTCTCTATGGGTATCTATGGTTTGTATCTCTGTGTGTCTCTAGGTCTATATGATTCCCTGAGTTAGTGATGGGTATCTATGGGTCTATCTATATGAGTTTATGTAGCTATATTGGTCTCTGTGGGTATCTATGGATCTCTATCTCCGTGTGTCTGTGGTCTATATGAAAATCTATCGCTATGGGTCTCTATGTATACCTATGAGTCTCTATATCTATGGGTCTCTATATCTATGGGTCTATGGGTCTACAGTATATGGGTATCTGTTTTTCTATGGGTTATCTATGTATCTCAATGGGTCTCCATGAACCCATTGTGGTGAGAATAGTTTTTCCCCTTTTTTTATGGCAACAAAAACACCTTTTACAAATAATCATGTCTGCATTAACCACAACACTTGTGGTCAGAATGCAGACAAAAAACACACTGATAATAAATGCATTTTCTTTGAAACTGATTGGTCCACACCAGAGACAGCTTTCTTTTGAGCCTAGTCTCAAACGGTGTTAGACCAGAGGACGCCAAAAGGCGTACAACACAGACAATGCACTATCAGCGTAATGAGAGCTCGGTGAGCATCTACATCATGGGACCTCCTTTGCCAGTACCAAAATATGAGAATAGGTTTTATCCCCTTTTTTCTGGCAACAAAAAACACCTTTTACAAGGAATAATGTCTGTGGTGAGTCTCTGTGTGGTAAGTCTACGGGTCTCTTGTGTGGTGAGTCTGTGCCTCGATGTGATGAGTCTATGGGTCTCTGATGAGTCTATGGGTCTCTGATGAGTCTATGCCTCTGTGATGAGTCTATGCCTTTGTGTGATGAATCTATGTGTCTCTGGTGAGTGTATGGGTATCTGTATGCTGAGTCTATGAGTCTCCATGTGCTCGATCCTGTGGCCTACGATTGACGGTCTTAAACCCCCCACGAGCGCCTGTTCCCCTCAGTCCGTGAACTCGGCATCCCTCCTGCCCTTGGCCAACTCACGGGGGCTGAAGAGGATGCCGAAGGCGCGCCGGAACGCGCGGTTGAGCGACGCATAGAGCACGGGGTTCACCGCCGAGTTCACGTAGCCCAGCCAAGTCACGCAATGCCACGTCGTGCCGTCCACGCGGGGCCCGCCAGGCAGGCCATCGGCCACTGCCGCCGAGAAGAAGGGCAGCCAGAGGGCGAAGAAGGCCCCCAGGATGACGCCCAGCGTCTTGGTGGCATTGTACTCCTGCCGCCACCTCCGCGGCGCCGACGAGGACGATGAGGCCGCTGCCATCCCCTTGGCCCCGTCGCCGCCACCAGGGGGTGCCGGCGGGCGCGACGCAATGCTCCGCGCGTGCCTGCGTGCCACGCGGTAGATGCGAGCATAGGCGGCCAGCATGATGATCATGGGCGCTACGAAGCTGCAAGAGGTGGCCGCCAGCGAGAAGGTGGCGCTCATGACGAAGGGGCAGTCGTCGGGGCAGGCGAGGGCGAGCGACGCCTCGGCGCCGACGCTCTGCAGGCCCAGCATGATGGGCGCCACGTAGAGCAGCGGCCCCAGCCAGCAGGCCACGAGCATGGCCGCGACGGCGCCGGGAGTCACGCGGGCAGTGTACCTGCGGGAGAGAGAGAGGGGGGGGGGGGGCTTGGCCGAGCATGTCCACAACGACATGCTGACATGAAGAGCCATAGACTCATACAGAGTCACACAGAGAGCCATAGACTCACACAGAGACCTTCAGGCTCACAGAGCGAGAGGCATAGACTCACAGAGTCCTGCAGACTCGCAAAGATACCCATAGACACATCATACAGAGAGCCATAGACTCGCCACACAGAGGGCCATCTCTCCTTAATCCCTCTCTTTTTCCCCACCCACCCCACCTGAGTGGGTCGCAGATGGCCACGTAGCAGTCGAAGGTGATGCAGCTGAGGTGGACAATGGAGGCGGTGGAGAGCAAGACAGAGCCATAGACTCGTCTCTCTTTCATCCCTCTCCTCATGCACGCACCTCTATACCACACCCCACCCCACCCAGCCTACCTGAGCGGGTCGCAGATGGCCACGTAACGGTCGAAGGCGATGCAGCTGAGGTGGACGATGGAGGCGGTGGAGAGCATGACGTCGAGGCACGTGTGGAGTTGGCAGAAGGTGGCTCCGTGGAGCCAGCAGCCGCGCACCGCCCGCGTGGCGCTGAACGGCACCACGACGGCGCCCACGAGGAGGTCGGCGACGGCGAGGGACAGCGCCAGGGCGTTGGTGGGGCTCCGCAGGCGCGCGAAGTAGGCGACCGCCAGCACCACGAGCGCGTTGCCCAGCACGGCGGCGGCCGACAGGAGGAGGGCCGCGGCGAGAGCAAGGGCGGCGAGGGGCGACGGCAGCGGCGGTAGCAGCGGACCGGGACCCGTGCAGTTGAATGCCCCCTGGAGGACCACACACGTGGGACCCGGCTCCGCATCGACGGGGGTGGCGGTGGAGTTGGTGTAGTCCATGTCTGCTGCTACTGCTGCGTGGTTGGTTTGGTGTTTGTCCATCCCTGCGAACGTTGGCAAGTTACAAACCACACACACAGTCACAACGCACGTTTGGTGATGGTGGTGGTAGTGATGGCGTTGGTGGTGTCGATGGTGGTGTAGTCCATGTCTACTGCTGCCTGGTTGGTTGGTTAATTTGTCCGTGCCTGCGAAAGTTGGAGAGTTACAAAGCACGCATCATGTGTGTGGTGGTGGTCGTGATGATGATGACGGTGGTACAGTGAAGGAAAAAAGTATTTGATCCCCTGCTGATTTTGTACGTTTGCCCACTGACAAAGAAATGATGAGTCTATAATTTTAATGGTTGGTTTTATTTGGACAGTGAGAGACCGAATAACAACAACAAAATCCAGAACAACGCATGTTAAAAATTTCATAAATTGATTTGCATTTTAATGTAGGGAAATAAGTATTTGACCCCTTCTCAATCAGAAAGATTTCTGGCTCCCATGTGTCTTTTATACAGGTAACGAGCTGAGATTAGGAGCACACTCTAAAAGGGAGTGCTCCTAATCTCAGCTTGTTACCTATATAAAAGACACCTGTCCACAGAAGCAATCAATCAATCAGATTCCAAACTCTCCACCATGGCCAAGACCAAAGAGCTCTCCAAGGATGTCAGGGACAAGATTGTAGACCTACACAAGGCTGGAATGGGCTACAAGACCATTGCCAAGCAGCTTGGTGAGAAGGTGACAACAGTTGGTGCGATTATTCGCAAATGGAAGAAACACAAAATAACTGTCAATCTCCCTTGGCCTGGGGCTCCATGCAAGATTTCACCTCGTGGAGTTGCAATGATCATGAGAACGGTGAGGATTCAGCCCAGAACTACACGGGAGGATCTTGTCAGTGATCTCAAGGCAGCTGGGACCATAGTCACCAAGAAAACAATTGGTAACACACTACGCCGTGAAGGACTGAAATTCTGCAGCGCCCGCAAGGTCCCCCTACTCAAGAAAGCACATATACATGCCCGTCTGAATTTTGCCAAAGAACATCTGAATGATTCAGAGGACAACTGGGTGAAAGTGTTGTGGTCAGATGAGACCAAAATGGAGTTCTTTGGCATCAACTCAATTCGCCGTGTTTGGAGGAGGAGGAATGCTGCCTATGACCCCAAGAACACCATCCCCACAGTCAAACATGGAGGTGGAAACATGCTTTGGGGGTGTTTTCTGCTAAGGGGACAGGACAACTTCACTGCATCAAAGGGACGATGGACGGAGCCATGTACCGTCAAATCTTGGGTGAGAACCTACTTCCCTCAGGGCATTGAAAATGGGTCGTGGATGGGTATTCCAGCATGACAATGACCCAAAACACACGGCCAAGGCAACAAAGGAGTGGCTCATGAAGAAGCAGATTAAGGTCCTGGAGTGGCCTAGCCAGTCTCCAGACCTTAATACCATAGAAAATCTGTGGAGGGAGCTGAAGGTTCGAATTGCCAAACGTCAGCCTCGAAGCCTTAATGACTTGGAGAAGGTCTGCAAAGAGGAGTGGGACAAAATCCCTCCTGAGATGTGTGCAAACCTGGTGGCCAACTCCAAGAAACGTCTGACCTCTGTGATTGCCAACAAGGGTTTTGCCACCAAGTACTAAGTCATGTTTTGCAGAGGGGTCAAATACTTATTTCCCTCATTAAAATGCAAATCAATTTATAACATTTTTGACATGCGTTTTTATGGTTTTTGTTGTTGTTATTCTGTCTCTCACTGTTCAAATAAACCTCCCATTAAAATTATAGACTGATCATTTCTTTGTCAGTGGGCAAACGTACAAAATCAGCAGGGGATCAAATACTTTTTTCCCTCACTGTATATGTAGCCAGTCCACTCTGCCCCTCTCCTCCCGCGGTCGCAAATCCTAACGAGGAGAAACAGATTGGCTACGTAGACAACGACAATAAATAATAAAGTTCGGAGATGAGTAGGTGTACTCTACATTGTGTTATGTCCTCTGGAGAGGTTGGAGCGACTCCACAACAGCTTAGCACCAGAGGGGGCAGTGGTTTGTGAAACGGCAAAACTTTATTGCAAAGCGTCCTTCGCAAGGGCAGTCGCGCATCTCCCTTAGCAACCAGACACACATCGCCCTCCCACGTCTACAACACCGCAGCTAAATTCCTCAGTAAGGAGTTAGCCCAAATGTCATTTATTTTAACAGTACGCTTATCACATCTAAGAACATTTAACATACGCGTAATGACTGGAATTAGGAAGCGCTCGCCCCAAGAAAATGTGCAGCCAAACGGACTTCCAGGAAGTAGGCCAAGGCCTACTATTTCCGTAGGGAGACCTCCAGGATGATTGGTAGGGAGGCAAGGTTTTGAAGGGATTAGAGGAGAGGTTCAAACGGAAAAAAGGTGGGAAGCAGAAGTTAAACCTAGAGGCGACGGTTGAGAAACGTCAAGAGAGCAGGAAGGGGATTGGCTGGGGAGAAACAGTGACAAGGTTCGAGAGAAAGGGCTCGAAGGGGTAAAAGGGGAGAGCAAAAGGGGTGGTGACGTCCGGGAGAAGGGAAGCGCTTCAGGGCACAAGAAGAAGCCGGGCCTAGAGTTGGTGCTGTCACAAAATAAAGAGGCTCTGAGCACACCGTGTGTCGGTGTCATCTCATCCGTATTGCTTAACAAACATTTGCATATCTAACGTAAAAGTTTGCCCAAATCATCTGCAGTGCCTCCTCCACTCCCTGGCAATACTGCATCAATGAAACAATGCGTACTTAGATAATAAGTAATTATAAAGTAATGTTTAATATCAAATATTATTAATATGTAAGTTATGGAAGTCTTTTTTACTTGCGATAAACATATGAAGCAATTATTCTTTCTTATATAATGTGACCTCTACATACCTCATGGGACCTCTTTTGCCAGTTCCTAAATATGAGAGTAGGTTTCCCCCCTTTTTCTGGCAACAAAACAGGTGTTGAGATGTTAAAACACCAAACTGAAACCTTTTACAAGGAATCATGTCTGCATTAACCACAATACTTGTGGTCAGAATGCAAACAAAAAACACTGAAAATTTTTGCATTGTCTTTGAAACTGATTGGTCCAAACCAGAGACAGCTTTCTTTTGTGCCTAGTCTCAAAACGGTGTTAGACCAGAGGACGCCAAAAGGTGTACAGCACAAAGACAATGCACTATCAGAGTAATGAGAGCTTGGGGTGAGCATCTACATCATGGGACCTCCTTTGCCGGTACCAAAATATGGCGTCCTCTGGTCTAACACCGGTTTGAGACTAGACTAAAAAGAAAGCTGTCTCTGGTGTGGACTAATCCGTTTCAACGACAATGCATATATTACTCTTTGGGTCTTTTGGTAAAGTTACGTAGATAGAGAAATAATAGAAATAATAAAAAAAAATCACGACATTTTGATCGCAACACAAGCAATCGTCTTCAGGTAAAAAAATACAGCCGGTGGACTGCTGACGCAGGAAGAAATATAGCGAGAGAGCTACTGCAGCCATAGGTTATAAAGGTTTGAGATGGGTACAACCCAAAGGTAAGTGGGCGGTGCTAGAGATTTGAATTGGCAAGTAAATGTAAGACCGCAGAGCTCGGTATACCTCGGCCATTGTATTGCGAGAGATTAGCATGTCACTGTTAATGTAACCCCACGGTTATGGTGCTGAAGAAGCCATTATTTTGCTCGAGATTAGAGATTAGCAGGTCAATGTGAGACAGTTCCCGCAGCAGTGGCTGTGTTAATGAGAGACATTCAGCCTATTAAACAATGAGCGCCACCACCACATCGAGGAAAAGGGAGCAGCAGCTATGTTAGTGAGACATTTAGCCTGTTAATGTAAAGACATTTAATAAGGTCATGTAACTTAGAGAGTCGGAAATAACTGCTAACATAGAAAGGTAGGATGGAAGCATCACAGCCAGTTATGACGTTACCTGATTAATAACGTCCTTCCAATGATTGCTCAGTTTGTACTGATCTTCTCGGTTTAAATTGTGTCTGTATTTATATATCTGGATTGCTTCACAAACATGTATTTGTTGATAGCCAGTGGGTTTGCATAGTATCTTCGTCTTGGAGAAATCAAGTTCATGTGTGCCCACAGCATTAGAACAATGATCAGCCACGACAGAGGTGTTGGTCCTCCCATGTTTCAGATCCGCCTTGTGTTCGCAAACACGGTCTGAGACATGTCACTTAGTTTCCCCAATGTAACTACTGCCACAAACACAGCTTAGTTTGTAGACGCCAGGGTATTGCATGTCAGGGATCACATCCTTCACAGATGGGATCAGATCACGAATTTTATGTACTGTGTTGAATCGGACCTGGATCTTGTGTTTGCTCATCATTTTGGAAATATTTTTGGTGACCCCTGCTTTGTATGGCAGGGTGATGGTTTTGATTGGGTCCTCAGGTGGTTTTCTCCCAATGGTTGGGGTGACAGCTTTACGGATTGTGCGATCTGAATATCCATTTATCTTGAGGGCTTGGTGTACGTGCTCCAGTTCACTGGCTAGGTGGTGATGGTTGGAAATGCAATGAACCCTATGGTGTAGATTTTTGATGAGGGAATTTTTCTGGGCTGGATGGTGGTGGGAGTCAGGTTTTAGATAGGCATCTGTATTGGGTGGCTTTCCTGTAGACAGTGTCCCAATGAACCATCTGATCTCTTTTCGATTAGAATGGTAACTTGCCATCCTTTTCCACCTCCATAGTGAATTTAATGGCTGGGTGTATGGAATTTACGTGCTTGAAGAATTGGTTCAGAGCTGGCAGGCCATGTGGCCAGATGACGAACGTGTCATCTACGTACCACTTCCAAAAGGAAGGACGTAGGGTGGATGTCTGCATGGCATATGTATCAAGGGAGAACCCATTGGGGTACCTTCAACTTGTTTGTAGAATGTTCCATTCCAGGTAAAGTAAGTGTTGGTGAGGCAGTGTCTCACCAGGGCATCAGCATTCAGCAGGGCATCAGCATTCAGTCCTTGTTGGACCAAATCTTCAATTATTGCAATGGTGTCAGGAACAGGAACTTTGGGATACAAAGAAACTACATCGAAACTGACAAGCAAATCACCTGGAGATAGTGAGATATCTTTAATTAGAGATACCAAGTGAGCTGAATAAGTACAGCAGAGGTGGTCTTGCAAATGAATGGAAGCAAGGTCTCAGACAGAAATCGGGCCAGTTTGTAGGTGGATGAGTCAATGGTGGAGGCGATAGGACGGAGTGGTGTACCTTTTTATGGATTTTTGGTAGGCCATAAAATCTGGGTGATCTAACAGCAGAGGGTTTTAGAGAGAGCCGCCTAGTTGGTTCGATTAAGATGTTGAATCAGTGATGATGTTGTTGGTTTTCGTAGCCAGGCAGTTGGTAGGATCTCTATTGATTTTGGTATAGCTGCCATCATTAAGTAGGTCCTGAATTTTATTACTGTATGTGGTTTTATCCATGATAACAGTGGCATTGCCCTTGTCGGCTGAGAGGACGACTATGTCATCTCTCTTTTTCAGTTGAGCAAGCTCAAAGCGGTCATCCTTACTGATATTGCTAATGGGTTTCTTAGCGTTTTTTAGGATTGCAGTGATTTCCGATCTCGCCACGTCTGCAGGAATGTGTCCCAAACCTTTAAGGGCTACATCGGCCTGGGAAATGATATCATCAACTGGGATGTGTTTAGGGGTGACTGCGAAATTCATCCCTTTAGCTATTACCAATTTTAGGCTGTCGGAAATTGGGCTGTTACTCTCATTGATAACAATCTTATCGACGTCTAACTTTTTAATGTGTGGCTCTGGCTTCTTCTTAGACAGGAGGCTGAACTTGGAAATCAGGTTCTCTTTGCATTTAGCTAACATCGAGGCGGCTGAAGAGGCTGTCGTGGTCCCAATCAGATGTAGACATTTTTTTCTGTCAATACAAAGTGTGATTGTAAGAGAGTCTTGTCTAAATTTTAAAGTTCAAATCGGAGCAATCTTATTCTCTCTGAAATCAGGGCTAGGTCGGCCCTGAACAAGATCCGTTTAGCATTAGGAGAAGTGACAGCAGCAGAAGTGAGTGTAAAGGCGATCGGTATTACCTTAGTGTCGCGGCATCTCTTCAGAAAAGTGAGCGACCCGATCAGATAAGCCTTCTTGTCTCGAAGTCTGTTAAAAGATATAATAGTTGTGTGGAAACCCTCCCCTTAGAAGCGGTTAAATATCGACTTAAAGCTTTTGTGACTGCAGGAATGCATACTCTTTTACTCTTTCGGTAAAGTCACGTAGATAGAAAAATAATATAAAATCATGACGTTTCGATCGCAACACAAGCAAGCAATCGTCTTCAGGTGAAGACAAAAGCAATCGTCTTCAGGTGAAGACGATTGGTTGTGTTGCGATCGAAACGTCGTGGTTTTTTAAAGTATTTTTTTTATCTATGTGACTTTACCGAAAGACCCAAAGAGTATTTATTTTATATTATCGGAGCTAATGTAACATGCAGCTCACCGGAACAGAGTCCACTCAAATCTCAGTTGGGGGCGCGTCCCGTACTCTACATTGCACGTGGGGGCTCGGGGGTCCAATCCCTGATCACCATTTAAATGATAAGAAATAAAAACGCACCTAGCTCTCCAAAACGGTTAACAGAGGTGAGTTTACACCGGCTACATATACTTCTGCTATTTTATATTTTACCAGGTAAGGGCCTCACTGAGCAATGTAGCTCTTTTTCAGAAATGACTTGGCCCCAAATGATAGCCCAACGAAGTGGCTTGTGATCACGTGTAAATGTATAGTAGCCAAATTCTCTAAACGCGTGTTTCTAAATATGGATGGAATCCCAGGAGGACCCGGAGAAAAATTCACACGACCACAGGGAGAACATGCAAACTCAAAATATACAAGCGTTAGTGTTGGGATCTAACCCGCAAACTCCTATATACCAGGCAAGGTAGTTCACATCTCGCCACCATCGCGCCCACCTCTGAACATATATGAATGTAGACTCAACGCTACCCGTAGAATAAACACTGCCCACAGACTCCACACTGCACCGTAGACTCAACACTCCCCACAGAATGAACACTGCCCATAGACTAAACGCTGTCCATAGACCCAACACTGCCCATAGACTCAGCACTGCCCATAGACTCAACACTGCCCATAGACCCAACACTACACCATAGACTAAACACTGCACCATAGATTCAACACTCCCTAGAGACACACAAGCAGAGAGAGACAACACAGAGACACACAGAGAGAGGCACAACATAGACACACAGAGACCCAATGCCTCTGTGTCGTGGCCTTAAATAGAGAGAGACGGGGGGGTGCAGAGAGAGAGGTGGGTCTGCTGGAGCAGAGAAATTAGCATACCCAGCAAGTCTGGTAAATTTTAGAGAGAGTTGTGTGGAAATCCACCCCGAAGCGGCCGGGGGAGAGAAAGAGCGAATGGACCTATAAGAGCCTGGTAAATTTTTAGAGAGAGAAATAGGCAGTTTAAGAAAACAAACTCAGCACATTTTTGGTAATGTAATGCTAACACAGTTAACACATAGCCTGGTTGATTGCGATCTCCAGAGATTGCTAAATTAGAAGTGTGAAACTGTGCATGGAGTTTAACACGTAGGCTTTCGCGACCAATATCATCCATAGGAGGGGTTTTTTTTGGGTTAAATCGAGTGAATGTATAAATGTTTGATTAAAACCCGCCACCACCCGACACAGTCAACGAGTCACGGTAACAAAACATGCCAATTTGTCACGAGTACAGCACACCGGTGTGTTGGAGAGCCAGGCCACAACATTTATAATCTGAGTACAATGTTTCGCCAATAATTACAACTAGCTTCATCAGGCAACAGCCAGATTTGTGAAGAAATCCACCTGTTTCGTTCCTTATATAAAGGCGTAGATGTGGTGACCACACTTCTGCGCTCTTGTGCAAAATGGGGGGGGGGGGTTAATGAGTCAACGCACATTATGCATGCACATTATACGAGCCCTTTGATATTCTCCTTCCTGTCCATTGTGTGTGTAGTGAGTCCAACTGAGTCGCAGACGTTATTCAGAGGCAACACATTTATTCGCAACACGTATATACAAAGGGGTAACTGCCACTTTACCAGATACAGCCAAGGATGGTGACCACCCGGCTAACTACACTACACATAGAAGTTACGGCTATGATGGATCGGACCCTCACTCGGGTTCCCGGCCACGTGTTGGTGCCTCTTCACACGTAGGACGTAGAGCTTCCAGCTTGTAGAACGAAGCGACCCCGGTCCCTCTCAAGGACCCACCTTATATCCTTCCGGGTCGAGGCCAGCTCCGTCCTCGGCCCCGCCCACCTTCGCGAGCGTTCTAGCTCCCTCTCGATCCCTCTCCAGAGCTCTCCCCGGACACGTGATCACCCCCTAGCCCCCCCGCCCCCACCTGGGGGCCTCTCTGTGGACACTCCGGATCACGTGTCTACGTGGTCAACCAGAGTGCCATGGCCCGGGGCAACCCTGTCACTGGGCTGACACTCTCCCGCTCCCCCTTGTGGAAGCCCGCACTGCATGCTATACGTGGTGCCCGCGCTATCCCAGCGCTCACCAAGCCCCGCTAGGGCTGGTACTACACCCGCCTACGGGGTGTAACGCGATGACGGTGCATCGCATGCCCTGCTATGCTAGAGCCGGCGGCCTCACTCAGCAACACACACGATGCTGTCCGCGACGTAAGGACAACGAACGCCATGGCTCTCCCGGGCCGGCACCACACAGTGATATCCCCGATGTTACTACATCACCCCCCCCCCCCCTTTCGTAGCATTCAGCTGTCCCGGCTGTCAACTCCCCCTCCGAACAAACAAATTAGTGAAAGGCAAGAGAGAGAGAGCAAGAAGAAAAAAACACAGTGTGCCTCAACAATAACAAGAGCAGCAATAGATACCCCAACCCACCTGTACAAAGATTAAACTATCCACAAATGTACAAAACTAGCAGGGAAAAGGGTGTAAACCAACGAACCCATAACAACAACAACAAGAAAAACGCTTAAACCCTCGGGATCTCCGCTACCACCACGCCTCCCACCTTCATCGTGTAACGACGCTCATGAGCTCAATTAGTGGCCAGGATCAGCCAATAACCGCCACGACTCAGACTCAATAATCCCCACAGACTTAACACTACAACATAAATTCAAAACTGCCTATAGACCCAACACTACACCATAGACTCAACACTGCACCATATACGCAACACACCCTACATACTCAACACTGCCCATTGACTCAACACTGCACCATAGACTCAACACTGCCCACAGACTCAACACCGCACGATAGACTCAACACCCACCTATGGGGTGTACGCGATGACATCGCACGTCGTGCTATGCTAGTGCCGACCTCACTCAGCAACACACACGGTGCTGTCCGTGACTGAAGTACATCGCACGCCATGGCCCTCCCGGGCCGGCACCACACAGAGGCGTTGTTTCTCTGTGTCTATGTTGTGTGTCTCTCTCTCTCTGTGTCTATGCGTTGTCTCTCTCTGCTTGTGTGTCTGACTATATGTCTATGTTTTGTCTCTATCTCAAATTTAGCAATCTTTGGAAGAACGTAATCAACCAGGTAGGGTGTTGACGGTTGTGTTAGCCGACTCTCTGTGTTGTATTGCATTGTATTTCTAAGTTTACTAGGGTTCTTTTCTACCTGATGACGATTGATTGTGTTGAAATCGAAACGTATTCTATTATTTAATTGTATTTTATTTCTACGTGACTTTACCGAAAAAAACAAAGAGTAATTCCTGCAGTCACGAAAGCTTCAGATCAAGTTTCAACACTGCCCATCGACTGAACACTGTTCGTAGACTCAACACTGCCCTGAGAATCAAGACTGCCCAAAGACTCAAAACTGTCCATATACTCAACACTGCATATAGACTCAAAACTGCCTATAGACTCAACACTCCCCGCAGACTTAACACTGCACCATAGACTCAAAACTGCACAATAGACTCAAGACTGCCCATAGACTCAACACTACCCAAAGACTCAACACTCCACCATAGACTCAACCCTGCACCGTAGACTCAACACTCCCTTTAGACTCAACACTGCCCATAGGCTAAACACTGCCTGTAGACTCAAGACTGCCCAAAGACTCAACACTGCCCATAGACTCAACATTACCCATGGACTCAACACTGCCAATAAACTCAACACTACCCATAGACTCAACACTGCTCATAGACTCAAGAATGCCTATAGACCCAACACTGCCCATAGACACAGCAGCGCCCATAGACTCAATACTACCCGTATCCTCAACACTGCTTCTAGACTCAAGACTGGCCATAGACTCAACACTTTAAAATGCTATTCTTTGTTACACATAGACTGACATTAACGTGCTCATTAAAATACATATTCTAATCCTACATGAAAAATCTGAGTTCTCATGCGCTACGGAAGCTTATTAACTTTGCACTATAATCCAACACGCTAATCTAAGCTCATTTCCTTTAACATGCCACGCTATTTATTCCCTTTACACTATAATACCCCATTAACGCTACTTCGGCTGCCTTTGTTCTCGAAACGTTTATAAACTCTTGCTGGTAACAGCTTCTCTTCACAAGGCAGCAGACATCGCGCTGCTCGCAGCAGACGTCGCGCTTGTGTTGCGTTCGAAACGTGATTTATTTTAATAAAGTATTAAAGCTTTCGTGACTGCATAAAATTACTCATTGTTTTTTTCGGTAAAGTCACGTATGTAGAAATACAATAAAAATTATATAAAAAACAAACAAAAAAAGTTACCGTTGTAATTATGTGTAAGATGTGCCCTTTTTTGAGCTGCCGTTTTGTATTTACAAGAGGTGGTCATTTTTTGAGCTGCCGTTTTGTATTTACAAGAGGTGGTCCTTTTTTGAGCTGCCCCCTCTCTCTCTCTCTGCCTCCCTGTCCGTCTTTCCTCCCTCCTTACCTCTTGGTGGACTTGTATATGTATTTCTACTGATCGTGTACCTCGTATTTTTTATTCTATCTATGCTGATATGTGCAATCCAAAGGTTGAACACGAAATTTAACACTCTTCTGAAATTCGTGGTCCGCCAGGAAGTGTCTAACTGTGTTGTTGGCCTGACTGGATGTGCTTCACATAATGTTTTTTCAGGTTTGTTGAATTCTCGTCTCTCATCTTTTTGTTGTATTTACCTCCGTGATTTGTTATTGATACCTGATGAAGATCGCTTGCGTTGTGATCGAAACGTCGTGATTGTTTTTTGTTTTATAATTTTATTGTATTTCTACATACGTGACTTTACCGAAAAAAACAATGAGTGATTTATTTTTTTATTTCTACCTATGTGACTTTACCAAAAGAACCAAAGAGTATGGATTCCTGCAGTCACGAAAGATTCAAATCAAGACTACCTGTGGACTCAACACTGCCCGTAAATTCAACACTGCCCGTAGACTCAACACTGCCCGTAGACTCAACGCTGACCGTATCCTCAACACTGCCCATAGACTCAACACTGCACCATAGACTCAACACTGCCCATAGACTCAACACTGCCCGTAGACTCAACACTGCCCATAGACTCAACACTGCCCGTAGACTCAACATTGCACTATAGACTCAACACTGCACCATAGACTCAACACTGCCCATAGACTCAACACTGCCCGTAGACTCAACACTGCCCATAGACTCAACACTGCACCATAGACTCAACACTGCCCATAGACTCAACACTGCACCATAGACTCAACACTGCCCATAGACTCAACACTGCACCATAGACTCAATACTGCCCATAGACTCAACACTGCCCGTAGACTCAACACTGCACCATAGACTCAACACTGCACCATAGACTCAACACTGCCCATAGACTCAACACTGCCCGTAGACTCAACACTGCCTATAGACTCAACACTGCCCATAGACTCAACACTGCACCATAGACTCAACACTGCCCATAGACTCAACACTGCACCATAGACTCAACACTGCCCATAGACTCAACACTACCCATAGACTCAACACTGCACCATAGACTCAACACTGCCCATAGACTCAACACTGCCCATAGACTCAACACTGCCCATAGACTCAACACTACCCATATACTCAACACTGCACCATAGACTCAACACTGCACCATAGACTCAACACTGCCCATAGAATCAACACTGCCCGTAGACTCAACACTGCCCATAGACTCAACACTGCCCATAGACTCAACACTGCACCATAGACTCAACACTGCCCATAGACTCAACACTGCACCATAGACTCAACACTGCCCATAGACTCAACACTGCACCATAGACTCAACACTGCCCATAGACTCAACACTGCCCGTAGACTCAACACTGCCCATAGACTCAACACTGCCCATAGACTCAACACTGCCCATAGACTCAAGACTACCCATAGACTCAACACTGCACCATAGACTCAACACTGCACCATAGACTCAACACTGCCCATAGACTCAACACTGCCCGTAGACTCAACACTGCCCATAGACTCAACACTGCCCATAGACTCAACACTGCACCATAGACTCAACACTGCCCATAGACTCAACACTGCCCATAGACTCAACACTGCCCATAGACTCAACACTGCACCATAGACTCAACACTGCCCATAGACTCAACACTGCCCGTAGACTCAACACTGCACCATAGACTCAACACTGCACCATAGACTCAACACTGCCCATAGACTCAACACTGCCCGTAGACTCAACACTGCCCATAGACTCAACACTGCCCATAGACTCAACACTGCACCATAGACTCAACACTGCCCATAGACTCAACACTACTCCATAGACTCAACACTGCCCATAGACTCAACACTGCCCATAGACTCAACACTACCCATAGACTCAACACTGCACCATAGACTCAACACTGCCCATAGACTGAACAGTGCCCATAGACTCAACACTGCCCATAGACTCAACACTACCCATAGACTCAACACTGCACCATAGACTCAACACTGCACCATAGACTCAACACTGCCCATAGACTCAACACTGCCCGTAGACTCAACACTGCCCATAGACTCAACACTGCCCATAGACTGAACACTGCACCATAGACTCAACACTGCCCATAGACTCAACACTGCACCATAGACTCAACACTGCCCATAGACTCAACACTGCACCATAGACTCAACACTGCCCATAGACTCAACACTGCCCATAGACTCAACACTGCACCATAGACTCAACACTGCCCATAGACTCAACACTGCACCATAGACTCAACACTGCCCATAGACTCAACACTGCCCGTAGACTCAACACTGCACCATAGACTCAACACTGCACCATAGACTCAACACTGCCCATAGACTCAACACTGCCCGTAGACTCAACACTGCCCATAGACTCAACACTGCCCATAGACTCAACACTGCACCATAGACGCAACACTGCCCATAGACTCAACACTGCACCATAGACTCAACACTGCCCATAGACTCAACACTGCCCATAGACTCAACACTACCCATAGACTCAACACTGCACCATAGACTCAACACTGCCCATAGACTCAACAGTGCCCATAGACTCAACACTGCCCATAGACTCAACACTACCCATAGACTCAACACTGCACCATAGACTCAACACTGCACCATAGACTCAACACTGCCCATAGACTCAACACTGCCCGTAGACTCAACACTGCCCATAGACTCAACACTGCCCATAGACTGAACACTGCACCATAGACTCAACACTGCCCATAGACTGAACACTGCACCATAGACTCAACACTGCCCATAGACTCAACACTGCACCATAGACTCAACACTGCCCATAGACTCAACACTGCACCATAGACTCAACACTGCCCATAGACTCAACACTGCCCGTAGACTCAACACTGCACCATAGACTCAACACTGCACCATAGACTCAACACTGACCATAGACTCAACACTGCCCGTAGACTCAACACTGCCCATAGACTCAACACTGCCCATAGACTCAACACTGCACCATAGACTCAACACTGCCCATAGACTCAACACTGCACCATAGACTCAACACTGCCCATAGACTCAACACTGCCCATAGACTCAACACTGCACCATAGACTCAACACTGCCCATAGACTCAACACTGCCCATAGACTCAACACTGCCCATAGACTCAACACTACCCATAGACTCAACACTGCACCATAGACTCAACACTACACCATAGACTAAACACTGCACCATAGACTCAACACTCCCTAGAGACTTAACACTGCACCATAGACTCAACACTCCACCATAGACTGTTAATGCTTTTAAACGTTGTTAAATTTGTAAAAGCGTTGAATAGAAAATAAGATGAAGATCCAATTTTTATAACCACCACAAATTACAAACGTAGTCAGAAGCGAACTGGTCGCCTGGTGTGGTGACGTTGATTCTCAATGTGGAGAGGAAAAAACCGGAGGAACCAGAGACAAATCCACGTGACCACGGGAGAGAGACAGAGACGCAGACTCCAAATATACAGCAGCAGGCATCGTCAGGGTCAAGATCGAACCCACGACTTTCTACGTTCCAGGCGAGGTAGTTAACATCTTCTAGCCACCGTGGCTCCATGGATCTTCAAGCAGTGACACCAATAGAACCAGGGTTCGCTTACCTCTCATGTCTTGACCTCTCTGTCTCGACAGATCCACTTGCCTGTATATATATACACACACAGACAAAGATCCCCCGTGTAGCTCACACGGGGCTGTCGGGGCAAGTGCTGTTAGCGAGTAGCAGGAGTGCCTATGAAGGCTACCGGCACTGTGGCACACACAGAGGCGTGGGTGCCGAGCACCACCACGCCCAGCTCTCTTTGTCTCCCCAGTGGCGATGTTTACTCCACACCACCGCTACCCATTTGAGGCCGAGTCGGCCGAGAACGAGGGATAGCCCTGCGGGATCGGGTGATGATGGTAGTGGTGGTGATGATGGAAGTGGTGGTGGTGATGGAAGTGGTGATGGAAGTGGTGATTTTGACGTTGGTGGTTGGTGGCCTTGAGCGGGAATCAAACTCGGCTCTCCGCCTGGTCCGCAGCAGTAGTGGCAGCAAAGTGCTAACCTCTGTGCCACCCCTCCCCACGGACACTTCGTGGTAATTGTTCCCTCGGTAAGCAGCGAAGATGTCCCGGTGGTGGTGGTGATGATGGCTGTGTTGATGGCTGGCTCTGACGGGGTGTTGTCACATCCGTGGGTATTTTTAAATCCTTAGGATAATTAAAGAAAAGTAATAAGAATATGGATTCACACCCCACACTTTTCCTGGCAATAACACCGGAGTGGTAGTGGTGTTGAGATGTCCTAACGCCAAATTAGACACACACGGCTATTGCAAGGCATCGTCAAATCCGCATTAACCACACACGTGCATGTGGCAAAACATACAAACAAAAAATTATCTGATGATAATAATGGAAATAACGTTCTACGCATTGTTTTTGACACTGATTGGCCTACACCATAGACACAGCCTTCTGTATGTCCTTGTCTCACGGCCGGTGTTAGACCAGAGAAGAACTCCAAATTGCGAACAGGACAAGGACAATGCCAATTATCGAAGCATTAATAACTCTTGTTGAGCAGTGATATCTATAGTCTCTAACACCGGTGGTTAAACAACGCCATACAGGAGAAAGCTGTGCAGCTCTAGTGTAGGCCAATCAGTTTCAAATACAATGTATTACATTGTTATCGAAGCAATGTGGGTGTGGTTGCATTATCCTGGCACTGGTCGCCTTCAGGCGTTGTTTCCCTGGTCTCTAACACTGGCGGTGAGATAATGCCATGCAGGAGAAGGCTGTGCAGCTCTGGTGTCAGTCAATCAGTTTGAAATACAATGTATTACATTATTATCGAAGTGTAATGGGTTCAACTGAGTCGCAGATGTACACTTGGAAGCAACCCATTTATTTAACACCAACACACGGGGTAACTTTCCCCTTAACAGAATAACAACCAATGGTGGTGACCACCAGGCTAACTACACTAATTACAACGTAACTGCAACTACGGCCCGGGACCGACAGCTTCGGCCCGGGTCCACGTGTTGGAGACTCGTTGAACAGAGAACGCAGACGAAAGTTTATTCCAGGATGAACAACAACCCTGGTCCCTCTCGGGACCCGGCTTATATTCTCTGCGGCGTGGCTGGCTCCGCCCTTGGCCACGTCCACCTTCCAGAATCCTCGGGAAGGATCTGGGTCCAAATTACGTGACCACCCCTAGCCCCCACTTGGGGCCCCTTTGTAGACTTCACTGGTCACGTGTCCTCCCGGGTCAACCAGAATGCCATGGCCTCGAAGTAACCTCATCCTTCGGCCGGCACTCACACACCCTGTCCTGTAGGGTTGGCACTGCACGCAAAGCGTGGTAGCGCTATAAATCAGCGCTCACCAGGCCCCTCTAGGGCCGGTACTACACCCACACCATTGTGGTATCTGCGATGTCGTTACACCGCACGCCGTGCCTCTGTAGGGCCGGAACTGCATGTTGACATCCCGCGATGTCACTACAGAAGCAATGTGGGTATGGTTGCATTATCCTGGTACTGGTCGCCTTCAGGCGCTGTTTCCATGGTCTCTTACACTGGCAGTGAGACAACGCCATTTAGGAGAAGGCTGTACAGCTCTGAAGTAGGCCAATCAGTTTTAAATACAATGTATTACATTATTATCGAAGCAATGTGGGTGTGGTTGCATTTGTCCTGGTACTGGTCGCCTTCAGGCATTGTTTCAATGGTCTCTAATACTGGCAGTGAGACAACGCCATATAGTTGAAGGCTGTGCAGCTGAGGGATGGAACAGGCGAACTCGGCGCAGTTTCAGACTTGACTCTGGTGTAGGTCAATCAGTTTGAAGGACAATGCACTACATCATTATCAAAGCATCTTTGTTAGAATGATTTTTATCACCAGATCATCAGCACACGTAACACGGTTGTCCAATAGGGAGCCATCCATCAACCGCACTCAGGCGTGGATGAGCCTCCCATTTGTATCTGCTGTACCAGATGGAGATTCCTCTGGTACAGCCATGGAAAGCTTTCTCGAACTATGTGGTCTCAGAAGATATTAAATAATGTGGGGAGCCAGAGGACATCCCTGTCGCACCGCAAGGTGAACAGCGAATGGCTCCGACTCCCGACCACGTAGTTTTACCCGGGCCTGCTCACCATCACGAAGGTCTTTAATGATTGTGAGCAGAGAATCAGGTTCTCTGAAAGCACGAAGAACAACCCAGAGCCCAGGCCTATTGATGGTATCATAGGCCTTGACCAGGTCAATAAAGCAGAGATGTAGGTCCTGTTGGAACTCCCGACACCTTTGCTGTAGCAGACAGACAGAGAACATGGCATTTGTGCTGGACTGCCCTGGTCTGAAACCACATTGGGGCTCTGCTGGCCTCTCCTCAGCATACCTGGCAAGGGGCCGATGTTGAATAACACTGTGTACCAATTTTTTTGGTTCCTAGGTAGTAAGTGTTATTTCCTAATTTTTACGCCTCAAAAGTACAGAAAATTCATATTATTCCACACAAACGTTGCTTTTGTGACCAGGACATTGATATTTTGAAATTTGCCTATTTTCCAGAACATTCCAGATATATTCAGTGCTGAGTAAACTTGGAGTAACTTCTGGAACATTCTAGAACTTTCCAGTAATATAAAAAGTAGTATAACGGCCTTAAGCCCACCAGTTCAGTTTAGTTCCAGCTGCCTAAGTGGATACATATCTGTATTTTTCCGAGATGACATCAAGGGGCTGCAAGCATCCGGCAGACGCATTTTGCGATGTTTGCGGCCAATTTATCAAGCGAGAGCGAAAAAGTACTCTGTGGAAGCATCTGTTAAGATGTGTGAGGCCAAAAAGGCATACTTCAGCATGCCTGTCAGGGATCAAGACAAACCCTGGACACCTCATTTCACCTGCGAGCAATGCAAAAAACTCTGGAAGGTAAGATAGAGAATTGTTGCTCGGAAATATATGTTATAAAATATGTTTTAAAAAATGTAATAGTACAAATTTTAAATGTTGAAATGTTTTACAATTTCCAATGTTATTTAAGAAATATGGACATGAAAAATGTTGCGAGAATACCTTACACATTAGTCATGGGTGAAATAAATTTATTTTTGTCGGATGGTACAGAGGGCAAATGAGAGCCATGAAGTTAGCTATCCCAAGAATTTGGTGGAAACCCACTGACCACTCAAGCAACTGCTGCTTCTGCATGGTGGACCCTTCCAAACGTCGGACTGGCAAGAATGCACCTGCTATCACGTATCCGGACCATCCATCGCCCCGGTGCCAAACTGCTATAAGCTCCCCGTACTCACTGCTCCGGGGAGAGAGCAGCCGTCTTTAGAAGAGAGCAGCAAATCAGAGAGCGAGGAAGACGTAGAGCCAGATGACAGTTTCAGAGGTGGAGCTGAGGAGAGAAACCCATACTACCCCAACCAAAAAAACCTCAAAGACTTGATCAGAGATCTTGGTCTCACCAAGTCTAATGCCGAGCTTTTGACGTCTAGTCTCAAGCAGTGGAACTTGTTGGATGAAAATGTGCAAGTTGCAGATCAGAGGAAGCGTCACCAACCTTTTTGCAGCTTCTTCACCCGTCAAGATGGGCTCTGTTTCTGCCACAATGTGACCAGTCTGTTCGAGGCAATTGGAATCACCTGACAGCTCATCCAGGATCCTCAAAGCCGTGCTGCTCCGTAATGGTAACAAGTATCCGTCTCTTCCCCTGGCTCACTCGATGCACCTCAAAGAGGATTACAACAGCATCAGGACCTTGCTGGACGCCTTGAAGTATGATGAGTACGTCTGGGAGGTCATTGGAAACTTCAACATGGTGGAATTCCTGATGGGTCTCCAAGGCGGTTTTACCATGTTTCCCTGCTATCTTTGCCTTTGGGACAGCAGGGACACTAAGGCGCACTACCACAGGCGGGACTGGCCACAGCGGACCGAGTTCTCCGTGGAGAGGAACAACGTCAAGTGGGAGCCACTGGTGGACCCCAGAAGGTGCTGATGCCACCACTGCACATCAAATTGGGCCTTATGAAACAATTTGTCAGAGCTGTAGATAAGGCGTCGGCAGCCTTCAAGTACCTTCAATACTTCTTCCCTAAGCTGTCTGAGGCAAAGGTCAAAGCCGGTGTCTTAGTCGGACCACAGATAAAGAAGATCCTGGAGTGCAATTAATGCCCCAAGAAGCTCACTAGCAAGGGGTCGTCCATAAATGACGTCACGCACCTAGGGGGGGGGGGGTCAGTCATTTGTGACGATGTGTGACGAGGGGGGGGGGGTTGAGAAATGTGACGTCACATCAAAATGCGCAACTTTAAATAAATATAGAATTATGACAACACTGATTGTTACAACATCACTCCTACAACATCAGAGTGCAGCGCCACATTAAATCCGCACTACAGTGACAATAGTTTGAAGCGATTTGAAGCATGTTTTATTTTCAAAATGGAAATGTGGTTTTGGGGGGGGGGGCAGAGCTTTGTGACGTCATATTTGATGGGGGGTCTGACCTTTTGTGACGCTGTGTGACGATGGGGGGGGAGGGTCCAAAATCGTCCCAAATCACGTGACGTCATTTATGGACGGCCCCTAAGGTAGAGGACCAGGGTCTCTCTCCTCGTCGCGGGATGGTGTTGGCTGATCCCCCGTCCCGGGCAGACGAGTGAGAGAGCAAAAGGGATAGCCGAGGGTAGGGTCCAAATAGTATAAGTGCCCGGGGAATGACCGAGATGGAGTGTAGGATGTCGAGTGTGAGAATGGTTTAATAAACGGCAACAGCCCTTCTTGCATTCCTCGTCCAACATGGGACCTTTCTTGCCACTATTAAAATATAAGAAAATGTTTTACCCTTTCGGCAATAAAACATAAATTACTCTTTGGTTCTTTCGGTAAAGTCACGTAGAAAGAGAAATAATGGAAAATAATGGAAAGAGAAAATAATAAAGTCACGTAAAAAGAGAAAATAATACATTAAATATTACTTATTAGTCTATTTATTATTTTATTTATTATTTTCTCTTTCTACGTGACTTTATTAATTCTAGATTTGAAGCTTTCGTGACTGCAAGGATGCATACTCTTTGTTTTTTTTCAGTAAAGTCACGTAGGTAAAATAAATGAAAACAACTAAATTAAATCACGACGTTTCGGAGGCAGCACAAGCTTCCGTCTTCAGGTGGAAACCGTCACAGCAACGACGGAAGCTTGTGTTGCCTCCGAAACGTCGTGATTTAATTTAGTTGTTTTCATTTATTTTACCTACGTGACTTTACCGACAAAAACAAAGAGTATGACTTAATTATTTTCTCTTTATATTATTTTCTCTTTCTACGTGACTTTACCGAAAGAACCAAAGAGGAATTCCTGCAGTCACGAAAGCGCCAAATCAAATAAGGCAGGAATTGTGTAAAAATGTTAAAACACCAAAACAGAAACCTTCTTCAAGGAATCAACAACTTGCTGCGTTAACCACGCAAGGCACTTGTGGTGACCACGATGTAGCTGCCCACCCCGAGCTATAATTGTCCCGATCGTGCATTGCCCTTGTCCTGTTCGACTTTTGGCGTTGCCCTCTGGTATAACGCTGTTTGAGAATAGGCTCTAAAGACTTTTGACTTTTAAACAAATTTTATTGCCGCCAGCAGCAAAAGTACTGGAGGCAATTCCGATATGAAATATACAAAGTCACCAACAAACAAATAATCGCTATAAATCCACGCGCCGTGGCGCTAAATGCAGCGCGAACAACACTAAAGGCAAGTCACGTGGTGGTGGTGAAGGCTGCTCTCTCTGGTGTGGACCAATCAATTTCAAAGACAATGCCATCAAATATTACCAGAGCGTGTTTTTGTTTGCATGTTGCAGAGACTTGACGATGCCTTGCAATGGGTTTCTCTTGTGGTGTTTTAACATCTTAGGGGCCGTCCATAAATTCCGTCACGCGATTTTGGCCGATTTTTAACCCCCCCCTCCCCCCCTCGTCACACGGCGTCACAAAAAGTCAGACCCCCCCCCCCCCCCGCCAAACCATATTTACATTTTGAAAATAAAACATGCTTCAAATCGCTTTTTGTGCCAGAGAAAAAGGTAAAAACCTATTACTATATCTTGCTACTGGCAAAGGAGATCTCATAATGTAAATGCTTACCCCGAGCTCTCAATACTCTGATAGTGCGCTGTTTTGAGTTGTACGCCTTTGGGCGTCTTCTGGTCCAACACCAGTGGAGACTAGGCTCTAAGAAAAGCTGTCTCGGGTGTGGACCAATCAATTTCAAAGACAGTGCATATCATTATCAGAGTTGTCTCTTTTTGTTTGCATTTTGACTGCTTGTGTTGTGGTTATTGCAAACATGATCCCTTGTATAAAGGTGTCAGTTTTTGTGCCAGATAAAAGGGTAAAAACCTATTACTATATCTTGCTACTGGCAAAGGAGGTCTCATAGTGCAAGTGCTTACCCCGAGCTCTCAATACTCTGATAGTGCGCTGTTTTGAGTTGTATGCCTTTGGGCGTCTTCTGGTCCAACACCAGTGGAGACTAGGCTCTAAGAAAAGCTGTCTCGGGTGTGGACCAATCAATTTCAAAGACAGTGCATATCATTATCAGAGTTGTCTCTTTTTGTTTGCATTTTGACTGCTTGTGTTGTGGTTATTGCAAACATGATCCCTTGTATAAAGGTGTCAGTTTTTGTGCCAGATAAAAGGGTAAAAACCTATTACTATATCTTGCTACTGGCAAAGGAGGTCTCATAGTGCAAATGCTTACCCCGAGCTCTCAATACTCTGATAGTGCGCTGTTTTGAGTTGTATGCCTTTGGGCGTCTTCTGGTCCAACACCAGTGGAGACTAGGCTCTAAGAAAAGCTGTCTCGGGTGTGGACCAATCAATTTCAAAGACAGTGCATATCATTATCAGAGTTGTCTCTTTTTGTTTGCATTTTGACTGCTTGTGTTGTGGTTATTGCAAACATGATCCCTTGTATAAAGGTGTCAGTTTTTGTGCCAGATAAAAGGGTAAAAACCTATTACTATGTCTTATGATTGTTATTGTTTGACTTGCATCCCACTGGGATTTTTTCACACATCGTTGGTATATGGTGATTTTTCTGGAAGGCTTTGTTGTTTTTTTTCCTGGATTTTTCTGTTTGCGCGTAATCACTTTAAGATGTTTCATGTTTTTGTTTGTTGCGGTTGCACCCAATTCAAGAGCCGAATGTCTCACAGGGCTATACCAAATAAATGAAACTGAAAACAAAGTTGATGTCACCATCACATTCGTCATGGAGCACTTTCAAAGCCCCCGCGAACCTCGCCCCTCCACCACCTCTAGCCCCGCCCCTGATATTCAAGCTCCTCCCCCGCTCCCTGCTTCTGAGTCCAGCAAACTCCGCCCACTCGCTGTCTATCCCCGCCCCCATAGCCCCCCGCCCCCTGTTTAAGCTCCGCCTCCTCCCTGCTCCCTGGTTTTGAGACTCGTAAACCCCGCCCCTCGGTCTCTTTCCCCGCCCCCACTGTTTAAGTGCTTCGCTTTCGGATCCCTGCTTCTGAGTCTGGGAAACCCCGCCCCTCCCACTCTATCCCCGCCCCCTCAGCACCGTCCCCGCTTTTGGAAGCTCCCCCCCTCCCTGCTTCTGAGCCCGGGAAACCCCGCCCCATCAACCCCTTTATCCCCGCCCCCCTCAGCCCCGCGCCCCCTTTGTTTAAGCTCCGCCCCCGTAGCTCCCTGCTCCTGAGCCCGGGAAACCCCGCCCCTCGCTCTCTTTCTCCAGCATCATGGCGCCCAAGCCGCGCAAAGAAGGTTCGTGCTCCCGTGTCCCCCCTCTCTCTCCGCGTCTCCCTCGCTCTCTTCACCCTCTCGGAGTTTCCCCGCCGATGTCTGCGCGCCGGAGTTCGCGATGAAGCCGCTCAGTCCCGCGAGGGTCAAATAAGTATCGGCGCGTGGGGGTCGTTCGAGGCGCCTAGGCGAGCGGCAGGCTCGGCAATGTGCGAGTAGGCCCTCGGCCCATCAGCGCTACCTCCAAACTCCCAGCGATGGAAATTAAACTTTGTAAAGTTACAATAAAGCGTTAGCGTCGACCGAGGTCCAAGTCGCTTGTCATGTAACGTGCGTGTGCGTCTCGAGTATACTGGTGTGCAGCGCGTGTGACGGCACTGGTGTTAAGGCCTTCAGAGAGAGGCTTCGCCAAGCGACTTTAAAACTTATTTTAAAACTATTTTACCAGGGCGTAAGGCCCGCCGAGTCTACGTGGCTCTTGGCCTGGCCCATTACAGAAGATGGTTAAACAAAGTGGCCGGTGTCGTGTGGGCATATCTAGCGGCGGTGCTGGCGGTGAGGGGGAGGATGGAGGCCTTGATACAGCAGTGGATAGTGCATGGTGATTACGCTGAGACGGAGGGGAGCACGTGGATTAGAGCACACGCAGGCTAGAGACGGCACCAAAGTGATCTCCATCCAGCAGTGGATAGTGCATGGTGATGATGATGATTACACCTATAGACAGGAGCACGTGGATTAGAGCACACGCAGAGTAGAGACGGCACCAAAGTGATCTCCATCCAGCAGTGGATAGTGCATGGTGGTGATGGTGTTTACACGGAGAGAATAACACGTGGGTTAGAGAACAGTATATACTGTATACACGCGTACTCCACTGCTAGATGAAAGCCCTCTGCTGCACTCGGCGGATGCTATCTCGCGGTCGCTGAGATGTTCTCGCTCGCCTGGCACGCAGGAGGTCGTGGGTTCGATGCTGTATATCTCGAGTGCGTCTTTCTCACCGTGGTGGTCACCACGTGGATTTTTCTCCGGGTCCTCCGGGTTTTCGTTCCACATTTCAGAATCAAAATGTTTACTCATACTGGAGCAATCCGAAGAGCTGTGAAGCTCTTAAACAGTATTTGGCTGCTATAAATTTGCACGCGATAACAGCCGATTTTTCCCTCCACATTTACAAACCTGCATTTAGAGTGTTTGAATGCTATACATTTCCACATGCTAAACCACTTAGTTGAGCTATCATTTGTGGTAGCCAGGTTCGCCTCTGAAACAGAGCTACATAGCTCAGTGGGGCCTTACACCTGGTACAATAAAAAATGTTTAGTATGGTTCTCTACGAGTCTTATGGGTCTCTGTATCTTTATGGGTTTGAGTCTGTGGGTATTTATGGGTTTCTGTGGATCTCTGAGCTTGTATGGGTCTCTGAGTCGTATGGGCCTCTGTGTATGGGTCTGTGGGTATTTATAAGTCTGTTGGTCTCCGAGTCTGTTTAAGTCTGAATTGCATCGGTGTCTATGGGTCTCTGAATCTGTGTTTCTATGGATCTCTATGGGTCTGAGTATAGAATCGTATTTGGTTCTTGCTATAAATTTCTACATGATAATACAGCCACTTAGTTGAGCTATCATTTTTGGTCGCCAGGGTAGCTTCTGAAAGAGCCACATACTCAGTGGGGCCTTACAACCGGTAAATTAATAACAGTTTAGTATGGGTCTCCATTAGTCTTATGGGTCTCTGTCTTTATGGGTTTATGTGGGTTTCTGTTGGTCTCTTGAGTCTATCGGTCTCTATGAACTGCATGGGTTTCTTTCGGTCTCTATGGGTCTAAGTCTCAATGGGTCTCTATGAATCGCTGTACGGGTTTCTGAGTCTTTATGAGTCTGTGAATCTCTATGGGTCTCTGAGTCCATAGACGAGTGCGGTTTATTTCCATGTGATATCGGCCACTTGGTTCAGCTGCTATCATTTGAGATGGCCAGGTGGTTTCTGAATAAGAGCTACACAGCAGCTTAGTGGGGCCTTACTCCTGGTGAAGTAAAATAATGTTTAGCGTAGTCTGACCATACTTCACCGCGCTCATGTCTACTGGCCACCGTGAGGGGGCTTCAACACACAAGAGTTGTGTGGTGTATAGCGTAGTATATGTAGTGGATAGTAACGTTTAGTAGTGTGTGTACTGTAGTGTAAAGTAGTTTAGAGTGTATGTGTACCTGTAGTGTATAGTATCGTAGAGTGTAATATGTATGTTGAACCTCTTTGGCACCTACGTAGCCAACCGTGCTAATCGGAGGTAGTGTGTAGTAGTGTAGTGTATGGTAGTGTGCGGTATAAAGTGTAGTGTACAGTAGTATATAGTAGTGTATACCGCATCTAAAAGCGGCATGCAGTTTGTGTGACCGTGTTTCTTCGACGGTTAGCCAAAGTCCGCCACCGCTGCTGTAAGCACGACGCGAAGTTTTTCCTGACGATTGTTTACGTCATATCCCTTTTTCCCACACTCCTCGCCTCCCTCGCCACCCTCGCCACGACAGCAGCGGCCGCGGCCCCGGCCAAGCCCGAGGGGGCCAAGCCCGAGGGGGCCAAAGGCAAGGGTGGCAAGGGGCGTCCTGAGGGCGGCAAGGGGCGTCCCGAGGGCGGCAAGGCCCGCGAGGGCGGCAAGGCCCGCGCCGAGGGCGGCAAGGCCCGCGGGGCCGAGGGCGCCAAGGCCCGCGGGGCCGAGGGCGGCAAGGCACGCGGGACCGAGGCGCGGCCCAAGGGTGAGGCGAGGGCCAAGGCGCTGAAGGCCAAGAAGGCCGTGCTGCGCGGGGTGCACGCGGTGCGTCGTCGCAAGGTGCACACCTCCCCCACGTTCCGCAGGCCTCATACTCTGCGGCTGCGGCGGCAGCCCAAGTACCCGCGCAAGAGCGCGCCCACGCGCAACAAGTGAGGGGCACGCACTGGCGTACACGCTCCAGCATCATACACACTAGCGGCGTGCACGCACAAGCCAGCATCATACACACAAACCGGTCGTGCAGACACGCCAGCATCATACACACACACACGCCAACATCACGCACTAGCGGTACACCCTAGCGTCGTACGCGCGCTAGCGTCGTACTCGGTGTCTACACACCCAATAAGTGACAGGTGCCGCACACGCCCACTAGCAGCAGCACACGCCAGCATCATGCACACGCCAGCCTCGTATACGCGCGCGAGTGTCATGCACGCGTCATACAAACACACCGTGCATGCCATGCATAAACCGTGCACACCACGCAACAAGTGAGTGGCTGCCTCACAAGTACACGCACACCGTTTGTGTGTACATGTGTTTGTGCGTGTACCCATGTGTGTGTGCATAGATTCGTGCGTGTACTCGTGTGTGTACTCACGTGTGTATGTGTGCTCGTGCAGGATGGACCACTACGCCATCATCAAGTTCCCGCTGACGACGGAGGCAGCGATGAAGAAGATTGAGGACAACAACACGCTGGTGTTTATCACAGACGTGCGTGCCAACAAGCACCAGATCAAGCTGGCGGTGAAGAAGCTCTACAACATCGGGGTTATGAAGGTCAACACGCTGATCCGGTAAACCGGCATGCACGCATTCACACGCGCATGGTTACACGCACGCAGTCACACGCGCACGGTCACACACACGTGCACCAGCCACACCTCGAGCCTTAGCCTGGGCCTTAGCCAGGGCCTTAGCCAGGGCCTTAGCAACAATCTCCAGAGTACACGAGCGGAATCATAATCTCTTGTGTCTCTGTCTCCCCGCACCCCCAGTCCTGACGGGGAGAAAAAGGCCTACGTGAGGCTTACGCCTGACTTTGACGCGTTGGATGTCGCCAACAAAGTAAGCCCAACGCAAGGGGGGGGAGTGGGCGGAGGGCGGTCACCCTCGTTGTATGGGTGTGTCTGGGTGTCTGTGTGGGTGTATCTGGTTGTCCGTGTGGGTGTGTATGGGTGTCTTGTGTGTCTGGGTGTCTGTGTGTGTCCATGTGTGCGTGTCCGTCTGTATGTGTCCGTGTGTATGATTGTGTGGTTGTCTGGGTGTGTCGGTGTCTCCGTGTTGGTCTCCGTTTGTGTATCTGTGTGTGTGTTGGTGTGTGGTAAACATCGCCACTGGGGAGACAAAGGTAGCCGGGCATGGTGCTGGCCATCCACCCCCTCTGTGTGTGCCACAGTGCCGGCCTTCGCAGGCACTGCTGCTACTCGCTACTAACTACAGCACTTGCCCCAACATCGTTGGAGGCTATAGATGGGGGATCTTTGTGTGTAAATGTGTATAGGCGTGGCTCACCGCTGCATTGAGAGGTGGAGGTGAATGAGTTGAACCTCTGGATCGGTGGCCGTGCGTTCTCTGTTGCGTGATGCAAACCTGACAGCTCTGAATCGTCTGTGTGGCAACTCAAAGGAACCGCTGATGACAGACGACGCACGCTAGAGACAAAGCTCCCCCCGTGTGTAGCCTCGGGGGCTGTTAAGGGGCAAGGGCTGACTAGCGGTGGTGGTGGTGGCGGCGACGTGGTCACGGATAACTCTCCCTCCCCCTCTCTCCTATCGCTCCCTTGCTTTCTCCCCGTATCACAGATCGGCATCATCTAAAGCGGGAGGCCTCTTCAATAAACGCATCTTCAGTTGGAACCCCTCGGCCTCTCTCTCCTTGTGTGCGACTGTGAGTGATTGGTGAGTGTGGTGAGTGTATGTGTGTGGTAGTTATGGTAGGTGCCGCGGTGGCGAGATGTTAACTACCTCGCCTGGTATGAAGGAGGTCGTGGGTTCGATCTCGACCCTGACGATGCCTGCTGCTGTATATTTGGAGTTGCGTCTCTCTCGAGCCTTGGTCACATGGATTTTTCTCCGGGTCCTCCGGTTTTTCCCCTCCACATTGAGACTCAACGTCACCACGCGTTATAAATTCCCACGCGGTGATTCTATCAGCTCAGTTGGGGCTTTACACCTGGTAACATGCTTAGCGCTACGCTGCGCTAGAAACCTGGCAGAGACCTGAATTCGATTCCCACTCACGGCCACCGCCGCCGGTAGCCACGATTATCTGAACCGGTCCTGAGCCTCTCCTAGGTCGGCTCAGCCTTAAATGAGTTACCTCGTGCTGCGGTGGTGGTAGTGTAGTAAACATCACCTCTCGGGAGACAAAGCCGGCTGGGCCTGGTGCTGGACACCCATCCCCTCTGTGTGCCCCCAGTGCCGGCCTTCATAGACGCTGCTACTCGGTACTAACGATAGCACTTGCCCCTACAGCCTGTTACAAGCTACACTGGGGATCTTTGTTGTGCCACTACCAACGTTACCGTCACCGCTCCCAGCAGCCATCCTCACCACTGTCACCACCACTGTCCCCATCACCACTGTCCCCATCACCGCTACTGCCGTAAACCACCACCACTCTCAACCATTGCCACCACCAACCTCACTAAGACAAAGATCCCCCATATAGCCTTAACAGACTGAAGGGGGAAGTGCTGTTAGCGAGTAGCGCCTATGAGGGCCGGCATGGCACACGGGAGGTGGGTAGCCAGCATCTCGCCTAACCGCCTTCGTCTCCCCCAGTGGCGATTTTTATGACACACCGCACCAGGTGCTCATTTGAGGCCGAGTCGACCTAGGGGATGCCCAGGACCAGTTTAGGTAATCGTCATTGGTGTTGGCCGTGAGCGGAAATCAAACTCGGGCCTCTACCGGGTTTCTTTGCGCTGACCACTACCGCTCCCCACATCACCAACCTCACCAGGACAAAGATCACGGCTACCGCCAGCATACTCGCCACACCACCATCCACCTCACCAGGACATCACCGTTACCACTGGCATACTCGCCACACCAACAAACCTCACCAAGACAGATCTCGGCTACCACCAGCATACCACCATCCTCACCAAGACAGATCATGGCTAACCACCAGGATACTCACCACCTTCACCTCACCACCACCAACCTCACCAAGACATCACGGTTACCACCAGCATACTCGCCACAACACCACCAACCTCTCCAAGACAAAACGAGCACTGCGACCACCACCAACCTCACCAAAACAGATCGCGGCCACCATCGACATACCACACAAACCACACCACCTTGAGTTTGGTCGACCTGGAGCTCTCTGGAGAGAAAGAGAGAGGGCACCGGGGCTCACGGACGTGGGTTGCCAGAAGGCCCCCTGGGGTCCACGTTCGCCATGACCTGGGCCCCCCCTCCCATCCCCCGCACTGAGACGTCGCTCGACCTCGGCACGGACCTCGAGTCGCGCTTGGACGGTCGCCGCTCGTCCACTCGGCAACATTGATGGGTGGTAGTGATGATGGGTGGTAGTGATGATGGGTGGTGATTTTGATGGGTGGTTGTGATGATGGGTGGTGATTTTGATGGGTGGTTGTGATGATGGGTGGTCATTTTGATGGGTGTTGGTGATGGTCATTAATGGTGAAAATTATGGTTGGTGATAATGGGTAGTGATGCCGATGGGTGATATATGTTATGATTGGTGGTGTTGATAGGTCGTTGATAATGGGTGGCGATTATGGGGATTGGTGTTGATTTGGTGATAATGGGTGTTGATCATAATGGGTGGTGATTATGATGGGTGGTGGTGATGGTTCGTGATAATGGGTGGTGGTGTTAATAGGTGGTTGATGATGGGTGGTGATGATTATGGGTGTTGATGCTGATGATGGGTTGTGGTGTTGATGGGTGGCAGTGATGATGATTGTGGATGATGATGGGTGGTAATCATGAAGGGTGGTGATGGTAATGCTTTGTGATAATGATGGGTGGCGGTGTTGATAGGCGGTTGATGATTATGGGTGTTGATGCTGATTATGGGTGGTGATGACAATGGGTGATGATGGGTGGTGAAGAGGATGGGTGTGGATGCTCAATGGGTGGTGATGATGATGGGTGGTGGTAATGGGTATTTGATGATGATTGGTTCTGGTGGTGATGATTGGTAGTGGTGATCCTGATTGGTGGTGGTGGTGGTGATGATCATGATGCTGATGGTGATGATCATAATCCTGTTGATTGGTGGTGATTATGATTGGTGCTTGTGATTATGATTGGTGATGATGATTATGATGTTGATTGATGCTGGTAAAGATGATTATGATTAATAAAGTATTAAAGCTTTCATGACTGCATACAATTACTCATTGTTTTTTTCGGTAAAGTCACGTATGTAGAAATACAATGAAATATTAAAACAAAACAATCACGACGTTTCGATCACAACACAAGCTATCTTCAGGTGTCGAGAACAAATGGAGGTAAATCCAACAAGATGAGAGACGAGAATTCAACAAACCTAAGAAACATGTGAAGCACAACCAGTCAGGCCAACAACACACACTTCCTGGCGGACCACGAATTTCCAAAAAGTGTTAAATTTCGTGTTCGTCCTCTGGATTGCACATACCAGCATAGAGTGAAAAAATACGTGGTACACGGTCAGTAGAAATACATATACAAGCCCACCAAGAGGTAAGGAGGGAGGAAAGACGGACAGAGTAGTAAGGAGAGAGAGGGGGGGGGGCCGGAGGGATGAACAGAAGCCTTAAATAGGAAATAAGGTTGGGGGGAGGGGCTGGAGAGCGCGGCAACTGAAACAAGTACATCTTGCACATCGACAAGCGGGGGGGGGGGGGGGGGGCGGTGAAGGGATACCTTGGGGAGGGGACGGTGATCAATCGGGGGACGCAGGATGGCTTGATGGGATGACGCACACACGAACGTACATACACACACAGGCCATGCCCCCCCCCCACTGCGCAGAGCGATTTTTTTCGAATATAACAGCCCAACCATCTCGAAAGTTTTCAACAAGGAACAGCGAGTTCAACAAGTTGTCAGCCCGGCGAGCTGCAGAAGAGTGCGGCGCGTGGCAGGCCCGGGGTGGCCCTGCGATAAACTGAGAATGGCGAGGCTCGCCGAGTAGCAATGTATCAACGAGTGTGAGTTCAGAGCTGAAAGGCAGAGTATCGCTTAAAGACCTTTATACATCGAGTGTCAGCTTCCAGCTGCAGCGCGACCTGCGCCACCAAGCAAGAGCGTCTGCTGCCAGCGGCCAAGCGTGTGCCGACTTGGCTCATCCGGCAGCGGAAAGAGCCTGACCAGCCGCCCGTGAGCGAGAGTGTCAGCGCCAGCGAGAGCGCTGTTTGCTCGACCCACACACCGACCAGCTGGTAACTAAGACAAGAGTGAGGAACGGCGACCAGCGGCCGAGCTGCGGGCGCTATCTGACGACGGATCATCGCGCACCGACGGCGAGCGTCGTGCCGACTCTTCCAGCCAGCTGTGGACAGAACCTGTGGCCGCCCGTGTGAAAGAGGGAGTGCCACGCTGTCCGTACGATACACACACCCTCACACCCCCACCGCTCCGCAGGGAACAAACACATTTTTGATACAAGGGATCCCCAATCTCGGTGTTTGCTTAACGCAAGATCAACAACACTCACATTAACACATCAAAGAAGACTCATGATAAGTGCGTCAACTATTAGCTGATAACGAAGAACATTGCGGCCCATTGAGTTACGTGGATACGGTCTCTTAGAAGTATTTGAGTCGTTCGTTTTTTTAATTGCATAATCTTGCAGATGTATCCATGAATGACCATGACGAATCTATTGACGGATATTTGTGCCTTTGGGAATAATAACTGTTTTGATTGCCTTTTCGTATGAATATCGTCGCATAATTTTAAGGACCTTTCGTTCATAATTGCCGCACATGCTTGTGTTACACTGCATCATAATTAATTGCTCTGATACCCAAAGTGAAACAACGTGATAAGAATTGTCTTAAAGGTTGCTTATGGATCTATGATTGAATGCGGTACTGTGTGGGCAATTTTAAAGTATACGAATTTGCATATTATAAAGTTAAGGTTTTTGTTCAGAATAGCGTATGCATGTTTTTAATGACTATCTCTCTCCAACTGAGCTCGCGTTACGCGGTGGAATTAATCACATGTGCCTTCGCCAAAGTAAAACAAATCGCTGATGGTTACTGTGTTGGTACTGTATTGAGAATTCCAAGCCGAGAGTTGCATCTTTTAGAGTTAAGGTTTAGTTAGGAAATAAATTGATTAATGCAGAAGTGGTTGTGTGTTTCCTGAAATTGTACGCGTAAGAGCTGTATTCTGCGTTGAGATCTGAATTCGGAGACCTGACATAAAAACACTAATACACTCAGTAAATGTTAAAGCGAGAATAATTGTCTTTCTTCCAACACCACTTTATTTACAGGTCTCCACATGCCCTCAATACTTCACAGTTCCCTTGCTTGCCACGGCTCGCTCACCGCGCCTTGCTCATCTCACTCGCCGTCTTTGCCTCTCCAATCTCTGCTTCTCCGTCAGCTCCGCTATCACTGCTTCTCCGTTATCTCCACTATCACTGCTTCTCCGTTATCTTCACTATCACTGCTTCTCCATTATCTCCACTATCACTCTGCTCTCTCCACTGCTGGCTGCTTCATCTCTGCTCTCCGCTCTCCGCTGTCACTGTGCTCTCTCCACTGCTGACTGTCTCACTCACTATATCTCCGCTAATCTGCTGACTCTTCTTCAGCTCCGCTTTGCTCTCTACTGCTGACTGTCTCTACTCCGCTCCACTTTACTCTCTCTACTGCTGGCTGTCTTGAGCTGCTCCGTCTCCACGTCTTGCCTCGTCCAGTCCCCGAATCCAAAAAAACCCCTCTATCCTCGCGTCTCCCCAATTTATCCCCGTTCTCATTATTCCCCAATTAATTAGCCCGCGTCCCACCGACGCTCCGCGTCCTCGTGCACCTGTTCCTTGCCCAGACATTATGACGCCACTTCCGCCCTGACAACAACACCAGCCAATCACAGCCGTCTCTGGCTCCCTAGCTTAATTGGCCTAATAATTACCTCATCGTCCTAACCATCGCACCTGGCTGTCCCAATATGACCCGTACTGTCCTGCCCCCGCGCGATCTCACCATTTACCCCCATGCGCGTATTTACTCCACTACATCACCCCCCCCCCCCGTGATGAAAAATCTAGCCGTCCCAGCTACGACAATAAGTCGACTTCCGGGTAGTGGAGTACAACAACGACATAACAACAATAATGCATCTCAGAATAACATTGTACAACAGCCGTACGAGGCGTAAAGCTAATGGAAGCTTCTTCCTTGGGAGCGAGTTCCAGCTGCCGGCCCATTTCTCCTGAACGGGACACTATGGGGCAAGGGCAGGGAATGCTCCCACATTAATTCAGGGCTGCGTCCGGTCCTTGATGCATGCCCGTCCCTGTCACAGCGACCATCCGCCGGCGGGACCACCCCCCCGCCCCTGTGCATTCCGGACAGTATCCTGAGGTTGCGGCGGGTCAGCCGTCTCCCGGCCAGTAAATCTGCCAGAACCTTCTCTCCGAGTCAATAGGGGTGGTCCTGCAGGCACACGGGAGGCAGACTGCTGAGGTGCGTTCACATGCGACCGTACCACAGGTTCGTTGGACACATCCAATACAGGCCGCTCTGGGATGGGAGATGACGCGTCGTAGGGCGATACAAACTTCTTAAGGCGCGACGGGTGAACATACCATGTGCGACGACCAAACCGAATCCGTACACTCTGGTCCCGGAGAGCTTCTATAATCTCGACGGGACTCTGCCAGGGCCGATGGAACTTCGGAGACGTTCCCACCGGTACCATGGGGCAGTGCAACCAAGCCCTGTCCCCCACACGCCAGGGCTCTCGAGGAGGCTGCGTACCATGCAATCGTTCGTTGGTGGCTTGCCGCCGTGCTGTGTTACCCAACGAGGCCTCCTTCAGACGGTCCAATGCCACCTGCATGGGAGCAGGTACCGTCGACGACTTTCCTTGTGTTCGTACACCCAATTTGACCAAGGCCGGTGCCTCCGGTTCGCGACCATACATCAAATAGAAAGGCGAGTACCCCGTCGAGGCATGCGGGGCCAGTCACTAAGCAGCTAGGGCCGCCGGAACGTGTAGGTCCCAATCATCCTGCGAGGAGTTAACCTGTTGGCATAGCATAGACGTTAGCGTCCTATACAGGTGTTCGACCATCCCGTCGGTTTGCGGGTGGTACGGGGACGTTCGAATCTTTTTAGTCCCCAACGAATCACACACTTCTGTAAGTAATCGGGATGAAAAATGTTGCCTTGATCGATGAGCAAGTGCTCCGGGTCGCCCTTATCGAGAACGTATCCTTGTAGGAAAGCTTCTGCGATCGACCCCGCAGATTAGTCCACTCGCGGCCAAGCCATAGGCCAACGAGTAAGGTACACTCCCACGAGTAAATACTTGGGCCCCCGGGGGGTGACGGGAAATGGACTCAATATATCCAGGGCGACAATTCCGTTGACGTGTGAAACCCTTATCGATTGCAGCGGTATGCGATAGGGTTGCGCCGGCGCCTTCCGCCATGCGCATTCGTGGCATGCCTTAACATCTCGTTGTACATCGTTATGCATTCCCGGCCAGTAAAACTCTTTCCCCAAGGTCAGCACGGTCTTTTTCTCCCCTAAGTGCATCAGTTTGTCATGGGTATCGCGAATGAGCTTCCTGCGCAACTCTTAACGGAACAACAATACAGAATCTTTATGCTTCGACATCCCAGCGAACGAGGAGACCGTCGACGAGTCGCAGAAAGGGGCGATCTTCCGATCTCCTTGAACGAGAGGCCCGAAGCCTCATTCTGGCCAGGGAGGAATCCTCCGCCTGTAGGCGTTTCCACTGAGCCAGAGTCAAACCCAATAAACCCTATCCCACAGCTGGAATCGCTTCTGCTCGAATTGAATCCGTTGCGGTGACCATAGCCGGAACGCCCTGCAGCGGCGGACCGCAACGCAGCGAGCCCTCCGCACACCGACACGAACCCATCGGTTGCGGCAATCGCGACAAAGCGTCGGCGTTGACATGAAGCGTCCCCTTCCTATGCTGAATCGTGAAGGAATACTCCTGCAGGATTTCGAGCCAACGGGCCATCTGGCCCGACGGCTGGTCAACCCGCAACGAGTATTGTAGTGCCGCGTGATCAGTGCGGATCAGAAATTCCCTGCCATACAAGTACGATCGGTACAATCTAACAAAGTGCACGACAGCCAGCAGCTCCCTGCGCGTCACACAATATTTTTGCTCAGCCGGACACAACACGCGGCTGCCGTACGCCACAACTTTCTCAATACCGTCAACATTTTGCGACAAGACTGCGCCTAATGGCCCGTGTCACTGGCATCCGTGTCAAGAATAAACATTTTCGTGAAATCAGGATATCCAAGCGGCGGCGCGTCCACCAAAGCGGCCCGCAGTGCCTCGAACGAACGTTGTTCCTCGTCCCCCCACAGAAACTTCATGCCCTTACCGGTTAGCGTGTGCAGCGGCCTGATAATCACGGCAAAATCTTTAACGAACCGTCGATAATACGACGTGAAGCCCATGAAGCTACGCACTTCAGCTACTGTCTTTGGTACTGAGCATGTTCGCACGCAGCTTGTTTTGTCCGGATCGGTAGCAACCCCTGACGCGCTGACAACGTGACCCAAATGTTTAATAGACGTCCTCAGCAAATGTTACTTTTGGGGCTTAAATTTTAAGTTAGCGCGCCGCACTCAGCCAAAGACGGCACGCAACCGCTGCAAATGTTCATCAAAATCCTTACTGAAAACAATAACGTCGTCAAGATATATTAAGCACGATTCCCACTGCAGTCCAGACAACACGAGTTCCATTAAGTGTTGGAAGGTGGCCGGTGCGGAGTGGAGCCCCATCGGGAGCACGTTGAATTGGAACAAGCCTTGTGGTGTTCGAAAAGCAGTCTTTGGCTTAGACTCCTCATCCAAGGGCAATTGCCAAAAGCCCGACAACAGATCGAGGGTCGAAAATGTTTTTGCGCCGGACAGGGCGTCTAGTGAATCATCGATGCGTGGGAGCGGGTACACCTCCGCAACGGAAATCTTATTGAGTTTCCGATAGTCAACACAAAATCGCATGGCCCCGTCACGCTTCTTAACGAGTACAATGGGAGCCCCCCACGGGCTGGAGGAAGGAGAAATTATCTCCTGTTCTAACATATCATCAACGGCTTGTCGAATACAATCCTTCTCCAGCGGACTCACGCGATGGGTATTTAAGTGAATCAGGGGTGCATCCCCAGTATCAATGTGATGCCGCAACAAGGACGTACGACCAACATCATATTTTCCGGAACTAAAAACATCCTTAAACTGCACGAGCAGCCCATGTTGACGCGACCGCTGCACAGGCGTCAGTTCGGGATTTTGCATATATAGATCTCACAACCAGTCCGGGTCATCTCCGCCCGATGGCAATGTATCATCTTCTCCCATTGCCAAGCACGCCTCCCTCTGGACCCGGCGCTGCCATCGCATGCGCTAGCGTGGTACCCTCCTGAATGACGATGGGCTCGTGCCCCGCATTTACAATTTGTATGAAGGGGTCGCAATTTGCCGGTACCATGGTTAAAGCCCCGACCAATGCGGGCATGCGTGATACCGCGTTGGAGGGCATCAGCAATATGCCCCCCCTTTGATCGTCTAAAAGCAAGCGTTTTTTAAAGCGCAGCGGCACAAGCATCTGTGTGGCAGGCGAACGGTGCAGCTGACCACGGCCTGCACCACGGCGTTCGCCACAGCGAATTTAGACGGAGTACCCAGGAAATTAAGACATTTTCCAGATGGCAATTCCAAACACCCCTTTTCTATGGAGATTTTAAGCGGCTTCCTCTGTAAAAAATCTGTTCCCAGCCAACACGGCACCGCCAAGGCCATGAAAACCAAAACATTTCCCGTTACGCACACCTCTCTAATCTGAATTGTCGCAACCATTCGGCCCAAAATCCCGAGGCTACCCCCCTTTGCTGCTATGCACGGCCTGTCAACCGGTTCTAGGGCCTGCGGCGAAGTTGGCAACGAGCGAAAAGTTTGTAAAGAGATAAGGGTCGCAGAAGCCCCAGTATCGACAATGACCCTGACCATCACCCCTTGAATAAGCGCCATCACATCCGACGCAGCGCCCAAAACACGATGTACCAATGCGCCCCACATGTCCTGATTGTGCGAAATATACGAATGAGAGGTTATTGGGTGAGATGGCGCAGATGGGTGATGTGGAAAAAGCGGCCGTGTATTGAATGCATCACGACTTACCCGGAAACCTCGGTTCGGGGGAAATCCTCGGTTGTAGCTGGACGGCGCCCTTGGAAGGCCGCCCCTGTGCCGCCAGCAGTCGCGGGCGAGGTGTCCTCTCCATCTGTACTTGTAGCACGTCCGCTGCGTGCTACCTCCGTACACTGTGGTGCGACGTAGCATGCCCGCGGGTGGCAATCCGGCCAGCCGCTACAGCCGGCGGCGTCTCCTCCACCTCCACCGCGCTCCCAGAAACGGTGGCGCTCACCATCAGAGGCTGTTCCCCCGCCACTGCTGGCCCATCGCGGAGGTCCAGGTTGACTTGGATGTTCCTGGCGATCTGTGGAGACGACATGTCGTTGTCGTTGTTGCTGTCGGGTAGCGAAAGGACGACACGTAGCTCCTTCGCCAACAACAATAGCTTCTCCTGTAGCAAGGAGTCCAGGGCCTTCTGGTCCATCGCCGGGTATGCTGCCTGCGCGAGGGCCAACAGCGCGCTGCGGAACGCGAGGGGGGATTCCATGCCCTCCCGTTTCCTTTGCTGGAATCTACGGACGGCAACCGGAATCCCATTAAACGTCGCCAGCGAGTCGTCGTCGAGGGCAGTCGGTAGTGCCCGCAGCCCGTCGCCCTCAGTCCATTAGAGTGATTGATATGCCGCTCGGAACTGTCTCGTAAACGCCGTCCAATGGCCAACTTTGGCCTCCAAGCGCTGGACATGAAGTCGCCGTCTCGCTCTCGATGGCGGTGCTCCATCGTCGTCCGATTCTGCTGGCTGTTCCACGGAGGGTGCGGGTCTGTCATCGGCGCGTTCCGACGCCGTGGGAACAGCTGCAGGACGACTTGACACCGTCGGTAGCACTCGCTCCGTCGTCATAAAGCGGTTAAACGCCTCCATCAATGTCGCCAGCCTGGCCTCCCACTGGGCCATGAGGACTCTCCATTCACCCGTCGGCCCCAGGGTCTCGGCCCCGCTGGAGCCGCCGTCCCGCTCTGCAGACACTTGCCCGACCAGGTCCTCCGGAGGAGTAACAGCCACTTGGCCGGACGCGGAAATCACGTCCACGTCGTTGCTGTCGTCGAACCAGTCTGTCGGCACGTTCTTCCTCCTGGCCGATTTCTTCGACATGTCGGCGTGGTTTTGTAGTCACCCCACTTCTGACACCAAATGTAGTGGTTGATTTCACTCGGACAACTTTTGTCTTTCTTCCAACACCACTTTATTTACAGTTCTCCACATGCCCTCAATACTTCACAGTTCCCTTACTTGCCATGGCTCGCTCGCCACGCCTTGCTCGTCTCACTCGTCGTCTTTGTCTCTCCAATCTCTGCTTCTCCGTCAGCTCCGCTATCACTGCTTCTCCATTATCTCCACTATCACTGCTTCTCCATTATCTCCACTATCACTGCTTCTCCGTTATCTCCACTATCACTGCTTCTCCGTTATCTCCACTATCACTCTGCTCTCTCCACTGCTGGCTGCTTCATCTCTGCTCTCCGCTCTCCGCTATCACTGTGCTCTCTCCACTGCTGACTGTCTCACTCACTATATCTCCGCTAATCTGCAGACTCTTCAACAGCTCCGCTTTGCTCTCTCTACTGCTGTCTCTACTTCATCTCCGCTTTCCTCTCTCTACTGCTGGCTGTCTTGAGTTGCTCCGTCTCCACGTCTTGCCTCGTCCAGTCCCCGAATCCAAAAAACCCCTCTATCCTCGCGTCTCCCCAATTTATCCCCGTTCTCATTATTCCCCAATTAATTAGCCCGCGTCCCACTGACGCTCCGCGTCCTCGTGCACCTGTTCCTTGCCCAGACATTATGACACCACTTCAGCCCTGACAACAACACCAGCCAATCACAGCCGTCTCTGGCTCCCTAGCTTAATTGGCCTAATCATTACCTCATCGTCCCAACCATCGCACCTGGCTGTCCCAATATGACCCGTACTGTCCTGCCCCCGTGCGATCTCACCATTTACCCCCATGCGCGTATTTACTCCACTACAATTGTATTATACTGATCGATAATACGAAGTTAAACAACAAAGCCAAGTTGACTCTGGCATGCTCACAGCACCTGCATAACTGCATACTATTAATTGTCTTATCCCGATTGGATAATCCGACCCTCGTCAGCGAGGCGGGGCCTAATTATCATAACGGCTCGCATTAGCATAATAACACCCACTCGCATAAATAAATATGATTATTTCTCGAATTATCATCATTTATGCGCATAATGACATCAATTAACATAGTTCGGATAATTACGCAATTTTCCAAATTTCGTTTAATTTTTATTATTTTCATCAAAATTTCATAACCGACATATACAACAACACTTTCATCCACTGAAAGTGTGCAAGTTTGAGACAAGACGTCAAAAGCTCGGCATTGGACTTGGCGAGACCAAGATCTCTGATCAAGTCTTTGAGGTCTTTTTGGTTGGTGTAGTATGGGTTTCTCTCCTCAGCTCCACCTCTGAAACTGTCATCTGAATCTACGTCTTCCTCGCTCTCTGACTTGCTGCTCTCTTCTAAAGATGGCTGCCCTCTCTCCGGAGGAGTGGGTACGGGGAGCTCATGGCACTGTGGCACCGGGGCGATGGATGAAGGAAGGTCTGGATACGTGATAGCAGGTGCATTCTTGCCAGTCCGACGTTTGGAAGGGTCCACCATGCAGAAGTAGCAGTTGCTTGAATGGTCAGTGGGTTCCTGCCAAATTCTTGGGATAGTGAACTTCATGGCTCTCTTTTCCCCGCTGTACCATCCTACATTTATTTCATCTATGACTAATGTGTAGGAGATTCTCGCAACATTTTTCATATATGATAGATATATTTTCAATAACATTGAAAATTGTAAAACATTTTAAAATAAAAACTTTTTTAAACAAATTTTATAACAAAATTCCGAGCAACAATTGTCCATGTTACTTTCCAGAGTTGTTTGCATTGCGCACAGGCGAAATGAGGTGCCCAGGGTTTGTCTTGATCCCCGACAGGCATGCTGAAATATGCCTTTTTGGCCTCACACATCCTAGCAGACGCTTCCACAGAGTACTTTTTCGCTCTCGTCTTGATAAATTGGCCGCAAACATCGCAAAATGCGTCTGCCGAATGCTTGCAGCCTCTTGATGCCATCTCAGAAAAAAGCAGCTGGAACTAAACTGAACTGGTGGGCTTAAGGCCCTTATACTACTATTAATATTACAGGAAAGTTCTAGAATGTTCTAGAAGTTACTCCAAGTTTAGTCAGCACTGAATCTATGTGGAATGTTCTAGAAAATAGGTAAATTTCAAAATATCACTGTCGTAGTCACAAAAGCAAAGTTTGTGGGAAATAATAGCCATTTTCTGTACTTTTGAGGCATAAGCAATTAGGAAATAACACTACCCAGGAACAAAAATTGTTTTTGTTACACAGTGTTATTGGTGCTGGTGATGATGATGATTGGTGGTGGTGATGATCATGATGATGATCATGATGATTGGTGATGATTGGTGCTGGTGCTGTTGATTATGATGTTTGGTGCTGGTGCTGATTGAGATGATGATGATGAGCAGGGAGGCGAGTTGGATGGGGCTTGGATGGACACATTGTGTGTGGAAAATTCGGATTTGTCCGGGGAACAGTGGGGTGAGCTGCATGCCCTGCTACGGGAATTTTCCGATATTTTTAGCCAGGGGAAATTTGATATTGGCCGCACTTTGCTGTTGCAACATCGCATTGATACGGGGAGCATGGCTCCGATAAGGTAGAATTCATACTCTTTGGTTCTTTCGGTAAAGTCACGTAGTTACAAAAATAAAATAAGTAATCACGACATTTCGATCGCAACACAAGCGGTCGTCCTCAGGCGGAAAAATAATCCAACAGTAGAACTGCTGAACCAGCAAGAGAGCAGTTACAACAAGAGGTTATTTAAGTGGTGAAAGCAATTTCATCCCCGGATGCAAGCACGTCAGTTTTGTTAATGGGGGAGATTAAGGAGAGAGATTAGCATGAAATGAGCTTCTGTTGCCACATAAGAGTATCATCTCCGCATACGCACACAACAGCAGTGTTAACGGAAGATTAGCACTATGTTGATGGGAGAGATTAGGCAGGGAGATTAGGGGGATTAGTAAGTTAATGTCATGGCTCTGTGTAACACAAGCTGCGGTGCTGCCAACTGCGCTGTGAGGCGAGCGCGTCCACTTAAGAGAACCACCGCAACGGTGGTCGCGCCAGTGAGACACAAAGCCCATCACACAGCCAGAACTATCGATACATCGAGGCTAAGGGAGCAGAGGTGGCCATGTTAGTGGAACCCCAGCCCGTTAATGCAGAGGCACCTAACAGGACAATGCAACTCAGAGAGTCGGAGATAACAGCCAAACGGCAGGGAAGAATGGAAGCACCACAGCAAGTTACGACTTCGCTTGAATAATAACAATCGTATCATGAAATCTTTTATACTGAATGTATAAAATATTTCATGATAGCATTGGCTTCACCGGGTTTTAACTTGGGTAAAAAATAAAAATATAAACATGAGTATCCTCCAACAACGTCCACTATGTGAGTGTGTGAGGGCCGGCATCCCCCCCTCTCCACACTCGCCGGGCCGGTGGGGCGCGACGTCCGCCCCTCCTCCACTCCCTCCTCCACTCCCTCCTCCACTCCTTCCTCCACCACGCCGTTCAGTCCCCGCCGGGCCCCCGCCGACCGGGTGATCGCCCCCCCCCCCCCCCCCCCCGCATTAGCACCCCCTTTGAGGGACATAGCTGAATGGCTGGCTCACCGCCGCACGGAGTTACTCCACACACACCCACGCACACCACCCCTAATGCCCACGCGGCAGTGAGCATGCGCGCCCTCCCGTTGGCGATTATCCTCTACTATGCGCACGCCCCACAGTTAACACGACAGCGGCGGCGTAAATATGCGCGCGCGCGCCTGCGGCCGGTTATATCCTCATCCGTTCACGCACAAAGACTAGCGCTAAAGCGGCTGCACGAATATGCGCGCCACCAGGTGTTTATTCGCTACCCCGCGCCCGCTCTAAGACAAGCTCTATAGCAGCTGGACGGTGGGCGTTTGTATCCCACACCGCGTCCACACAATGACGAATGCCACAGCAGCGGCGTGAACACGCGCACACCTGCTGGTGATTCATTTAACGAGCGTGTGTGCTGCGGCTCTGCCCTCGCCGCTCGTCCGCCCACGCAGCTCCTCCACACACACACACAAAAATCACACTGCACCGATAATCTGTGCCAAAGTTTATTCATGGCGCAATTACACACTACTCGGGGGGGAATATTTTGCGAGAAGAGCCTCTAGCCTAACTCTGCCTACGTACCCAGTCACTCACACGTCCTACCACGTACCTCGAAGTTGTACTCACGGCGTCGCACGGAAGCTGTGAGATTCAGAGCGAGAAGGACGAGAGAAAACTTCACATATCACTGCCTCGTAGCAGCACTCGCTGGCATCACACGGATGCTACGAATGGTTCGAGGAGGCAGGACGGCAAGGAGTGGGTCTTGATGGCCCGGAGGTTGAAGACAAGAGACCCAAAATCGTCCCGGGCTACTCTTTTTATTCCCTTAACTTCAAAGGCCCGGGGTGCCATTGTACCGCGCGGCCAATTGTGCACTTACCTGTGGTTGCCGCCCCCTGTTACCGCGTCCTTCCTCTAGTTCACGGCGGCAGTCGCCGGCCACCCATTGTCCCTCGTTGCCCTTTGTCTGGAAGGGCGCTTACGCTTTTCTTGCTTAATATTCTGCCCTCCGTCCTCCCCCCAATGTTGTGAGTAACTCATTGCGGTTGGCCCAGTGAACCCTTTCTTTATGCACCCATACAATTTTAAACCAATTTTAGGGGCATCGCAATGTAACCTGTCCTGCGAGGGTCGGCCAATCTCCTGGCACCGGGAAACCATGGGACTTTCCCTCTAGGGTCCCTCTAGATTAAAACCCTATGTCCAAGGCAAACCCCCGCCAGGACACTACGTCAGTGCATGTGCTGCGTGTGCTCAGGGTGGGGGTAGTGGAAAATCGCGGTGCTTGCGGAGTTTCTCCGCAGTCGTGGCATCACAAATGTACGCTGTGTGTGCCATCTGGAGAGCACTAGCGCAGTAGTTACCGTGCTGAACTATTTACCTAGAGACCCGAGTTTGGCCAATACCAGTGATGATTACCTGAACTGGTTCTCGACTTCCCCTTGGTAAACTCAGCCACAAATGAGTACCTGGTGTGATGTGTATCACCACTTGGGTGACAAAGGCATGGTGCTGGCCACCCACCTCCTCGTGTGCCGTGCAAGCATTCATAGGCGCTCACTAACAGGACTTGCGCCCAACAATCTGTTATGGTTAGAGGGGGGTATTTGTGTGTGAGACAGAACAGACAAAGTATGTACTGTGTTGGAAGCAGTTATGTCCTCCATGCTGTATGCCTGTGAAATATGGACCCCTGTGAAGGAACATCTGCACATGTTTGAAACTGAGCCTGGACTATCTTGATCGATCCTTGGTTTTAAACATACTGAATTAGCAGAAGCCCTCAGGTCCTTCAGAGATCAGGACACACTCACCGTGATCAGTGGGCTCCTCTGGCAGATGGGGCTGCTTTGGCTGGGTCACGTCGCCCGCATGCCCAAGGAGCTTCCGTTTGACAGAGCCGGCTAAATGGGTTAGGGAAGAGCTGGTCTGATGTGGCAGAGGATGTTGAGCCGAGTAGATTAGCCGATGGCTGGTTACAGAGGTGTCAAGATCGCCTTCTATGGAGCTGGTTCGTGAGTGACGCTACTTGACACTGAGAGGCAGTCGCCCTCCAGCAACAGCGAAGCATGGAGAAGCAACGCTCACAGCAACGAGCGGAGTGCTGGGCGTATAACACGTAGGAAGGTGGCATAGTGGGGATGACAGGTGGTGTGCATCTGCCAATAAAATTACGTGTCATTTGTCACAGGATAAACCCACACTGGCTTCTTACACTATGCACTGTACACACTATACTAAACACCATACATATTTCACCACACATCACAAAATGTACCACGCACTACAAATCACCGCACACTATACTTTACACTACCATAAACCACAACAACACTATGCGTGGTGTGTGCGTGCATAGCCAGCAAGCGGGATGTACATTAGGCTTGCGCAGACCCATCCGGTTACCTTTGTGGTGAGTCCAACTGAGTCGCAGACATTGTCTTGGGAGCAACACGTTTTATTAAACTCTTAGCACCACATACTCCAAGCTATTAACACAGCATACTCCACCCAACTAACCACGTGATGGCGGAACTAGACTCTGTTCCACTATCCCGGTCCGGACACAAGCTGGGTCCCGCACCGCGTGGCTGGAGGCTTCTTCAAGCTTGACGTGGATCTCCTGCCTCTCCAACAGTAAGAACCCCGAGCCCCTCACATATCGGGCGGGGCTGGGGCTGGCTCCGCCTCTCGTCCTGCCCACCTCGATCTCTCTCGCCCTTGCCCTAAGGCTCTCGGGAGTTCTTCCCAGACCATGTGACCACCCATTGGCCCCCTCCACCGGTGGCCCCCCTCCAGTATCATACGGTCACGTGTCACCAGGTCAGCCAGATTATCATGCCCCCAACTGAACCCTAGCTGGCTGACACTCTCTCGCTCTCTCAAATGGAGCCCGCACCGCACGCTGTGCTACCGCGCTGAACCAGCGCTCACCCAAGCCCCCACTATGGCTGGTAATGCACCCCGTGTCTGGGGTGTACACACAACAGTAGACATCCCGCCGTGGCCTCGCAAGCCCGGCACCACACAGTGACATTCCCAGTCACTACACCGTCATATAAAACTAGTCTTTTGCCCGTCCTAGACGTAAAGAATCGCCTGCGTAGAGTTATTTATTTGAGTAACTTTCAATAAAGAAACGTCAAATTTAAAGCGAAATTGCGTTAAAAAATGTCTTGCTTATGATAGTAATGACAGGGGGGGGGGCTCTTTAGCAGTGACGTCATGTACGGATGTAGCACTGTGCTGCGTACATTTATTTTTGACCGTAACTTTCTGTAAAGAAATGTCATATTTGAAAAGACTTTGCGAAAAAAAATCTCTTTCCACTCGACCTTCCGCGTGAGTGTAAAAATCCATCCGCTCATGATTATTTAATTATTAATGACGGGGGTGGTGCGGAATGTGGAGTGACGTCACGCACGTGACACATTCCTTGGCTATTATAGTAGTAATGTATGAATTAATGTCAGGATAAGACCAATTAAATGAAACTCAAAGGGATCAAAAGCTAAACAAGTGGAGCAAGTCGGCCTGACATTAAATCGTTTTGATATGTACATTTTTAAGTATATTAAGCCTCATGTAAATATTATGAATTTGCTCTTTTTTTATTCAAGTTAATTTAAGAAGCAATTATACAAAAAGATTGTGAGGAAATAAAAAGGCGCGGACACACCTGGCAGGCACTTTAATAGTGCCTGCCAGGTCCAACAGTTAAAATGTCTACTTAATAATTTAATATGTAATCATGAAATACGATCCTAAATTATGTTTTTAAAAGGCAGCATACTATCTTGATTTGAAGCGTTCGTGACTGCAGGAATCTATACTCTTTGGTTCTTTCGGTAAAGTCACGTGTTGCGCCCGCAACGTCGTGATTTATTTTATTTTATACCCACGTGACTTTACCGAAAGAACCAATGAGTAAGGCAGCATACTACTCTGCATATCGACTCTTTCACTTCTCCACTCAATAACATATTTGCAGAAACTCCATTCTTGTAGTAAGAGAAGCTTTTGAGTGAGATGACCGCTATGAAGATTACTTGTCACGCTCCTGGTTGCAGATCTTCCCAGACTCCACTTCACACGTGCAGGACCCTATTACTCCGCTCTGTCCAAAAAGTCCACCCACACCTTCACAAACTCCTGAGGATTGCCTCGCTCTGCCTCAGAATCCGAATGCTCCTCCTGCTTCCCGCTGCCTCCATCCACCTGGAGGTCGGCTCCTCAAGTCGGATCTTGATCTTCACATTTCACCGTCACACCTGGCCATGTTCTAAAGCTGCAACTTTCATCCGGTTCTTGTCGCGTGAGAGATGGGCTCATTGCAGCACTTTGGCGTTCTTAAGTCGATTTTTCATTTTCGTTGTGGACCTTTCTCGCGCTTCTTTCGGGTTTCCTGACAATGTAAACCCCTTTCCACACTCAGTGAAATTTAAGGGTTTATCACCTGTGTGTTTTGCTCTGGCGAACGTGAAAATAGCTTGACAGTGGAAATGCATACTCATAGACGGTGCACTTGAAGTGCTTTTCACCAGTGTGTGTTCTCTGATGAATCTTTACATTTTCTGAAAGACCAAATGCCTTGCCCAAACGCAGTGCACGTTAAGGACTTCCCGCCCGTGTGTGTCCTCTGGTGCTGCTTCAAGTATCCGTTGTGATTCGTTAACCACTGTACCCCACATAATACTCACGCCCAGAGACACAATGATACACTCGCTGTCTATAGATGGCCAGCAGAGAGTGAGAAGTCAATTCACTCAGTAATGGTCCCAATACACATTAGAGATAACACAAATCTCTACAGTTAACATCAGGTCAGCAGGCCGGCAGAGTAGCGCAGTGGTAACACTCGGTACGCCTCACAGCAAGGACCCGGGTTCAATCTCCAGCGTCTCTCTCTCTCTTTGAACTTTGTGGACTCCCCCTGTTCTGCGGAATTTGTGTGTGTGAGTTTGTGTGCGTGTGGGGAACGGTAACATAGCGTTTAGCATGCTGTGTTATGAACCCAGCAAAGACCCCAGTTCGATTCCCCTTCGCGAATATCTAAACGTTTCCTGGGCTTCCCTCAAGTCGACTCAGTCTAAAATTAGTACCTGGTTTGGTGTACAAACATCGCCGCTCGGGAGAAAAAGGTGATCATCGGGTGTATTACCGGCCACCCATCCACTTCAGCCTCATTCGGTATTAACTCAAACAGTTTGCTAAGGCTAGAGGACGATGTTGATCTTATGAGTTTGTGAGGAAGTGGCGTTTGTATGTTCTCCCCCTGTGTTGCACAGTATTCGTCCAGGTTTCCAGGTCCACATATAATGCATGTGACCTGGCCAACATTAATGAGTGATGTCGGCAATGGTTTATATGGTTATTGACTACGTCACAGCTTCCACACAGCTTAAGTCTATGAAAATATGCTTTGTGAGTGCGAATTGTATATTGTATGCAAGTGTGCTCTGGGAGGTAAATAATACTAAATAAATTGACAAACATATTTAATGGTAATGTCCAACAGTTAACGAATAGAATCAAAATCACTTCATGGATAACCATCAAATTATGCTTCTAGATTATGAAGAAATGCACTCTCCTTCTTTGCAATTCGATATTTCACTACAGCACTGCGATTGCATCATTTTTACTGAAAGCCCATCTCTGACTGAATTACGCTAACAGCTGCAAGCATTCTTGTCGTGAGAAGCCTGTGAATGAAATGAACGATGTCGAGATTTTTTTGTGTCACACTCCTGGTTGGAGACCTTCCCAGCAGGGCCGGATTAAGGCGCGGGGCTTTCGGTCGCTGCAGCCCAGGGGCCTCCGCCAGCTGGAGCGCCTCCAGAGATTAAGTGAAAAGTTATTTCATTTGTGAATTCTGATTTATTTGTTGTTAGCCTTGTAAAAATAAATGTGATTTTTCTTTAACTTTGTTTTCCTTGGGGGCGTCACGGTACCTGTAAACCCAGTGGCCTAAAAAAAATGTTAACCCGGCCCTGCTTCCCAGACTCCACTTCACACGTGCAGGGCCCTCCTGCTCCGCTTTGTCCAAAAACTCCACCTACACTTCCACATCCACAAACTCCTGCGGGTCGCCTCGCTCTCCTTCACAGTCCAAAGGCTCCCCCTGCTTCACGCTGCCTCCATCTACCTGGAGATCGCGTCCTGGATTCGAATCTTCATCTTCACTCCTTCACTTTCACTCCTGGCCATGTATCCAAGCTGGAATTTGATTCTGGTTGCATTACAAGAAATGGGCTTATTGTGGCACTGACTCTCACACTTCGATTTCAAACTCTGCTCCTTGTAGATCTCCTTACACGTTTTTTTCAGTTTAAAAACACTTCAAAGGCCTTAACACAGTGTATTGAAGTTTTTTTTTTTATGTGTGTTCCCTGGCGGTTGTGAATACAGTCGACCCTTCCACATCGTGGGGGTTAGGGGCACAGGCCCCCCGCGACCTGAAAAAAACGCGTAAAAATGTTTTGGTGCCCTAGGTCCCCTCGTATATTTTATGCATTTATGAGTTACTAAACCTTTAAAGTTCTCTACATTTCTAGCCTTTGCGTGTCTGCTGGCTTTCGCTTTTACAAAATTTCAGTTCAAAAACAAAAATGGTGTATATTTATGGTATTATAAGATAAAATACATTAATATTATACAGTACTGTACATATATTTTATGCATTTATGAGTTACTAAACTTTTTGTGTTCGACTGCTGGTCTTTGCGTGTCGTCTGCGGACCTCCCAAAAAATTCCCATTTGATTTCTGATGCCGACCCCGCGATATATCGAAACCGCGATGGGGAAAGTCGCGATGCAGAAGATTCGACTGTATTTTGATGACCCTGAAAACGTCCTACCACGCACAATGCACCTGATAGGCTTTTCTGCTGTGTGTGTTCTCTGGTGTCTGTCAAGATTTCCCCTGACCGTGCAAATGCATTCCAAGACTGCAATTGTCACGTCCCATCAAGCTGGAGAGAAAGAGGCGCTGACGTAACCCACTCGGGACTTCCAGGTGATGCCTCCAGCGGGAGATTTTACGTATTTAAGTAAACGTGGTAAACAAAGTGGGATATCGATGGACACTTTTTTATGTTTTTAACAGCATTAAGGGGCCGTCCATAAACGACGTCGCGCAATTTTGGACGATTTTTGCCCCCCCCCCCCCCTCGTCACACGGCGTCACAAAAAGTCAGACCCCCCCTCATATATGACGTCACAAAGCTCTGCCCCCCCCCCCCCAAAATAAAACACACTTCAAATCGCTTTAAACTATTGTCATTGTAGTGCGTATTTAATGTGGCGCTGCACTCTGATGTTGTAGGAGAAAACATTTATTAAAGAAACTATTCAATTAAGCAGAACGTGTTGTCTATATTTATTTAAAGTTGCGCATTTTGATGTGACGTCACATTTCTCACCCCCCCCCCCTCGTCACACATCGTCACAAATGTCTGACCCCTCCCCCTAGGTGCGTGACGTCATTTATGAACAACCCCGAACATCCAATAAACCATAGGCTAAAAAACAAAAATCCGTGATGCATTACAATGTGCTATTAAATTGACATGCCTATGCAACAGATCAGCAGACACGCCATTTATTTTATTTATCGGTTACTCCACGAAACAAAAAAGGAATGTTTTACGCAAACTAAAAATTCCACGGCCTTCTGCGAGTCCATAATTACTGCAGCATTTATTCTGTGCAAGCCTACTGTCGACCGGTTTTGGTGTACAGTGTCTCGACATTAGAGGGGCTTGCTTCAACCGATGGTTGTGAACATCCAGATGTTAATCCGCAAGTACAATTTCTATAGAAGACGTCATACAAATTTATAATTAGTGTTTTTTGTGGAGAATGTATCTCCTATACGTAGCTTTTAAGCACTCTGCCTTGTACCTGTTAAATGATCCGACTGTTCCTTATGTAATAAGAGAGCGCCATCTCCTGCATTATTGTGGGGGTTACATTTACAGACATAACAGTCCACGGATTATCCATAGTAGGGTTTCTATCTGGGGTAAAGGTGATTGGGCGGAACTAGCAGGGGTGCCTCTGGAACGTTCCCGAAGGTTCCAGGAGGGGCGTGGCCAGAGGCGGGGCTTAGCCTCCGGGTAGCGAATATAAGCCGGGAGTACAGCAACGTTAGGGGTCGGTGTTTGAAGATCTAAGAGGAGCTCCCCGCAGCTGCTGCCCCGCCATCTCCACCTGCCATGTGGCGACTCGACCTTCAGCCGCTCAGCCACTCCCTAGCGCGCCGCCAGCCAGCGGTGCGTTAGCGAGCGGGGTGAGCGCCACGTGGCACGGGGCAGCGCGGCCACGAGAGCGGGTCGACATCCGCGGAGAGAGAGAAGTGGCTGTACCGAAGATTAATACCTTGAAATAACGTACCATGTCGGAGCCACTTATTACAGTGGTGTCAGATAGTGGACTTTTTCTGGTGGTGTTCTACACAAGATGCGATGTCCAAACACCAGAAAAAGAAGAATCCACCGGCAGTGTCCTCCGACGATGACGAGACAGTGACTCATCTCCTGCCGACTCGGGTTCCGTGGTCCCGGTGATGGAGCCCACCAGGGGTGCCGATGTCGCACCTGCGGTGGACGGCGCGGCGGAGTCTTCCCACCAGCTTCGCCCTGACAATCCATGGCGGAGGGTGGAGACGCAGCTGGGTGCTCTAACAACAGCGCTCCTCCACCTCGTCGCTCTCGTCACGCCGATCGCCGCTGGAGTAGTCCGGTGGTGGACCGTCCGGGGGTGGATGTGCAGAGGATCAGCGACGGTGCCTCGGAGGGTACCCCCTTGGGAAACATGGCCGCCATCCCGGGAGGGGTGGAGACGGCCGCAGTCAACGCCAACCACGCGTGTCACAGCCGCCATTGTGAACACCGCGGAGGAGAGCGGTGCGTCGGCCGCCAGTTCGTCGTTGCCATGCGGGGATTCGCCGAGCATCGCAACACCCGCTGCGAAGGAGAGCGCCGATCGTGGTGGACACCTGCCCCAAGTGCGTGAGTTTACGGCAGCTGGCGGCGATTGGAATGCCTTTCGATGGCGCTTCGAGGCCACCTACAAATCTGTACGCTGGTCGGAGGAGGCGCTCATTGCCTTTCCCACCATGCTGGACGATGATGCGTTGGCTGTTTTCCGTTCCATTCCCCCGGAGAAAAAGATACTCAAATAAGCTTTTGAGATGGCGGAAGTCTACGTGCCGCCAGACGAAAGAACAAGAACATTTCAGCACCGTAGGCGTGGGAGCTCGGAGTCGCCCCTCGCCTACAGAAGCGCTTTGATGGCCTTGGCAGTTGATGCCTACCCGGACGTAAAACAGGAAATTTTAGATCCGCTGGTGATGGAACGCATGTTGGCGTTGGCTAGCGAGATGGATGTTGTCCTTCCCACGTGTGGCCACGAAACGAAGACATCCTTGTGGTTCGCGCGTTGCCTTAACGCACGTGAGAATTTGAAGCGGTGGGCACAGATGGCGGCATGGACAGGGGACCCGGCTAGGGATGGTCAACCCATAGACTGGCGTCCATCTAAAGTGGTTGTCATCCCCAACGAGGCGCCGTCAGCAGGTGACGTCGTGGCTGCTGTCTCTCCGTGGAACCAGCGACGTAAGGATGATCGACGTCATCGGAACGTCTACCGACCGCGCCGGGATGACGATTTGCTGCACCAGCAGCCTCCCGTGGCCGTGTGGGCCACTCCCCCAGAGAGTGCCGTGCTCGTCCTGCATCGCCGTCCGGATCGCTGGCCGCATCTCCTGCAGCCGACCGTCCGCCTTCACTTCCCTCCACACAGGCGAGTTGGCACATGTTGGGCACCCGGATACATTCGCCATCTCACCAATCTCATGTCATCGGGACGGGTTCATCGCATCAGGACGTTTCGCGGGACGGTTCATACTCGGGTACCATTGCTAAGGGTTGGCCGGCTTCGCAGACGCAATGGAGGAAATTGGCTCGAAGGGTAGTTGCCGCGGCGGTGGGATCCTCGACGGTCGCGGCCACTATTCAGGGTGTCGATGTCCGCATTTTGGTTGATACGGGGGCATCTGCTACGATCATTTCCGATGTTACTTTTCAATTGTTGTCCATCCCTGCGTCGTGTACGATGTGTGTGTTGCGGCTAATGGGGGTAGTATGGGTATCATTGGCCAGGTTGATGCGTGTATCGCCATTGGTGACGTTCAGGCGTCGGGTCCCATGTTAATCTCGCGTATGTTGGCCGTGCCGTGCCTGTTGGGCACGGATTTTTTGGCGAGAATGCTGGTAAAGATTCTCGTCGACCAGGGTTGTCTTGAGCTGCTGTCAGGTCGCAGATTGTGCTTCCTGTCAGCACCGCTCCCTCGGCCAGCATCCATCGAAACGGTTCAGGCTTTGGTTGATTCTATCGTTACGGTTCCAGCGGGTTCTGAAATGTTGGATCCGTCCCATTATTGCAAGCAAATCTGTTGCGACAACACGGCTAATGGTGTCTTGTTGACGCCTTCTAATGCTGCTAAGCGGGGGTTGATGCTGGTTTGCGCTCAGACCATCCTCAGAACGGGTCAAGCTCCATTTCTGCAAGTTTTGAATGGGGGATCTGGAGATGTTGTTGTGCCCGCGGAAACTGTCCTTGCTAATGCCACCACCGCTTTTAACGACCGTGAGGAGCGCACGTTGGGGCAGACTGTATGCGCTGTCAGTAAAACGTGTCCATCGGACGATCGTTGGATTGCCGAATTGCGTGACGAAAACGCATCGCTGTCCCCGGGTCAGCGTGAAAATTTACGTAGGTTGTTGTCGGAATTGTCCGATGTATTTAGCAAGGACGATTTCGATTTGGGTCGAATGTCCTTGTTGACCGATCACATCAATACGGGGGACGCTGGCCCCATTCACCTAAACCCACATTGCATGAGCCCATCCGAGAAACAGAGTGTGCGGTGTGCTGTTGATGATATGCTGGCCGCGGACATTATTTCACCCTCCACTAGCCTGTGGGGCACTCCTGTTGTATTGGTAAAGAAAAAGGATGGAAACCTCCGATTTTGCGTTGATTTTCGGAGGTTGAATAAGGTCTCCGTGGTAGACGCGTATCCTCTGCCGCAGATGGACGACTCCTTGGATGCTTTGTCCGGAGCGCGATTTTTCTCGACTCTTGATTTATCTTCTGGGTTTTGGCAACTGCTCCTCGACGAGTCTTCGAGGCAGAAAACCGCATTCCGAACTCCACAAGGCTTCTTTCAATTTTATTGTTTACCGATGGGATTGAAAGCTGCTCCTGCTACGTTCCAACGACTCATGGAGCTCGTCCTGGCTGGTCTCCAGTGGGACACGTGCTTGATTTAATCTGGACGATGTTATTGTGTTCAGCCGGTCGTTTGATGACTTCCTTCTCCGGCTGCACGCTGTTTTTGAGGGGATGCACTCTGCGAATCTCAAAATCAAGCCTAAAAAGTGTCACCTCTTTCAGACTTCCGTTCGATATTTGGGCCACATTTGTGAGTGCGAATGGCATTTCTACCGATCCTGCCAAAATGGCGTGCGTGACTGGCCGGTTGCCGCGAGTGTGGGAGATGTACAGAGCTTTGTTGGCTTCGCCTCCTATTACCGCCGGTTCATCCCTCGGTTCCCTTCCATTGCGAAACCGTTGCATGCGCTCACGGCTAAGAATCACACCAGAGGACACACAATCATCAGAAGATCCCCAAGGAGTGGAGTCGATCGCCTCGTCGCGTATGGTAGTCGGGTGCTCTCACCGGCGGAAACCCGCTATTGCATCACACGTCAGGAGTTGCTGGCGATCGTTCATTTTGTGCGACTTTTTCGACCCTATTGATATGGCAGGAGGTTTGTTATCCACACTGATCATGTGGCTCTCCAATATTAATTGAAAATCGAGCAGCCGGGCGGTCAGTTGGCACGCTGGTTGGAGTGCTTGCAGGAACTTACGTTCGATGTCACCTACTGGAAGGGGGTTCGCCACGCTAAGGCTGACGCGTTGTCGCGGCTGTCACACACGTCCTGCTGTGCTTGCTGCTCCGGTACGAACCGCTGTACTCCCCATGACAAGTCTCGCCCCTTGGTCATGTCCGCAGTTGAGACGCTTCCGGACGAAACGGGGGTTTCCCCCTGCCAATTGTGTGTTGCGCCACACGTTCGGTGTGGTTGCGCGAACAATTTTCAGATGACTCTTTGACCTCCTTGCGGCAATTGCCCATACCGGCCGCAGGTGATTCTGATTCTATTAAGTCGGGTCGATTTTTGGTTCAGGAGGGCTTGTTGATGTGGCAGGATGACACGTCGCGCCGGCTTCGATTGGTTGTGCTGGATTTTCTCCGTGCGGGTTTGATCCGCTCATTGCATAGTGAGCACCTTTTCCATCTTGGCGGTCAGAAAACGCTGCTCACTCTGCAGAGGGATTATTGGCCTGGAATGACGTCAGACGTCACTAGTGCACTTCGATCATGCACCGAGTGTGCCCGGAGGAAATCGCCCCGGCAGCGTTATATTCCGCCCTTGCAATCCATTTCGGTCATGCGCATTAATGAATTGGTTGCCTCGGATGTGTTAGGTCCGTTCCCTGTTACACCTCATGGGAATAAATTTATTCTCGTCGGCGTAGAATGTTTTTCTCGTTGGCCTGTGGCTTGGGCCCTGCAAGATCAATCAACTTTATCCATCGTTGACGCTTTTGTGAATGGCTATGTGATGGATAAAGGGGCGCCGGAAAAACTGCTCACCGATAAGGGTAGGAACTTTTCTTCCAAGTTGTTGCGTGACGTTTGCAGTGCCTTGGGGACCAGGAAGATTAGTACGTCTCCCTACCATCCCCAGATGGATGGTATGGTTGAGCGGTTGAATCGTACTTTGCCATGTTATGCCAAACTGTCAATGAGAGGCAGCTTGACATGGATTTGCAGATACCCAGTGTCCTCTCTGCTTACCGGATGGCGCTACACGCTTCTACGGGGTACTCTCCCTTCTTCCTCATGTACGGGAGGGAGAATGTGCCACCCGTTGATGTTCAATTGGGCTCCCTGGTTACGCCTCCTAAGACGACTCTTCCCAACCATGTTCAAGAGTCCCTTAGACGGGTTTCTGAGGCGTGGGAGGCTGTCAGATTGAATACCTCCAGGACACAGGCACAGAATGAACGTTATGCTCGGAGGTCCAAAAGGGACATGCCATGGTCTGTTGGGGACGAGGCATGGCTTCATTGCCCGCAGGTGCCCGTTGGCACCTCTCCAAAGCTCCACAAACCATGGCAGGGCCCGGGGACAATTGTTGAGGTTTTGCATCCGCAGTGTGTTCGCATTCGTCACGGCCCACCGGCGTTGGTTCGGTCACCCGTCACGATTGAAGCCGTTTTTTGCTCCTGTTGGGTCATCGTCATCTCCAGATTCCGGGTTCCCGGTGCCTGACGTGTCCAACCGGCCTGCCGCCCCTGTGCAAGGTGATCCTCCGAAGTTTGTTTCTTTACCACCCACAGCGCCTTTGAGTGAGACGGCGGGACCGGCGGACGCCCATATCCTGTCATGCCCAACTGCTTTGGATCCAGCTGTGTCACCCCCTACTGGACCGCTGTTTCCACCTGGGGATGTTCCTGCGTTGGTTCCGCCTCTGGCGGATGGCCCGGGTACGCGAACACGCTCCAAGACGCCGCGGTTTTCTTGATGGGCTTTGTTCTCATCAACACCAAGTGAGAAATTGTATTGTGAGATAATTAGCGAATCTCTCACAATACAATGTCTCACTTTCCACGCCCTCGTCATGGAGGTAGCTCTCCAATCTTACATTTACATGTAAATTTCTCACTTTAACATCACTAGCCCCGCCCACTTCGTTTGACCCCTGGGCTACACCCATTTCAAACCTTTAAAACAGCCTGCCTCAGCAGCTTTCCCCCTCTTTTTTCTCCTGATTGCTTGCGTTGCGATCGAAACGTCGTTTTTTGTGTTTTTGTTCTACGTGACTTTACCGAAAGACCTAAAGATTGCGATGTAAACTTCTCACCTTGGATCTGAGCCTCGTGCACGGAGCAGCAGCTTTCTGGTATCTCGTGACGTCATGCGGCAGCAGGCGGTGACGTCAATTACGGGGTTCAACACACAATCCCCTCCCCCAAAGAGCCTTGGTGTAACTGAATAGATTATATTTTGATTGAAAGCTTTCGTGACTGCATGTATTCATATTCTTGGTTCTTTCGGTAAAGTCACGTAGAAGGGAAACAATAAAATAATACAAATATAAAACAATAAACTATGTTAATGAGCCACCAGGGAATGGGCGTATTTTCGCCCAAATAAGGATTTTTACTGGAACGGAAATCTGCAGTGACCAACCAGACGTGACGTCACACTCAAAAGCGCGGTGGAGGGGGATTGGGTGTGAATACGTGACATGACGTCACTAGTGGGGGACACCTCCCCCTCGCGTCTCACGCCGAGTTTACAATTGGTGGCGTCAGAGAGCGAGATCAGGGTCAGAGTTCAAGTTTATTTAGATTCCATTTCTATGGCCCCCTCTCTTGAACAAAGACCCATTGGGTGCGTGAACTCATTATTGTGTGCACACTGTGTACAGTGCGAACATTGTGTGTGTACAGTGTGTGCACACAGTGTGTGGGTGGTCCGAATGAGTCGGGCAGCATTATTTCATCAGCTGTGCTATGCTGTGTGGAAGCTACCTGGTCTGTCGCTCCGCATGAAGCTTCGGCTCTTCTCGGCCACAGTAATGCCCTCCCTTCTGTAGGCATCTGAAACGTAGGCCCCTCTAAATGGAACATCTGCGCTAGTTAGAAACAGGCTGTGATGCCTACACTCAGATTGAGGGAAGCCAAGTGGTCGCACATTCTCTATTTATTGCAGAGGTCCAAGGGTCAAATCCGACAGGCACGCATGGCTACTCCAGTAACATTAAACAAAATATGAACCGTCCGCTTAACAGTGGATGTGTTGTGTGGTTAATCTCGACACCACTGGAGACTTGTAGACGCCAGTCGTTTATTAAACACTATTCTTCACGCACGACTGTGTGTACTGCACACTCTACACACGATGCCTACACGCATATTGGTGCGCGTCAGAACTCAGGCCTGCACGTGGAACTGCCTCCCGTAACTCTACGCCCCGGTACGGCTCCCCTCGTCTGCCCTGGGCGGGGGCTCGCCCATCACCGCCTGGCGACGAGGTGAGGCTCTACCCTCTAGCCTTCCTTCAGCGGCGGCTGGTGCTGTTCCCACTGCAGGCACTCGTTCCCATCCTTACACTTCACTCCCCCTGGGGAATGGTACTGGAGATTACTAGCACTCACACAGGCTACTCTAGCCTGGCGCTAATTTCCCCCTACCCTGGGTCCCAACTCCCAGCCTCACACCTTCCCAGGTCCTCGCGACGACCTCGAACACGTCACAGGTCCCAACCTAAGTATCCCAGGGGGACGTGACGTCACCATCCCGCCCGCCGTGCATGACGTCACTCTTTGACGTCACTGCACCGGAGGGTGAGCGTGACGTAACATCATTATTTACTGCTCTACAGATGTAAAACATACTGTCATTCAAAACGCATAGGTCATTGCATGTTGGTGTCATGGTCAACATTTGGGCAATTCCAAACATTATCCAAAAATTACAATATGGAGATTACACATCAATCATCACCCCCTACTGACAGACTCATGCCCACATGCAGGCTTGAGCAGGGTCACCTTATGACACACAGAGGCAGCTGCCACTTTGGGGTGCTCTTCGAGTGTTTGTGATGAGATATGAAACAAAAGTGAGTTGGTGAGGCACTTAACCAAGCACCATATCAATGCACATATGAATATAATAGTGGAATCCTTGGGAGGTTATTGGCTCTTGCTCCTGGTTATTCATCTAGCCAACCCACAGGTCCACAAATACTGGTCACTCTTACTCTGCAGGTTGAACCCAGGAATTGAGTGTTAAACTTCACGTTCTTTTCATTAAAGGCCTGTGACAAAGGTGAATCTATTGGCGCTAAATTGTCTCAAGCTTAAACATCTACCGGGTCTCCATTTGACTTTGTATTGTCTAAGAAGTCCACCCACACCTCCACTTCCACAAACTGCTGGGAGTTGCCTCGCTCTGCCTCACAGTCAGAAATCTCCTGCTTCACGTTGCCTCCATGGATGTGAAGGTCCCATTTTGGAGTTGAATCTTCATCTTCAAAGTTTACCGTAACTTTTTCGCTCTTCACCATCACTTCTTCACATTTCACCTTAATACCTTTAAAAGTGTCCAAGCTGGGATTTACTTCTGGTTCTGGTTTCATGAGGGATGGGCTCAATGCAGCACTTTGACTTTCACATGCCGATTTCAAACTCCACTCCTTGGGGATCTTCTGATGATTGTGTGCCCTCTGGTGTGTTTTAAGATTTGATAAACCTGCAAACGCCTTCCCGCACAGAGTGCACCTGAAGGGTTTCTCTCCCGTGTGTGTTCTCTGGTGTAATACAAGACCAGATGACTGTGAAAACGCCTTCCCACACAGAGTGCACCTGAAGGGTTTCTCTCCCGTGTGTGTTCTCTGGTGGTTCTGAAGAACTGCTGGCCATGCAAATGCCTTCTCACAGACAGTGCACTTGAAAGGTTTCTCTTTTGTGTGTGTTCTTTGGTGTTGTTTAAGATGTGATGACACTGCAAACTCCTTCCCGCACAGAGTGCACCTGAAGGGTTTCTCTCCTGTGTGTGTTCTCTGGTGTAATACAAGAGCAGATGACTGTGAAAACGCCTTCCCGCACAAACTGCACCTGAAGGGTTTCTCTCCTGTGTGTGTTCTTTTGTGTATTTTAAGATGTGGTGACTGTGCAAACGCCTTCCCACACAGAGTGCACCTGAAGGGTTTCTCTCCCGTGTGTGTTCTCTGGTGTAATACAAGACCAGATGACTGTGCAAACGCCTTCCCACACAGAGTGCACGTGAAGGGTTTCTCTCCCGTGTGTGTTCTCTGGTGCCTCTGAAGAACTGATGACCGTGCAAATGCCTTGTCACACACAGTGCACTTGAAGGGTTTCTCTCCTGTGTGAGTTCTCTTGTGCTGTGTCAAATGTCCAGTTTGATCCGTGCTGTATGCACACTGGTCATATTGTTGCCTTTTTGAACCAAGCCGCGCCGAGTGCCTTTGCTCCATCAGACCAATTCTGCAGAGGGTGTGTCAGCTGCAGACAGAAAAAAATAATATCCACACCATCTACGTCAGTATCGAGGTACAGAGGAATGCATATATACACAGTAACACATGACTTACACGTCTAAACTAATTCATATAATCTGGACATAGTGAAAAAGATTCCCCAATTCATCACACAGGCTGTTATGACATACAATTAAGAGTGCTAATGGTCATAAATATGCTTGGAAGCCCAAGTACCTTCAAAATGAATGTTAACCCAAAACTACAAGCACACAATTTCGGTTGTCTGGCTAGAAAATGAATATTTATGAAAGCTAAATTCAGCTAACAAAGCTAAGGGTGTTGAAACTAATACTGTTTGTATTATGCAGAAATGCAGAAATTAATGTTCAATCGCAACTTAGAGGCGTGAAGCCAGGCTCAGATTTCCTTGAATGCTGGGATGAACAGATCTAACTTCAGCTGCATATGTGCTGTGTTATTTCCTGTTTCCATTCCTATAAAAAGTTCCAGAGGAAAACAAAAATAAACTATTGTTTTGATTTAACCTCCATGTTCAATAGAGTTAATATACTTTACTGCAAATACAAACTTGACACTGTCACACACACTGGCATGGTAAAAAGGTGGTGTGTCCAGAACCATGCCTGGCCACCTTCATATGCTCAGTATTCATGCTTCCCCACAAGAAGTTAAATTTTCACTTATCAATCACGTTTGTTGTCGGATATAATCAAACTATAATTATTGAGTTTATAATACAGTGATAATACTATGTAACACAATTTTAGTTCCTGGGTACAAAGTGTTATTTTTTTATTGCTTATGCCTAAAAAGTATAGAAAATCGCTATTATTCCCAACAAACTTTGCTTTTGTGACCAGGACTTTATGTGAATGAAAATACACAAATTCGCCCGTTTTATAATTGAAAATAGGTAAATTTCAAAATATCACTGTCCTGGTCAAAAAAGCAAAGTTTGTGGGGAATAGCATTTTCTGTACTTTTGAGGCATAGGCAATTAGGAAATACCGCTACCCAGGAACAAACATGTTTTTTGTTACAGTGTAATAACTGCGCCACCACTCCCCACATAGATAAACTCTTACAGATGTAGTGACATCGTGGGGTGTCACTGTGTAGTGCCGGCCCTAGAGAGGCACGGCGTGCGGTGTAACAAACTTCGCGGATACCGCTCTGGTGTGGGTGTAGTACCGGCCCTAGAGGGGTTCGGTGAGCGCTGACTGATAGCGCTAGATGGCACCACGCTTGGCGTACAGTGCCGGCCCTACAGGATAGGGTGTGGGAGTGGCGGCCATAGAAATGAGGTTACTAAAGGCCATGGCACTCTGGTTGATTCGAGGACACGTGACAAGCTAAGTCTACAAAGGGGCCCAAAGTGGGGGCTAGGGGTGGTCACGTGGTCGGGGTCCAGATCCTGCTCGAGGATTCTGGAAGGTGGTCGTGGCCAAGGGCGGAGCCAGCCACGCCGCAGAGAATATTAGGGTGTGATTGAATTCTGTACTTATATATTTTAAGGATCTGTAAGGTTCTAATGCAATCTTGTTTGGTTGGTTCAATAGAGGGGATTATAGGCAGGCCAGCCTTAATTATAAGCCAGAACAGACGGTCCTTTAAATAAGTTAATATTTTACATCCATAGAGAAAGGAGTAATATCTGTGGCCAAGAAGACTCACAGCTTTGTTCGTTCATTTCTAAATCCTCTTGTCTTCATGCGGGTTGTGGTGGCAGTACATTGAGTAGGGCAGTCCAGACCTCCCTTTCCCTGGCGACAGACTCTAGCTCTTCCTGGGGAATTCCCAGGCGTTCCCAAGCCAGCCAAGCGACATATTCCCACCAGCATGTCCAAGGGCCGGGCCCCGGGGACTTCCCCCAGTAGAACGTGCCCGGGAGAGCTCCAGGGGCAGTCTATTGGGGGGCCTCCTCACAGATATTGTATATTGATATCACTCATGGAACGATGCCTGGTGGCCAGGTGACCCATGTAATCCATATGGGCCCAGCCTGGAATGGCTACGTAGCACCGTCCTGTGCGCCCACCATCCACAGGACGAAGGGTGAGAGGCGGATACAATGCCAGTATGGCAGGGAGAGGGATGGTCTCAGACAGACGAGACCTTGGCGATGGAAACTCACAGCTTTCTATGAAGCAAAAGTCCAGGCAGCTTCCACGCAGCGTTACACAGTCTAATGAAAGAATGCTGCTCGACAAATTTGAAGTGAGACTTTGGCTGCCAAACCAGAGCTAGTCGTGAACACATTAACCAGGTATGGGAGCTCCTCCACCACTTGTAGAACTGCCTGATTACTCATGGAGAGTTGAGCAGGTACAGTGTTGTGTGACATGAAATTCCCAGGCAAGTTATTTACTTTTGGGGAACATATGAAAGGCCCCATTACATGATGAAATTATCCAGGCACAGAACAAGATACTCTAACCCAATCTCATTGAGTAGCCATTGCCAGATCATCACCAGATGTAACATGGATGACCAGCAGGGAACCATCCCTTAACTATAACCAGGCATCTTCTTGGTTCTTTCGGTAAAGTCACGCAGAATGTAAATAAAATAATAAAAATAAAAAATAATTTAAAATAAAATTCTCACGACGTTTCGGCCACAACACAAGTAGCAGGTGAAGGAACAGAACTGTCGGGACGACAGCGCTTCAATGACTGCTGCTAAGATTGATAACATTGATGTAGTTTATATTTTAGTTTTTTATTAGGTTAACATATGGTATTCATGATATAGTGTAGTGTATACCCAGTTACTTTATATTTATAGCTCAACTTATTGAAGAATATATTGAGTACATTTATTATATTGATGTAGTTTATACTTAGGGTTTTTCACATCGGTTTACTATATGATATTCGATAGTTGGGTAGTTGCAGTCCTTTAGCGTCCATATATTAAATGCCTCTGTTGAGATGTAAACTTTGACTTTAACATAGCTATGTCCATGACCAGTCACATGCTAATCCCTCACATTAACATCATGCTAATCTCCCAGTTACATGCTAATTACTGACTAACACCCTGCTGATCCAACACTTTAACACAGCTATTTCAATGCTAAATTCTCCTGTTTGATATGTAAACTCCTTTGTCAAGGCGCTTTACCTCTCCCACCTAGCTTAAAAGATGCTGCGAATCTTAGCAGCAGTCATTGAAGCGCTGTCATCCCGACAGTTCTGTTCCTTCACCTGAAGAAGGCTACTTGTGTTGCGGCCGAAACGTCGTGAGAATTTTTTTTTATTATGTTATATTTTTATTAATTTATTTCCATTCTACGTGACTTTACCGAAATAACCAAAAAGATGAATCCCTGCAGTCCTGAAAGCTTTAAATCGAAATTTATAACCAGGCATTTATTAGCATATCATTGTAACCGTAACAAATGCAATTTATTTAAATGGCCATTGTGAGATTCTCAAACTACATAATTATTGAAGATGCTATGTAATATAATGCATTGGGCCAGAGTGAATGTCTCTCACAAGCCAAGTTGAACAGCAAATGGCTCCGACTCCTGGTCACACAGCTTTAGACGGTCCTGCCCAAAATCATAAAAATCCTCAAAGAATGTGAGCAGAGGCAGAGAAATCGAAAACAAACAACCCAAAGCCCCAAGCCTCTTTATGATATTATAGGCATTAATTATATAAAAATGCAGAAATCTATTTTCCGCTAAAAATCCGTACTCCTCTGCTGTAGTCGATCGACAGAAAATAAATTATCCCCTTGAATATCGGAGGTTACGTTATTGGAAATTGCTGAGCGTAAGCTAAAAGTGTGATATTCAATACTTAAGCCTTACCCAAGTAATGGCGTTAGGAAAACATCAACTAAAATTCACATCACAATTAAAACAAGTACTGTAGTGCATTCCAAATAAACTAAAAACTAAATAATTCAAATAAAAATTGAGAAACCATATACAAAAAAATATTTGAAGACTAAAAATAGTAAAAAGCTATTTAAATACAGCAGACTTTGCGCATGTGTTAATTTTTTGTGAACTAAATTCTGCCAACACCATGAAACCTACACACCCTGAACATTCAATGCATACTCACAGGTGAGTGTGTTTTTCGAACAATTTTCAGCTAAAACACTCGCCTTCAAAACCTCCAACCCCCCACCGTTCCTCATCCCCCCCCCCTCTATTTATCTCGCCATGTGTTAAAGCCCGGGGCACTCACTACTGCCGGTTAGCCACACACGCAAACACATTATGACATTTCATATACTACAATTCCAAGCACTCACCATAAACATAAGTGTCTGCACTGCAATATTTGTTTTCATATTTACCATGTTATCCTGCCAAATTCATCCACTTCCAGCTCCTTACTGTCCTCTATGCACATGCACGGCTAACCTCTAACACACACTGCAATTTTTTTATTAAAAAAAGGCATGTAATATTCTAAAATATCTACATCTATGTACCAGGACTATCGACCTCCTCCTACACAATATAGCCACTATACAACAGCTACGACTAAATACATCAAGTCTAGATCGCGTGGTAAAGAATAAAAAGCATGCACACACACACACTCGCGTTCAAATAATTTTGTGTATATGCACCACCACATACATACTATGCATACCCACTTCAAGCACTACAAACATTTACTCCCTCCAACAACTTACATCCTTATACTTTATTCCTCTGCAGCTGTCTTCACATTCCTACAGCGATTACACAACTATCATTTTATTAACAATCTCACCACAGCATCCACTCACACAATCATTATTTATCATTTTTTCTGCTTACTAACTTTTACCTCCACCTATAATGTTCCTTGCGGAAAATGTCCGCTTCTCTTCACCAAAGCGGATTACAATAATTGATGCCATTCGTACAAGTGCTGCGATGGCTGCACCTATTGAGGACACTCCTGAACATCAAGGAGCAAGACAGCATGCTGCCAGTGCTGCTATGCCTGCACCTACAGCGAATGCATCTCATCAACAGCAATAAGCTACAAAGAAAACTAACACAGCACAAATGGCTGCTGCCACAGCTAATCAAACTTCAGTCCGCCAACAAGCACGGCAGCTTGCAAACAGTACTACAATTGCTGCAACCAGGTGCCTACCCTGGAGCCAAAAGGATAAGTACTTCTGATCTATTAGTTGCAATTAGTTCCATGTCTACTTCTTACAGCTACTGCCATGCAATGACATGGGCTATGCTGCAACAGTACCATGGTTCAGTTGCCTATACCGAGCCTATTCATGTATTGATACCTGACAAGCCATTTCCGAAACAATATAAGACAGAACTCATGGTTCCAAATAACATGTTTTGGCACCGACCCACTCATCCTAACATCTGGCTACATGCCCACATTTAAAATGCAGGGCCAGATATATAATCGCATTGCAGTCTGCTGCAACTACCTAATGACCTACCTACGTTACCAGAGATTTACTTGCATGTCTGACAATACTAGACAGGCTCACCAACATTGCAAAAATGTCACCACCAAGATGCAAGTTCTATTGCTGTTGCAATACATGCTCCATAAGGAAAACTCTTACATTCACAGTTTCAAGTGTGCCATGGAGAAGATGACTTCAGAGTACAATGTTGTTACTCATGCAGACTAAACTCCACATGGTCAACATGAGTGCTGCTTAAATGCACTCACATCTAAAGTCGGTGTCATTCTGACTGCTGAACATGGCACTCGAGGAATCATCTTGCAACTGAGGAACAATACCCTACACAGGAATGAAACACACCGATCCTATGATGCTCTTCAATGTCTACTGATTTTCTGGCAAGGTGATGATGGCTACAATTTCCTACTTCGCCAAAATGACCCAGCAACAGGCTTGCCAACACAAAATAAGATTTCCGCCATGGACTGCTTTGCCTTCAGAATCATGGTGCGAAACGGCAACTTCAATCTCTTCTTGAGATGCAAAGAGCTCTTCCACCAATTTTCTGTCGACATGTATGCCAAAATGGAAGCTTCATTCGATTAAACCCACCAGATGGCAAAACAGCCAACATTGTCTATCCTGAAGCTCTCCAAGGGCCACGCATTTAAAAGCTGTCCTCATTATGAAACAAACAAGCCCTGCGATTATATAACACAACCAAACACCGTGACAATATTCACACATTTACAGGCTTCATTGGCAAAATTCAATAATTGTGATTAAGCCAGCATGGCAAGACATTACTCTTAATGTTTTATTACTGAGACCTGAGCTAAGCCGGGTAACTTAGTTATTACTGGATAAATACTATACTTCCGATTAAGTTTGTGCGTGAGTGGGGAGCGGTAGTGCAACATTTAGCGTACTGCGCTATAAACCCAGCAAGACGATTTATATTCCCACAGAGCCAAGCCACAGCATTTGACTGTCGCTTGATGAAGCTGGTTGTAATTACTGTCAAAACGTTATACTCAAGATTGTAAATGTTGTGGCTTGGCTCTCCAACACACTGATGTGCTGTACTGGTGACGCATGGCCACATTCTGTTCACGTAACCTCTTACTAATTGGCTGTGTTGAGTGGTGGTGGTGTTAACGGAACATTTATTATTAACGCGATCTAACACAAACAAACCTCTATTATGGATGTATATTTGGAGTTTGCGTGTCTCTCTCTCCGTGGTCGCGTGGATTTTCCTCCGGATCCTGCGGTTTTCCCCTGCACATTTAGAGTCAACATCACCACGCGTTTAGAGTATTTGACCGACAAACATTTCCACAAGTTGATAAGCCCACTGTGAAGCTCAAGTGGGCTATGCCTGCTATAATAAAAACGTAGAAATATTTAAAATAAAACAAAGTTTCAAAGTAGTGAGCCAGGTGAAGACAAATTAAACTTAAGCAGAGAACTTATGCAATCAGGCGAGGGCAGGAGGCAAGGCCCTGCGCTGTAATGTTCCAACCTGGACATCGATTCCATACTCGCTGCTACTCAAGTGACATCCCTACGAGAGGGAGAAGGAGCGAGGCTCTTCCTGGGTCCACAACAACAACCACCACAACAACAACCACCACCACCACAACAACAACAACAACCACCACCACGATGTAAACTTCTCACCTCGGATCTCAGTGAGCGCACGAGCAGCAGCTAAATGGTAACTCGTGACGTCATGCGGCAGCAAGTGACATGACGTCACTTGCGGGGTTCACACAATCCCCGCCCCCAACGAGCAGCAGGGTAACTGAATATATTATATTTTTGATTTAAAGCTTTCGTGACTGCAGGGATTCATATTCTTAGCTCTTTCGGTAAAGCCACGTTGAAGGGAAACAATAAAATAATAAAATATACTCCCTCCAACAACTTGTAAGCCATCTGGCTACCATGAGAGATTCGTTCATGAGGCTATCCACATATACAAGCACAGAGACAATTTCAACCGAGAAGATGGATTCTGGCTTAGCAATCATTGGAAAGATTTGATTAACCATTTCAGGTCTTAATTGATTGTTCACGCTTACAGTGGATTTCAGACAGCATACATTAATTTTTCGTCTCCCCCCTCCTCTTTTCAGAACATAGATGGGCTCGTCCTTCTAAACAAACTGCCAAATCGCCGCGCGTGGCGCTGACGTTTTTTAAATAAATAAATACACCCTTTAAAAATAAAATAATTAATGCAAACCGACACACCTGATGACGACCGTTTGTGTTATGGTCGAAACGTGAGAATTTTTATTGTTTTATATATATTTTATTATTTTATTGTTTCCCTTCAACGTGACTTTACCGAAAGAGCTAAGATTATGAATAGATTATGTTAATGAGCGGGGTCCATGTCAGGTGATGGGGCTTGGCTGCTGAACCCGTCGCAATGAACTCGCGACGGTATTTATGAATAAATTATGTTAATGAGCCGTCAAAAACTGATTGTAGCTTTGCCCAAATAAGCATTTTGCTGGAACGAAAATCGGCAGCGACCAACCAGACGTGACGTCACGCTCAAAATCCCGGTGGAGGGGGATTCGGGGGTCTGAATACCTTCGTGACATGACGTCACTTTTGGGGGACACCTCCCCCTCGCGTCTCACGCCGAGTTAACGAGTGGTGACGTCAGAGAGCGAGGTTCCATTTCTATGGCTCCCTCCCTTGAACAGACCCGTTGGGTGCGTGAACATTGTGTGTGTGTACACTGTGTGTACTGTGTGTACACTGTGTGTGTGTACACTGTGTTGGCGCAGTCGGGGGCACAGGTGGTGCATTGGCCAGTCCTCTCAGTCGACCCATGACACCTGGGTCTGCCCCGTGCACATCGCCTGGCACAAGCGCCGTGGTGACGTCACCGCCACTTAGTGGCCAATGGCGGTTGTTGTTCTTGTTACCGTGTGTATACACTGTGCGTGGACACTGTTTGTATACTGTACGCTGTGTTGTTGTATATGCCGGGTATTGAAAAATTTGATTTAAATAATAAAAATTAAATGAAATTTGGGAATATGCGTAATTGTCCGAAATTATGTTAATTTATTGTAACTGTGCATAATTTATGCTAAATAGGGAGGCATAATTGTATTAAGTTATGCAATTGCATGAGATTATGCTAATGATAGCGATTATGATAATTAGGCCCTGCCTCGCTGACGAGGGTAGTATTCTCAATCGGGATCGTACAATTCATTGTATGAGGTTAAGCAGGTGTGCTGTAAGTATGCTAGATTTAGCTCGGCTTCGTTGTCTAGGTTCGTATTATCAATCGGTATAATACAATTATTCTCGCTTTAACATTTACTGATTATGTCTTAGTGTTTTTATATCAGGTCTCCAAATTCAAATCTCACCGCATGATACAGTTCTTATAATTAAGATTATTACGCATGAACTTAGGAAGGCACCACTCAGACACTTCTGGGTTAAGCAATTTTAATTTCTAAACAAAAACATAACACTCTAATATGCGAACTCTTTATGCTTGGAATTATCAACACAGTACTCCTGGAGATGTTCTCCTCATCGATCCATACATTTAACCCTCAATGATCACGTTTGTTAAACTGGCTAATAGAATAATTTATTAATTCCTTAGAGTAACGCGCTCATATACGGTGATAGGAAAAAGTCCTTAAAAATTCATGCAACGATAGTCATATGAAGGGCAATAAAGAAGCATGTCCCGAAGGCAAAAGTATAAGGCAATGAATTCATTGGGAAGATTATGTAATTACGAAATGTCTTGGAACAATGGTGTGCGACAGTGTGCCTGCTTCAGCAAATGCTTGTCAATTGGCTGAGGCTTCAATTAATTCGCGGGCAAGATTCTGTGATCAAAATCACGATTTCAACACAATATTCCCCCTGTGAGTGTGTAGATTCGTAACGTAGGTTTCTAAAAGTTTAGTTTCATCAATGAATTCATTGGTAATAGTTATGCAATTAAAAGAGAAAAAAAAATTACGACTAAAATACTTCGAAATGACTGTGTCCACGTAACTCAATGGGACGAAATGTTCTTCGTTATCAGCTAATAGTTGACACACTTATCACGAGTCTTCTTGTATGTGTTAATGCGTGAGTGTTGTTGATCTTCTTGCGTTAAGCAAACGCCGAGGTTGGGCATCCCTTGTATCAAATGTGTTTGTCCCCTGTGGAGCGGTGAGGGTGTGATGGTTGGGCGAGTCTTACAACGGCTTCGTTGCTTTTTCTTGCTCGGGGCGTCGGCTAAGCTGCCCGTCCGCTGGTAGATACAGGCTCTTTCCACTGCTGGAGGAGCTGCGTCGGCACATTGCTTGTCCTTGAAGATGCTCGATCGCGCTTGCCGCTGGTCCGCTGGCAGCAGCAGGCTCCTTCCACTGCTGTAGGAGCTGCGCCGCACGCGCTCCCTCCTGCCCCGTGCTCTTTGTCGATGCCCGATTGCGCGTGCAGTTCGATCGCTGGTGGCAGACACCCTTGCTCGGTGGAGCTGCTGGTGGGAGCAGGCACTCAAGGATAGAATGACTTTGAGCGATATTTCTTCTGTCAGCTCTAAACTCGTGTTCGGTGACACGTCGCTACTCGGCAAGTCTCCCCATCCCTGGTTGATTGCAGAGTCTCACCCCGGAGATTGCCGCCCTCTTGTGTCGCTCGCCGAGCTGTCCCTGGCCGAGCTGTCCCTCGTCGAGCTCCAAATTGTGTCGTGTTGCTGTTTATATCCGAACAATCTCCCCTCTGCATGTCTCTTGCGAGAGAAAAAAAAACAGATGCTTATTTTGTCATGCTCTCCCCCCGCGACCGCGCCTGATCGCCCCCCAATCTTCGCTTGGTGACCCCGGGCGGGCTGCTTTACATCAAATTGATGTTTGTTTGCACTCCCAACCCCTCTCGTGGCGTTTGCCAAGGGAGGGAACGCACCTTTCATCCGTATTTATGGCTTCCATTTGTTTGTGTCGAATTGTTGGAAGACAAAGGCGGCCAGGGAGGCTCTGATTTCATGGAATACATATTATGTGGTCTTGTGTGTTTGACCTATTTTCTTGTACTTCTAATGAGTTACCCTAGGTCTAATCTCCCGTGATAATTATTTGGTTTATGTTTAACCAAGATTTGTAATGTCATTAGATGTTACCTCCGGTATTTCAAGGGTTTTATTACTTTTTGCTCCCTGTCTGCATCCAGGGATCCGTGCTTTTTATTTTCGAGGTCCGAGATATAGCTTAGTCTGGACTTAAGTTTTTGTGATTGCAGGAACTCAGGTACTTTGGTTCTCTTGGTAAAGTCACGTAGATAGAAAGATACAATAAGAAATAATATAAGGAATACTGCAGTCTATAATGTCGACTTATTCTTATAGCCAAGCTTCAACTGTTTCCATACGAAAAAATATCAGTTATAATGTCCGTTTGCCCTGTGCTCTGTGTCCATGCCTGTGATTCTGGATATTTGTTTGTGAACTGTCCAAAGCGCCAAGCAGGTCATGGCATGCGGTCCTTTGGCAATCTGGAGATTTTGAAGATCGTCGCTAACCTCATTTGCCCCGGAGTTTATTATTTAATGGCCTTTTACGACCTCCAGATGCTTGGTGCTTGTGGAAGGTAGCGGGTTTGAGGGTGTTTTATTTTATCGATTATAAAAAATATTCTTAGCTCTTTCGGTAAAGTCACGTTGAAGGGAAACAACAAAATAACAAAATATATATAAAACAATATATTTTATCATTTTATTGTTTCCCTTCAACGTGACTTTACCGAAAGAGCTAAGAATATGAATTACTGCAGTCACGAAAGCTTTAAATCAGGGGTCGGGAACCTTTTTGACTAAGAGAGCCATGAAAGCAAAAAATTTGGAAATTTATTTCAGTGAGAGCCATATAATATATTTTTAAAGTGAATTCAACTAAATGTCAGTATAATAAGCCTCTGAATTTATTCTTTTAAATAATGTTGTTATAACACTCACCATTAATGCGACTTCTGGTGCTGCATGGATTTGCTGATGTCTTTGTAGTCGGGTTGGTACTTGGTGAGGTTAAGCTTCATGCAAGCGTTGAGGCTTTCATCCGTTAAACGTGATCGTAGGTTGTACTTGATGTTTTTAAGATGTGAGAATGACTGCTCACATGCATACGTAGATCCAAACATGGTCAATACAGCAATACTCACACGCTGCAGTGTGTGGTATGTGACAGGAAGCGCGTTCCAAGTTTTGAGAATCAGCTGGTCTTCGGGTTGGAGTTTTTTCATTTCTGTCCACATGTGCTTGCTCGCCAACTCCGCTTTCTGTCATGTGATTCTTTCCAAATCTTCATTCAGTGACTTGAACTTATTCACCCACATGTCTGAGGCCTTCAGGTCAGCCACTTCTGCTTCAAAATCTCTGACTGAGACACCAGGGATGTAATTCAGGTCGGCTGTGTTCAGTGAACACTCGTTTGGATGGGTGATGAACTTAAAAAGACGAGTGTGCTCACGAAATTCTCCAAAGCGTGCTTTGAAGGACTGTAGGAGACTGGATGTGCAGCCAGCTAGCTGGTGGAGATCAAGGTTTTGAATGGGCTCACTTGCTGTGCATGCATCTTTAAATTGGCTCAGTTTTTCAAAATGTAGTAAACGACCTGTTTCAAGATCCGTGATGAAAAGCTCCAGCTTGTTTTCAAAAGCAAATACAGCTTGTTGAAGGGATAACACTGTATTTCCAATGCCTTGCATTTTCACGTTGAGCTGGTTCAGATGTTCAGTCAGATCTACGAGATAGTAAAACTTGAGGAGCCACTCGGTGTCGGCTAGCTCAGGATGCCCGACGCCTTTCATTTCAAGGAAAGTCCGGATTTCGTTCAGGCAAGCCGCAAAACGGCTAAGCACCTTCCCTCTTGACAACCAACGCACATTGCTGTGCAATGTGCCTCCTGGTGCATTATACACCAGGAGGCACAAAGTGCCTCCTGGTGTATAATGCAATGGAAACTTAGGATGGGTCTATTTTCATGTTCACGGAGAAGCGCCACAAATCCTTTGTTTTTCCCCACCATACACGGAGCACCATCAGTACACACTGAGAGAAGTTTATCCATAGGTAGACTTTTTTCTTGAGCAAACTCCATGAAAGACTTGAATAAATCCTCACCTCTTGTGGACCCTTTTAATGGCAGAACAGCAAGACTTTCTTCGCGCAGTGTGTCACCAACAGCATATCTTGCAATCACGCTGAACTGCGACAAATGGCTCACGTCTGTTGACTCATCCAAAGCCAGAGAAAAGAACGGCGCTGCATTTATGTCCTTCACTTGCGTTTCCTCCACTTTGTTTGCCATCACGATGGTACGATCATGAACAGTTCTTGCCGACAGAGGCATGTCTTGTATCCGTTTATCTTGTCTTTGTTCGGAAGATCATCAAAAAGTTCATTGGCTACATCCAGCATGAACGTTTTAGCATACTCGCCATCTGTGAATGCTTTCCGTTCCTCACTATTGCTAAAGAACCAGCAAAGCTAGCCGAATTATAGTCACCTTGCCGGGTCCATACGCGGAGTTGCTGCTGGCTAGCTTGCACCCTGCTCAGAAGCTCTTGGCACGCTTTCTTTCTGCTGTCTCCCGCAGGGTATTTTGATGCAAAGGTAGCGTGGCGCGTGTCGAAGTGCCGCTTTACATTCGACCGTTTCAACGATGTAATTTTGTCATTGCAAATTAGACACACCGCAGAACCCGCTCTCTCCACAAAGGCGAATTCTTCGGTCCATTCGTCCTGAAATGTACGATACTCGTCGTCTTTTTTTCTTTTCGCCATCTTCTTCGTCGAAGGGTTAGCTTTGAGCTAATGACCGAGCAGACGCAGTCTCAGACTGATTCAAAAGGGGGCGTTTACCTGTTTTACCCAGCAACGGCAAACGTAGGCCAGTATCATCCAATTAAAATAATGGACAATTGCTCCTGCAGCCCTGAACAGGACATGCGCAGTGAAAAATCGATGGATGGATTAAAACAAGTGAGAATATTTTGTTTTATCTGCGAGCCATATGCAATCATCAAAAGAGCCACATCTGGCTCGCGAGCCATAGGTTCCCGACCCCTGCTTTAAATCAAAATTTATTATAAAAAATGTCAGAATTATTTTTAATATTCATTTTTGGAAAAAAGGCCTATATATACAAGTGTACATGGTGTGTGTACACCTTGTGGGTACACTGCCTGTGTGTACACTGTGTGTGGGTGGTCCGAATCAGTTGGGCGGCATTATAATTTCATCAGCTGCGCTATGCTGTGTGGAAGCTACCTGGTCTGTCGCTCCGGTTCTTCTCGGCCACAGTAATGCCCTCCCGTCAATAGGCATGTGAAACGTGGACCCCTCTAAATGGAACATCTGTGCTAGTTAAACATTCAGGCTGTCATGCCTAAACTCAGATTGAGGGAAGCCAAGTGGTCGCACATTCTCTTATTGCAGAGGTTCAAGGTTCAAATCCGAAAGGTACGCATGGCTACTCCAGTAACATTAAACAAAATATGCACCGTCTGCTTAACAGTGATGTAAAACATACTATTATCATTCAAAACGCATAGGTCATTGCATGTTGGTGTCATGGTCAATATTTGGTTAATTCCAAACATCGAAAAATTACATAATGGAGATTGCACATCAATCATCGCCCCCTACTGACAGACTCATGCCCACATGCAGGCTTGAGCAGGGTCACCTTATGACACAGAGAGGCAGCTGCCACTTGGGGGTGCTCTTTGAGTGTTTGTGATGAGATATGAAACAAACCTGAGTTGGTGAGGCGATAAACGAAGCACCGTATCAATGCAAATATGAATATAATAGTGGAATCCTTGGGAGCTTATTGGTTCTTGCTCCTGGTTATTCATCTACCCAACCCACAGGTCAACAAATATTCGCTGCTCTTCCTCTGCAGGTTGAACCCAGGAATTGAGTGTTCGACTTCACGTTCTTTTCATTCAAGGCCTGTGATAAAGGTGAATCTATTAGCGCTTCATTGTCTCACGCTTAAACATCTACCGGGTCTCCAATTTACTTTGTATTGTCTAAGAAGTCCACCCACACCTCCACTTCCACAAACTGCTGGGAGTTGCCTCGCTCTGCCTCACAGTGAGAATTCTCCTCCTGCTTCACGTTGCCTCCATCGATGTGAAGGTCCCATTTTGGAGTTGAATCATCTTCACAGTTTACCGTAACTTTTTCGCTCTTCACCATCACTTCTTCACATTTCACCTTCGCCTCTTCACATTTCACCTTGATACCTTTAAAAGTGTCCAAGCTGGGATTTACTTCTGGTTCTGGTTTCATGAGGGATGGGCTCATTGCAGCACTTTGACTTTCACAAGCTGATTTCAGACTCCACTCCTTGTGGATCTTTTGATGCTTGTGTGTCCTCTGGTGTGTTTTAAGATCTGATGACCGTGCAAACGCCATCCCGCACGGAGTGCACCTGAAGGGTTTCTCTCCCGTGTGTGTACTCTGGTGTAATACAAGAGCAGATGACTGTGCAAACGCCTTCCCACACAGAGTGCACCTGAAGGGTTTCTCTCCCGTGTGTGTTCTCTGGTGGTACTGAAGATGTGATGACTGTGCAAACGCCTTCCCGCACAGAGTGCACCTGAAGGGTTTCTCTCCCGTGTGAGTTTTCTGGTGGTTCTGAAGAACTGATGGCCATGCAAATGCCTTCTCACAGACAGTGCACTTGAAAGGTTTCTCTTTTGTGTGTGTTCTCTGGTGTTTTTTAAGATCTGATGACTGTGCAAACGCCTTTCTGCACAGAGTGCACCTGAAGGGTTTCTCTCCTGTGTGTGTTCTCTTGTGTAATACAAGAGCAGATGACTGTGCATATGCCTTCCCACACAGACTGCACCTGAAGGGTTTCTCTCCTGTGTGTGTTCTCTGGTGTAATACAAGACCAGATGAATCGGAAAACGCCTTTCCGCACAAACTGCACTTGAAGGGTTTCTCTCCCGTGTGTGTTCTCTGGTGTGTTTGAAGATGTGGTTGCTGTGCAAACGCCTTCCCGCACAGAGTGCACCTGAAGGGTTTCTCTCCTGTGTGTGTTCTCTTGTGTAATACAAGAGCAGATGACTGTGCAAATGCCTTCCCGCACAGAGTGCACCTGAAGGGTTTCTCTCCTGTGTGTGTTCTCTGGTGTAATACAAGAGCAGATGAATGTGAAAACGCCTTCTCGCACAGACTGCACTTGAAGGGTTTCTCTCCCGTGTGTGTTCTCTGGTGGTTCTGAAGAACTGATGACCGTGCAAATGCCTTGTCACACACAGTGCACTTGAAGGATTTCTCTCCTGTGTGAGTTCTCTTGTGCTGTGTCAAATGTCCAGTTTGATCCGTGCTGTATGCACACTGGTCGTATTGTTGCCTTTTTGAACCAAGCCGCGCCGAGTGCCTTTGCTCCATCAGACCAATTCTGCAGAGGAAGCGTCAGCTGCAGACAGAAAAAAAGAATATCCACACCATCTACGTCAGTATCGAGGCACAGAGGAATGCATATATACACAGTGACACATGACTTACATGTCTATACTAATTCATATGATCATATAGTGAAAAATATTCCCAAATTCATCAGATGGGCTGTTATGACAATGAGGGCAAATGGTCATAAATATGCCTGTAAGCCCAAGTACCTTCAAAATGAATGTTAACTCAAAACTCCAAGCACACAATTTCAGTTGTCTGGCTACAAAAGGAATATTTATGAAAGCTAAATTCAGCTAACATAGCAAAGGGTGTTGAAAATAATACTATTTGTATTTCGATTTAAAGCTTTCGTAACTGCAGGGATTCATCTTCTTGGTTCTTTCGGTAAAGTCACGTAGAATGGAAACAAAATAGAAAATAAAACAAAACAAAATAAAATTCTCACGACGTTTCGGCCACAATACAAGTAGCCTTCTTCAGGTGAAGAAACAGGACTGTCCAGAAGACAGCGCTCGAGTGAACACTGCCAAGAATGGACCGCGTCTTTTAAGCTGTGTGAGCAGAATTAACATATGAATTAGCATGTTACCCAGCCCCACCTCCGGAGCGGATGAGGGGGGGGGGGCGCCTGGGCACACAGAAAAAGAAAGAAGAGCCAAGGTGCGCTGCTCTGTCCTGTGTTGCGTTATAACCTGGACTACTATACAATATTATACCTTTCCAATCTAAACTACATGGTATAATATCATATCCATAGACAAATTCCACCTTTGAAATATACAATGCATTACTAAACACTACCCTATACTTTAGACTATAAAATATTACACTTGTAATATTACACTATGTCTTATTCTATCAACCCTACTGTATACCACACTGCTGTATATTCACTATACAATTACGATAATATATATTACCTTATGAAATATGTTAAACATTACAATGTTATACTATTTATTATTATACCACATGCTATAAACCATACCATTGACCGTCGTGTGAAAGGTATTAAGAGGCAGTGCCAGCGAATGGACTGCGGTCTGAAGTTCACCGTAAAATACAATCAATTAAGAGATGCCGCGACTCTAAGGTAATACCAACCGCATTTGCACTAACCTCTGCTGCTGTAACTTCTTTTAATGCCAAACGAATTCTAGCTAGAACTAGCTTAGCTCTTATCTCAGACAAAATCAGACTTACGTGCACCGAACTAGATCAGTTAGACAAGACACTTTACAAATCACACTTATCATTGACGGCCATAATGTCTGCATCGGATTGGGAACATGTAGACAATATGACTGCCTCTTCAGCTGCCACTATGTCGACCAAATGTAAGGACAATTTGATTTCCAAATTCAACTGCCTTTCCAACAAGAAATCGGACCCACACACCGAAAAGCTAGACGTTAACAAAGTCGTAATTAATCGCAGTAACAGTTCTATTTCTGATGGTCTGAAAGCCGTTTTAGCTAAAGGGCTAAACTTTGCAGTCACACCTAGACACATACCAGTTAATGATATCATTGCCCATGTCGACGTGGCACTCAAGGGCCTGGGTCACATCACTGCAGACGTAGCAAGATCTGAAATCGCTGCAACCCTCAAAAACGCTAGGATGCCACCTAGCAACATCAGCAAAGATGAACGCTTTGAATTATCTCAATTAAAAAAGAGAGATGACATTGTCGTCCTCTCAGCTGACAAGGGCAACGCCACTGTCATCATGGACAAAATAGAATATAACAACAAAATTCAGGAACTACTCAACGATGGCAGCTATACAAAAATAAGAAGAGACCCCACCAACAGCCTGGTTACTAAAACCAACAAAATCATTTCTGATTCAACAGCATTAACTGATCAAACCAAACAGTTCTCGTTGAAACCTTCTGCGGCCAGACCACCAAGATATGGCCTTCCAAAGATACATAAAGAATATATACCCCTTATTCCCATCGTCTCCACTATCAACTCCCCCACCTACAAACTGGCTCATTTTCTATCTGATATCCTGCGACCTTTTACTGGAAAAAAATACTTCTGCAGTAAACTCTACTCACCTGGTATCGACAATCAAGGGTATTTCCCTGTCCCCAGACGACCTGCTTGTCAGTTTTGATGTGGTTTCCTTATTCACCAAAGTTCCAGTACCTGACACCATCGCAATAATTGAAGACTTGGTTCATCAAGGACTGCATACTGATGTACCCCCCTCGTGAGACACTGCTTAACCAACACATACTTCACCTGGAATGGAACTTTCTACAAACTGAGGGCACCCCAATGAGCTCCCCCCTATCTCCAGTTGTAGCCAACGTGTTCATGGAAAAATTTGAAACTGACGCCATCCAGACTGCCACTCTACGCCCGACCTTATGGAGAGGTACGTGGATGACACTTTTATCATCTGGCCACATGGCCGGCCTGCTCTAGACCAATTCCTCGACCACATCAATTCCATACACCCAGCCATCAGATTTACCATGGAGGTCGAAAAAGATGGCAAGCTACCCTTTTTGAATGTCTTAAAAGGAGACCTGATGGTTCAATGAGCCACTCTGTCTATAGGAAAGCTACCCATACATATGCTTACTTAAAACCGGATTCCCACCACCATCCATCCCAGAAGAACTCCCTCATCAAGACTCTATACCATAGAGCCCAATGCATTTCCAACCAGGAACACATTGCCAGTGAACTCAAGCACATACACCAAGCTCTCCAGGCTAATGGTTACTCCAACTACACAATCCGCAAAGCCATCACTCCAGTCATGAAGGATCCTCTTGAGGAGCCATTCAAAACCATCACCTTACCCTACATTGTGGGGGTCACAAAAAAGATCTCCAAAATCCTGAATAAACACAAGATCCAGGTCCGATTCAACACAGTACATAAAATCCGTGATCTGGTTCCGCCTGTAAAAGATGTGGTTCCAGACATACAGTACCCGGGCGTTTACAAACTAAGTTGCCTGTGTGGTAGCAGCTACATTGGAGAAAACAAACGACATATCTCGGACCGCATCCGTGAACATAGCAGACTTGAAACACGGTAGGACGAACTCTTCAGCCATGGCAGATCACTGTTATAATTCAGTGGGCTCACATGACATTGACTTCTCCAAGACGGAGGTTCTCTGCAAGCCATCCGGCTACCATGAGAGATTCGTTCATGAGGCCATCCACATATACAAACACAGAGACAATTTCAACCGAGAAGATGGGCTTAGTAACCATTGGAAAGATGTTATAAACCATTTCGGTTCTTAATTGATTGTATTTGACGGTGACCTTCAGACCGCAGTCCATTCGCTGGCACTGACTCTTAATACCTTTCACACGACGGTCAATGGTATGGTTTATAGCATGTGGTATAATAATAAATAGTATAACATTGTAATGTTTCGATTTAAAGCTTTCGTGACTGCAAGGATTCATCTTCTTTGGTTCTTTCGGTAAAGTCACGTAGAATGAGAATAAAATAAAAAAATGCATAAATTCATTCTCATTCTACGTGACTTTACCGAAAGAACCAAAGAAGATTGTAATGTTTAACATAATTCATAAGGCAATATATAGTATCGTAATTGTATAGTGAATATACAGCAGTGTGGTATACAGTAGGGTTGATAGAATAAGACAGTGTAATATTACAAGTCTAATATTTTATAGTCTAAAGTAGAGGGTAATGTATAGTAACGCATTGTCTAATTCAAAGGTGGAATTTGTCTATGGATATATTATACCATGTAGTTTAGATTGGAAGGTATAATATTGTCTTATATAGTAGTCCAGTTTATAGCATAGTTATAATGCAACACAGGACAGAGCAGCGCACCTTGGCTGTTCTTCTTTCTTTTTCTGTGTGCCCCCCCCCCCTCATCCGCTCCGGAGGTGGGGCTGGGTAACATGCTAATTCATGTTAATTCCGCCCACACAGCTTAAAAGACGCGGTGCATTCTTGGCAGTGTTCACTCAAGCGCTGTTTCTGGACAGTCCTGTTTCTTCACCTGAAGAAGGCTACTTGTGTTGTGGCCGAAACGTCATGAGAATTTTATTTTATTATGTTTTATTTTTATTATTTTATTTCCATTCTACGTGACTTTACCGCAAGAACCAAGAAGACTATTTGTATTATGCAGAAATGCATAAATTCATGTTCAATCACATCTTAGATGTATTCCTTGAATGCTGGGATGAACAGGTCTAACTTCAGCTGCATGTGTGCTGTCTTAATTTCCTATTTCCATTCTTATAAAAAGTTCCAGAGGAAATCAAAAATAAACTATCGTTTTGATTTAACCTCCGTGTTCAATAGAGTTAATATACTTTACTGCAAATACAAATTTGACACTGTCACACTGGCATGGTAAAAAGGTAGTGGTGTGTTCAAAACCATGCCTAGCCACCTTCATATGCTCAGTATTAATGCTTCCCCACAATAAGTTGTCACTAATCAATCACGTTTGTTGTCGGCGATAATCAAACTCTAATTGTTAAGTTCATAATACAGTGATAACACTATGTAACACAATTTTTGTTCCTGGGTACCAAGTGTTATTTTTTAATTGTTTATGCCTAAAAATTATATAAAATGGCTATTATTCCCCACAAACTTTGCTTTTGTGACCAGGATTTTACGTGAACGAAAATAACAAATTCACCCGTTTTCTCATTGAAAATAGGTAAATTTCAAAATATCACGGTCCTGGTCACAAAAGCCAAGTTTGTGGAGAATAATAGCCATTTTTGTACCTTCGAGGCATAAGCAATTAGGAAATAACACATACTACCCAGGAACAAAATTGTTTTTGTTACATAGCGGAATAACTGCGCCACCGCTCCCCACATAAACTCTTACATACACATACATTTCACATGAATGCTATGCAAGTGTGGATCGCTTGTCAGCAGGTCATGGGAATGATCCAGGTGTCAAGGGATGACTGAGATGATTAACAGATGTACCAGCTGTGCTTCCCTCTGTCTTGCTGCATTTTAGCAGCAACACTACAGTCAGTAGAGCCTACCACACCGTCCCCCGAGCAGCACTAGGACACTGACCATGCCATGGTCCACCTGATTCCTGCATACAGGCAGAAACTAAAACTCTGTAAACCTGCTGTGAGGACATCTAAACAGTGGACCAGTGAGGCTGTGGAAAATTTGCGGGCGTGCTTAGACTGTACTGACTGGGATATGTTCACGACTGCTACCATTAGTCTGGATGAACTCACAGAGGCTGTGACGTCCTACATCAGCTTCTGTGAGGACTGCTGTATCCCAACACGTACCAGGGTGAACTTTAACAACAACAAGCCCTGGTTCTCAGCAAAGCTCAGAAGGTTGAGGTTGGAGGAGGAAGCGTTTAGGAGTGGGGATAGAGAAAGATTCAAGGAGTCGAAGAACAGGTTTAGCAAAGCGGTGAGAGAGGCTAAACGACTGTACTCAGAGAGACTAAAACACCAGTTCTCTACTAACGACTCTGCTTCTGTCTGGAGAGGGCTCAGGCAGATCACCAACTACAAGCCCAGAGCTCCCCACACCACTAACGACTCCCGCCTGGCCAACGACCTGAACGAGTTCTACTGCAGATTTGAAAGACAATTGGACTGTCCTGAACTACCCCTTCCCACCCAAGAGGCCCCATCCCCCACCCATACTACAGAGACGACTCTCTCCTTTCAGGAGGGAGAAGTTAATAGACTTTTCAAGAAGCAGAATCCACGCAAAGCAGCCGGCCCGGACTCTGTCTCTCCAGCCACCCTGAGGCACTGCGCTGACCAACTGTCTCCGGTGTTCACCAACATCTTTAACACCTCCCTGGAGACATGCCATGTACCAGCCTGTCTCAAGTCCTCGTCCACCATCATCCCTGTGCCCAAAAAGCTAAGGCCAACAGGACTAAATGATTACAGACCGGTCGCCCTTACATCTGTGGTAATGAAGTCTTTTGAGCGCCTGGTCCTGGCACACCTCAAAGCCATCACAGACCCTCTCCTGGACCCCCTTCAGTGTGCCTACAGAGCCAACAGGTCTGTGGACGACGCAGTGAACATGGCCCTCCACTTCACCCTACAGCATCTGGACGCCCCAGCATCCCACGCTAGGATCCTGTTTGTGGACTTCAGCTCTGCCTTCAACACCATCATCCCTGCCCTGCTTCAGGACAAGCTCTTCCAGCTGAACGTGCCCTACTCCACCTGCAGGTGGATCACAGACTTCCTGTCTGACAAAAAGCAGTGCGTTAAGCTGGGAACACAAGTCTCTGATTCCAGGTCCATCAGCACCGGAACTCCTCAGGGCTGCGTCCTTTCCCCACTGCTCTTCTCCCTGTATACCAACAGCTGCGCCTCCAATCATCTGTCCGTCAAACTCTTGAAGTTTGCGGATGACACCACCCTCATTGGGCTAATCTCTGGTGGGGATGAGTCTGACTATAGGTGGGAAGCTGACAACCTGGTGACCTGGTGTAGCCAGAACAACTTAGAGCTAAATGCTCTAAAGACAGTTGAGATGGTTGTGGAATTCAGGAAGAATACAGCCCCACTCACCCCCATCACCCTGTTAGACTCCCCAGTCAAAATTGTAGAGTCCTTCCGCTTCCTGGGCACTATTCTCTCCCGGGACCTCAAGTGGGAACTGAACATCAGCTCCCTCACCAAGAGAGCTCAACAGAGGATGTACTTTCTATGGCAGCTAAAGAAATTCAACCTGCCAAAGACAATGATGGTGCAATTCTATACAGCAATCATTGAATCCATCCTCACCTCCTCCATTACCGTCTGGTACGCTGCTGCCACTGCCAAGGACAAGAGCAGACTGCAGCATATCATCCACACTGCTGAGAAGGTAATTGCCTGCAATCTACCAACCCTCGAGGACCTGCACACGACAAGGACCATGAGGCGACCGAGGAAGATTATGGCCGATTCCTCCCACCCTGGACACTCTCTGTTTCAGCTACTCCCCACCGGCAGAAGGCTTCGGTCCATCAGGACCAAAACCTCACGCCATAAAAACAGTTTCTTCCCATCTGCTGCTGGCCTGTTAAACAAGGCCAAGGGCTTACACTGATTTTAACATTTTATCTACATGACACCTTGCTGATATTAACTATGTTAACCTATTTGTATTTTTTATTTTTAAATTATATCTTAAAGCTATTTTATATTCGATATTTATTCAATTTTATATACTTCAGCCCCTTGGTGTTATTTGACTTTTCACCCTTATTATAGTAAGACTTGTTTAAAACATATTTAAGATTTTAGATTCCTATATGTTGAATGTATGCACCATCCTGCCAAAGTAAATTCCGTGTCGGTGTGAACTTTCATGGCGAATAAAACCCTTTCTGATTCTGATTCTGATAGGCACCCAGCGTTCCACCCATTCATGTGAGCGTTGCTACTCCGGCCTCATTGTTGTTGCAGAGCAAATACCTCCAACTGCCCTGCAGCATATGTCACGGGCCTCTTCAACAGAAGCTGATCTTGACACTCCAGGTACCAGTCATCAGCAGGTCTGATCACCTCCACATCCTCTAATCGCTTCTCTAGCCAATGCCATGCCTGTTTAGCCCTTAGCATCTGGATTAACAGAAAATGCTTGAGCATGCTGTCTGTTAATGCGAGATTCATGACCCAACCAATGCAGCCTCGCCTGCCAAAGTCTCATTGATTATATTCTGGACTGATATTTTAGGTATCTGTAAGGTTTTAATACAATCTTGTTTGGTTCAATAGAGGGGATCATAGGCAGGCCAGCCTTAATTATAAGCCAGAACAGACGGTCCTTTAAATCTATATATACAAGGGAAATTTCTGAATGTCTCTGTTCAAAATGTTTAGCATACTTCCCGACATGCAACAAACTTGAAATTTGCCATGTCGGTACTTTCCAGACTATACACCATGCAAAAATTATAAAAATAGACTTTGATATATATATTTTTTGGGAGGGGGGGAGGGGGCGCAATAATGCACATATTTTGCACGGCAAGTGAGCTGTCACGTCACTTCTCTCATATGACCCGTATGCGGAAGTGTAACGGAGTGTGCCTGCTCATGTCACGCCTCCCCCCCAACCCTCCGCGGGCACAGTGCCATACAAATGTGTTGCAGGTCTAAGGCGTTCTTCGCGCAGCATTGCCTTATTATTTCAGTCATTTACTGCCGTACGCACCCTGAAAGTTGTGTGTCTGCAGCAAGCGCGTGTATGTGTACCTATGGATGCGCACACGTGTGTGTGGGGGGCGAAGAGGTAGTGTAATGGTTAGCGCGCTGCACTACGAACCCGGCGAACCGAGTTCGATTCCCGCTCACGGCCACCACCGGTGACGATTATTTGAACCAGTACTGGGCCTCCCCTAGGTCGACTCAGCCTTAAACGAGTAACTGGTGTGGTGTGTGAACATCGCCACTGGGGAGACAAAGGCGGTCCGGCGTGGTGAATCCAAGTCCTGGGCGAAGCCGGGTAGTAAAGCTAGTAAGTTCATATTTTGCATCCACAGAGATATTCTATATTGATATCACTCATGGAACGATGCCTGGTGGCTAGGTGACCCACGTAACCCATTTGGGCTCAGCCTGGAATGGCTACGTGGCACCGTCCTGTGTGTCCACAATCCACAGGACGAAGGGTGAGAGGCGGGTGCGATGCCAGTATGGCAGGGAGAGGGATGGTCTCAGACAGACGAGACTTTGGCGATGGACAATCACAGCTTTGCATGGAGCAAAAGTCCAGGCAGCTTCCACGCAGCGTTACACAGTCTAATGAAAGAATGCTGTTGGACAAATTTTAAGTGAGACTTTGGCTGCCAAACCAGAGCTGGTCGTGAACACATTAACCAGGCATAGAAGCTCCTTTGTAAAACTGCCTGATTACTCATGCAGAGTTGATCGAAACGTCGTGATTGTTTTTTGTTTTAATATAATTTTATTGTATTTCTACATACGTGACTTTACCGAAAAAAACAATGAGTAATTTTATGCAGTCACGAAAGCTTGAATACTTTATTATCACACTTCTACCGGGAAGTCACCGTTGTAATTATGTGTAAGATATGCCCTTTTTGAGCTGCCGTTTTGTATTTACAAGAGGTGGTCATTTTTTGAGCTGCCGTTTTGTATTTACAAGAGGTGGTCCTTTTTTGAGCTGCCGTTTTGTATGTGTAAGATGTGCGTGTTTGAGCTGCTGCTCTCGCTCTGGCCCCTCCCCCCCTCCAACCGTATTTCCTATTTAAGCTTCTGTTCATCCCTCCGCCCCCCCCCCTCTCTCTGCCTCCCTGTCCGTCTTTCCTCCCTCCTTACCTCTTGGTGGACTTGTATATGTATTTCTACCGACCGTGTACCTCGTATTTTTCATTCTATCTATGCTGGTATGTGCAATCCAAAGGTTGAACACGAAATTTAACACTCTTCTGAAATTCGTGGTCCGCCAGGAAGTGTATGTGTTGTTGGCCTGACTGGATGTGCTTCACATGTTTTTTCAGGTTTTTTGAATTCTCATCTCTCATCTTTTTGTTGTATTTACCTCCGTGATTTGTTCTTGACACCTGACGAAGATCACTTGCGTTGTGATCGAAACGTCGTGATTGTTTTTTGTTTTAATATAATTGTATTGTTTTTCTACATACGTGACTTTACCGAAAAAACCAATGAGTAATTTTATGCAGTCACGAAAGCTTTAATACTTTAACATCATTGGACCTCCTTTGCCAGTACCAAAATATAATAGGGGTTTTCCCCTTTTTTCTGGCAACAAAATTTAAACCTTTTTTTACGAGGATTCATGTCTGCATTAACCACAATACTTGCAGTCAAAATGCAAAAAAACACACCACTCTTGATAATATATGCATTGTCCTTGAATCTAATTGGTCCACACCAGATACAGCTTTCTTTAGAGCCTCGTCTCAATTGGTGCTAGACCAGATGACGCCAATAGGCGTACAGCTCAACGACAATGCACAATGGTACTGGCAAAGGAGGTCCAATGATGTAGATGCTTAACCCCGAGCCCTCAATACTTTGATAGTGCATTGTCGTTGAGTTATACGCCTTTTGGCGTCATCTGGTCTAGCACCAATTGAGACGAGGCTCTAAAGAAAGCTGTCTCTGGTGTGGACCAATCAGATTCCAGGATAATGCATATATTATCTGAGTGTGTGTTTTTTTTGCATTTTGACTGCAAGTAGTGGTTAATGCAGACATGAATCCTCGTAAAAAAAGGTTTAAATTTTGTTGCCAGAAAAAAGGGGAAAACCCCTATTATTAATATACACACATTTACAGGCTTCATTGGCAGAATTCAATTATTCTAATAAAGCCAGCAAGACATTTTCTTAATGTTTTATTACTGAGACCTGAGCTAAGCCGGGTAACTTAGTTATTACTGGAAAAATACTATACTTCCGATGAAGTTTGTGCGTGAGTGGGGAGCGGTAGTGCAACATTTAGCGTGCTGCGCTATAAACCCAGCGAGCCGATTTATATTCCCACAGAGCCAAGCCACAGCATTTGGCTGTCGCCTGATGAAGCTGGTTGTAATTACTGTCAAAACGTTATACTCAAGATTGTAAATGTTGTGGCTTGGCTCTCCAACACACCGATGTGCTGTACTAGTGACGCATGGCCACATTCTGTTCACGTGACAACCTCTTACTAATTGGCTGTGTCGGGTGGTGGTGGTGGGGTTAACGGAACATTTATTTATTAACGCGATCTAACACAAACAAACCTATTATGGCTGTATATTTTGAGTTTGCGCGTCTCTCTCTCCGTGGTCGCGTGGATTTTCCTCCGGATCCTGCGGTTTTCCCCTGCACATTTAGAGTCAACATCACCACGCGTTTAGAGTATTTGACCGACAAACATTTCCACAAGTTGATAAGCCCACTGTGTTGTGGGCAGGTCGCTTCTGAAAACAAGAGCGGTGTAGCTCAAGTGGGCTATGCCTGGTAAAATAAAAACGTAGAAATATTTAAAATAAAACAAAGTTTCAAAGTAGTGAGCCAGGTGAAGACAAATTAAACTTAAGCAGATAATTAATGCAATCAGGCGAGGGCAGGAGGCAAGGCCCTGCGCTGTAATGTTCCAACCTGGACATCGATTCCATACTCGCTGCTACTCAAGTGACATCCCTACGAGAGGGAGGAGCGAGGCTCTTCCTGGGTTCACAACAACCACAACAACAACCACAACAACAACCACCACCACCACAACAACAACAACCACCACCACGATGAAAATTTCTCACCTCGGATCTCAGTGAGCGCACGAGCAGCAGCTAAATAGTAACTCGTGACGTCATGCGGCAGCAAGTGACATGACGTCACTTGCGGGGTTCACACAATCCCCGCCCCCAACGAGCAGCAGGGTAACTGAATAGATAATTTCGATTTAAAGCTTTCGTGACTGCAATGATTCATCTTCTTTGGTTCTTTCGGTAAAGTCACGTAGAATGAGAATAAAATAATAAATTGATAAAATAACACAATAATATTCTCACGACGTTTCGGCCACAACACAAGCGGCCTTCATCAGGTGAAGGGGGCGAGACTGTCTGGTAGGACAGCGCTGGAGTGAGAGAGCCACGTTCAGATCACGGCTTTTAAGCTGTGTGAGAGGAACAAAGAGCCTTGACGAAGGAATTAGCATAAAATTTAGCATTGAAATGGCTGAATGATTAGCTTGTGACTGGTCACAGAAATAGCTATGTTAAAAGTTAAAGCATACACATCCGCAGAGGCACCCATTTTTAAAAGGAATTAGCATAGAATTTAGCATTGAAATAGCTAAGTTAAGGCATACACATCCGCAGAGGCACCCCTTGGCAATGGGATTAGCATAGAATTTAGCATTGAAATGGCTGAGTGATTCGCTTGTAACTGCTACAGAAATAGTTACGTTGAAGTCAGAGCATACACATTCACCGAGGCACTTAGTACAAATCAAACAGGAGAATTTAGCATTGAAATAACTAGGCGAATTTAGCATTGAAATAACTGGGTGATTTGCTAGTGACTGGTCACAGAAATGACTACACATCTGAGCTATTCACAGTAATATATAGTGAACCAATAAAAACTAAAATATAAATTACCTTCATGTTATCAATAAACTCTATATTCTCCAATCAGCTAAGCTACCAACCATAAGTCGTTATATATCACAATGCTATATGGCGAAAAAATGGGTGGATTCTTACCCTCAAATTTCCGTACCACGGATAGCTACGGGCCCCGTTCAGACGGACGAGTTCGTCCATGGTCGGAACAGAGGAGGGGGAGAGAGACAGCTGCGAAGCCCTAGTATACTCCATGTTGTAAACCATACCATTAACCGTGGTGTGAGAGGTATTAAGAGGCAATGCTGGCGAAAGAGCTGCGGTCTGAAGGTCATCGTAAAATTACAATTAATTAAGAACAGAAATGATTTAACACATCTTTCCAGTGGTTACTAAGCCTGAATCCATCTTCTCGGTTGAAATTGTCTCTGTGCTTGTATATGTGAATGGCCTCATGAACGAATCTCTCATGGTAGCCAGTTGGTTTGCAAAGAACCTCCGTCTTGGAGAAGTCAATGTCATGTGAGCCCACTGAATTGTAACAGTGATCTGCCACGGCAGAGGAGTTCGTCTTACCGTGTTTCAAGTCTGCTTTATGTTCGCGGATGCGGTCCGAGATATGTCTTTTGGTTTCTTCAATGTAGCTACTACCACAGAGGCACTTTAGTTTGTAAACGCCCGGGTACTGTATGTCTGGAAGAGCATCTTTTACAGATGGAACTAAATCACGGATTTTGTGTACTGTGTTGAATCGGACCTGGATCTTGTGTTTATTCAGGATTTTGGAGATCTTTTTAGTGACCCCTGCAATGTAGGGTAAGGTGATGGTTTTGAGTGGCTCCACAAGAGGATCCTTCTTCATGACTGGAGTGATGGCTTTGCGGATTGTGTAGTCGGAGTAGCCATTAGCCCTGAGAGCCTGGTGTACGTGCTTGAGTTCACTGGTAATGTGTTCCTGGTCGGAAATGCATTGGGCTCTATGGTATAGAGTCTTGATGAGGCAGTTCTTCTGGGATGGATGGTGGTGGGAATCCGGTTTCAAGTAAGCATCTGTATGGGTAGCTTTCCTGTAGACAGAGTGGCTCATTGAACCATCATGTCTCCTTTTAATTAAGACATCCAGAAAGGGTAGTTTGCCATCTTTTTCGACCTCCATGGTAAATCTGATGGCTGGGTGTATGGAATTGATGTGGTCGCGGAATTGGTCTAGAGCAGGCTGGCCATGTGGCCAGATGACAAAGGTGTCATCAACGTACCTCTTCCATAAGGTCAGGCGTAGAGTGGCAGTCTGGATGGCGTCAGTTTCAAATTTTTCCATGAATACGTTGGCTACAACCGGAGATAGGGGGGAGCCCATTGGGGTGCCCTCAGTTTGTTTGTAGAAAGTTCCATTCCAGGTGAAGTATGTGTTGGTTAAGCAATGTCTCACCAGGGGGGGTACATCAGTATGCAGTCCTTGATGAACCAGGTCTTCAATGATAGCGATGGTGTCAGGTACCGGGACTTTGGTGAACAAGGACACCACATCAAAACTGACAAGCAGGTCGTTTGGGGACAGGGAAATGTCTTTGATTGTCGATACCAGGTGAGGGCTAATGGCTACTCCGACTACACAATCCGCAAAGCCATCACTCCAGTCATGAAGAAGGATCCTCTTGTGGAGCCACTCAAAACCATCACCTTACCCTACATTGCAGGGGTCACTAAAAAGATCTCCAAAATCCTGAATAAACACAAGATCCAGGTCCGATTCAACACAGTACACAAAATCCGTGATTTAGTTCCATCTGTAAAAGATGCTCTTCCAGACATACAGTACCCGGGCGTTTACAAACTAAAGTGCCTCTGTGGTAGTAGCTACATTGAAGAAACCAAAAGACATATCTCGGACCGCATCCGCGAACATAAAGCAGACTTGAAACACGGTAAGACGAACTCCTCTGCCGTGGCAGATCACTGTTACAATTCAGTGGGCTCACATGACATTGACTTCTCCAAGACGGAGGTTCTTTGCAAACCAACTGGCTACCATGAGAGATTCGTTCATGAGGCCATTCACATATACAAGCACAGAGACAATTTCAACCGAGAAGATGGATTCAGGCTTAGTAACCACTGGAAAGATGTGTTAAATCATTTCTGTTCTTAATTAATTGTAATTTTACAATGACCTTCAGACCGCAGCTCTTTCGCCAGCATTGCCTCTTAATACCTCTCACACCACGGTTAATGGTATGGTTTACAACATGGAGTATACTAGGGCTTCGCAGCTGTCTCTCTCCCCCTCCTCTGTTCCGACCATGGACGAACTCGTCCGTCTGAACGGGGCCCGTAGCTATCCGTGGTACGGAAATTTGAGGGTAAGAATCCACCCATTTTTTCGCCATATAGCATTGTGATATATAACGACTTATGGTTGGTAGCTTAGCTGATTGGAGAATATAGAGTTTATTGATAACATGAAGGTAATTTATATTTTAGTTTTTATTGGTTCACTATATAGTACTGTGAATAGCTCAGATGTGTAGTCATTTCTGTGACCAGTCACTAGCAAATCACCCAGTTATTTCAATGCTAAATTCGCCTAGTTATTTCAATGCTAAATTCTCCTGTTTGATTTGTACTAAGTGCCTCGGTGAATGTGTATGCTCTGACTTCAACGTAACTATTTCTGTAGCAGTTACAAGCGAATCACTCAGCCATTTCAATGCTAAATTCTATGCTAATCCCATTGCCAAGGGGTGCCTCTGCGGATGTGTATGCCTTAACTTAGCTATTTCAATGCTAAATTCTATGCTAATTCCTTTTAACAATGGGTGCCTCTGCGGATGTGTATGCTTTAACTTTTAACATAGCTATTTCTGTGACCAGTCACAAGCTAATCATTCAGCCATTTCAATGCTAAATTTTATGCTAATTCCTTCGTCAAGGCTCTTTGTTCCTCTCACACAGCTTAAAAGCTGTGATCTGAACGTGGCTCTCTCACTCCAGCGCTGTCCTACCAGACAGTCTCGCCCCCTTCACCTGATGAAGGCCGCTTGTGTTGTGGCCGAAACGTCGTGAGAATATTATTGTGTTATTTTATTTTATCAATTTATTATTTTATTCTCATTCTACGTGACTTTACCGAAAGAACCAAAGAAGATGAATAGATCATATTTTTGATTTAAAGCTTTCGTGACTGCAGGGATTCATATTCTTGGTTCTTTCGGTAAAGTCACGTAGAGGGGAAACTATAAAATAAAAAAAACACGTTAAAAAACCGCCACTTTTTTCAAAATTTCTTGCTGTGGTTTTCACACCTGATGACGATTGCTTGTGTTGCAGTCGAAACGTCGTGAGAATGTTATTGTTTTATATTTTTATTGTTTTATTGTTTCCCTTCTACGTGACTTTACCGAAAGAAACAAGAATATGAATAGATTATGTTAATGAGCAGGGCCCATGTCAGGTGATGGGGCTTGGCTGCTGAACCCGTCGCAATGAACTCGCGACGGTATTTATGAATAAATTATGTTAATGAGCCGCCAAAAACTGTAGCTTTGCCCAAATAAGCATTTTACTGGAACGAAAATCGGCAGCGACCAACCAGACGTGACGTCACGCTCAAAATCCCGGTGGAGGGGGATTCGGGGGTGTGAATACCTTCGTGACATGACGTCACTAGTGGGGGACACCTCCCCCTCGCGTCTCACGCCGAGTTTACGAGTGGTGACGTCAGAGAGCGAGATCAGGGTCAGAGTTCTACTTTATTTAGATTCCATTTCTCTGGCCTCCTATCTTGAACAGAGACCCCTTCCGTGCATTAACAGTGTGTGTACACTGTGTACACTGTGTGTGTGTACACTGTGTGCACAGCGTTTGTGCACAGCGTGTGTACACTGTGTACACAGTGTGTGTACACTGTGTAGTGTGCGTGTACACTGTGTGTACAGTGTGTACACTGTGAACCTTGTGTGCACTGTGTGCATTGTGTACACTGTGTGTACGTGTGTACACTGTGAACACTCACCCATAACCATCTACTGGGTCTCCATTTGACTTTGTATTGTCTAAGAAGTCCACCCACACCTCCACTTCCACTAACTGCTGGGAGTTGCCTCGCTCTGCCTCACAGACAGAATTCTCCTCCTGCTTCACGTTGCCTCCATCGATGTGAAGGTCCCATTTTGGAGTTGAATCTTCATCTTCACAGTTTATCGTAACTTTTTCGCTCTTCACCTTTTCACATTTCACCTTCGGTTCTTCACATTTCACCTTGATACCTTTAAAAGTGTCCAAGCTGACATTTACTTCTGATTCTGGTTTCATGAGGGATGGGCTCATTGCAGCACTTTGACTTTCACAAGCCGATTTCAGACTCCACTCCTTGTGGATCTTTTGATGCTTGTGTGTTCTCTGGTGCGTTTGAAGATGTGGTTGCTGTGCAAACGCCTTCCCGCACAGAGTGCACCTGAAAGGTTTCTCTCCCGTGTGTGTTCTTTGGTGGTTCTGAAGATGTGGTGACTGTGCAAATGCCTTCCCACACAGAGTACACCAGAAGGGTTTCTCTCCCGTGTGTGTTCTCTGGTGGTTCTGAAGAACTGCTGGCCATGCAAATGCCTTCTCACAGACAGTGCACTTGAAAGGTTTCTCTTTTGTGTGTGTTCTCTGGTGTTGTTTAAGATCTGATGACCATGCAAATACCTTCTCGCACAGAGTGCACCTGAAGGGTTTCTCTCCTGTGTGTGCTCTCTGGTGTCGTTTAAGATCTGATGACTGTGCAAACGCCTTCCCGCACAGAGTGCACCTGAAGGGTTTCTCTCCTGTGTGTATTCTCTTGTGTAATACAAGAGCAGATGACTTTGCAAATGCCTTCCCGCACAGACTGCACCTGAAGGGTTTCTCTCCCGTGTGTGTTCTCTTGTGTAATACAAGAGCAGATGACTTTGCAAATGCCTTCCCGCACACACTGCACCTGAAGGGTTTCTCTCCCGTGTGTGTTCTCTGGTGTGTTTGAAGATGTGGTTGCTGTGCAAACACCTTCCCGCACAGAGTGCACCTGAAGGGTTTCTCTCCTGTGTGTGTTCTCTTGTGTAATACAAGAGCAGATGAATGTGAAAACGCCTTCCCGCACAGACTGCACTTGAAGGGTTTCTCTCCCGTGTGTGTTCTCTGGTGGTTCTGAAGATGTGGTGACTGTGCAAATGCCTTCCCACACAGAGTGCACCTGAAGGGTTTCTCTCCCGTGTGTGTTCTCTGGTGGCTCTGAAGAACTGATGGCCATGCAAATGCCTTCTCACAGACAGTGCACTTGAAAGGTTTCTCTTTTGTGTGTGTTCTCTGGTGTTGTTTAAGATCTGATGACCGTGCAAATACCTTCTCGCACAGAGTGCACCTGAAGGGTTTCTCTCCTGTGTGTGTTCTCTTGTGTAATACAAGAGCAGATGAATTGGAAAATGCCTTGCAGCACAGACTGCATCTGAAGGGTTTCTCTCCTGTGTGTGTTCTCTTGTGTAATACAAGAGCAGATGACTTTGCAAATGCGTTCCCGCACAGACTGCACCTGAAGGGTTTCTCTCCCGTGTGTGTTCTCTGGTGTGTTTGAAGATGTGGTTGCTGTGCAAACGCCTTCCCGCACAGAGTGCACCTGAAGGGTTTCTCTCCTGTGTGTGTTCTCTGGTGCAATACAAGAGCAGATGAATGTGAAAACGCCTTCCCGCACAGACTGCACTTGAAGGGTTTCTCTCCCGTGTGTGTTCTCTGGTGTGTTTGAAGATGTGGTTGCTGTGCAAACGCCTTCCCGCACAGAGTGCACCTGAAGGGTTTCTCTCCCGTGTGTGTTCTCTGGTGGTTCTGAAGAACTGATGACCGTGCAAATGCCTTGTCACACACAGTGCACTTGAAGGGTTTCTCTCCTGTGTGAGTTCTCTTGTGCTGTGTCAAATGTCCAGTTTGATCCGTGCTGTATGCACACTGGTCGTATTGTTGCCTTTTTGAACCAAGCCGCGCCGAGTGCCTTTGCTCCATCAGACCAATTCTGCAGAGGGTGTGTCAGCTGCAGACAGAAAAAAATATCCACACCATCTACGTCAGTATCGAGGTACAGAGGAATGCATATATACACAGTCACACATGACTTACACGTCTATACTAATTCATATGATCATGATATAGTGAAAAAGATTCCCAATTCATCACACGGGCTGTTATGACAAACAATGAGAGGGCAAATGGTCATAAATAAGCCTGGAAGCCCAAGTACCTTCAAAATGAATGTTAACTCAAAACACCAAGCACACAATTTCAGTTGTCTGGCTACAAAAGGAATATTTATGAAAGCTAAATTCAGCTAACATAGCAAAGGGTGTTGAAACTAATACTATTTTTATTATGCAGAAATGCATAAATTAATGTTCAATCACATCTTAGAGGTATTCCTTGAATGCTGGGATGAATAGATCTAACTTCAGCTGCATATGTGCTGTCTTAATTTCCTATTTCCATTCTTAGAAAAAAGTTCCAGAGGAAAACAAAAATAAACTATTGTTTTGATTCAACCTCCGTGTTCAATAGAGTTAATATACATTACTGCAAACACAAACTTGACACTGTCACACACTGGCATGGTAAAAAGGTAGTGGTGTGTTCAAAACCATGCCTGCATATATTATCAGTGTGTTTTTTTTTCATATTGATTGCAGGTATTGTGGTTAATGCAGACATGAATCCTTGTAAAAAGGTTTCAGTGTTGTTGCCAGAAAAAAGGGAAAAAAACCCTATTATCTCATTGTTGTTGCAGAGCAAATACCTCCAAATGCCCTGCAGCATATGTTATGGGCCTCTTCAACAGAGGCTGATTTAGACACTCCAGGTACCAGTCATCAGCAGGTCTGATCACCTCCACATCCTCCAATCTCTTCTCTAGCCAATGCCATGCCTGTTTAGCCCTTAACATCTGGACTAACAAAAATGCTTGAGCATGCTGTCTGTTAATGCGGGATTCATGACCCAACCAATGCAGCCTCGCCTGCCAAAGTCTCATTGATTATATTCTCTACTGATATTTTAGGTATCTGTAAGGTTTTAATACAATCTTGTTTGGTTCAATAGAGGGGATCATAGGCAGGCCAGCTTTAATTATAAGCCAGAACAGACGGTCCTTAAAATCTATATATACAAGGGAAATTTGTGAACATGTCTCTGTTCAAAATGTTTAGCATACTTCTCGACATGCAACAAACTTGAAATTTGCCAAGTGGGTACTTCCAGACTGTACACCATGCAAAATTTGTAAAAAATAGACTTGTGTATCCTTTTTTTTTGGGGGGGGGGCGCAATAAGTGAGCTGTGATGTCACATCTCTCATGTGGCCCGTATGCGGAAGCGTAACGGAGTGTGCCTGCTCATGCCCCCCAACCCTCCGCAGGCACAGCGCCATACATATGTGTTGCAGGTCTAAGGCGTTCTTCGCGCAGCATTGCTTTATTATTTCAGTCGTTTACTGCCGTACGCACCCTGAAAGTTGTGTGTGTCTGCAGCAAGCGCGTGTATGTGTACCTATGGATGCGCACACGTGTGTGTGTGGGGGGGGGAAGAGGTAGTGTAGTGGTTAGCGCGCTGCACTACGACCACCACCGGTGACGATTATTTGAACCGGTCCTGGGCCTCCCCTAGGTCGACTCAGCCTCAAACGAGTAACTGGTGTGGTGTGTGAACATCGCCACTGGGGAGACAAAGGCAGCCCGGCGTGGTGAATCCAAGTCCTGGGCGAAGCCGGGTAGTAAAGCTAGTAAGTTCATATTTTGCATCCACAGAGAAAGGAGTAACATCTGTGGCCAAGAAGACTCGCAGCTTTGTTCATTCGTTCATTTCTAAATCCTCTTGTCTTGGTGAGGGTTGTGGTGGCAGCACATTGAGTAGGGCAGTCCAGACCTCCCTTTCCCTGGCGACAGACTCTAGCTCTTCCTGGGGAATTCCCAGGCATCCCCAAGCCAGCCGAGCGACATATTCCCACCAGCATGTCTTGGGCCGGGCCCCGGGGACTTCCCCCAGTAGAACCTGTACCGGTAGAGTTCCAGGGGCAGTCTATTGGAGGGCCTCCTCACAGATATTCTATATTGATATCACTCATGGAACGATGCCTGGTGGCTAGGTAACCCACGTAACCCATTTGGGCTCAACCTGGAATGGCTACGTGGCACCGTCCTGTGTGTCCACAATCCACAGGACGAAGGGTGAGAGGCGGGTGCGATGCCAGTATGGCAGGGAGAGGGATGGTCTCAGACAGACGAGACTTTGGCAATGGACACTCACAGCTTTGCATGGAGCAAAAGTCCAGGCAGCTTCCACGCAGCGTTACACAGTCTAATGAAAGAATGCTGCTGGACAAATTTTAAGTGAGACTTTGGCTGACAAACCAGAGCTGGTTGTGAACACATTAACCAGGCATGGAAGCTCCTCCACCACTTGTAAAACTGCCTGATTACTCATGGAGAGTTGAGCAGGCACAGTGCTGTCATTCATGCAGATTAAACGCCACATGGTAAACATGAGTGCTGCTTAAATGCACTCGCATCTAAAGTCGCTGTCATTCTGACTGCTGAACATGGCACTCGAGGAATCATCTTGCAACTGAGGAACAATACCCTACACAGAAATGAAACACACCGATCCTACGATGCTCTTCAATGTCTACTGATTTTCTGGCAAGGTGATGATGGCTACAATTTCCTACTTCGCCAAAATGACCTAGCAACAGTCTTGGCAAGACAAAATAAGATTTCCGCCATGGACTGCTTTGCCTTCAGAATCATGGTGCGAAACGGCAACTTCAATCTCTTCTTGAGACGCAAAGAGCTCTTCCACCAACTTTCTGTCGACATGTATGCCAAAATGGAAGCTTCATTCGATTAAACCCACCAGATGGCAAAACAGCCAACATTGTCTATCCTGAAGCTCTCCAAGGGCCACGCATTTAAAAGCTGTCCTCATTATGAAACAAACAAGCCCTGCGATTATATAACACAACCAAACACCGTGACAATATTCACACTTTTACAGGCTTCATTGGCAAAATTCAATAATTGTGATTAAGCCAGCATGGCAAGACATTACTCTTAATGTTTTATTACTGAGACCTGAGCTAAGCCGGGTAACTTAGTTATTACTGGATAAATACTATACTTCCGATTAAGTTTGTGCGTGAGTGGGGAGCGGTAGTGCAACATTTAGCGTACTGCGCTATAAACCCAGCAAGACGATTTATATTCCCACAGAGCCAAGCCACAGCATTTGACTGTCGCTTGATGAAGCTGGTTGTAATTACTGTCAAAACGTTATACTCAAGATTGTAAATGTTGTGGCTTGGCTCTCCAACACACCGATGTGCTGTACTGGTGACGCATGGCCACATTCTGTTCACGTAACCTCTTACTAATTGGCTGTGTTGAGTGGTGGTGGTGTTAACGGCACATTTATTTATTAACGCGATCTAACACAAACAAACCTCTATTATGGCTGTATATTTGGAGTTTGCGCGTCTCTCTCTCCGTGGTCGCGTGGATTTTCCTCCGGATCCTGCGGTTTTCCCCTGCACATTTAGAGTCAACATCACCACGCGTTTAGAGTATTTGACCGACAAACATTTCCACAAGTTGATAAGCCCACTGTGAAGCTCAAGTGGGCTATGCCTGCTATAATAAAAACGTAGAAATATTTAAAATAAAACAAAGTTTCAAAGTAGTGAGCCAGGTGAAGACAAATTAAACTTAAGCAGAGAACTTATGCAATCAGGCGAGGGCAGGAGGCAAGGCCCTGCGCTGTAATGTTCCAACCTGGACATCGATTCCATACTCGCTGCTACTCAAGTGACATCCCTACGAGAGGGAGAAGGAGCGAGGCTCTTCCTGGGTCCACAACAACAACCACCACAACAACAACCACCACCACAACAACAACAACCACCACCACGATGTAAACTTCTCACCTCGGATCTCAGTGAGCGCACGAGCAGCAGCTAAATGGTAACTCGTGACGTCATGCGGCAGCAAGTGACATGACGTCACTTGCGGGGTTCACACAATCCCCGCCCCCAACGAGCAGCAGGGTAACTGAATATATTATATTTTTGATTTAAAGCTTTCGTGACTGCAGGGATTCATATTCTTAGCTCTTTCGGTAAAGCCACGTTGAAGGGAAACAATAAAATAATAAAATATACTCCCTCCAACAACTTGTAAGCCATCTGGCTACCATGAGAGATTCGTTCATGAGGCTATCCACATATACAAGCACAGAGACAATTTCAACCGAGAAGATGGATTCTGGCTTAGCAATCATTGGAAAGATTTGATTAACCATTTCAGGTCTTAATTGATTGTTCACGCTTACAGTGGATTTCAGACAGCATACATTAATTTTTCGTCTCCCCCCTCCTCTTTTCAGAACATAGATGGACTCGTCCTTCTAAACAAACTGCCAAATCGCCGCGCGTGGCGCTGACGTTTTTTAAATAAATAAATACACCCTTTAAAAATAAAATAATTAATGCAAACCGACACACCTGATGACGACCGTTTGTGTTATGGTCGAAACGTGAGAATTTTTATTGTTTTATATATATTTTATTATTTTATTGTTTCCCTTCAACGTGACTTTACCGGAAGAGCTAAGATTATGAATAGATTATGTTAATGAGCGGGGTCCATGTCAGGTGATGGGGCTTGGTTGCTGAACCCGTCGCAATGAACTCGCGACGGTATTTATGAACAAATTATGTTAATGAGCCGTCAAAAACTGATTGTAGCTTTGCCCAAATAAGCATTTTACTGGAACGAAAATCGGCAGCGACCAACCAGACGTGACGTCACGCTCAAAATCCCGGTGGAGGGGGATTCGGGGGTCTGAATACCTTCGTGACATGACGTCACTTTTGGGGGACACCTCCCCCTCGCGTCTCACGCCGAGTTAACGAGTGGTGACGTCAGAAAGCGAGATTCCATTTCTATGGCTCCCTCCCTTGAACAGACCCCTTGGGTGCGTGAACATTGTGTGTGTGTACACTGTGTGTACTGTGTGTACACTGTGTGTGTGTACACTGTGTTGGCGCAGTCGGGGGCACAGGTGGTGCATTGGCCAGTCCTCTCAGTCGACCCATGACACCTGGGTCTGCCCCGTGCACATTGCCTGGCACAAGCGCCGTGGTGACGTCACCGCCACTTAGTGACCAATGGCGGTTGTTGTTCTTGTTACCGTGTGTGTATACACTGTGCGTGGACACTGTATACTGTACGCTGTGTTGTTGTATATGCCGGGTATTGAAAAATTTGATTAAAATAATAAAAATTTAATGAAATTTGGGAATATGCGTAATTGTCCGAAATTATGTTAATTTGTGTAACTATGTGCATAATTTATGCTAAATAGAGAGGCGTAATTGTATTAAGTTATGCAATTGCATGAGATTATGCTAATGATACCCATTATGATAATTAGGCCCTGCCTCGCTGACGAGGGTAGTATTCTCAATCGGGATCGTACAATTCATTGTATGAAGTTACGCAGGTGTGCTGTAAGTATGCTAGATTTAGCTCGGCTTTGTTGTCTAGGTTCGTATTATCAATCGGTATAATACAATTATTCTCGCTTTAACATTTACTGATTAAAAAAAACCTCACGCCATAAAAACAGTTTCTTCCCATCTGCTGCTGGCCTGTTAAACAAGGCCAAGGGCTAACACTGTTTTTAACATTTGATCTACATAACGACACGTTGCTGATATTAACTATGTTTCCCTATTTGTATTTTTAAATTATATCTTAAAGCTATTTTATATTCGATATTTATTTAATTTTATATACTTCAGCCCCTTAGTGTTAGACTTTTAACCCTTATTATAGTAAGACTTGTTTAAAACTTATTTAAGATTTTAGATTCCTATATGTTGAATGTATGCACCATCCTGCCAAAGTAAATTCCGTGTCGGTGTGAACTTACATGGCGAATAAAACCCTTTCTGATTCTGATTATGTCTTAGTGTTTTTATATCAGGTCTCCAAATTCAAATCTCACCGCAGGATACAGTTCTTATAATTAAGATTATTACGCATGAACTTAGGAAGGCACCACTCAGACACTTCTGGGTTAAGCAATTTTAATTTCTAAACAAAAACATAACACTCTAATATGCGAACTCTTATGCTTGGAATTATCAACACAGTACTCCTGGAGATGTTCTCCTCATCGATCCATACATTAAACCCTCAATGATCACGTTTGTTAAACTGGCTAATAGAATAATTTATTAATTCCTTAGAGTAACGCGCTCATATACGGTGATAGGAAAAAGTCCTTAAAAATTCATGCAACGATAGTCATATGAAGGGCAATAAAGAAGCATGTCCCGAAGGCAAAAGTATAAGGCAATGAATTCATTGGGAAGATTATGTAATTACGAAATGTCTTGGAACAATGGTGTGCGACAGTGTGCCTGCTTCAGCAAATGCTTATCAATTGGCTGAGGCTTCAATTAATTCGCGGGCAAGATTCTGTGATCAAAATCACGATTTCAACACAATATTCCCCCTGTGAGTGTGTAGATTCGTAACGTAGGTTTCTAAAAGTTTAGTTTCATCAATGAATTCATTGGTAATAGTTATGCAATTAAAAGAGAAAAAAAATTACGACTAAAATACTTCGAAATGACTGTGTCCACGTAACTCAATGGGACGAAATGTTCTTCGTTATCAGCTAATAGTTGACACACTTATCACGAGTCTTCTTGTATGTGTTAATGCGTGAGTGTTGTTGATCTTCTTGCGTTAAGCAAACGCCGAGGTTGTACATCCCTTGTATCAAATGTGTTTGTCCACTGTGGAGCGGTGAGGGTGTGAGGTTGGGCGAGTCTTACAACGGCTTCGTTGCTTTTTCTTGCTCGGGGCGTCGGCTAAGCTGCCCGTCCGCTGGTAGATACAGGCTCTTTCCACTGCTGGAGGAGCTGCGTCGGCACATTGCTTGTCCTTGAAGATGCTCGATCACGCTTGCCGCTGGTCCGCTGGCAGCAGCAGGCTCCTTCCACTGCTGTAGGAGCTGCGCCGCACGCGCTCCCTCCTGCCCCGTGCTCTTTGTCGATGCCCGATTGCGCGTGCAGTTCGATCGCTGGTGGCAGACACCCTTGCTCGGTGGAGCTGCTGGTGGGAGCTGGCACTCAAGGATAGAATGACTTTGAGCGATATTTCTTCTGTCAGCTCTAAACTCGTGTTCGGTGACACGTCGCTACTCGGCAAGTCTCCCCATCCCTGGTTGATTGCAGAGTCTCACCCCGGAGATTGCCGCCCTCTTGTGTCGCTCGCCGAGCTGTCCCTGGCCGAGCTGTCCCTCGTCGAGCTCCAAATTGTGTCGTGTTGCTGTTTATATCCGAACAATCTCCCCTCTGCATGTCTCTTGCGAGAGAAAAAAAAACAGATGCTTATTTTGTCATGCTCTCCCCCCGCGACCGCGCCTGATCGCCCCCCAATCTTCCCTTGGTGACCCCGGGCGGGCTGCTTTACATCAAATTGATGTTTGTTTGCACTCCCAACCCCTCTCGTGGCGTTTGCCAAGGGAGGGAACGCACCTTTCATCCGTATTTATGGCTTCCATTTGTTTGTGTCGAATTGTTGGAAGACAAAGGCGGCCAGGGAGGCTCTGATTTCATGGAATACATATTATGTGGTCTTGTGTGTTTGACCTATTTTCTTGTACTTCTAATGAGTTACCCTAGGTCTAATCTCCCGTGATAATTATTTGGTTTATGTTTAACCAAGATTTGTAATGTCATTAGATGTTACCTCCGGTATTTCAAGGGTTTTATTACTTTTTGCTCCCTGTCTGCATCCAGGGATCCGTGCTTTTTATTTTCGAGGTCCGAGATATAGCTTAGTCTGGACTTAAGTTTTTGTGATTGCAGGAACTCAGGTACTTTGGTTCTCTTGGTAAAGTCACGTAGATAGAAAGATACAATAAGAAATAATATAAGGAATACTGCAGTCTGTAATGTCGACTTATTCTTATAGCCAAGCTTCAACTGTTTCCGTACGAAAAAATATCAGTTATAATGTCCGTTTGCCCTGTGCTCTGTGTCCATGCCTGTGATTCTGGATATTTGTTTGTGAACTGTCCAAAGCGCCAAGCAGGTCATGGCATGCGGTCCTTTGGCAATCTGGAGATTTTGAAGATCGTCGCTAACCTCATTTGCCCCGGAGTTTATTATTTAATGGCCTTTTACGACCTCCAGATGCTTGGTGCTTGTGGAAGGTAGCGGGTTTGAGGGTGTTTTATTTTATCGATTATAAAAAAAAATATTCTTAGCTCTTTCGGTAAAGTCACGTTGAAGGGAAACAACAAAATAACAAAATATATATAAAACAATATATTTTATCATTTTATTGTTTCCCTTCAACGTGACTTTACCGAAAGAGCTAAGAATATGAATTACTGCAGTCACGAAAGCTTTAAATCAGGGGTCGGGAACCTTTTTGACTAAGAGAGCCATGAAAGCAAAAAATGTGGAAATTTATTTCAGTGAGAGCCATATAATATATTTTTAAAGTGAATTCAACTAAATGTCAGTATAATAAGCCTCTGAATTTATTCTTTTAAATAATGTTGTTATAACACTCACCATTAATGCGACTTCTGGTGCTGCATGGATTTGCTGATGTCTTTGTAGTCGGGTTGGTACTTGGTGAGGTTAAGCTTCATGCAAGCGTTGAGGCTTTCATCCGTTAAACGTGATCGTAGGTTGGACTTGATGTTTTTAAGATGTGAGAATGACTGCTCACATGCATACGTAGATCCAAACATGGTCAATACAGCAATACTCACACGCTGCAGTGTGTGGTATGTGACAGGAAGCGCGTTCCAAGTTTTGAGAATCAGCTGGTCTTCGGGTTGGAGTTTTTTCATTTCTGTCCACATGTGCTTGCTCGCCAACTCCGCTTTCTGTCATGTGATTCTTTCCAAATCTTCATTCAGTGACTTGAACTTATTCACCCACATGTCTGAGGCCTTCAGGTCAGCCACTTCTGCTTCAAAATCTCTGACGGAGACACCAGGGATGTAATTCAGGTCGGCTGTGTTCAGTGAACACTCGTTTGGATGGGTGATGAACTTAAAAAGACGAGTGTGCTCACGAAATTCTCCAAAGCGTGCTTTGAAGGACTGTAGGAGACTGGATGTGCAGCCAGCTAGCTGGTGGAGATCAAGGTTTTGAATGGGCTCACTTGCTGTGCATGCATCTTTAAATTGGCTCAGTTTTTCAAAATGTAGTAAACGACCTGTTTCAAGATCCGTGATGAAAAGCTCCAGCTTGTTTTCAAAAGCAAATACAGCTTGTTGAAGGGATAACACTGTATTTCCAATGCCTTGCATTTTCACGTTGAGCTGGTTCAGATGTTCAGTCAGATCTACGAGATAGTAAAACTTGAGGAGCCACTCGGTGTCGGCTAGCTCAGGATGCCCGACGCCTTTCATTTCAAGGAAAGTCCGGATTTCGTTCAGGCAAGCCGCAAAACGGCTAAGCACCTTCCCTCTTGACAACCAACGCACATTGCAGTGCAAAAGCAGACCAGGATAGTTATTTACAACTTCATCCAGCAGTGTTTTAAACTGGCGATCATTTAAGGCTCGGGCAACAATAAAGTTGATCACACGAATGACCAGCGACATCACTTCGCCAAACTGCCTGTCACACATCTGAGCACAAAGTGCCTCCTGGTGTATAATGCAATGGAAACTTAGGATGGGTCTATTTTCATGTTCACGGAGAAGCGCCACAAATCCTTTGTTTTTCCCCACCATACACGGAGCACCATCAGTACACACTGAGAGAAGTTTATCCATAGGTAGACTTTTTTCTTGAGCAAACTCCATGAAAGACTTGAATAAATCCTCACCTCTTGTGGACCCTTTTAATGGCAGAACAGCAAGACTTTCTTCGCGCAGTGTGTCACCAACAGCATATCTTGCAATCACGCTGAACTGCGACAAATGGCTCACGTCTGTTGACTCATCCAAAGCCAGAGAAAAGAACGGCGCTGCATTTATGTCCTTCACTTGCGTTTCCTCCACTTTGTTTGCCATCACGATGGTACGATCATGAACAGTTCTTGCCGACAGAGGCATGTCTTGTATCCGTTTGATTATCTTGTCTTTGTTCGGAAGATCATCAAAAAGTTCATTGGCTACATCCAGCATGAACGTTTTAGCATACTCGCCATCTGTGAATGGTTTTCCGTTCCTCACTATTGCTAAAGAACCAGCAAAGCTAGCCGAATTATAGTCACCTTGCCGGGTCCATACGCGGAGTTGCTGCTGGCTAGCTTGCACCCTGCTCAGAAGCTCTTGGCACGCTTTCTTTCTGCTGTCTCCCGCAGGGTATTTTGATGCAAAGGTAGCGTGGCGCGTGTCGAAGTGCCGCTTTACATTCGACCGTTTCAACGATGTAATTTTGTCATTGCAAATTAGACACACCGCAGAACCCGCTCTCTCCACAAAGGCGAATTCTTCGGTCCATTCGTCCTGAAATGTACGATACTCGTCGTCTTTTTTTCTTTTCGCCATCTTCTTCGTCGAAGGGTTAGCTTTGAGCTAATGACCGAGCAGACGCAGTCTCAGACTGATTCAAAAGGGGGCGTTTACCTGTTTTACCCAGCAACGGCAAACGTAGGCCAGTATCATCGAAAAATCGATGGATGGATTAAAACAAGTGAGAATATTTTGTTTTATCTGCGAGCCATATGCAATCATCAAAAGAGCCACATCTGGCTCGCGAGCCATAGGTTCCCGACCCCTGCTTTAAATCAAAATTTATTATAAAAAATGTCAGAATTATTTTTAATATTCATTTTTGGAAAAAAGGCCTATATATACAAGTGTACATGGTGTGTGTACACCTTGTGGGTACACTGCCTGTGTGTACACTGTGTGTGGGTGGTCCGAATCAGTCGGGCGGCATTATAATTTCATCAGCTGCGCTATGCTGTGTGGAAGCTACCTGGTCTGTCGCTCCGGTTCTTCTCGGCCACAGTAATGCCCTCCCGTCAATAGGCATGTGAAACGTGGACCCCTCTAAATGGAACATCTGTGCTAGTTAAACATTCAGGCTGTCATGCCTACACTCAGATTGAGGGAAGCCAAGTGGTCGCACATTCTCTTATTGCAGAGGTTCAAGGTTCAAATCCGAAAGGTACGCATGGCTACTCCAGTAACATTAAACAAAATATGCACCGTCTGCTTAACAGTGATGTAAAACATACTATTATCATTCAAAACGCATAGGTCATTGCATGTTGGTGTCATGGTCAATATTTGGTTAATTCCAAACATCGAAAAATTACATAATGGAGATTGCACATCAATCATCGCCCCCTACTGACAGACTCATGCCCACATGCAGGCTTGAGCAGGGTCACCTTATGACACAGAGAGGCAGCTGCCACTTGGGGGTGCTCTTTGAGTGTTTGTGATGAGATATGAAACAAACCTGAGTTGGTGAGGCGATAAACGAAGCACCGTATCAATGCAAATATGAATATAATAGTGGAATCCTTGGGAGGTTATTGGCTCTTGCTCCTGGTTATTCATCTACCCAACCCACAGGTCAACAAATATTCGCTGCTCTTCCTCTGCAGGTTGAACCCAGGAATTGAGTGTTCGACTTCACGTTATTTTCATTCAAGGCCTGTGATAAAGGTGAATCTATTAGCGCTTCATTGTCTCACGCTTAAACATCTACCGGGTCTCCAATTGACTTTGTATTGTCTAAGAAGTCCACCCACACCTCCACTTCCACAAACTGCTGGGAGTTGCCTCGCTCTGCCTCACAGTGAGAATTCTCCTCCTGCTTCACGTTGCCTCCATCGATGTGAAGGTCCCATTTTGGAGTTGAATCATCTTCACAGTTTACCGTAACTTTTTCGCTCTTCACCATCACTTCTTCACATTTCACCTTCGCCTCTTCACATTTCACCTTGATACCTTTAAAAGTGTCCAAGCTGGGATTTACTTCTGGTTCTGGTTTCATGAGGGATGGGCTCATTGCAGCACTTTGACTTTCACAAGCCGATTTCAGACTCCACTCCTTGTGGATCTTTTGATGCTTGTGTGTCCTCTGGTGTGTTTTAAGATCTGATGACCGTGCAAACGCCATCCCGCACGGAGTGCACCTGAAGGGTTTCTCTCCTGTGTGTGTACTCTGGTGTAATACAAGAGCAGATGACTGTGCAAACGCCTTCCCACACAGAGTGCACCTGAAGGGTTTCTCTCCCGTGTGTGTTCTCTGGTGGTACTGAAGATGTGATGACTGTGCAAACGCCTTCCCGCACAGAGTGCACCTGAAGGGTTTCTCTCCCGTGTGAGTTTTCTGGTGGTTCTGAAGAACTGATGGCCATGCAAATGCCTTCTCACAGACAGTGCACTTGAAAGGTTTCTCTTTTGTGTGTGTTCTCTGGTGTTTTTTAAGATCTGATGACTGTGCAAACGCCTTTCTGCACAGAGTGCACCTGAAGGGTTTCTCTCCTGTGTGTGTTCTCTTGTGTAATACAAGAGCAGATGACTGTGCATATGCCTTCCCACACAGACTGCACCTGAAGGGTTTCTCTCCTGTGTGTGTTCTCTGGTGTAATACACGACCAGATGAATCGGAAAACGCCTTTCCGCACAGACTGCACTTGAAGGGTTTCTCTCCCGTGTGTGTTCTCTGGTGTGTTTGAAGATGTGGTTGCTGTGCAAACGCCTTCCCGCACAGAGTGCACCTGAAGGGTTTCTCTCCTGTGTGTGTTCTCTTGTGTAATACAAGAGCAGATGACTGTGCAAATGCCTTCCCGCACAGACTGCACCTGAAGGGTTTCTCTCCTGTGTGTGTTCTCTGGTGTAATACAAGAGCAGATGAATGTGAAAACGCCTTCCCGCACAGACTGCACTTGAAGGGTTTCTCTCCCGTGTGTGTTCTCTGGTGGTTCTGAAGAACTGATGACCGTACAAATGCCTTGTCACACACAGTGCACTTGAAGGGTTTCTCTCCTGTGTGAGTTCTCTTGTGCTGTGTCAAATGTCCAGTTTGATCCGTGCTGTATGCACACTGGTCGTATTGTTGCCTTTTTGAACCAAGCCGCGCCGAGTGCCTTTGCTCCATCAGACCAATTCTGCAGAGGAAGCGTCAGCTGCAGACAGAAAAAAAGAATATCCACACCATCTACGTCAGTATCGAGGCACAGAGGAATGCATATATACACAGTGACACATGACTTACATGTCTATACTAATTCATATGATCATATAGTGAAAAATATTCCCAAATTCATCAGATGGGCTGTTATGACAATGAGGGCAAATGGTCATAAATATGCCTGTAAGCCCAAGTACCTTCAAAATGAATGTTAACTCAAAACTCCAAGCACACAATTTCAGTTGTCTGGCTACAAAAGGAATATTTATGAAAGCTAAATTCAGCTAACATAGCAAAGGGTGTTGAAAATAATACTATTTGTATTTCGATTTAAAGCTTTCGTAACTGCAGGGATTCATCTTCTTGGTTCTTTCGGTAAAGTCACGTAGAATGGAAACAAAATAGAAAATAAAACAAAACAAAATAAAATTCTCACGACGTTTCGGCCACAATACAAGTAGCCTTCTTCAGGTGAAGAAACAGGACTGTCCAGAAGACAGCGCTCGAGTGAACACTGCCAAGAATGGACCGCGTCTTTTAAGCTGTGTGAGCAGAATTAACATATGAATTAGCATGTTACCCAGCCCCACCTCCGGAGCGGATGAGGGGGGGGGGCGCCTGGGCACACAGAAAAAGAAAGAAGAGCCAAGGTGCGCTGCTCTGTCCTGTGTTGCGTTATAACCTGGACTACTATACAATACAATATTATACCTTTCCAATCTAAACTACATGGTATAATATCATATCCATAGACAAATTCCACCTTTGAAATATACAATGCATTACTAAACACTACCCTATACTTTAGACTATAAAATATTACACTTGTAATATTACACTATGTCTTATTCTATCAACCCTACTGTATACCACACTGCTGTATATTCACTATACAATTACGATAATATATATTACCTTATGAAATATGTTAAACATTACAATGTTATACTATTTATTATTATACCACATGCTATAAACCATACCATTGACCGTCGTGTGAAAGGTATTAAGAGGCAGTGCCAGCGAATGGACTGCGGTCTGAAGTTCACCGTAAAATACAATCAATTAAGAGATGCCGCGACTCTAAGGTAATACCAACCGCATTTGCACTAACCTCTGCTGCTGTAACTTCTTTTAATGCCAAACGAATTCTAGCTAGAACTAGCTTAGCTCTTATCTCAGACAAAATCAGACTTACGTGCACCGAACTAGATCAGTTAGACAAGACACTTTACAAATCACACTTATCATTGACGGCCATAATGTCTGCATCGGATTGGGAACATGTAGACAATATGACTGCCTCTTCAGCTGCCACTATGTCGACCAAATGTAAGGACAATTTGATTTCCAAATTCAACTGCCTTTCCAACAAGAAATCGGACCCACACACCGAAAAGCTAGACGTTAACAAAGTCGTAATTAATCGCAGTAACAGTTCTATTTCTGATGGTCTGAAAGCCGTTTTAGCTAAAGGGCTAAACTTTGCAGTCACACCTAGACACATACCAGTTAATGATATCATTGCCCATGTCGACGTGGCACTCAAGGGCCTGGGTCACATCACTGCAGACGTAGCAAGATCTGAAATCGCTGCAACCCTCAAAAACACTAGGATGCCACCTAGCAACATCAGCAAAGATGAACGCTTTGAATTATCTCAATTAAAAAAGAGAGATGACATTGTCATCCTCTCAGCTGACAAGGGCAACGCCACTGTCATCATGGACAAAATAGAATATAACAACAAAATTCAGGAACTACTCAACGATGGCAGCTATACAAAAATAAGAAGAGACCCCACCAACAGCCTGGTTACTAAAACCAACAAAATCATTTCTGATTCAACAGCATTAACTGATCAAACCAAACAGTTCTCGTTGAAACCTTCTGCGGCCAGACCACCAAGATATGGCCTTCCAAAGATACATAAAGAATATATACCCCTTATTCCCATCGTCTCCACTATCAACTCCCCCACCTACAAACTGGCTCATTTTCTATCTGATATCCTGTGACCTTTTATTGGAAAAAACACTTCTGCAGTAAACTCTACTCACCTGGTATCGACAATCAAGGGTATTTCCCTGTCCCCAGACGACCTGCTTGTCAGTTTTGATGTGGTTTCCTTATTCACCAAAGTTCCGGTACCTGACACCATCGCAATAATTGAAGACTTGGTTCATCAAGGACTGCATACTGATCTACCCCCCCCCTCGTGAGACACTGCTTAACCAACACATACTTCACCTGGAATGGAACTTTCTACAAACTGAGGGCACCCCAATGAGCTCCCCCCTATCTCCGGTTGTAGCCAACGTGTTCATGGAAAAATTTGAAACTGACGCCATCCAGACTGCCACTCTACGCCCGACCTTATGGAAGAGGTATGTGGATGACACTTTTATCATCTGGCCACATGGCCGGCCTGCTCTAGACCAATTCCTCGACCACATCAATTCCATACACCCAGCCATCAGATTTACCATGGAGGTCGAAAAAGATGGCAAGCTACCCTTTTTGAATGTTTTAATTAAAAGGAGACCTGATGGTTCAATGAGCCACTCTGTCTATAGGAAAGCTACCCATACAGATGCTTACTTAAAACCGGATTCCCACCACCATCCATCCCAGAAGAACTCCCTTATCAAGACTCTATACCATAGAGCCCAATGCATTTCCAACCAGGAACACATTGCCAGTGAACTCAAGCACATACACCAAGCTCTCAAGGCTAATGGTTACTCCAACTACACAATCCGCAAAGCCATCACTCCAGTCATGAAGGATCCTCTTGAGGAGCCATTCAAAACCATCACCTTACCCTACATTGTGGGGGTCACAAAAAATATCTCCAAAATCCTGAATAAACACAAGATCCAGGTCCGATTCAACACAGTACATAAAATCCGTGATCTGGTTCCGTCTGTAAAAGATGTGGTTCCAGACATACAGTACCCGGGCGTTTACAAACTAAGTTGCCTCTGTGGTAGCAGCTACATTGGAGAAAACAAACGACATATCTCGGACCGCATCCGTGAACATAGCAGACTTGAAACACGGTAGGACGAACTCTTCAGCTGTGGCAGATCACTGTTATAATTCAGTGGGCTCACATGACATTGACTTCTCCAAGACGGAGGTTCTCTGCAAGCCATCCGGCTACCATGAGAGATTCGTTCATGAGGCCATCCACATATACAAACACAGAGACAATTTCAACCGAGAAGATGGGCTTAGTAACCATTGGAAAGATGTTATAAACCATTTCGGTTCTTAATTGATTGTATTTGACGGTGACCTTCAGACCGCAGTCCATTCGCTGGCACTGACTCTTAATACCTTTCACACGACGGTCAATGGTATGGTTTATAGCATGTGGTATAATAATAAATAGTATAACATTGTAATGTTTCGATTTAAAGCTTTCGTGACTGCAAGGATTCATCTTCTTTGGTTCTTTCGGTAAAGTCACGTAGAATGAGAATAAAATAAAAAAATGCATAAATTCATTCTCATTCTACGTGACTTTACCGAAAGAACCAAAGAAGATTGTAATGTTTAACATAATTCATAAGGCAATATATAGTATCGTAATTGTATAGTGAATATACAGCAGTGTGGTATACAGTAGGGTTGATAGAATAAGACAGTGTAATATTACAAGTCTAATATTTTATAGTCTAAAGTAGAGGGTAATGTATAGTAACGCATTGTCTAATTCAAAGGTGGAATTTGTCTATAGATATATTATACCATGTAGTTTAGATTGGAAGGTATAATATTGTCTTATATAGTAGTCCAGTTTATAGCATAGTTATAATGCAACACAGGACAGAGCAGCGCACCTTGGCTGTTCTTCTTTCTTTTTCTGTGTGCCCCCCCCCCTCATCCGCTCCGGAGGTGGGGCTGGGTAACATGCTAATTCATGTTAATTCCGCCCACACAGCTTAAAAGACGCGGTGCATTCTTGGCAGTGTTCACTCAAGCGCTGTTTCTGGACAGTCCTGTTTCTTCACCTGAAGAAGGCTACTTGTGTTGTGGCCGAAACGTCATGAGAATTTTCTTTTATGTTTTATTTTTATTATTTTATTTCCATTCTACGTGACTTTACCGCAAGAACCAAGAAGACTATTTGTATTATGCAGAAATGCATAAATTCATGTTCAATCACATCTTAGATGTATTCCTTGAATGCTAGGATGAACAGGTCTAACTTCAGCTGCATGTGTGCTGTCTTAATTTCCTATTTCCATTCTTATAAAAAGTTCCAGAGGAAATCAAAAATAAACTATCGTTTTGATTTAACCTCCGTGTTCAATAGAGTTAATATACTTTACTGCAAATACAAATTTGACACTGTCACACTGGCATGGTAAAAAGGTAGTGGTGTGTTCAAAACCATGCCTAGCCACCTTCATATGCTCAGTATTAATGCTTCCCCACAATAAGTTGTCACTAATCAATCACGTTTGTTGTCGGCGATAATCAAACTCTAATTGTTAAGTTCATAATACAGTGATAACACTATGTAACACAATTTTTGTTCCTGGGTACCAAGTGTTATTTTTTAATTGTTTATGCCTAAAAATTATATAAAATGGCTATTATTCCCCACAAACTTTGCTTTTGTGACCAGGATTTTACGTGAACGAAAATAACAAATTCACCCGTTTTCTCATTGAAAATAGGTAAATTTCAAAATATCACGGTCCTGGTCACAAAAGCCAAGTTTGTGGAGAATAATAGCCATTTTTGTACCTTCGAGGCATAAGCAATTAGGAAATAACACATACTACCCAGGAACAAAATTGTTTTTGTTACATAGCGGAATAACTGCGCCACCGCTCCCCACATAAACTCTTACATACACATACATTTCACATGAATGCTATGCAAGTGTGGATCGCTTGTCAGCAGGTCATGGGAATGATCCAGGTGTCAAGGGATGACTGAGATGATTAACAGATGTACCAGCTGTGCTTCCCTCTGTCTTGCTGCATTTTAGCAGCAACACTACAGTCAGTAGAGCCTACCACACCGTCCCCCGAGCAGCACTAGGACACTGACCATGCCATGGTCCACCTGATTCCTGCATACAGGCAGAAACTAAAACTCTGTAAACCTGCTGTGAGGACATCTAAACAGTGGACCAGTGAGGCTGTGGAAAATTTGCGGGCGTGCTTAGACTGTACTGACTGGGATATGTTCACGACTGCTACCATTAGTCTGGATGAACTCACAGAGGCTGTGACGTCCTACATCAGCTTCTGTGAGGACTGCTGTATCCCAACACGTACCAGGGTGAACTTTAACAACAACAAGCCCTGGTTCTCAGCAAAGCTCAGAAGGTTGAGGTTGGAGGAGGAAGCGTTTAGGAGTGGGGATAGAGAAAGATTCAAGGAGTCGAAGAACAGGTTTAGCAAAGCGGTGAGAGAGGCTAAACGACTGTACTCAGAGAGACTAAAACACCAGTTCTCTACTAACGACTCTGCTTCTGTCTGGAAAGGGCTCAGGCAGATCACCAACTACAAGCCCAGAGCTCCCCACACCACTAACGACTCCCGCCTGGCCAACGACCTGAACGAGTTCTACTGCAGATTTGAAAGACAATTGGACTGTCCTGAACTACCCCTTCCCACCCAAGAGGCCCCATCCCCCACCCATACTACAGAGACGACTCTCTCCTTTCAGGAGGGAGAAGTTAATAGACTTTTCAAGAAGCAGAATCCACGCAAAGCAGCCGGCCCGGACTCTGTCTCTCCAGCCACCCTGAGGCACTGCGCTGACCAACTGTCTCCGGTGTTCACCAACATCTTTAACACCTCCCTGGAGACATGCCATGTACCAGCCTGTCTCAAGTCCTCGTCCACCATCATCCCTGTGCCCAAAAAGCTAAGGCCAACAGGACTAAATGATTACAGACCGGTCGCCCTTACATCTGTGGTAATGAAGTCTTTTGAGCGCCTGGTCCTGGCACACCTCAAAGCCATCACAGACCCTCTCCTGGACCCCCTTCAGTGTGCCTACAGAGCCAACAGGTCTGTGGACGACGCAGTGAACATGGCCCTCCACTTCACCCTACAGCATCTGGACGCCCCAGCATCCCACGCTAGGATCCTGTTTGTGGACTTCAGCTCTGCCTTCAACACCATCATCCCTGCCCTGCTTCAGGACAAGCTCTTCCAGCTGAACGTGCCCTACTCCACCTGCAGGTGGATCACAGACTTCCTGTCTGACAAAAAGCAGTGCGTTAAGCTGGGAACACAAGTCTCTGATTCCAGGTCCATCAGCACCGGAACTCCTCAGGGCTGCGTCCTTTCCCCACTGCTCTTCTCCCTGTATACCAACAGCTGCGCCTCCAATCATCTGTCCGTCAAACTCTTGAAGTTTGCGGATGACACCACCCTCATTGGGCTAATCTCTGGTGGGGATGAGTCTGACTATAGGTGGGAAGCTGACAACCTGGTGACCTGGTGTAGCCAGAACAACTTAGAGCTAAATGCTCTAAAAACAGTTGAGATGGTTGTGGAATTCAGGAAGAATACAGCCCCACTCACCCCCATCACCCTGTTAGACTCCCCAGTCAAAATTGTAGAGTCCTTCCGCTTCCTGGGCACTATTCTCTCCCGGGACCTCAAGTGGGAACTGAACATCAGCTCCCTCACCAAGAGAGCTCAACAGAGGATGTACTTTCTATGGCAGCTAAAGAAATTCAACCTGCCAAAGACAATGATGGTGCAATTCTATACAGCAATCATTGAATCCATCCTCACCTCCTCCATTACCGTCTGGTACGCTGCTGCCACTGCCAAGGACAAGAGCAGACTGCAGCATATCATCCACACTGCTGAGAAGGTAATTGCCTGCAATCTACCAACCCTCGAGGACCTGCACACGACAAGGACCATGAGGCGAGCGAGGAAGATTATGGCCGATTCCTCCCACCCTGGACACTCTCTGTTTCAGCTACTCCCCACCGGCAGAAGGCTTCGGTCCATCAGGACCAAAACCTCACGCCATAAAAACAGTTTCTTCCCATCTGCTGCTGGCCTGTTAAACAAGGCCAAGGGCTTACACTGATTTTAACATTTTATCTACATGACACCTTGCTGATATTAACTATGTTAACCTATTTGTATTTTTTATTTTTAAATTATATCTTAAAGCTATTTTATATTCGATATTTATTCAATTTTATATACTTCAGCCCCTTGGTGTTATTTGACTTTTCACCCTTATTATAGTAAGACTTGTTTAAAACATATTTAAGATTTTAGATTCCTATATGTTGAATGTATGCACCATCCTGCCAAAGTAAATTCCGTGTCGGTGTGAACTTTCATGGCGAATAAAACCCTTTCTGATTCTGATTCTGATAGGCACCCAGCGTTCCACCCATTCATGTGAGCGTTGCTACTCTGGCCTCATTGTTGTTGCAGAGCAAATACCTCCAACTGCCCTGCAGCATATGTCACGGGCCTCTTCAACAGAAGCTGATCTTGACACTCCAGGTACCAGTCATCAGCAGGTCTGATCACCTCCACATCCTCTAATCGCTTCTCTAGCCAATGCCATGCCTGTTTAGCCCTTAGCATCTGGATTAACAGAAAATGCTTGAGCATGCTGTCTGTTAATGCGAGATTCATGACCCAACCAATGCAGCCTCGCCTGCCAAAGTCTCATTGATTATATTCTGGACTGATATTTTAGGTATCTGTAAGGTTTTAATACAATCTTGTTTGGTTCAATAGAGGGGATCATAGGCAGGCCAGCCTTAATTATAAGCCAGAACAGACGGTCCTTTAAATCTATATATACAAGGGAAATTTCTGAATGTCTCTGTTCAAAATGTTTAGCATACTTCCCGACATGCAACAAACTTGAAATTTGCCATGTCGGTACTTTCCAGACTATACACCATGCAAAAATTATAAAAATAGACTTTGATATATATATTTTTTGGGAGGGGGGGAGGGGGCGCAATAATGCACATATTTTGCACGGCAAGTGAGCTGTCACGTCACTTCTCTCATATGACCCGTATGCGGAAGTGTAACGGAGTGTGCCTGCTCATGTCACGCCTCCCCCCCAACCCTCCGCGGGCACAGTGCCATACAAATGTGTTGCAGGTCTAAGGCGTTCTTCGCGCAGCATTGCCTTATTATTTCAGTCATTTACTGCCGTACGCACCCTGAAAGTTGTGTGTCTGCAGCAAGCGCGTGTATGTGTACCTATGGATGCGCACACGTGTGTGTGGGGGGCGAAGAGGTAGTGTAATGGTTAGCGCGCTGCACTACGAACCCGGCGAACCGAGTTCGATTCCCGCTCACGGCCACCACCGGTGACGATTATTTGAACCAGTACTGGGCCTCCCCTAGGTCGACTCAGCCTTAAACGAGTAACTGGTGTGGTGTGTGAACATCGCCACTGGGGAGACAAAGGCGGTCCGGCGTGGTGAATCCAAGTCCTGGGCGAAGCCGGGTAGTAAAGCTAGTAAGTTCATATTTTGCATCCACAGAGATATTCTATATTGATATCACTCATGGAACGATGCCTGGTGGCTAGGTGACCCACGTAACCCATTTGGGCTCAGCCTGGAATGGCTACGTGGCACCGTCCTGTGTGTCCACAATCCACAGGACGAAGGGTGAGAGGCGGGTGCGATGCCAGTATGGCAGGGAGAGGGATGGTCTCAGACAGACGAGACTTTGGCGATGGACAATCACAGCTTTGCATGGAGCAAAAGTCCAGGCAGCTTCCACGCAGCGTTACACAGTCTAATGAAAGAATGCTGTTGGACAAATTTTAAGTGAGACTTTGGCTGCCAAACCAGAGCTGGTCGTGAACACATTAACCAGGCATAGAAGCTCCTTTGTAAAACTGCCTGATTACTCATGCAGAGTTGATCGAAACGTCGTGATTGTTTTTTGTTTTAATATAATTTTATTGTATTTCTACATACGTGACTTTACCGAAAAAAACAATGAGTAATTTTATGCAGTCACGAAAGCTTGAATACTTTATTATCACACTTCTACCGGGAAGTCACCGTTGTAATTATGTGTAAGATATGCCCTTTTTGAGCTGCCGTTTTGTATTTACAAGAGGTGGTCATTTTTTGAGCTGCCGTTTTGTATTTACAAGAGGTGGTCCTTTTTTGAGCTGCCGTTTTGTATGTGTAAGATGTGCGTGTTTGAGCTGCCGCTCTCGCTCTGGCCCCTCCCCCCCTCCAACCGTATTTCCTATTTAAGCTTCTGTTCATCCCTCCGCCCCCCCCCCTCTCTCTGCCTCCCTGTCCGTCTTTCCTCCCTCCTTACCTCTTGGTGGACTTGTATATGTATTTCTACCGACCGTGTACCTCGTATTTTTCATTCTATCTATGCTGGTATGTGCAATCCAAAGGTTGAACACGAAATTTAACACTTCTGAAATTCGTGGTCCGCCAGGAAGTGTATGTGTTGTTGGCCTGACTGGATGTGCTTCACATGTTTTTTCAGGTTTTTTGAATTTTCATCTCTCATCTTTTTGTTGTATTTACCTCCGTGATTTGTTCTTGACACCTGACGAAGATCACTTGCGTTGTGATCGAAACGTCGTGATTGTTTTTTGTTTTAATATAATTGTATTGTTTTTCTACATACGTGACTTTACCGAAAAAACCAATGAGTAATTTTATGCAGTCATGAAAGCTTTAATACTTTAACATCATTGGACCTCCTTTGCCAGTACCAAAATATAATAGGGGTTTTCCCCTTTTTTCTGGCAACAAAATTTAAACCTTTTTTTACGAGGATTCATGTCTGCATTAACCACAATACTTGCAGTCAAAATGCAAAAAAACACACCACTCTTGATAATATATGCATTGTCCTTGAATCTAATTGGTCCACACCAGATACAGCTTTCTTTAGAGCCTCGTCTCAATTGGTGCTAGACCAGATGACGCCAATAGGCGTACAGCTCAACGACAATGCACAATGGTACTGGCAAAGGAGGTCCAATGATGTAGATGCTTAACCCCGAGCCCTCAATACTTTGATAGTGCATTGTCGTTGAGTTGTACGCCTTTTGGCGTCATCTGGTCTAACACCAATTGAGACGAGGCTCTAAAGAAAGCTGTCTCTGGTGTGGACCAATCAGATTCAAGGATAATGCATATTATCTGAGTGTGTTTTTTTTGCATTTTGACTGCAAGTAGTGGTTAATGCAGACATGAATCCTCGTAAAAAAGGTTTAAATTTTGTTGCCAGAAAAAAGGGGAAAACCCCTATTATTAATATACACACATTTACAGGCTTCATTGGCAGAATTCAATTATTCTAATAAAGCCAGCAAGACATTTTCTTAATGTTTTATTACTGAGACCTGAGCTAAGCCGGGTAACTTAGTTATTACTGGAAAAATACTATACTTCCGATGAAGTTTGTGCGTGAGTGGGGAGCGGTAGTGCAACATTTAGCGTGCTGCGCTATAAACCCAGCGAGCCGATTTATATTCCCACAGAGCCAAGCCACAGCATTTGGCTGTCGCCTGATGAAGCTGGTTGTAATTACTGTCAAAACGTTATACTCAAGATTGTAAATGTTGTGGCTTGGCTCTCCAACACACCGATGTGCTGTACTAGTGACGCATGGCCACATTCTGTTCACGTGACAACCTCTTACTAATTGGCTGTGTCGGGTGGTGGTGGTGGGGTTAACGGAACATTTATTTATTAACGCGATCTAACACAAACAAACCTATTATGGCTGTATATTTGGAGTTTGCGTGTCTCTCTCTCCGTGGTCGCGTGGATTTTCCTCCGGATCCTGCGGTTTTCCCCTGCACATTTAGAGTCAACATCACCACGCGTTTAGAGTATTTGACCGACAAACATTTCCACAAGTTGATAAGCCCACTGTGTTGTGGGCAGGTCGCTTCTGAAAACAAAAGCGGTGTAGCTCAAGTGGGCTATGCCTGGTAAAATAAAAACGTAGAAATATTTAAAATAAAGCAAAGTTTCAAAGTAGTGAGCCAGGTGAAGACAAATTAAACTTAAGCAGATAATTAATGCAATCAGGCAAGGGCAGGAGGCAAGGCCCTGCGCTGTAATGTTCCAACCTGGACATCGATTCCATACTCGCTGCTACTCAAGTGACATCCCTACGAGAGGGAGGAGCGAGGCTCTTCCTGGGTCCACAACAACAACCACCACCACAACAACAACCACCACCACAACAACCACAACAACAACCACCACCACGATGAAAATTTCTCACCTCGGATCTCAGTGAGCGCACGAGCAGCAGCTAAATAGTAACTCGTGACGTCATGCGGCAGCAAGTGACATGACGTCACTTGCGGGGTTCACACAATCCCCGCCCCCAACGAGCAGCAGGGTAACTGAATAGATAATTTCGATTTAAAGCTTTCCTGACTGCAATGATTCATCTTCTTTGGTTCTTTCGGTAAAGTCACGTAGAATGAGAATAAAATAATAAATTGATAAAATAAAATAACACAATAATATTCTCACGACGTTTCGGCCACAACACAAGCGGCCTTCATCAGGTGAAGGGGGCGAGACTGTCTGGTAGGACAGCGCTGGAGTGAGAGAGCCACGTTCAGATCACGGCTTTTAAGCTGTGTGAGAGGAACAAAGAGCCTTGACGAAGGAATTAGCATAAAATTTAGCATTGAAATGGCTGAATGATTAGCTTGTGACTGGTCACAGAAATAGCTATGTTAAAAGTTAAAGCATACACATCCGCAGAGGCACCCATTGTTAAAAGGAATTAGCATAGATTTTAGCATTGAAATAGCTAAGCTAAGGCATACACATCCGCAGAGGCACCCCTTGGCAATGGGATTAGCATAGAATTTAGCATTGAAATGGCTGAGTGATTCGCTTGTAACTGCTACAGAAATAGTTACGTTGAAGTCAGAGCATACACATTCACCGAGGCACTTAGTACAAATCAAACAGGAGAATTTAGCATTGAAATAACTAGGCGAATTTAGCATTGAAATAACTGGGTGATTTGCTAGTGACTGGTCACAGAAATGACTACACATCTGAGCTATTCACAGTACTATATAGTGAACCAATAAAAACTAAAATATAAATTACCTTCATGTTATCAATAAACTCTATATTCTCCAATCAGCTAAGCTACCAACCATAAGTCGTTATATATCACAATGCTATATGGCGAAAAAATGGGTGGATTCTTACCCTCAAATTTCCGTACCACGGATAGCTACGGGCCCCGTTCAGACGGACGAGTTCGTCCATGGTCGGAACAGAGGAGGGGGAGAGAGACAGCTGCGAAGCCCTAGTATACTCCATGTTGTAAACCATACCATTAACCGTGGTGTGAGAGGTATTAAGAGGCAATGCTGGCGAAAGAGCTGCGGTCTGAAGGTCATCGTAAAATTACAATTAATTAAGAACAGAAATGATTTAACACATCTTTCCAGTGGTTACTAAGCCTGAATCCATCTTCTCGGTTGAAATTGTCTCTGTGCTTGTATATGTGAATGGCCTCATGAACGAATCTCTCATGGTAGCCAGTTGGTTTGCAAAGAACCTCCGTCTTGGAGAAGTCAATGTCATGTGAGCCCACTGAATTGTAACAGTGATCTGCCACGGCAGAGGAGTTCGTCTTACCGTGTTTCAAGTCTGCTTTATGTTCGCGGATGCGTTCCGAGATATGTCTTTTGGTTTCTTCAATGTAGCTACTACCACAGAGGCACTTTAGTTTGTAAACGCCCGGGTACTGTATGTCTGGAAGAGCATCTTTTACAGATGGAACTAAATCACGGATTTTGTGTACTGTGTTGAATCGGACCTGGATCTTGTGTTTATTCAGGATTTTGGAGATCTTTTTAGTGACCCCTGCAATGTAGGGTCGGGTGATGGTTTTGAGTGGCTCCACAAGAGGATCCTTCTTCATGACTGGAGTGATGGCTTTGCGGATTGTGTAGTCGGAGTAGCCATTAGCCCTGAGAGCCTGGTGTACGTGCTTGAGTTCACTGGTAATGTGTTCCTGGTCGGAAATGCATTGGGCTCTATGGTATAGAGTCTTGATGAGGCAGTTCTTCTGGGATGGATGGTGGTGGGAATCCGGTTTCAAGTAAGCATCTGTATGGGTAGCTTTCCTGTAGACAGAGTGGCTCATTGAACCATCATGTCTCCTTTTAATTAAGACATCCAGAAAGGGTAGTTTGCCATCTTTTTCGACCTCCATGGTAAATCTGATGGCTGGGTGTATGGAATTGATGTGGTCGCGGAATTGGTCTAGAGCAGGCTGGCCATGTGGCCAGATGACAAAGGTGTCATCAACGTACCTCTTCCATAAGGTCAGGCGTAGAGTGGCAGTCTGGATGGCGTCAGTTTCAAATTTTTCCATGAATACGTTGGCTACAACCGGAGATAGGGGGGAGCCCATTGGGGTGCCCTCAGTTTGTTTGTAGAAAGTTCCATTCCAGGTGAAGTATGTGTTGGTTAAGCAATGTCTCACCAGGGGGGGTACATCAGTATGCAGTCCTTGATGAACCAGGTCTTCAATGATAGCGATGGTGTCAGGTACCGGGACTTTGGTGAACAAGGACACCACATCAAAACTGACAAGCAGGTCGTTTGGGGACAGGGAAATGTCTTTGATTGTCGATACCAGGTGAGGGCTAATGGCTACTCCGACTACACAATCCGCAAAGCCATCACTCCAGTCATGAAGAAGGATCCTCTTGTGGAGCCACTCAAAACCATCAACTTACCCTACATTGCAGGGGTCACTAAAAAGATCTCCAAAATCCTGAATAAACACAAGATCCAGGTCCGATTCAACACAGTACACAAAATCCGTGATTTAGTTCCATCTGTAAAAGATGCTCTTCCAGACATACAGTACCCGGGCGTTTACAAACTAAAGTGCCTCTGTGGTAGTAGCTACATTGGAGAAACCAAAAGACATATCTCGGACCGCATCCGCGAACATAAAGCAGACTTGAAACACGGTAAGACGAACTCCTCTGCCGTGGCAGATCACTGTTACAATTCAGTGGGCTCACATGACATTGACTTCTCCAAGACGGAGGTTCTTTGCAAACCAACTGGCTACCATGAGAGATTCGTTCATGAGGCCATTCACATATACAAGCACAGAGACAATTTCAACCGAGAAGATGGATTCAGGCTTAGTAACCACTGGAAAGATGTGTTAAATCATTTCTGTTCTTAATTAATTGTAATTTTACGATGACCTTCAGACCGCAGCTCTTTCGCCAGCATTGCCTCTTAATACCTCTCACACCACGGTTAATGGTATGGTTTACAACATGGAGTATACTAGGGCTTCGCAGCTGTCTCTCTCCCCCTCCTCTGTTCCGACCATGGACGAACTCGTCCGTCTGAACGGGGCCCGTAGCTATCCGTGGTACGGAAATTTGAGGGTAAGAATCCACCCATTTTTTCGCCATATAGAATTGTGATATATAACGACTTATGGTTGGTAGCTTAGCTGATTGGAGAATATAGAGTTTATTGATAACATGAAGGTAATTTATATTTTAGTTTTTATTGGTTCACTATATAGTACTGTGAATAGCTCAGATGTGTAGTCATTTCTGTGACCAGTCACTAGCAAATCACCCAGTTATTTCAATGCTAAATTCGCCAAGTTATTTCAATGCTAAATTCTCCTGTTTGATTTGTACTAAGTGCCTCGGTGAATGTGTATGCTCTGACTTCAACGTAACTATTTCTGTAGCAGTTACAAGCGAATCACTCAGCCATTTCAATGCTAAATTCTATGCTAATCCCATTGCCAAGGGGTGCCTCTGCGGATGTGTATGCCTTAACTTAGCTATTTCAATGCTAAATTCTATGCTAATTCCTTTTAACAATGGGTGCCTCTGCGGATGTGTATGCTTTAACTTTTAACATAGCTATTTCTGTGACCAGTCACAAGCTAATCATTCAGCCATTTCAATGCTAAATTTTATGCTAATTCCTTCGTCAAGGCTCTTTGTTCCTCTCACACAGCTTAAAAGCCGTGATCTGAACGTGGCTCTCTCACTCCAGCGCTGTCCTACCAGACAGTCTCGCCCCCTTCACCTGATGAAGGCCGCTTGTGTTGTGGCCGAAACGTCGTGAGAATATTGTGTTATTTTATTTTATCAATTTATTATTTTATTCTCATTCTACGTGACTTTACCGAAAGAACCAAAGAAGATGAATAGATAATATTTTTGATTTAAAGCTTTCGTGACTGCAGGGATTCATATTCTTGGTTCTTTCGGTAAAGTCACGTAGAGGGGAAACTATAAAATAAAAAAAACACGTTAAAAAAACGCCACTTTTTTCAAAATTTCTTGCTGTGGTTTTCACACCTGATGACGATTGCTTGTGTTGCAGTCGAAACGTCGTGAGAATGTTATTGTTTTATATTTTTATTGTTTTATTGTTTCCCTTCTACGTGACTTTACCGAAAGAAACAATATGAATAGATTATGTTAATGAGCAGAGCCCATGTCAGGTGATGGGGCTTGGCTGCTGAACCCGTCGCAATGAACTCGCGACGGTATTTATGAATAAATTATGTTAATGAGCCGCCAAAAACTGTAGCTTTGCCCAAATAAGCATTTTACTGTAACGAAAATCGGCAGCGACCAACCAGACGTGACGTCACGCTCAAAATCCCGGTGGAGGGGGATTCGGGGGTGTGAATACCTTCGTGACATGACGTCACTAGTGGGGGACACCTCCCCCTCGCGTCTCACGCCGAGTTTACGAGTGGTGACGTCAGAGAGCGAGATCAGGGTCAGAGTTCTACTTTATTTAGATTCCATTTCTCTGGCCCCCTATCTTAAACAGAGACCCCTTCCGTGCATTAACAGTGTGTGTACACTGTGTACACTGTGTGTGTGTACACTGTGTGCACAGCGTTTGTGCACAGCGTGTGTACACTGTGTACACAGTGTGTGTACACTGTGTAGTGTGCGTGTACACTGTGTGTACAGTGTGTACACTGTGAACCTTGTGTGCACTGTGTGCATTGTGTACACTGTGTGTACTATGTGTGTACACTGTGAACACTCACCCATAACCATCTACTGGGTCTCCATTTGACTTTGTATTGTCTAAGAAGTCCACCCACACCTCCACTTCCACAAACTGCTGGGAGTTGCCTCGCTCTGCCTCACAGGCAGAATTCTCCTCCTGCTTCACGTTGCCTCCATCGATGTGAAGGTCCCATTTTGGAGTTGAATCTTCATCTTCACAGTTTATCGTAACTTTTTCGCTCTTCACCTTTTCACATTTCACCTTCGGTTCTTCACATTTCACCTTGATACCTTTAAAAGTGTCCAAGCTGACATTTACTTCTGATTCTGGTTTCATGAGGGATGGGCTCATTGCAGCACTTTGACTTTCACAAGCCGATTTCAGACTCCACTCCTTGTGGATCTTTTGATGCTTGTGTGTTCTCTGGTGCGTTTGAAGATGTGGTTGCTGTGCAAACGCCTTCCCGCACAGAGTGCACCTGAAAGGTTTCTCTCCCGTGTGTGTTCTTTGGTGGTTCTGAAGATGTGGTGACTGTGCAAATGCCTTCCCACACAGAGTACACCAGAAGGGTTTCTCTCCCGTGTGTGTTCTCTGGTGGTTCTGAAGAACTGCTGGCCATGCAAATGCCTTCTCACAGACAGTGCACTTGAAAGGTTTCTCTTTTGTGTGTGTTCTCTGGTGTTGTTTAAGATCTGATGACCATGCAAATACCTTCTCGCACAGAGTGCACCTGAAGGGTTTCTCTCCTGTGTGTGCTCTCTGGTGTCGTTTAAGATCTGATGACTGTGCAAACGCCTTCCCGCACAGAGTGCACCTGAAGGGTTTCTCTCCTGTGTGTGTTCTCTTGTGTAATACAAGAGCAGATGACTTTGCAAATGCCTTCCCGCACAGACTGCACCTGAAGGGTTTCTCTCCCGTGTGTGTTCTCTTGTGTAATACAAGAGCAGATGACTTTGCAAATGCCTTCCCGCACACACTGCACCTGAAGGGTTTCTCTCCCGTGTGTGTTCTCTGGTGTGTTTGAAGATGTGGTTGCTGTGCAAACACCTTCCCGCACAGAGTGCACCTGAAGGGTTTCTCTCCTGTGTGTGTTCTCTTGTGTAATACAAGAGCAGATGAATGTGAAAACGCCTTCCCACACAGAGTGCACCTGAAGGGTTTCTCTCCCGTGTGTGTTCTCTGGTGGCTCTGAAGAACTGATGGCCATGCAAATGCCTTCTCACAGACAGTGCACTTGAAAGGTTTCTCTTTTGTGTGTGTTCTCTGGTGTTGTTTAAGATCTGATGACCGTGCAAATACCTTCTCGCACAGAGTGCACCTGAAGGGTTTCTCTCCTGTGTGTGTTCTCTGGTGTTGTTTAAGATCTGATGACTGTGCAAACGCCTTCCCGCACAGAGTGCACCTGAAGGGTTTCTCTCCTGTGTGTGTTCTCTTGTGTAATACAAGAGCAGATGAATTGGAAAATGCCTTGCAGCACAGACTGCATCTGAAGGGTTTCTCTCCTGTGTGTGTTCTCTTGTGTAATACAAGAGCAGATGACTTTGCAAATGCGTTCCCGCACAGACTGCACCTGAAGGGTTTCTCTCCCGTGTGTGTTCTCTGGTGTGTTTGAAGATGTGGTTGCTGTGCAAACGCCTTCCCGCACAGAGTGCACCTGAAGGGTTTCTCTCCTGTGTGTGTTTTCTGGTGTGTTTGAAGATGTGGTTGCTGTGCAAACGCCTTCCCGCACAGAGTGCACCTGAAGGGTTTCTCTCCTGTGTGTGTTCTCTGGTGTAATACAAGAGCAGATGAATGTGAAAACGCCTTCCCGCACAGACTGCACTTGAAGGGTTTCTCTCCCGTGTGTGTTCTCTGGTGTGTTTGAAGATGTGGTTGCTGTGCAAACGCCTTCCCGCACAGAGTGCACCTGAAGGGTTTCTCTCCCGTGTGTGTTCTCTGGTGGTTCTGAAGAACTGATGACCGTGCAAATGCCTTGTCACACACAGTGCACTTGAAGGGTTTCTCTCCTGTGTGAGTTCTCTTGTGCTGTGTCAAATGTCCAGTTTGATCCGTGCTGTATGCACACTGGTCGTATTGTTGCCTTTTTGAACCAAGCCGCGCCGAGTGCCTTTGCTCCATCAGACCAATTCTGCAGAGGGTGTGTCAGCTGCAGACAGAAAAAAATATCCACACCATCTACGTCAGTATCGAGGTACAGAGGAATGCATATACACAGTCACACATGACTTACACGTCTATACTAATTCATATGATCATGATATAGTGAAAAAGATTCCCAATTAATCACACGGGCTGTTATGACAAACAATGAGAGGGCAAATGGTCATAAATAAGCCTGGAAGCCCAAGTACCTTCAAAATGAATGTTAACTCAAAACACCAAGCACACAATTTCAGTTGTCTGGCTACAAAAGGAATATTTATGAAAGCTAAATTCAGCTAACATAGCAAAGGGTGTTGAAACTAATACTATTTTTATTATGCAGAAATGCATAAATTAATGTTCAATCACATCTTAGAGGTATTCCTTGAATGCTGGGATGAATAGATCTAACTTCAGCTGCATATGTGCTGTCTTAATGTCCTATTTCCATTCTTAGAAAAAAGTTCCAGAGGAAAACAAAAATAAACTATTGTTTTGATTCAACCTCCGTGTTCAATAGAGTTAATATACATTACTGCAAACACAAACTTGACACTGTCACACACTGGCATGGTAAAAAGGTAGTGGTGTGTTCAAAACCATGCCTGCATATATTATCAGTGTGTTTTTTGTTTTCATATTGACTGCAGGTATTGTGGTTAATGCAGACATGAATCCTTGTAAAAAGGTTTCAGTGTTGTTGCCAGAAAAAAGGGAAAAAAACCCTATTATCTCATTGTTGTTGCAGAGCAAATACCTCCAAATGCCCTGCAGCATATGTTATGGGCCTCTTCAACAGAGGCTGATTTAGACACTCCAGGTACCAGTCATCAGCAGGTCTGATCACCTCCACATCCTCCAATCTCTTCTCTAGCCAATGCCATGCCTGTTTAGCCCTTAGCATCTGGATTAACAGAAAATGCTTGAGCATGCTGTCTGTTAATGCGAGATTCATGACCCAACCAATGCAGCCTCGCCTGCCAAAGTCTCATTGATTATATTCTCTACTGATATTTTAGGTATCTGTAAGGTTTTAATACAATCTTGTTTGGTTCAATAGAGGGGATCATAGGCAGGCCAGCTTTAATTATAAGCCAGAACAGACGGTCCTTAAAATCTATATATACAAGGGAAATTTGTGAACATGTCTCTGTTCAAAATGTTTAGCATACTTCCCGACATGCAACAAACTTGAAATTTGCCAAGTGGGTACTTCCAGACTGTACACCATGCAAAATTTGTAAAAAATAGACTTGTGTATCCTTTTTTTTTGGGGGGGGGGCGCAATAAGTGAGCTGTGACGTCACATCTCTCATGTGGCCCGTATGCGGAAGCGTAACGGAGTGTGCCTGCTCATGCCCCCCAACCCTCCGCGGGCACAGCGCCATACATATGTGTTGCAGGTCTAAGGCGTTCTTCGCGCAGCATTGCTTTATTATTTCAGTCGTTTACTGCCATACGCACCCTGAAAGTTGTGTGTGTCTGCAGCAAGCGCGTGTATGTGTACCTATGGATGCGCACACGTGTGTGTGTGGGGGGGGGAAGAGGTAGTGTAGTGGTTAGCGCGCTGCACTACGACCACCACCGGTGACGATTATTTGAACCGGTCCTGGGCCTCCCCTAGGTCGACTCAGCCTCAAACGAGTAACTGGTGTGGTGTGTGAACATCGCCACTGGGGAGACAAAGGCAGCCCGGCGTGGTGAATCCAAGTCCTGGGCGAAGCCGGGTAGTAAAGCTAGTAAGTTCATATTTTGCATCCACAGAGAAAGGAGTAACATCTGTGGCCAAGAAGACTCGCAGCTTTGTTCATTCGTTCATTTCTAAATCCTCTTGTCTTGGTGAGGGTTGTGGTGGCAGCACATTGAGTAGGGCAGTCCAGACCTCCCTTTCCCTGGCGACAGACTCTAGCTCTTCCTGGGGAATTCCCAGGCATCCCCAAGCCAGCCGAGCGACATATTCCCACCAGCATGTCCTGGGCCGGGCCCCGGGGACTTCCCCCAGTAGAACCTGTACCGGTAGAGTTCCAGGGGCAGTCTATTGGAGGACCTCCTCACAGATATTCTATATTGATATCACTCATGGAACCATGCCTGGTGGCTAGGTAACCCACGTAACCCATTTGGGCTCAACCTGGAATGGCTACGTGGCACCGTCCTGTGTGTCCACAATCCACAGGACGAAGGGTGAGAGGCGGGTGCGATGCCAGTATGGCAGGGAGAGGGATGGTCTCAGACAGACGAGACTTTGGCAATGGACACTCACAGCTTTGCATGGAGCAAAAGTCCAGGCAGCTTCCACGCAGCGTTACACAGTCTAATGAAAGAATGCTGCTGGACAAATTTTAAGTGAGACTTTGGCTGACAAACCAGAGCTGGTTGTGAACACATTAACCAGGCATGGAAGCTCCTCCACCACTTGTAAAACTGCCTGATTACTCATGGAGAGTTGAGCAGGTACAGTGCTGTCATTCATGCAGATTAAACGCCACATGGTAAACATGAGTGCCACTTAAATGCACTCGCATCTAAAGTCGCTGTCATTCTGACTGCTGAACATGCCACTCGAGGAATCATCTTGCAACTGAGGAACAATACCCTACACAGAAATGAAACACACCGATCCTATGATGCTCTTCAATGTCTACTGATTTTCTGGCAAGGTGATGATGGCTACAATTTCCTACTTCGCCAAAATGACCTAGCAACAGTCTTGGCAAGACAAAATAAGATTTCCGCCATGTACTGCTTTGCCTTCAGAATCATGGTGCGAAACGGCAACTTCAATCTCTTCTTGAGACGCAAAGAGCTCTTCCACCAACTTTCTGTCGACATGTATGCCAAAATGGAAGCTTCATTCGATTAAACCCACCATATGGCAAAACAGCCAACATTGTCTATCCTGAAGCTCTCCAAGGGCAACGCATTTAAAAGCTGTCCTCATTATTAAACAAGCCCTGCGATTATATAACACAACCAAACACCGTGACAATATTCACACTTTTACAGGCTTCATTGGCACAATTCAATAATTGTGATTAAGCCAGCATGGCAAGACATTACTCTTAATGTTTTATTACTGAGACCTGAGCTAAGCCGGGTAACTTAGTTATTACTGGATAAATACTATACTTCCGATGAAGTTTGTGCGCGAGTGGGGAGCGGTAGTGCAACATTTAGCGTGCTGCGCTATAAACCCAGCAAGACGATTTATATTCCCACAGAGCCAAGCCACAGCATTTGACTGTCGCCTGATGAAGCTGGTTGTAATTACTGTCAAAACGTCACTCAGATTGTAAATGTTGTGGCTTGGCTCTCCAACACACCGATGTGCTGTACTGGTGACGCATGGCCACATTCTGTTCACGTAACAACCTCTTACTAATTGGCTGTGTCGGGTGGTGGTGGTGGGGTTAACGGCACATTTATTTATTAACGCGATCTAACACAAACAAACCTCTATTATGGCTGTATATTTGGAGTTTGCGCGTCTCTCTCTCCGTGGTCGCGTGGATTTTTCTCCGGATCCTGCGGTTTTCCCCTGCACATTTAGAGTCAACATCACCACGCGTTTAGAGTATTTGACCGACAAACATTTCCACAAGTTGATAAGCCCACTGTGTTGTGGGCAGGTCGCTTCTGAAAATAAGAGCGGTGTAGCTCAAGTGGGCTATGCCTGGTAAAATAAAAACGTAGAAATATTTAAAATAAAACAAAGTTTCAAAGTAGTGAGCCAGGTGAAGACAAATTAAACTTAAGCAGAGAACTTATGCAATCAGGCGAGGGCAGGAGGCAAGGCCCTGCGCTGTAATGTTCCAACCTGGACATCGATTCCATACTCGCTGCTACTCAATTGACATCCCTACGAGAGGGAGGAGCGAGGCTCTTCCTGGGTTCACAACAACAACCACCACCACAACAACAACCACCACCACCACAACAACCACCACCACAACAACCACCACCACAACAACCACCACCACGATGAAAACTTCTCACCTCGGATCTCAGTGAGCGAGCGTGCGCAGAGCAGCAGCTGTCTGGTATCTCGTGACGTCATGTGGCGGCAGCAGGTGACATGACGTCACTTGCGGGGCTATTTCAATGCTAAATTCTATGCTAATTCCTTTGTCAAGGGGTGCCTCTGCGGATGTGTATGCTAATCACTCAGCCATTTTAATGCTAAATTCTATGCTAATTCCTTTGTCAAGGCGCTTTGTTTCTTCTCACACAGCTTAAAGGTCGCGATCTGAGCGTGGCTTTTTTCACTCCAGCGCTGTCCTCCAGACAGTCTCGTCCCCTTCACCTGATGAAGGCCGCTTGTGTTGTGGCCGAAACGTCGTGATTTTTGTTATTTTATTTTTTACCTACGTGCCTTTACCCAATAGAACCAAAGAGTATGGATCCTTGCAGTCACGAAAGCTTTAAATCTAGACTTGCGGGGTTCACACAATCCCCGCCCCCAACGAGCAGCAGGGCAACTCAATAGATTATGTTAATGAGCGGGGCCCATGTCAGGTGATGGGGAGTGGCTTTTTAACCCGTGGCAATGAACTCGCGACGGTATTTATGAATAAATTATGTTAATGAGCTGCCAGTGACTAATCGTAGTTTTGCCCAAGTAAACATTTTTACTGGGACGAAAATCGGCAGCGACCAACCAGACGTGACGTCATGCTCAAAATCCCGGTGGAGGGGGATTCGGGGGTGTGAATACTTTCGTGACATGACGTCACTAGTGGGGGACACCTCCCCCTCGCGTCTCACGCCGAGTTAACGAGTGGTGACGTCAGAGAGCGAGATCAGGGTCAGAGTTCAAGTTTATTTAGATTTCATTTCTATGGCTCCCTCTCTTGAACAGAGACCCATTGGGTGAATGAGCTCAACAACGTGAACATTATTGTGCGTGTGAACACTGTGTACATTGTGTGTGTGTGTACATTGTGTGTGTACACTGTGTGTGTACATTGTGTGAGTGCACTGTGTGTGTACACTGTGAACATTGTGTGTACACTGTGTTGGCGCAGTCAGGGGCACAGGTGGTGCAATGGCCAGTCCTCCCAGTCGACCCATGACACCTAGGTCTGCCCCGTGCACATCGCCTGGCACAAGCGCCGTGGTGACGTCACCATCACTTAGTGGCGAATGGCGGTTGTTGTTCTTGTTACCGTGTGTGGACAGTTTGTATACTGTGTGGGTAAACTGTACGCTGTGTGTACATGGTGTGTGTACACCTTGTGGGTACACTGCCTGTGTGTACACTGTGGGTGGTCCGAATCAGTCGGGCGGCATTATCATTTCATCAGCTGCGCTATGCTGTGTGGAAGCTACCTGGTCTGTCGCTCCGGTTCTTCTCGGCTACAGTAATGCCCTCCCTTCTGTTGACATGTGAAACGTGGACCCCTCTAAATGGAACATCTGCGCTAGTTAGAAACATTCAGGCTGTCATGCCTACACTCAGATTGAGGGAAGCCAAGTGGTCGCACATTCTCTATTTATTGCAGAGGTCCAAGGTTCAAATCCGACAGGCACGCATGGCTACTCCAGTAACATTGAACAAAATAAGCACCGTCTACTTAACAGTGGATGTAAAACATACTATTGTCATTCTAAATGCATAGGTAATTTCGCGTCATAGTAAATATTTGGTTAATTCCAAACATTATCCAGAAATTACATAATGGAGATTGCACATCAATCATCGCCCCCTACTGACAGACTCATGCCCACATGCAGGCTAGAGCAGGGTCACCTTATGCCACATAGAGGCAGCTGCCACTTGGGGGTGCTCACAGCAGCGCTCACACAGAAGCTTCGCTCAGAGCGCCGGCTGCCCTCGCCTACGTTCCCTCAGACCCACTCACTCGTCCGATCCGGGCAGGGGGATCAACCATCACCCGTCCGTCGACTCGTGAGGGTTGAGGCCGTGTCTTCACCTTTTTCCCAGAGCCCGAACTCCCGCTCCGTCCTCACACCCCCCCCCCCCCCCCCCTTATATCCTCCTCCCAATTATCTAGCTCCTCCCTTGTGTCTCTTTAGGGCCCCACAGGCTGGCGCCTGTTAGGCCATCAATCACTCCTTATCGCACGTCTCCAAGGCGACACCTCCGGTGCTAGCATACGACCCCGGACCGACCCCGTCTGCAACCGAATCTCTCGTTAAAGAGGTGACGGTTTGCACCTCGCGCACCTGCCTGCCCTCGGTTGCCCTCGCGCAGCAGTGCGCACAATAATTCTGCCCATTTGTTTTTATAAGTTTGACCTGGATGTAGAGCTGCGGCAAGGAAGTAGCCATACAATTTAATAAAACCCAGATGCAAAGGGAGGCTGAGACTGGGAAATCTCCACCAGGGCAAAGGCCGTCATAAACACGGACAAATAGCAGGGCACACGACCCCCATGAATGTGTAGGGGTTGTGGCAAGGGAACACACAGTCACATCATAGTGACTACAACCACGTCAGCCCCGCCCCTCAGTGGTGTATGGGTATAAAGGGGGGAGGGGGGGGGGGCAGAGAGCTCGGGGCATAGTATTGGGGCCAAGAGTGAAGAACCAGTGAAGAAGGAAGGCCGGCTAGATAGACCCTGGGACTCCCCTGACCGCTGCCCTTTTGAGGACTGGCAGGGTAAGCCAGTGGTGCGGCCCCAGAGCCTCAGAGCCGGAGCCCTTTTAAGGGTCGGTCTGGTTGGTGGGGTGCCGTGACCTGTGCCATGACCAGGGCCAGGTCAGATAGCCTCCTCTAGCGCCTGTAGCGGAGGAACTGGGAGCATAGTGGTTAGGCTAGATAGCCTCGAGGGTGTCCCAGTGTGTATACGGGTGGAGGGGCAGTTACCCCTTCTCAGTGTAACTCTGCCAAAGTTGAATAAACAGTGCTGCCTCTACTCCACCATCTCCGTGTCCCGTGAACCCACTACAACTGGTGTCAGAAGTGGTCTTTGTAATGGACAGACAAACCGCTCGCTAGAGCGTGGGGAGGAAGACGACTCAGCTGGGACATCACCAGCGGACTTGGCCGACGACCCCGGGATGCCACAGGCGACCCAACAGCCGCCGCAGCTAGAGGAGTGGCCGCCGTTAGGGGACGGGTTACGGGCGGCTCACTCCTGTTTTGCGGAGCTGCTGTATGCCGCGGCATCCACGCTTGAAGAAATTAACCGCGCGGGGCTGGGGGTACCGATACAGCGTGGCGAAGAATGCCGGTCAACGGCCGTTCCCGCCAGCACACAGCCGCCAGAATTTGGATTTGCCGTCATGGCGGTGTCTACTACTGAGATTGGAGCGCCGGAGCACCACGTGGACGGCGAGGGCCAATCACCGGCCGCGGCGTCATCACCAGTGGACGTTCGCCACCAGGACCAATCGGCAGGCGGAACGTCATCAACGATGGACGAGCACTGCCGACTACAATCACGAGACGCCGCGTCATCAACTGTGCGACCGCCGATAGGGACCGCCATCCCCTCCAATGATGACAAAAAAGGGCGGGAATAGGCAGCGGCTGTTGGAAACGGAGCCATCATTCCAACAGGGCTTGCCTATTTTGAAAGAATTTGTGTCAGACGGTGGCGACTAGGGAGCCTTTGAGCGTCGCTTCCTCGCCCATCAAGAGATGGCCGGGTGGACGGACGAGGCGCTGCATGCCTTGCCGGCCACGTTGGATGATGACGCTCTCGCCACCCTCAACACGTCTCCCAAGTTGGCGCGTGCTACACTGCAATCGGCGCTCCGACTCCTCGCTACTGTCTACGGGCTACCATCGGAATGTCGCCAACTGTTTCACGAGTGGCGCAGGGGTCAGAAAGAGTCGCCGCTTGCGTACCGCACGGCTCTCCTGGCACTTGCAAAAGCGGCTTTCCCGTGCATGGACTGCGAGGGGGTGGACGCGATGGTCACAGAAAAACTTCTGGCGCTGGCTCAAGAATTGCAGATCATTGTCCTCGCACAGACGATGGGGACATATGTTCCTTGCGGGCAGCGAGGAACATACACGCACATCTGCTGTCACAACGACGACCACCTCTCGTCGCCAGCGGTGCTGCTGCGGTGTGCGGTGGGACATCAACCATCCCCTCATCCGAGGAGATTTTCGCTGCAGGTCGCCCTGCAGAGTGGAGGTCCGGAGGGGGGCCGGCTCGAACGACATCGAGCCATCGGGAGCAACCCCAGACGGCGGGTGCACTCGTCACCTGCTACAACTGCGGCCTCAAGGGCCACGTGGCTTCGGGATGCTGGGCCCCACGACAACGCCCGCCGGGACCCCGGCCGGACGACACCCCAGCCCACAAGCCTCCACATCAAACTCTGGCAAGTCGCGGCACCCCACATGCTCGGCCTGTGCACACAACTGTCACTATCTCACGCACTTCGATGTACCGATCTCGTGGTACGGCCGCCGGTTCGTCGGTTTGCGGCGGGGTCGAGAGTACACAAAATCCGTGATCTAATCCCATCTGTGAAGGATGTCATTCCTGACATGCAATATCCTGGAGTCTACAAACTAAGTTGCACCTGTGGTGGGTGTTACATTGGGGAAACGAAACGACATATCTCGGACCGTGTTCGCGAGCACAAGTCGGATCTGAAACATGGCAGAACCAATACCTTCGCTGTGGCTGACCATTGTTATAAGGCTGTGGGCTCTCATGATATTGATTTTCCGAGACCAAGGTACTCCGCAAACCTTCGGGCTACTATCAATGGTTTGTTCATGAAGCCATCCAGATATATAAACATAGATATAACTTCAACCGAGAAGATGGATACAAATTGAGCAATCATTGGAAGGATGTTATTAACCAGGTACACCTTAACTGCTTCATGGTGTTGCCTTCATATCTGCATCTCCAGTTTCTTCAGCCTCCCACTCCCAGCCCCGCTCACTTTTGCCTTGCTCGTTTCCTAATCCCTCTAGCAGCACCCCACTCCCCCTACCCCACACCCCCCTCTATCTCTCCTCACTGGCTCCTCCCCCCTCTCTTACCTATATAGCCTCTTGTCACAGGAGTCCATTTTGCCCACTTCAGTAATTGTTTCTTGCTGTGGTTGTCCCACCTGATGACGGATGCTTGTGTTGCGCCCGAAACATCGTGATGTAATTTATTTTATACCTACAAGATTTTACCGAAAGTAACCAATGAGGGTTAATTGCACGGATAAATGAGTAGGACATTTCCAGGAGTACTGGAATGACAATTCCTAGCATAAGAGTTTGCATATTAGAGAGTTTTGTTTTGAGATATTAAAGTTGCTTAACGCAGCAGAGTCTGAGTGTCCCTTCCTAAGTTCATGCGTAATAATCATAATTAAAAGAACTGTGTCCTGTGGTGAGATCTGAATTTTGAGACCTGACAAACACACTAAAACATAATAGTAAAAGTTCAAGTGAGAATCACTGTATTATATTATTTGGGTCTTTCGGTAGAGACACTTTGATAAGTTCAACGAGAATAACAAAAAACCTATCTACATGACTTACCGAGAGACCCAAAGAACATTAATTCCTGCAATCACGATAGCTTTAAGTCACGATTGATAATACCCAGGCAAGGAAGCAGAGCCGAATTAGCATAAATACATGATCAATTTTTTTACAAAAATTACGCATTTTCAGTTTAAATTAAATTTTTATTCTTTTTCAAGACCTAATATATACAACACTTGGGAGCTTATTGGCTCTTGCTCCTGGTTAATCATCTAGCCGAACCCACAGACTCCACAAATACTGGTAGCTCTTACTCTGCAGGTTGAACCCAGGAATTGAGTGTTCGACTTCACGTTCTTTTCATTAAAGGCCTGTGACAAAGGTGAATCTATTGGTGCTTTATTGTCTCAAGCTTAAACATCTACCAGGTCTCCATTTGACTTTGTATTGTCTAAGAAGTCCACCCACACCTCCACTTCCACAAACTGCTGGGAGTTGCCTCGCTCTGCCTCACAGTCAGAATTCTCCTCCTGCTTCACGTTGCCTCCATCGATGTGAATGTCCCATTTTGGAGTTGAATCTTCATCTTCACATTTTACCTTCACTTCTTCGCTCTTCACCATCACTTCCTCACATTTCACCTTCGCCTCTTCACATTTCACCTTGATACCTTCAAAAGTGTCCAAGCTGGGATTTAGTTCTGGTTTCATGGGGGATGGGCTCAATGCAGCACTTGGACTTTCACAAGCCGATTTCAGACTCCACTCCTTGGGGATGTTATGATGATTGTGTGTCCTCTGGTGTGTTTTAAGATTTGATAAACCTGCAAACGCCTTCCCGCACACAGTGCACCTGAAGGGTTTCTCTCCCGTATGTGTTCTCTGGTGTAGTTTAAGATGTGATGACTCAGCAAACGCTTTCCCGCACAGAGTGCACGTGAAGAGTTTCTCTCCTGTGTGTGTTCTCTGGTGGCAATTAAGACCTGATAACCATGCAAATGCCTTCTCACAGACAGTGCACTTGAAAGGTTTCTCTTTTGTGTGTGTTCTCTGGTGTTGTTTAAGATGTGATGACACTGCAAACGCCTTCCCGCACAAAGTACACCTGAAGGGTTTCTCTCCCGTGTGTGTTCTCTGGTGCAATACAAGACCAGATGACTGTGAAAACGCCTTCCCACACACACTGCACTTGAAGGGTTTCTCTCCTGTGTGTGTTCTCTGGTGTTTTTTAAGAGCAGATGAATCTGAAAATGCCTTCCCACACACACTGCACTTGAAGGGTTTCTCTCCCGTGTGTGTTCTCTGGTGTATTTGAAGATGTGGTGATTGTGCAAACGCCTTCCCACACAGAGTGCACCTGAAGGGTTTCTCTCCCGTGTGTGTTCTCTGGTGGCTCTGAAGAACTGATGGCCATGCAAATCCCTTTTCACACAAAGTGCACTTGAAGGGTTTCTCTCCTGTGTGAGTTCTCTGGTGCTGTGTCAAGCGTACAGGACGATCCGTGCTATATGCACACTGGTCACATTGTTTCCTTTTTGCACCGAGCTGTGCTGAGCGCCTTTGCTCCATCAGAACTATTCTGCAGAGGAAGTGACAGCTGCAGACAGAAAAAAGAGAATATCCACACCATCTACGTCAGTACCGAGGCACAGAGGAATGCATATATACACAGTGACACATGACTAACACGTCTATACTAATTCATATAATCATGACATAGTGAAAAAGATTCCCCAATTCATCACACAGGCTGTTATGACAATTAGAGTGCTAATGGTCATAAATATGCTTGGAAGCCCAAGTACCTTCAAAATGAATGTTAACTCAAAACTACAAGCATACAATTTTGGTTGTCTGGCTAGAAAATGAATATTTATGAAAGCTAAATTCAGCTAACAAAGCTAAGGGTGTTGAAACTAATACTATTTTTATTATGCAGAAATGCATAAATTAATGTTCAATCGCAACTTAGAGGTGTGAAGCCAGGCTCAGATTTCCTTGAATGCTGGGATGAACAGATCTAACTTCAGCTGCATATGTGCTGTGTTATTTCCTGTTTCCATTCCTATAAAAAGTTCCAGAGGAAAACAAAAATAAACTATTGTTTTGATTTAACCTCCGTGTTCAATAGAGTTAATATACTTTACTGCAAATACAAACTTGACACTGTCACACACTGGCATAGTAAAAAGGTAGTGGTGTCTTCAAAACCATGCTTGGCCACCTTCATATGCTCAGTATTAATGCTTCCCCACAAGAAGTTACGTTTTCACTTATCAATCACGTTTGTTGTCGGATATAATCAAACTATAATTATTGAGTTTATAATACAGTGATAATACTATGTAACACAATTTTAGTTCCTGGGTACAAAGTGTTATTTTTTAATTGCTTATGCCTAAAAAGTATAGAAAATCGCTATTATTCCCCACAAACTTTGCTTTTGTGACCAGGACTTTATGTAAACAAAAATACACAAATTCGCCCGTTTTATAATTGAAAATAGGTGCATTTAAAAATATCAGCGTCCTGGTCAAAAAAGCAAAGTTTGTGGGGAATAGCATTTTCTGTACTTTTGAGGCATAGGCAATTAGGAAATACCGCTACCCAGGAACAAACATGTTTTTTGTTACACAGTGTAATAACTGCGCCACCACTCCCCACATAGATAAACTCTTACAGATGTAGTGACATCGTGGGGTGTCACTGTGTAGTGCCGGCCCTAGAGAGGCACGGCGTGCGGTGTAACAAACTACGCGGATACCACTCTGGTGTGGGTGTAGTACCGGCCCTAGAGGGGTTCGGTGAGCGCTGACTGATAGCGCTAGATGGCACCACGTTTGGCGTGCAGTGCCATCCCTACAGGATAAGGTGTGGGAGTGCCGGCCGTAGGAATGAGGTTACTAAAGGCCATGGCACTCTGGTTGATTCGAGGACACGTGACAAGCTAAGTCTACAAAGGGGCCCAAAGTGGGGGCTAGGGGTGGTCACGTGGTCGGGGTCCAGATACTGCTCGAGGATTCTGGAAGGTGGTCGTGGCCAAGGGCGGAGCCAGCCACGCCGCAGAGAATATAAGACGGGTCCCTCAGAGGGACCGGCGTTGTTGTTCAACCTGAAGAAACCTTCGTCTACGTTACACCAAGTCTCCAACACGTGGAACTGGACTAGCTAGTTACGTTGTAATTAGTGCAGTTAGCCTGGTGGTCACCACCATAGGTTGTTATTCTGTTAAGGGGCAGTTACCCCGTGTGTTGGTGTTAAATAAATGTGTTGCCTCCAAGTGTACGGCTGCGACTCAGTTGAACTTACTACACATACATTTCACGTGACTGTCATGTGTGGATCACTTGTCAGATCATGGGAATGATCCAGGTGTGAAGGGATGGACTGAGATGATTGACAGATGCACCAGCTGTGCTTCCCACTGTCTTGCTGCATTTTAGGCACCCAGAGTTCCACCCATTCATGTGAGCGTTGCTACTCCGACCTCGTTGTTGCAGAGCAAATACCTCCAACTGCCCTGCAGCATATGTCACGGGCCTCCTCCACAGAGGCCGATCTTGACACTCCTGGTACCAGTCATCAGCAGGCCTGATCACCTCCACATCCTCCAATCTCTTCTCTAGCCAATGCCATGCCTGTTTAGCCCGTAAGATCTGGACTAACAGAAGATGCTTGAGCATGCTGTCTTTATGTGGGATTCATGACCCAACCAATGCAGCCTCACCTGTCAAAGAGACTCATTGATTATATTCTGTACTGATATTTTAGGTATCTGTAAGGTTTTAATACAATCTTGTTTGGTTCAATAGAGGGGATCAGAGGCAAGCCAGTCTTAATTATAAGCCAGAACAGGCGGTCCTTTAAGTAAGTTAATATTTTGCATCCATAGAGAAAGGAGTAACATCTGTGGCCAAGAAGACTCACAGCTTTGTTCGTTCATTTATTTCTAAATCCTCTTGTCTTCATGACGGTTGTGGTGGCAGTACATTGAGTAGGGCAGTCCAGACCTCCCTTTCCCTGGCGACAGACTCTAGCTTATCCTGGGGAATTCCCAGGCGTTCCCAAGCCAGCCAAGCGACATATTCCCACCAGCATGTCCAAGGGCCGGGCCCCGGGGACTTACTCCAGTGGGACGTGCCCGGGAGAGCTCCAGGGGCAGTCTATTGGGGGGCCTCCTCACAGATATTGTATATTGATATCACTCATGGAACGAGGCCTGGTGGCTAGGTGACCCATGTAATCCATATGGGCCCAGCCTGTAATGGCTACGTGGCACCGTCCTGTGCGCCCACCATCCACAGGACGAAGGGTGAGAGGCGGATACAATGCCAGTATGGCAGGGAGAGGGATGGTCTCAAACAGACGAGACCTTGGCGATGGACACTCACAGCTTTCTATGAAGCAAAAGCCCAGGCAGCTGACACACAATGTTACACAGTCTAATGAAAGAATGTTGCTCGACGAATTTTAAGTGAGACTTTGGCTGCCAAACCAGAGCTAGTCGTGAACACATAAACCAGGTATGGGAGCTCCTCCACCACTTGTAGAACTGCCTGATTACTCATGGAGAGTTGAGCAGGTACAGTGTTGTGTGACATGAAATTCCCAGGTAGGTTATTTACTTTTGGGGAACATACGAAAGGCCCCATTTCATGATGAAATTATCCAGGCACAGAACAAGATACTCTAACCCAATCTCATTGAGTAGCCATTGCCAGATCATCACCAGATGTAACATGGCTCACCAGCAGGGAACGATCACTTAACTATAACCAGGCATTTATTAGCATATCATTGTAACCGTAACAAATGCAATTTATTTAAATGGCCATTGTGAGATTCTCAAACTACGTAATTATTGAAGATGCTATGTAACATAATGCATAGGGCCAGAGTGAATTTCTCTCACAAGCCAATCCTCAAAGAATGTGGGCAGAGGCAGAGACATCGAAAACAAACAACCCAAAGACCCTTTATGATACTATAGGCATTAATTATCAAAATGCAGAAATCTAGTATCCGCTAAAAATCCATACTCCTCTGCTGTAGTCGATCGACAGAAATAAATTATCCCCTTGAATATCGGAGGTTACGTTCTTGGAAATTGCTGAGCGAAAGCTAAAAGTGTGATATCCAATACTTACGCCTTACCCAAGTAATGGCGTTAGGAAAACATTAACTAAAATTCACATCATAATTAAAACAAGTATTGTAGTGCATTCCAAATAAACTAAAAACGAAACAATTCAAATAAAAATTGAGAAACCATATACAAAAAAATATTTGAAGACTAAAAATAGTATAAAGCTATTTAAATACAGACTTTGCGCATGTGTTAATTATTGTGAACAAAATTCTGCCAACACCTTGAAACCTACACACCCTAAACATTCAAATCATACTCACAGGTGAGTTAGTGTTTTTTTCGCACAATTTTCAGCTTACCCACTCGCCTTCAAAACCTCCAACCCCCCACCGTTCCTCATCCCCCCCCCCCTCTATTTATCTCGCCATGTGTTAAAGCCCAGGGCACTCACTATTTCCGGTTAGCCACACACGCAAACACATTATGACATTTCATGTACTGCAATTCCAAGCACTCACCATGAACATAAGTGTCTGCACTGCAATATTTGTTTTCATATTTACTATGTTATCCTTCCCTATGATCAGCCCTGCGTTTTTGCTGCCAAATTATAGCACTTCCAGCTCCTTACTGTCCTCTATGCACATGCACGGCTAACCTCTAACACACACTGCAATATTTATTTTAAAAAGACATGTAATATTCTAAAATACCTACATCTATGTACCAGGACTACCGACCTCCTCCTACACAATATAGCCACTATACAACAGCTACAACTAAATACATCAAGTCTAGATCGCGTGGTAAAGAATAAAAAGCATGCACACACGCACACACACACACTCGCGTTAAAATAATTTTGTGTATATGCATCACCACACACATACTATGCATACCCACTTCAAGCACCACAAACAATTACTCCCTCCAACAACTTACATCCTTATACTTTATTCCTTTGCAGCTATGTCTTCACATTCCTACAGCGATTACACAACTTAACACGTAGGCTTTCGCGACCAATATTATTCATAATAAAGGTTTTTGGGTTAGATCGCGTTTATTTATAAATGTGTCGTAACCCTCCACCACCCGACACGGCCAATCAGCAAAAAAAAAGTGTCACGTTGACAAAAGACAAATAATTCACTACTGTCTTTTGTCAACGTGACACTTTTTTTTTGCTGATTGGCCGTGTCGTGTGGTGGAGGGTTACGACACATTTATAAATAAACGCGATCTAACCCAAAAACCTTTATTATGGATTACACAACTATCATTTTATTAACAATCTCACCACAGCATCCACTCACACAATCATTATTTATTATTATTTTCTGCTTACTAACGTTTACCTCCACCTATGTTCCTTGCGGAAAATGTGCGCTTCTCTTCACAAAAGCGGATTACAATAATTGATGCCATTCGTACAAGTGCTGCGATGGCTGCACCTATTGAAGACACTCCTGAACACCAAGAAGCAAGACAGCATGCTGCCAGTGCTGCTATGCCTGCACCTACAGCGAATGCATCTCATCAACAGCAATAAGCTACACAGAAAACTAACACAGCACAAATGGCTGCTACCACAGCTAATCAAACTTCAGTCCGCCAACAAGCACGGCAGCTTGCAAACAGTACTACAATTGCTGCAACCAGGTGCCTACCCTGGAGCCAAAAGGATAAGTACTTCTGATCTATTAGTTGCAATTAGTTCCATGTCTACTTCTTACAGCTACTGCCATGCAATGACATGGGCTATGCTGCAACAGTACCATGGTTCAGCTGCCTATACCGAGCCTATTCATGTATTGATACCTGACAAGCCATTTCCGAAACAATATAAGATAGAACTCATGGTTCCAAATTACATGTTTTGGCACCGACCCACTCATCCTAACATCTGGCTACATGCCCACATTTCAAGTGCAGGGCCAGGTACGTAATCGCATTGGCAGTCTGCTGCAACTACCTAATGACCTACCTACATTACCAGAGATTTACTTGCATGTCTGACAATACTTGACAGGCTCACCAGCATTGCAAAAATGTCACCACCAAGATGCAAGTTCTATTGCAAGACATGCTCCATAAGGAAAACTCTTACATTCAGTTTCAAGTGTGCCATGGAGAAGATGACTTCAGAGTACAATGTTGTTACTCATGCAGACTAAACTCCACATGGTCAACATGAGTGCTGCTTAAATGCACTCGCATCTAAAGTCGGTGTCATTCTGACTGCTGAACATGGCACTCGAGGCATCGCCTTGCAACTGAGGAACAATACCCTACACAGAAATGAAACACACCGATCCTATGATGCTCTTCAATGTCTACTGATTTTCTGGCAAGGTGATGATGGCTACAATTTCCTACTTCGCCAAACTGACCCAGCAACAGGCTTGCCAACACAAAAGATTTCCGCCATGGACTGCTTTGCCTTCAGAATCATGGTGCGAAACGGCAACTTCAATCTCTTCTTGAGATGCAAAGAGCTCTTCCACCAATTTTCTGTCGACATGTATGCCAAAATGGAAGCTTCATTCGATTAAACCCACCAGATGGCAAAACATCCAACATTGTCTATTCAGAAGCTCTCCCAAGGGCAACGCATTTAAAAGCCGTCCTCATTATGAAACAAACAAGCCCTGAGATTGAATAACACAACAAAAAACATAATATACACACATTTACCGACTTCATTGGCAGAATTCAATAATTGTGATTAAGCCAGCATGGCAAGACATTACTCTTAATGTTTTATTACTGAGACCTGAGCTAAGCCGGGTAACTTAGTTATTACTGGATAAATACTATACTTCCGATTAAGTTTGTGCGTGAGTGGGGAGCGGTAGTGCAACATTTAGCGTACTGCGCTATAAACCCAGCAAGACGATTTATATTCCCACAGAGCCAAGCCACAGCATTTGACTGTCGCTTGATGAAGCTGGTTGTAATTACTGTCAAAACGTTATACTCAAGATTGTAAATGTTGTGGCTTGGCTCTCCAACACACTGATGTGCTGTACTGGTGACGCATGGCCACATTCTGTTCACGTAACCTCTTACTAATTGGCTGTGTTGAGTGGTGGTGGTGTTAACGGAACATTTATTATTAACGCGATCTAACACAAACAAACCTCTATTATGGCTGTATATTTGGAGTTTGCGCGTCTCTCTCTCCGTGGTCGCGTGGATTTTCCTCCGGATCCTGCGGTTTTCCCCTGCACATTTAGAGTCAACATCACCACGCGTTTAGAGTATTTGACCGACAAACATTTCCACAAGTTGATAAGCCCACTGTGAAGCTCAAGTGGGCTATGCCTGCTATAATAAAAACGTAGAAATATTTAAAATAAAACAAAGTTTCAAAGTAGTGAGCCAGGTGAAGACAAATTAAACTTAAGCAGAGAACTTATGCAATCAGGCGAGGGCAGGAGGCAAGGCCCTGCGCTGTAATGTTCCAACCTGGACATCGATTCCATACTCGCTGCTACTCAAGTGACATCCCTACGAGAGGGAGAAGGAGCGAGGCTCTTCCTGGGTCCACAACAACAACCACCACAACAACAACCACCACCACCACAACAACAACAACAACCACCACCACGATGTAAACTTCTCACCTCGGATCTCAGTGAGCGCACGAGCAGCAGCTAAATGGTAACTCGTGACGTCATGCGGCAGCAAGTGACATGACGTCACTTGCGGGGTTCACACAATCCCCGCCCCCAACGAGCAGCAGGGTAACTGAACAGATTATATTTTTGATTTAAAGCTTTCGTGACTGCAGGGATTCATATTCTTAGCTCTTTCGGTAAAGCCACGTTGAAGGGAAACAATAAAATAATAAAATATACTCCCTCCAACAACTTGTAAGCCATCTGGCTACCATGAGAGATTCGTTCATGAGGCTATCCACATATACAAGCACAGAGACAATTTCAACCGAGAAGATGGATTCTGGCTTAGCAATCATTGGAAAGATTTGATTAACCATTTCAGGTCTTAATTGATTGTTCACGCTTACAGTGGATTTCAGACAGCATACATTAATTTTTCGTCTCCCCCCTCCTCTTTTCAGAACATAGATGGACTCGTCCTTCTAAACAAACTGCCAAATCGCCGCGCGTGGCGCTGACGTTTTTTAAATAAATAAATACACCCTTTAAAAATAAAATAATTAATGCAAACCGACACACCTGATGACGACCGTTTGTGTTATGGTCGAAACGTGAGAATTTTTATTGTTTTATATATATTTTTTATTATTTTATTGTTTTCCTTCAACGTGACTTTACCGAAAGAGCTAAGATTATGAATAGATTATGTTAATGAGCGGGGTCCATGTCAGGTGATGGGGCTTGGCTGCTGAACCCGTCGCAATGAACTCGCGACGGTATTTATGAATAAATTATGTTAATGAGCCGTCAAAAACTGATTGTAGCTTTGCTCAAATAAGCATTTTGCTGGAACGAAAATCGGCAGCGACCAACCAGACGTGACGTCACGCTTAAAATCCCGGTGGAGGGGGATTCGGGGGTCTGAATACCTTCGTGACATGACGTCACTTTTGGGGGACACCTCCCCCTCGCGTCTCACGCCGAGTTAACGAGTGGTGACGTCAGAAAGCGAGATTCCATTTCTATGGCTCCCTCCCTTGAACAGACCCCTTGGGTGCGTGAACATTGTGTGTGTGTACACTGTGTGTACTGTGTGTACATTGTGTGTGTGTACACTGTGTTGGCGCAGTCGGGGGCACAGGTGGTGCATTGGCCAGTCCTCTCAGTCGACCCATGACACCTGGGTCTGCCCCGTGCACATTGCCTGGCACAAGCGCCGTGGTGACGTCACCGCCACTTAGTGACCAATGGCGGTTGTTGTTCTTGTTACCGTGTGTGTATACACTGTGCGTGGACACTGTATACTGTACGCTGTGTTGTTGTATATGCCGGGTATTGAAAAATTTGATTAAAATAATAAAAATTTAATGAAATTTGGGAATATGCGTAATTGTCCGAAATTATGTTAATTTGTGTAACTATGTGCATAATTTATGCTAAATAGAGAGGCGTAATTGTATTAAGTTATGCAATTGCATGAGATTATGCTAATGATACCCATTATGATAATTAGGCCCTGCCTCGCTGACGAGGGTAGTATTCTCAATCGGGATCGTACAATTCATTGTATGAAGTTACGCAGGTGTGCTGTAAGTATGCTAGATTTAGCTCGGCTTTGTTGTCTAGGTTCGTATTATCAATCGGTATAATACAATTATTCTCGCTTTAACATTTACTGATTATGTCTTAGTGTTTTTATATCAGGTCTCCAAATTCAAATCTCACCGCAGGATACAGTTCTTATAATTAAGATTATTACGCATGAACTTAGGAAGGCACCACTCAGACACTTCTGGGTTAAGCAATTTTAATTTCTAAACAAAAACATAACACTCTAATATGCGAACTCTTATGCTTGGAATTATCAACACAGTACTCCTGGAGATGTTCTCCTCATCGATCCATACATTTAACCCTCAATGATCACGTTTGTTAAACTGGCTAATAGAATAATTTATTCATTCCTTAGAGTAACGCGCTCATATACGGTGATAGGAAAAAGTCCTTAAAAATTCATGCAACGATAGTCATACGAAGGGCAATAAAGAAGCATGTCCCAAAGGCAAAAGTATAAGGCAATGAATTCATTGGGAAGATTATGTAATTACGAAATGTCTTGGAACAATGGTGTGCGACAGTGTGCCTGCTTCAGCAAATGCTTATCAATTGGCTGAGGCTTCAATTAATTCGCGGGCAAGATTCTGTGATCAAAATCACGATTTCAACACAATATTCTCCCTGTGAGTGTGTAGATTCGTAACGTAGGTTTATAAAAGTTTAGTTTCATCAATGAATTCATTGGTAATAGTTATGCAATTAAAAGAGAAAAAAATAACGACTAAAATACTTCGAAATGACTGTGTCCACGTAACTCAATGGGACGAAATGTTCTTCGTTATCAGCTAATAGTTGACACACTTATCACGAGTCTTCTTGTACGTGTTAATACGTGAGTGTTGTTGATCTTCTTGCGTTAAGCAAACGCCGAGGTTGGGCATCCCTTGTATCAAATGTGTTTGTCCCCTGTGGAGCGGTGAGGGTGTGAGGTTGGACGAGTCTTACAACGGCTTCGTTGCTTTTTCTTGCTCGGGGCGTCGGCTAAGCTGCCCGTCCGCTGGTAGATACAGGCTCTTTCCACTGCTGGAGGAGCTGCGTCGCCACGTTGCTTGTCCTTGAAGACGCTCGATCACGCTCGCCGCTGGTCCGCTGGCAGCAGCAGGCTCCTTCCACTGCTGTAGGAGCTGCGCCGCACGCGCTCCCTCCTGCCCCGTGCTCTTTGTCGATGCCCGATTGCGCGTGCAGTTCGATCGCTGGTGGCAGACACCCTTGCTCGGTGGAGCTGCTGGTGGGAGCAGGCACTCAGGATAGAATGACTTTGAGCGATATTTCTTCTGTCAGCTCTAAACTCGTGTTCGGTGACACGTCGCTACTCGGCAAGTCTCCCCATCCCTGGTTGATTGCAGAGTCTCACCCCGGAGATTGCCGCCCTCTTGTGTCGCTCGCCGAGCTGTCCCTGGCCGAGCTGTCCCTCGTCGAGCTCCAAATTGTGTCGTGTTGCTGTTTATATCCGAACAATCTCCCCTCTGCATGTCTCTTGCGAGAGAAAAAAAAACAGATGCTTATTTTGTCATGCTCTCCCCCCGCGACCGCGCCTGATCGCCCCCCAATCTTCGCTTGGTGACCCCGGGCGGGCTGCTTTACATCAAATTGATGTTTGTTTGCACTCCCAACCCCTCTCGTGGCGTTTGCCAAGGGAGGGAACGCACCTTTCATCCGTATTTATGGCTTCCATTTGTTTGTGTCGAATTGTTGGAAGACAAAGGCGGCCAGGGAGGCTCTGATTTCATGGAATACATATTATGTGGTCTTGTGTGTTTGACCTATTTTCTTGTACTTCTAATGAGTTACCCTAGGTCTAATCTCCCGTGATAATTATTTGGTTTATGTTTAACCAAGATTTGTAATGTCATTAGATGTTACCTCCGGTATTTCAAGGGTTTTATTACGTTTTGCTCCCTGTCTGCATCCAGGGATCCGTGCTTTTTATTTTCGAGGTCCGAGATATAGCTTAGTCTGGACTTAAGTTTTTGTGATTGCAGGAACTCAGGTACTTTGGTTCTCTTGGTAAAGTCACGTAGATAGAAAGATACAATAAGAAATAATATAAGGAATACTGCAGTCTATAATGTCGACTTATTCTTATAGCCAAGCTTCAACTGTTTCCATACGAAAAAATATCAGTTATAATGTCCGTTTGCCCTGTGCTCTGTGTCCATGCCTGTGATTCTGGATATTTGTTTGTGAACTGTCCAAAGCGCCAAGCAGGTCATGGCATGCGGTCCTTTGGCAATCTGGAGATTTTGAAGATCGTCGCTAACCTCATTTGCCCCGGAGTTTATTATTTAATGGCCTTTTACGACCTCCAGATGCTTGGTGCTTGTGGAAGGTAGCGGGTTTGAGGGTGTTTTATTTTATCGATTATAAAAAATATTCTTAGCTCTTTCGGTAAAGTCACGTTGAAGGGAAACAACAAAATAACAAAATATATATAAAACAATATATTTTATCATTTTATTGTTTCCCTTCAACGTGACTTTACCGAAAGAGCTAAGAATATGAATTACTGCAGTCACGAAAGCTTTAAATCAGGGGTCGGGAACCTTTTTGACTAAGAGAGCCATGAAAGCAAAAAATTTGGAAATTTATTTCAGTGAGAGCCATATAATATATTTTTAAAGTGAATTCAACTAAATGTCAGTATAATAAGCCTCTGAATTTATTCTTTTAAATAATGTTGTTATAACACTCACCATTAATGCGACTTCTGGTGCTGCATGGATTTGCTGATGTCTTTGTAGTCGGGTTGGTACTTGGTGAGGTTAAGCTTCATGCAAGCGTTGAGGCTTTCATCCGTTAAACGTGATCGTAGGTTGGACTTGATGTTTTTAAGATGTGAGAATGACTGCTCACATGCATACGTAGATCCAAACATGGTCAATACAGCAATACTCACACGCTGCAGTGTGTGGTATGTGACAGGAAGCGCGTTCCAAGTTTTGAGAATCAGCTGGTCTTCGGGTTGGAGTTTTTTCATTTCTGTCCACATGTGCTTGCTCGCCAACTCCGCTTTCTGTCATGTGATTCTTTCCAAATCTTCATTCAGTGACTTGAACTTATTCACCCACATGTCTGAGGCCTTCAGGTCAGCCACTTCTGCTTCAAAATCTCTGACTGAGACACCAGGGATGTAATTCAGGTCGGCTGTGTTCAGTGAACACTCGTTTGGATGGGTGATGAACTTAAAAAGACGAGTGTGCTCACGAAATTCTCCAAAGCGTGCTTTGAAGGACTGTAGGAGACTGGATGTGCAGCCAGCTAGCTGGTGGAGATCAAGGTTTTGAATGGGCTCACTTGCTGTGCATGCATCTTTAAATTGGCTCAGTTTTTCAAAATGTAGTAAACGACCTGTTTCAAGATCCGTGATGAAAAGCTCCAGCTTGTTTTCAAAAGCAAATACAGCTTGTTGAAGGGATAACACTGTATTTCCAATGCCTTGCATTTTCACGTTGAGCTGGTTCAGATGTTCAGTCAGATCTACGAGATAGTAAAACTTGAGGAGCCACTCGGTGTCGGCTAGCTCAGGATGCCCGACGCCTTTCATTTCAAGGAAAGTCCGGATTTCGTTCAGGCAAGCCGCAAAACGGCTAAGCACCTTCCCTCTTGACAACCAACGCACATTGCTGTGCAAAAGCAGACCAGGATAGTTATTTACAACTTCATCCAGCAGTGTTTTAAACTGGCGATCATTTAAGGCTCGGGCAACAATAAAGTTGATCACACGAATGACCAGCGACATCACTTCGCCAAACTGCCTGTCACACATCTGAGCACAAAGTGCCTCCTGGTGTATAATGCAATGGAAACTTAGGATGGGTCTATTTTCATGTTCACGGAGAAGCGCCACAAATCCTTTGTTTTTCCCCACCATACACGGAGCACCATCAGTACACACTGAGAGAAGTTTATCCATAGGTAGACTTTTTTCTTGAGCAAACTCCATGAAAGACTTGAATAAATCCTCACCTCTTGTGGACCCTTTTAATGGCAGAACAGCAAGACTTTCTTCGCGCAGTGTGTCACCAACAGCATATCTTGCAATCACGCTGAACTGCGACAAATGGCTCACGTCTGTTGACTCATCCAAAGCCAGAGAAAAGAACGGCGCTGCATTTATGTCCTTCACTTGCGTTTCCTCCACTTTGTTTGCCATCACGATGGTACGATCATGAACAGTTCTTGCCGACAGAGGCATGTCTTGTATCCGTTTATCTTGTCTTTGTTCGGAAGATCATCAAAAAGTTCATTGGCTACATCCAGCATGAACGTTTTAGCATACTCGCCATCTGTGAATGCTTTTCCGTTCCTCACTATTGCTAAAGAACCAGCAAAGCTAGCCGAATTATAGTCACCTTGCCGGGTCCATACGCGGAGTTGCTGCTGGCTAGCTTGCACCCTGCTCAGAAGCTCTTGGCACGCTTTCTTTCTGCTGTCTCCCGCAGGGTATTTTGATGCAAAGGTAGCGTGGCGCGTGTCGAAGTGCCGCTTTACATTCGACCGTTTCAACGATGTAATTTTGTCATTGCAAATTAGACACACCGCAGAACCCGCTCTCTCCACAAAGGCGAATTCTTCGGTCCATTCGTCCTGAAATGTACGATACTCGTCGTCTTTTTTTCTTTTCGCCATCTTCTTCGTCGAAGGGTTAGCTTTGAGCTAATGACCGAGCAGACGCAGTCTCAGACTGATTCAAAAGGGGGCGTTTACCTGTTTTACCCAGCAACGGCAAACGTAGGCCAGTATCATCCAATTAAAATAATGGACAATTGCTCCTGCAGCCCTGAACAGGACATGCGCAGTGAAAAATCGATGGATGGATTAAAACAAGTGAGAATATTTTGTTTTATCTGCGAGCCATATGCAATCATCAAAAGAGCCACATCTGGCTCGCGAGCCATAGGTTCCCGACCCCTGCTTTAAATCAAAATTTATTATAAAAAATGTCAGAATTATTTTTAATATTCATTTTTGGAAAAAAGGCCTATATATACAAGTGTACATGGTGTGTGTACACCTTGTGGGTACACTGCCTGTGTGTACACTGTGTGTGGGTGGTCCGAATCAGTTGGGCGGCATTATAATTTCATCAGCTGCGCTATGCTGTGTGGAAGCTACCTGGTCTGTCGCTCCGGTTCTTCTCGGCCACAGTAATGCCCTCCCGTCAATAGGCATGTGAAACGTGGACCCCTCTAAATGGAACATCTGTGCTAGTTAAACATTCAGGCTGTCATGCCTAAACTCAGATTGAGGGAAGCCAAGTGGTCGCACATTCTCTTATTGCAGAGGTTCAAGGTTCAAATCCGAAAGGTACGCATGGCTACTCCAGTAACATTAAACAAAATATGCACCGTCTGCTTAACAGTGATGTAAAACATACTATTATCATTCAAAACGCATAGGTCATTGCATGTTGGTGTCATGGTCAATATTTGGTTAATTCCAAACATCGAAAAATTACATAATGGAGATTGCACATCAATCATCGCCCCCTACTGACAGACTCATGCCCACATGCAGGCTTGAGCAGGGTCACCTTATGACACAGAGAGGCAGCTGCCACTTGGGGGTGCTCTTTGAGTGTTTGTGATGAGATATGAAACAAACCTGAGTTGGTGAGGCGATAAACGAAGCACCGTATCAATGCAAATATGAATATAATAGTGGAATCCTTGGGAGCTTATTGGTTCTTGCTCCTGGTTATTCATCTACCCAACCCACAGGTCAACAAATATTCGCTGCTCTTCCTCTGCAGGTTGAACCCAGGAATTGAGTGTTCGACTTCACGTTCTTTTCATTCAAGGCCTGTGATAAAGGTGAATCTATTAGCGCTTCATTGTCTCACGCTTAAACATCTACCGGGTCTCCAATTTACTTTGTATTGTCTAAGAAGTCCACCCACACCTCCACTTCCACAAACTGCTGGGAGTTGCCTCGCTCTGCCTCACAGTGAGAATTCTCCTCCTGCTTCACGTTGCCTCCATCGATGTGAAGGTCCCATTTTGGAGTTGAATCATCTTCACAGTTTACCGTAACTTTTTCGCTCTTCACCATCACTTCTTCACATTTCACCTTCGCCTCTTCACATTTCACCTTGATACCTTTAAAAGTGTCCAAGCTGGGATTTACTTCTGGTTCTGGTTTCATGAGGGATGGGCTCATTGCAGCACTTTGACTTTCACAAGCTGATTTCAGACTCCACTCCTTGTGGATCTTTTGATGCTTGTGTGTCCTCTGGTGTGTTTTAAGATCTGATGACCGTGCAAACGCCATCCCGCACGGAGTGCACCTGAAGGGTTTCTCTCCCGTGTGTGTACTCTGGTGTAATACAAGAGCAGATGACTGTGCAAACGCCTTCCCACACAGAGTGCACCTGAAGGGTTTCTCTCCCGTGTGTGTTCTCTGGTGGTACTGAAGATGTGATGACTGTGCAAACGCCTTCCCGCACAGAGTGCACCTGAAGGGTTTCTCTCCCGTGTGAGTTTTCTGGTGGTTCTGAAGAACTGATGGCCATGCAAATGCCTTCTCACAGACAGTGCACTTGAAAGGTTTCTCTTTTGTGTGTGTTCTCTGGTGTTTTTTAAGATCTGATGACTGTGCAAACGCCTTTCTGCACAGAGTGCACCTGAAGGGTTTCTCTCCTGTGTGTGTTCTCTTGTGTAATACAAGAGCAGATGACTGTGCATATGCCTTCCCACACAGACTGCACCTGAAGGGTTTCTCTCCTGTGTGTGTTCTCTGGTGTAATACAAGACCAGATGAATCGGAAAACGCCTTTCCGCACAAACTGCACTTGAAGGGTTTCTCTCCCGTGTGTGTTCTCTGGTGTGTTTGAAGATGTGGTTGCTGTGCAAACGCCTTCCCGCACAGAGTGCACCTGAAGGGTTTCTCTCCTGTGTGTGTTCTCTTGTGTAATACAAGAGCAGATGACTGTGCAAATGCCTTCCCGCACAGAGTGCACCTGAAGGGTTTCTCTCCTGTGTGTGTTCTCTGGTGTAATACAAGAGCAGATGAATGTGAAAACGCCTTCTCGCACAGACTGCACTTGAAGGGTTTCTCTCCCGTGTGTGTTCTCTGGTGGTTCTGAAGAACTGATGACCGTGCAAATGCCTTGTCACACACAGTGCACTTGAAGGATTTCTCTCCTGTGTGAGTTCTCTTGTGCTGTGTCAAATGTCCAGTTTGATCCGTGCTGTATGCACACTGGTCGTATTGTTGCCTTTTTGAACCAAGCCGCGCCGAGTGCCTTTGCTCCATCAGACCAATTCTGCAGAGGAAGCGTCAGCTGCAGACAGAAAAAAAGAATATCCACACCATCTACGTCAGTATCGAGGCACAGAGGAATGCATATATACACAGTGACACATGACTTACATGTCTATACTAATTCATATGATCATATAGTGAAAAATATTCCCAAATTCATCAGATGGGCTGTTATGACAATGAGGGCAAATGGTCATAAATATGCCTGTAAGCCCAAGTACCTTCAAAATGAATGTTAACTCAAAACTCCAAGCACACAATTTCAGTTGTCTGGCTACAAAAGGAATATTTATGAAAGGTAAATTCAGCTAACATAGCAAAGGGTGTTGAAAATAATACTATTTGTATTTCGATTTAAAGCTTTCGTAACTGCAGGGATTCATCTTCTTGGTTCTTTCGGTAAAGTCACGTAGAATGGAAACAAAATAGAAAATAAAACAAAACAAAATAAAATTCTCACGACGTTTCGGCCACAATACAAGTAGCCTTCTTCAGGTGAAGAAACAGGACTGTCCAGAAGACAGCGCTCGAGTGAACACTGCCAAGAATGGACCGCGTCTTTTAAGCTGTGTGAGCAGAATTAACATATGAATTAGCATGTTACCCAGCCCCACCTCCGGAGCGGATGAGGGGGGGGGGCGCCTGGGCACACAGAAAAAGAAAGAAGAGCCAAGGTGCGCTGCTCTGTCCTGTGTTGCGTTATAACCTGGACTACTATACAATACAATATTATACCTTTCCAATCTAAACTACATGGTATAATATCATATCCATAGACAAATTCCACCTTTGAAATATACAATGCATTACTAAACACTACCCTATACTTTAGACTATAAAATATTACACTTGTAATATTACACTATGTCTTATTCTATCAACCCTACTGTATACCACACTGCTGTATATTCACTATACAATTACGATAATATATATTACCTTATGAAATATGTTAAACATTACAATGTTATACTATTTATTATTATACCACATGCTATAAACCATACCATTGACCGTCGTGTGAAAGGTATTAAGAGGCAGTGCCAGCGAATGGACTGCGGTCTGAAGTTCACCGTAAAATACAATCAATTAAGAGATGCCGCGACTCTAAGGTAATACCAACCGCATTTGCACTAACCTCTGCTGCTGTAACTTCTTTTAATGCCAAACGAATTCTAGCTAGAACTAGCTTAGCTCTTATATCAGACAAAATCAGACTTACGTGCACCGAACTAGATCAGTTAGACAAGACACTTTACAAATCACACTTATCATTGACGGCCATAATGTCTGCATCGGATTGGGAACATGTAGACAATATGACTGCCTCTTCAGCTGCCACTATGTCGACCAAATGTAAGGACAATTTGATTTCCAAATTCAACTGCCTTTCCAACAAGAAATCGGACCCACACACCGAAAAGCTAGACGTTAACAAAGTCGTAATTAATCGCAGTAACAGTTCTATTTCTGATGGTCTGAAAGCCGTTTTAGCTAAAGGGCTAAACTTTGCAGTCACACCTAGACACATACCAGTTAATGATATCATTGCCCATGTCGACGTGGCACTCAAGGGCCTGGGTCACATCACTGCAGACGTAGCAAGATCTGAAATCACTGCAACCCTCAAAAATGCTAGGATGCCACCTAGCAACATCAGCAAAGATGAACGCTTTGAATTATCTCAATTAAAAAAGAGAGATGACATTGTTATCCTCTCAGCCCAAAAGAGCAATGCCACTGTCATCATGGACAAAATAGAATATAACAACAAAATTCAGGAACTACTCAACGATGGCAGCTATACAAAAATAAGAAGAGACCCCACCAACAGCATGGTTACTAAAACCAACAAAATCATTTCTGATTCAACAGCATTAACTGATCAAACCAAACAGTTCTCGTTGAAACTTTCTGCGGCCAGACCACCAAGATATGGCCTTCCAAAGATACATAAAGATACACCCCTTATTCCCATCGTCTCCACTATCAACTCCCCCACCTACAAACTGGCTCATTTTCTATCTGATATCCTGCGACCTTTTACTGGAAAAAAACACTTCTGCAGTAAACTCTACTCACCTGGTATCGACAATCAAGGGTATTTCCCTGTCCCCAGACGACCTGCTTGTCAGTTTTGATGTGGTTTCCTTATTCACCAAAGTTCCAGTACCTGACACCATCGCAATAATTGAAGACTTGGTTCATCAAGGACTGCATACTGATGTACCCCCCTCGTGAGACACTGCTTAACCAACACATACTTCACCTGGAATGGAACTTTCTACAAACTGAGGGCACCCCAATGAGCTCCCCCCTATCTCCAGTTGTAGCCAACGTGTTCATGGAAAAATTTGAAACTGACGCCATCCAGACTGCCACTCTACGCCCGACCTTATGGAGAGGTACGTGGATGACACTTTTATCATCTGGCCACATGGCCGGCCTGCTCTAGACCAATTCCTCGACCACATCAATTCCATACACCCAGCCATCAGATTTACCATGGAGGTCAATAAAGATGGCAAGCTACCCTTTTTCAATGTCTTAAAAGGAGACCTGATGGTTCAATGAGCCACTCTGTCTATAGGAAAGCTACCCATACAGATGCTTACTTAAAACCGGATTCCCACCACCATCCATCCCAGAAGAACTCCCTCATCAAGACTCTATACCATAGAGCCCAATGCATTTCCAACCAGGAACACATTGCCAGTGAACTCAAGCACATACACCGAGCTCTCAAGGCTAATGGTTACTCCAACTACACAATCCGCAAAGCCATCACTCCAGTCATGAAGGATCCTCTTGAGGAGCCATTCAAAACCATCACCTTACCCTACATTGTGGGGGTCACAAAAAAGATCTCCAAAATCCTGAATAAACACAAGATCCAGGTCCGATTCAACACAGTACATAAAATCCGTGATCTGGTTCCGCCTGTAAAAGATGTGGTTCCAGACATACAGTACCCGGGCGTTTACAAACTAAGTTGCCTGTGTGGTAGCAGCTACATTGGAGAAAACAAACGACATATCTCGGACCGCATCCGTGAACATAGCAGACTTGAAACACGGTAGGACGAACTCTTCAGCCATGGCAGATCACTGTTATAATTCAGTGGGCTCACATGACATTGACTTCTCCAAGACGGAGGTTCTCTGCAAGCCATCCGGCTACCATGAGAGATTCGTTCATGAGGCCATCCACATATACAAACACAGAGACAATTTCAACCGAGAAGATGGGCTTAGTAACCATTGGAAAGATGTTATAAACCATTTCGGTTCTTAATTGATTGTATTTGACGGTGACCTTCAGACCGCAGTCCATTCGCTGGCACTGACTCTTAATACCTTTCACACGACGGTCAATGGTATGGTTTATAGCATGTGGTATAATAATAAATAGTATAACATTGTAATGTTTCGATTTAAAGCTTTCGTGACTGCAAGGATTCATCTTCTTTGGTTCTTTCGGTAAAGTCACGTAGAATGAGAATAAAATAAAAAAATGCATAAATTCATTCTCATTCTACGTGACTTTACCGAAAGAACCAAAGAAGATTGTAATGTTTAACATAATTCATAAGGCAATATATGGTATCGTAATTGTATAGTGAATATACAGCAGTGTGGTATACAGTAGGGTTGATAGAATAAGACAGTGTAATATTACAAGTCTAATATTTTATAGTCTAAAGTAGAGGGTAATGTATAGTAACGCATTGTCTAATTCAAAGGTGGAATTTGTCTATGGATATATTATACCATGTAGTTTAGATTGGAAGGTATAATATTGTCTTATATAGTAGTCCAGTTTATAGCATAGTTATAATGCAACACAGGACAGAGCAGCGCACCTTGGCTGTTCTTCTTTCTTTTTCTGTGTGCCCAGCCGCCCCCCCCCCTCATCCGCTCCGGAGGTGGGGCTGGGTAACATGCTAATTCATATGTTAATTCCGCCCACACAGCTTAAAAGATGCGGTCCATTCTTGGCAGTGTTCACTCAAGCGCTGTTTCTGGACAGTCCTGTTTCTTCACCTGAAGAAGGCTACTTGTGTTGTGGCCGAAACGTCATGAGAATTTTATTTTATTATGTTTTATTTTTATTATTTTATTTCCATTCTACGTGACTTTACCGCAAGAACCAAGAAGACTATTTGTATTATGCAGAAATGCATAAATTCATGTTCAATCACATCTTAGATGTATTCCTTGAATGCTGGGATGAACAGGTCTAACTTCAGCTGCATGTGTGCTGTCTTAATTTCCTATTTCCATTCTTATAAAAAGTTCCAGAGGAAATCAAAAATAAACTATCGTTTTGATTTAACCTCCGTGTTCAATAGAGTTAATATACTTTACTGCAAATACAAATTTGACACTGTCACACTGGCATGGTAAAAAGGTAGTGGTGTGTTCAAAACCATGCCTAGCCACCTTCATATGCTCAGTATTAATGCTTCCCCACAATAAGTTGTCACTAATCAATCACGTTTGTTGTCGGCGATAATCAAACTCTAATTGTTAAGTTCATAATACAGTGATAACACTATGTAACACAATTTTTGTTCCTGGGTACCAAGTGTTATTTTTTAATTGTTTATGCCTAAAAATTATATAAAATGGCTATTATTCCCCACAAACTTTGCTTTTGTGACCAGGATTTTACGTGAACGAAAATAACAAATTCACCCGTTTTCTCATTGAAAATAGGTAAATTTCAAAATATCACGGTCCTGGTCACAAAAGCCAAGTTTGTGGAGAATAATAGCCATTTTTGTACCTTCGAGGCATAAGCAATTAGGAAATAACACATACTACCCAGGAACAAAATTGTTTTTGTTACATAGCGGAATAACTGCGCCACCGCTCCCCACATAAACTCTTACATACACATACATTTCACATGAATGCTATGCAAGTGTGGATCGCTTGTCAGCAGGTCATGGGAATGATCCAGGTGTCAAGGGATGACTGAGATGATTAACAGATGTACCAGCTGTGCTTCCCTCTGTCTTGCTGCATTTTAGCAGCAACACTACAGTCAGTAGAGCCTACCACACCGTCCCCCGAGCAGCACTAGGACACTGACCATGCCATGGTCCACCTGATTCCTGCATACAGGCAGAAACTAAAACTCTGTAAACCTGCTGTGAGGACATCTAAACAGTGGACCAGTGAGGCTGTGGAAAATTTGCGGGCGTGCTTAGACTGTACTGACTGGGATATGTTCACGACTGCTACCATTAGTCTGGATGAACTCACAGAGGCTGTGACGTCCTACATCAGCTTCTGTGAGGACTGCTGTATCCCAACACGTACCAGGGTGAACTTTAACAACAACAAGCCCTGGTTCTCAGCAAAGCTCAGAAGGTTGAGGTTGGAGGAGGAAGCGTTTAGGAGTGGGGATAGAGAAAGATTCAAGGAGTCGAAGAACAGGTTTAGCAAAGCGGTGAGAGAGGCTAAACGACTGTACTCAGAGAGACTAAAACACCAGTTCTCTACTAACGACTCTGCTTCTGTCTGGAGAGGGCTCAGGCAGATCACCAACTACAAGCCCAGAGCTCCCCACACCACTAACGACTCCCGCCTGGCCAACGACCTGAACGAGTTCTACTGCAGATTTGAAAGACAATTGGACTGTCCTGAACTACCCCTTCCCACCCAAGAGGCCCCATCCCCCACCCATACTACAGAGACGACTCTCTCCTTTCAGGAGGGAGAAGTTAATAGACTTTTCAAGAAGCAGAATCCACGCAAAGCAGCCGGCCCGGACTCTGTCTCTCCAGCCACCCTGAGGCACTGCGCTGACCAACTGTCTCCGGTGTTCACCAACATCTTTAACACCTCCCTGGAGACATGCCATGTACCAGCCTGTCTCAAGTCCTCGTCCACCATCATCCCTGTGCCCAAAAAGCTAAGGCCAACAGGACTAAATGATTACAGACCGGTCGCCCTTACATCTGTGGTAATGAAGTCTTTTGAGCGCCTGGTCCTGGCACACCTCAAAGCCATCACAGACCCTCTCCTGGACCCCCTTCAGTGTGCCTACAGAGCCAACAGGTCTGTGGACGACGCAGTGAACATGGCCCTCCACTTCACCCTACAGCATCTGGACGCCCCAGCATCCCACGCTAGGATCCTGTTTGTGGACTTCAGCTCTGCCTTCAACACCATCATCCCTGCCCTGCTTCAGGACAAGCTCTTCCAGCTGAACGTGCCCTACTCCACCTGCAGGTGGATCACAGACTTCCTGTCTGACAAAAAGCAGTGCGTTAAGCTGGGAACACAAGTCTCTGATTCCAGGTCCATCAGCACCGGAACTCCTCAGGGCTGCGTCCTTTCCCCACTGCTCTTCTCCCTGTATACCAACAGCTGCGCCTCCAATCATCTGTCCGTCAAACTCTTGAAGTTTGCGGATGACACCACCCTCATTGGGCTAATCTCTGGTGGGGATGAGTCTGACTATAGGTGGGAAGCTGACAACCTGGTGACCTGGTGTAGCCAGAACAACTTAGAGCTAAATGCTCTAAAGACAGTTGAGATGGTTGTGGAATTCAGGAAGAATACAGCCCCACTCACCCCCATCACCCTGTTAGACTCCCCAGTCAAAATTGTAGAGTCCTTCCGCTTCCTGGGCACTATTCTCTCCCGGGACCTCAAGTGGGAACTGAACATCAGCTCCCTCACCAAGAGAGCTCAACAGAGGATGTACTTTCTATGGCAGCTAAAGAAATTCAACCTGCCAAAGACAATGATGGTGCAATTCTATACAGCAATCATTGAATCCATCCTCACCTCCTCCATTACCGTCTGGTACGCTGCTGCCACTGCCAAGGACAAGAGCAGACTGCAGCATATCATCCACACTGCTGAGAAGGTAATTGCCTGCAATCTACCAACCCTCGAGGACCTGCACACGACAAGGACCATGAGGCGACCGAGGAAGATTATGGCCGATTCCTCCCACCCTGGACACTCTCTGTTTCAGCTACTCCCCACCGGCAGAAGGCTTCGGTCCATCAGGACCAAAACCTCACGCCATAAAAACAGTTTCTTCCCATCTGCTGCTGGCCTGTTAAACAAGGCCAAGGGCTTACACTGATTTTAACATTTTATCTACATGACACCTTGCTGATATTAACTATGTTAACCTATTTGTATTTTTTATTTTTAAATTATATCTTAAAGCTATTTTATATTCGATATTTATTCAATTTTATATACTTCAGCCCCTTGGTGTTATTTGACTTTTCACCCTTATTATAGTAAGACTTGTTTAAAACATATTTAAGATTTTAGATTCCTATATGTTGAATGTATGCACCATCCTGCCAAAGTAAATTCCGTGTCGGTGTGAACTTTCATGGCGAATAAAACCCTTTCTGATTCTGATTCTGATAGGCACCCAGCGTTCCACCCATTCATGTGAGCGTTGCTACTCCGGCCTCATTGTTGTTGCAGAGCAAATACCTCCAACTGCCCTGCAGCATATGTCACGGGCCTCTTCAACAGAAGCTGATCTTGACACTCCAGGTACCAGTCATCAGCAGGTCTGATCACCTCCACATCCTCTAATCGCTTCTCTAGCCAATGCCATGCCTGTTTAGCCCTTAGCATCTGGATTAACAGAAAATGCTTGAGCATGCTGTCTGTTAATGCGAGATTCATGACCCAACCAATGCAGCCTCGCCTGCCAAAGTCTCATTGATTATATTCTGGACTGATATTTTAGGTATCTGTAAGGTTTTAATACAATCTTGTTTGGTTCAATAGAGGGGATCATAGGCAGGCCAGCCTTAATTATAAGCCAGAACAGACGGTCCTTTAAATCTATATATACAAGGGAAATTTCTGAATGTCTCTGTTCAAAATGTTTAGCATACTTCCCGACATGCAACAAACTTGAAATTTGCCATGTCGGTACTTTCCAGACTATACACCATGCAAAAATTATAAAAATAGACTTTGATATATATTTTTTTGGGAGGGGGGGAGGGGGCGCAATAATGCACATATTTTGCACGGCAAGTGAGCTGTCACGTCACTTCTCTCATATGACCCGTATGCGGAAGTGTAACGGAGTGTGCCTGCTCATGTCACGCCTCCCCCCCAACCCTCCGCGGGCACAGTGCCATACAAATGTGTTGCAGGTCTAAGGCGTTCTTCGCGCAGCATTGCCTTATTATTTCAGTCATTTACTGCCGTACGCACCCTGAAAGTTGTGTGTCTGCAGCAAGCGCGTGTATGTGTACCTATGGATGCGCACACGTGTGTGTGGGGGGCGAAGAGGTAGTGTAATGGTTAGCGCGCTGCACTACGAACCCGGCGAACCGAGTTCGATTCCCGCTCACGGCCACCACCGGTGACGATTATTTGAACCAGTACTGGGCCTCCCCTAGGTTGACTCAGCCTTAAACGAGTAACTGGTGTGGTGTGTGAACATCGCCACTGGGGAGACAAAGGCGGTCCGGCGTGGTGAATCCAAGTCCTGGGCGAAGCCGGGTAGTAAAGCTAGTAAGTTCATATTTTGCATCCACAGAGATATTCTATATTGATATCACTCATGGAACGATGCCTGGTGGCTAGGTGACCCACGTAACCCATTTGGGCTCAGCCTGGAATGGCTACGTGGCACCGTCCTGTGTGTCCACAATCCACAGGACGAAGGGTGAGAGGCGGGTGCGATGCCAGTATGGCAGGGAGAGGGATGGTCTCAGACAGACGAGACTTTGGCGATGGACAATCACAGCTTTGCATGGAGCAAAAGTCCAGGCAGCTTCCACGCAGCGTTACACAGTCTAATGAAAGAATGCTGTTGGACAAATTTTAAGTGAGACTTTGGCTGCCAAACCAGAGCTGGTCGTGAACACATTAACCAGGCATAGAAGCTCCTTTGTAAAACTGCCTGATTACTCATGCAGAGTTGATCGAAACGTCGTGATTGTTTTTTGTTTTAATATAATTTTATTGTATTTCTACATACGTGACTTTACCGAAAAAAACAATGAGTAATTTTATGCAGTCACGAAAGCTTGAATACTTTATTATCACACTTCTACCGGGAAGTCACCGTTGTAATTATGTGTAAGATATGCCCTTTTTGAGCTGCCGTTTTGTATTTACAAGAGGTGGTCATTTTTTGAGCTGCCGTTTTGTATTTACAAGAGGTGGTCCTTTTTTGAGCTGCCGTTTTGTATGTGTAAGATGTGCGTGTTTGAGCTGCCGCTCTCGCTCTGGCCCCTCCCCCCCTCCAACCGTATTTCCTATTTAAGCTTCTGTTCATCCCTCCGCCCCCCCCCCCTCTCTCTGCCTCCCTGTCCGTCTTTCCTCCCTCCTTACCTCTTGGTGGACTTGTATATGTATTTCTACCGACCGTGTACCTCGTATTTTTCATTCTATCTATGCTGGTATGTGCAATCCAAAGGTTGAACACGAAATTTAACACTCTTCTGAAATTCGTGGTCCGCCAGGAAGTGTATGTGTTGTTGGCCTGACTGGATGTGCTTCACATGTTTTTTCAGGTTTTTTGAATTCTCATCTCTCATCTTTTTGTTGTATTTACCTCCGTGATTTGTTCTTGACACCTGACGAAGATCACTTGCGTTGTGATCGAAACGTCGTGATTGTTTTTTGTTTTAATATAATTGTATTGTTTTTCTACATACGTGACTTTACCGAAAAAACCAATGAGTAATTTTATGCAGTCACGAAAGCTTTAATACTTTAACATCATTGGACCTCCTTTGCCAGTACCAAAATATAATAGGGGTTTTCCCCTTTTTTCTGGCAACAAAATTTAAACCTTTTTTTACGAGGATTCATGTCTGCATTAACCACAATACTTGCAGTCAAAATGCAAAAAAACACACCACTCTTGATAATATATGCATTGTCCTTGAATCTAATTGGTCCACACCAGATACAGCTTTCTTTAGAGCCTCGTCTCAATTGGTGCTAGACCAGATGACGCCAATAGGCGTACAGCTCAACGACAATGCACAATGGTACTGGCAAAGGAGGTCCAATGATGTAGATGCTTAACCCCGAGCCCTCAATACTTTGATAGTGCATTGTCGTTGAGTTATACACCTTTTGGCGTCATCTGGTCTAGCACCAATTGAGACGAGGCTCTAAAGAAAGCTGTCTCTGGTGTGGACCAATCAGATTCCAGGATAATGCATATATTATCTGAGTGTGTGTTTTTTTTGCATTTTGACTGCAAGTAGTGGTTAATGCAGACATGAATCCTCGTAAAAAAAGGTTTAAATTTTGTTGCCAGAAAAAAGGGGAAAACCCCTATTATTAATATACACACATTTACAGGCTTCATTGGCAGAATTCAATTATTCTAATAAAGCCAGCAAGACATTTTCTTAATGTTTTATTACTGAGACCTGAGCTAAGCCGGGTAACTTAGTTATTACTGGAAAAATACTATACTTCCGATGAAGTTTGTGCGTGAGTGGGGAGCGGTAGTGCAACATTTAGCGTGCTGCGCTATAAACCCAGCGAGCCGATTTATATTCCCACAGAGCCAAGCCACAGCATTTGGCTGTCGCCTGATGAAGCTGGTTGTAATTACTGTCAAAACGTTATACTCAAGATTGTAAATGTTGTGGCTTGGCTCTCCAACACACCGATGTGCTGTACTAGTGACGCATGGCCACATTCTGTTCACGTGACAACCTCTTACTAATTGGCTGTGTCGGGTGGTGGTGGTGGGGTTAACGGAACATTTATTTATTAACGCGATCTAACACAAACAAACCTATTATGGCTGTATATTTGGAGTTTGCGCGTCTCTCTCTCCGTGGTCGCGTGGATTTTCCTCCGGATCCTGCGGTTTTCCCCTGCACATTTAGAGTCAACATCACCACGCGTTTAGAGTATTTGACCGACAAACATTTCCACAAGTTGATAAGCCCACTGTGTTGTGGGCAGGTCGCTTCTGAAAACAAGAGCGGTGTAGCTCAAGTGGGCTATGCCTGGTAAAATAAAAACGTAGAAATATTTAAAATAAAACAAAGTTTCAAAGTAGTGAGCCAGGTGAAGACAAATTAAACTTAAGCAGATAATTAATGCAATCAGGCGAGGGCAGGAGGCAAGGCCCTGCGCTGTAATGTTCCAACCTGGACATCGATTCCATACTCGCTGCTACTCAATTGACATCCCTACGAGGGAGGAGCGAGGCTCTTCCTGGGTCCACAACAACAACCACCACAACAACAACAACAACCACCACCACGATGTAAACTTCTCACCTCGGATCTCAGTGAGCGCACGAGCAGCAGCTAAATAGTAACTCGTGACGTCATGCGGCAGCAAGTGACATGACGTCACTTGCGGGGTTCACACAATCCCCGCCCCCAACGAGCAGCAGGGTAACTGAATAGATAATTTCGATTTAAAGCTTTCGTGACTGCAATGATTCATCTTCTTTGGTTCTTTCGGTAAAGTCACGTAGAATGAGAATAAAATAATAAATTGATAAAATAAAATAACACAATAATATTCTCACGACGTTTCGGCCACAACACAAGCGGCCTTCATCAGGTGAAGGGGGCGAGACTGTCTGGTAGGACAGCGCTGGAGTGAGAGAGCCACGTTCAGATCACGGCTTTTAAGCTGTGTGAGAGGAACAAAGAGCCTTGACGAAGGAATTAGCATAAAATTTAGCATTGAAATGGCTGAATGATTAGCTTGTGACTGGTCACAGAAATAGCTATGTTAAAAGTTAAAGCATACACATCCGCAGAGGCACCCATTGTTAAAAGGAATTAGCATAGAATTTAGCATTGAAATAGCTAAGTTAAGGCATACACATCCGCAGAGGCACCCCTTGGCAATGGGATTAGCATAGAATTTAGCATTGAAATGGCTGAGTGATTCGCTTGTAACTGCTACAGAAATAGTTACGTTGAAGTCAGAGCATACACATTCACCGAGGCACTTAGTACAAATCAAACAGGAGAATTTAGCATTGAAATAACTAGGCGAATTTAGCATTGAAATAACTGGGTGATTTGCTAGTGACTGGTCACAGAAATGACTACACATCTGAGCTATTCACAGTACTATATAGTGAACCAATAAAAACTAAAATATAAATTACCTTCATGTTATCAATAAACTCTATATTCTCCAATCAGCTAAGCTACCAACCATAAGTCGTTATATATCACAATGCTATATGGCGAAAAAATGGGTGGATTCTTACCCTCAAATTTCCGTACCACGGATAGCTACGGGCCCCGTTCAGACGGACGAGTTCGTCCATGGTCGGAACAGAGGAGGGGGAGAGAGACAGCTGCGAAGCCCTAGTATACTCCATGTTGTAAACCATACCATTAACCGTGGTGTGAGAGGTATTAAGAGGCAATGCTGGCGAAAGAGCTGCGGTCTGAAGGTCATCGTAAAATTACAATTAATTAAGAACAGAAATGATTTAACACATCTTTCCAGTGGTTACTAAGCCTGAATCCATCTTCTCGGTTGAAATTGTCTCTGTGCTTGTATATGTGAATGGCCTCATGAACGAATCTCTCATGGTAGCCAGTTGGTTTGCAAAGAACCTCCGTCTTGGAGAAGTCAATGTCATGTGAGCCCACTGAATTGTAACAGTGATCTGCCACGGCAGAGGAGTTCGTCTTACCGTGTTTCAAGTCTGCTTTATGTTCGCGGATGCGGTCCGAGATATGTCTTTTGGTTTCTTCAATGTAGCTACTACCACAGAGGCACTTTAGTTTGTAAACGCCCGGGTACTGTATGTCTGGAAGAGCATCTTTTACAGATGGAACTAAATCACGGATTTTGTGTACTGTGTTGAATCGGACCTGGATCTTGTGTTTATTCAGGATTTTGGAGATCTTTTTAGTGACCCCTGCAATGTAGGGTAAGGTGATGGTTTTGAGTGGCTCCACAAGAGGATCCTTCTTCATGACTGGAGTGATGGCTTTGCGGATTGTGTAGTCGGAGTAGCCATTAGCCCTGAGAGCCTGGTGTACGTGCTTGAGTTCACTGGTAATGTGTTCCTGGTCGGAAATGCATTGGGCTCTATGGTATAGAGTCTTGATGAGGCAGTTCTTCTGGGATGGATGGTGGTGGGAATCCGGTTTCAAGTAAGCATCTGTATGGGTAGCTTTCCTGTAGACAGAGTGGCTCATTGAACCATCATGTCTCCTTTTAATTAAGACATCCAGAAAGGGTAGTTTGCCATCTTTTTCGACCTCCATGGTAAATCTGATGGCTGGGTGTATGGAATTGATGTGGTCGCGGAATTGGTCTAGAGCAGGCTGGCCATGTGGCCAGATGACAAAGGTGTCATCAACGTACCTCTTCCATAAGGTCAGGCGTAGAGTGGCAGTCTGGATGGCGTCAGTTTCAAATTTTTCCATGAATACGTTGGCTACAACCGGAGATAGGGGGGAGCCCATTGGGGTGCCCTCAGTTTGTTTGTAGAAAGTTCCATTCCAGGTGAAGTATGTGTTGGTTAAGCAATGTCTCACCAGGGGGGGTACATCAGTATGCAGTCCTTGATGAACCAGGTCTTCAATGATAGCGATGGTGTCAGGTACCGGGACTTTGGTGAACAAGGACACCACATCAAAACTGACAAGCAGGTCGTTTGGGGACAGGGAAATGTCTTTGATTGTCGATACCAGGTGAGGGCTAATGGCTACTCCGACTACACAATCCGCAAAGCCATCACTCCAGTCATGAAGAAGGATCCTCTTGTGGAGCCACTCAAAACCATCACCTTACCCTACATTGCAGGGGTCACTAAAAAGATCTCCAAAATCCTGAATAAACACAAGATCCAGGTCCGATTCAACACAGTACACAAAATCCGTGATTTAGTTCCATCTGTAAAAGATGCTCTTCCAGACATACAGTACCCGGGCGTTTACAAACTAAAGTGCGTCTGTGGTAGTAGCTACATTGAAGAAACCAAAAGACATATCTCGGACCGCATCCGCGAACATAAAGCAGACTTGAAACACGGTAAGACGAACTCCTCTGCCGTGGCAGATCACTGTTACAATTTAGTGGGCTCACATGACATTGACTTCTCCAAGACGGAGGTTCTTTGCAAACCAACTGGCTACCATGAGAGATTCGTTCATGAGGCCATTCACATATACAAGCACAGAGACAATTTCAACCGAGAAGATGGATTCAGGCTTAGTAACCACTGGAAAGATGTGTTAAATCATTTCTGTTCTTAATTAATTGTAATTTTACGATGACCTTCAGACCGCAGCTCTTTCGCCAGCATTGCCTCTTAATACCTCTCACACCACGGTTAATGGTATGGTTTACAACATGGAGTATACTAGGGCTTCGCAGCTGTCTCTCTCCCCCTCCTCTGTTCCGACCATGGACGAACTCGTCCGTCTGAACGGGGCCCGTAGCTATCCGTGGTACGGAAATTTGAGGGTAAGAATCCACCCATTTTTTCGCCATATAGCATTGTGATATATAACGACTTATGGTTGGTAGCTTAGCTGATTGGAGAATATAGAGTTTATTGATAACATGAAGGTAATTTATATTTTAGTTTTTATTGGTTCACTATATAGTACTGTGAATAGCTCAGATGTGTAGTCATTTCTGTGACCAGTCACTAGCAAATCACCCAGTTATTTCAATGCTAAATTCGCCTAGTTATTTCAATGCTAAATTCTCCTGTTTGATTTGTACTAAGTGCCTCGGTGAATGTGTATGCTCTGACTTCAACGTAACTATTTCTGTAGCAGTTACAAGCGAATCACTCAGCCATTTCAATGCTAAATTCTATGCTAATCCCATTGCCAAGGGGTGCCTCTGCGGATGTGTATGCCTTAACTTAGCTATTTCAATGCTAAATTCTATGCTAATTCCTTTTAACAATGGGTGCCTCTGCGGATATGTATGCTTTAACTTTTAACATAGCTATTTCTGTGACCAGTCACAAGCTAATCATTCAGCCATTTCAATGCTAAATTTTATGCTAATTCCTTCGTCAAGGCTCTTTGTTCCTCTCACACAGCTTAAAAGCTGTGATCTGAACGTGGCTCTCTCACTCCAGCGCTGTCCTACCAGACAGTCTCGCCCCCTTCACCTGATGAAGGCCGCTTGTGTTGTGGCCGAAACGTCGTGAGAATATTATTGTGTTATTTTATTTTATCAATTTATTATTTTATTCTCATTCTACGTGACTTTACCGAAAGAACCAAAGAAGATGAATAGATCATATTTTTGATTTAAAGCTTTCGTGACTGCAGGGATTCATATTCTTGGTTCTTTCGGTAAAGTCACGTAGAGGGGAAACTATAAAATAAAAAAACACGTTAAAAAACCGCCACTTTTTTCAAAATTTCTTGCTGTGGTTTTCACACCTGATGACGATTGCTTGTGTTGCAGTCGAAACGTCGTGAGAATGTTATTGTTTTATATTTTTATTGTTTTATTGTTTCCCTTCTACGTGACTTTACCGAAAGAAACAAGAATATGAATAGATTATGTTAATGAGCAGGGCCCATGTCAGGTGATGGGGCTTGGCTGCTGAACCCGTCGCAATGAACTCGCGACGGTATTTATGAATAAATTATGTTAATGAGCCGCCAAAAACTGTAGCTTTGCCCAAATAAGCATTTTACTGGAACGAAAATCGGCAGCGACCAACCAGACGTGACGTCACGCTCAAAATCCCGGTGGAGGGGGATTCGGGGGTGTGAATACCTTCGTGACATGACGTCACTAGTGGGGGACACCTCCCCCTCGCGTCTCACGCCGAGTTTACGAGTGGTGACGTCAGAGAGCGAGATCAGGGTCAGAGTTCTACTTTATTTAGATTCCATTTCTCTGGCCCCCTATCTTGAACAGAGACCCCTTCCGTGCATTAACAGTGTGTGTACACTGTGTACACTGTGTGTGTGTACACTGTGTGCACAGCGTTTGTGCACAGCGTGTGTACACTGTGTACACAGTGTGTGTACACTGTGTAGTGTGCGTGTACACTGTGTAGTGTGCGTGTACACTGTGTAGTGTGCGTGTACACTGTGTAGTGTGCGTGTACACTGTGTAGTGTGCGTGTACACTGTGTAGTGTGCGTGTACACTGTGTAGTGTGCGTGTACACTGTGTAGTGTGCGTGTACACTGTGTGTACAGTGTGTACACTGTGAACCTTGTGTGCACTGTGTGCATTGTGTACACTGTGTGTACTATGTGTGTACACTGTGAACACTCACCCATAACCATCTACTGGGTCTCCATTTGACTTTGTATTGTCTAAGAAGTCCACCCACACCTCCACTTCCACAAACTGCTGGGAGTTGCCTCGCTCTGCCTCACAGGCAGAATTCTCCTCCTGCTTCACGTTGCCTCCATCGATGTGAAGGTCCCATTTTGGAGTTGAATCTTCATCTTCACAGTTTATCGTAACTTTTTCGCTCTTCACCTTTTCACATTTCACCTTCGGTTCTTCACATTTCACCTTGATACCTTTAAAAGTGTCCAAGCTGACATTTACTTCTGATTCTGGTTTCATGAGGGATGGGCTCATTGCAGCACTTTGACTTTCACAAGCCGATTTCAGACTCCACTCCTTGTGGATCTTTTGATGCTTGTGTGTTCTCTGGTGCGTTTGAAGATGTGGTTGCTGTGCAAACGCCTTCCCGCACAGAGTGCACCTGAAAGGTTTCTCTCCCGTGTGTGTTCTTTGGTGGTTCTGAAGATGTGGTGACTGTGCAAATGCCTTCCCACACAGAGTACACCAGAAGGGTTTCTCTCCCGTGTGTGTTCTCTGGTGGTTCTGAAGAACTGCTGGCCATGCAAATGCCTTCTCACAGACAGTGCACTTGAAAGGTTTCTCTTTTGTGTGTGTTCTCTGGTGTTGTTTAAGATCTGATGACCATGCAAATACCTTCTCGCACAGAGTGCACCTGAAGGGTTTCTCTCCTGTGTGTGCTCTCTGGTGTCGTTTAAGATCTGATGACTGTGCAAACGCCTTCCCGCACAGAGTGCACCTGAAGGGTTTCTCTCCTGTGTGTATTCTCTTGTGTAATACAAGAGCAGATGACTTTGCAAATGCCTTCCCGCACAGACTGCACCTGAAGGGTTTCTCTCCCGTGTGTGTTCTCTTGTGTAATACAAGAGCAGATGACTTTGCAAATGCCTTCCCGCACACACTGCACCTGAAGGGTTTCTCTCCCGTGTGTGTTCTCTGGTGTGTTTGAAGATGTGGTTGCTGTGCAAACACCTTCCCGCACAGAGTGCACCTGAAGGGTTTCTCTCCTGTGTGTGTTCTCTTGTGTAATACAAGAGCAGATGAATGTGAAAACGCCTTCCCGCACAGACTGCACTTGAAGGGTTTCTCTCCCGTGTGTGTTCTCTGGTGGTTCTGAAGATGTGGTGACTGTGCAAATGCCTTCCCGCACAGAGTGCACCTGAAGGGTTTCTCTCCCGTGTGTGTTCTCTGGTGGCTCTGAAGAACTGATGGCCATGCAAATGCCTTCTCACAGACAGTGCACTTGAAAGGTTTCTCTTTTGTGTGTGTTCTCTGGTGTTGTTTAAGATCTGATGACCGTGCAAACGCCTTCCCACACAGAGTGCACCTGAAGGGTTTCTCTCCTGTGTGTGTTCTCTGGTGTTGTTTAAGATCTGATGACTGTGCAAACGCCTTCCCACACAGAGTGCACCTGAAGGGTTTCTCTCCTGTGTGTGTTCTCTTGTGTAATACAAGAGCAGATGAATTGGAAAATGCCTTGCAGCACAGACTGCATCTGAAGGGTTTCTCTCCTGTGTGTGTTCTCTTGTGTAATACAAGAGCAGATGACTTTGCAAATGCGTTCCCGCACAGACTGCACCTGAAGGGTTTCTCTCCCGTGTGTGTTCTCTGGTGTGTTTGAAGATGTGGTTGCTGTGCAAACGCCTTCCCGCACAGAGTGCACCTGAAGGGTTTCTCTCCTGTGTGTGTTTTCTGGTGTGTTTGAAGATGTGGTTGCTGTGCAAACGCCTTCCCGCACAGAGTGCACCTGAAGGGTTTCTCTCCTGTGTGTGTTCTCTGGTGCAATACAAGAGCAGATGAATGTGAAAACGCCTTTCCGCACAGACTGCACTTGAAGGGTTTCTCTCCCGTGTGTGTTCTCTGGTGTGTTTGAAGATGTGGTTGCTGTGCAAACGCCTTCCCGCACAGAGTGCACCTGAAGGGTTTCTCTCCCGTGTGTGTTCTCTGGTGGTTCTGAAGAACTGATGACCGTGCAAATGCCTTGTCACACACAGTGCACTTGAAGGGTTTCTCTCCTGTGTGAGTTCTCTTGTGCTGTGTCAAATGTCCAGTTTGATCCGTGCTGTATGCACACTGTTCGTATTGTTGCCTTTTTGAACCAAGCCGCGCCGAGTGCCTTTGCTCCATCAGACCAATTCTGCAGAGGGTGTGTCAGCTGCAGACAGAAAAAAATATCCACACCATCTACGTCAGTATCGAGGTACAGAGGAATGCATATATACACAGTCACACATGACTTACACGTCTATACTAATTCATATGATCATGATATAGTGAAAAAGATTCCCAATTCATCACACGGGCTGTTATGACAAACAATGAGAGGGCAAATGGTCATAAATAAGCCTGGAAGCCCAAGTACCTTCAAAATGAATGTTAACTCAAAACACCAAGCACACAATTTCAGTTGTCTGGCTACAAAAGGAATATTTATGAAAGCTAAATTCAGCTAACATAGCAAAGGGTGTTGAAACTAATACTATTTTTATTATGCATAAATGCATAAATTAATGTTCAATCACATCTTAGAGGTATTCCTTGAATGCTGGGATGAATAGATCTAACTTCAGCTGCATATGTGCTGTCTTAATTTCCTATTTCCATTCTTAGAAAAAAGTTCCAGAGGAAAACAAAAATAAACTATTGTTTTGATTCAACCTCCGTGTTCAATAGAGTTAATATACATTACTGCAAACACAAACTTGACACTGTCACACACTGGCATGGTAAAAAGGTAGTGGTGTGTTCAAAACCATGCCTGCATATATTATCAGTGTGTTTTTTGTTTTCATATTGACTGCAGGTATTGTGGTTAATGCAGACATGAATCCTTGTAAAAAGGTTTCAGTGTTGTTGCCAGAAAAAAGGGAAAAAACCCTATTATCTCATTGTTGTTGCAGAGCAAATACCTCCAAATGCCCTGCAGCATATGTTATGGGCCTCTTCAACAGAGGCTGATTTAGACACTCCAGGTACCAGTCATCAGCAGGTCTGATCACCTCCACATCCTCCAATCTCTTCTCTAGCCAATGCCATGCCTGTTTAGCCCTTAACATCTGGACTAACAAAAATGCTTGAGCATGCTGTCTGTTAATGCGGGATTCATGACCCAACCAATGCAGCCTCGCCTGCCAAAGTCTCATTGATTATATTCTCTACTGATATTTTAGGTATCTGTAAGGTTTTAATACAATCTTGTTTGGTTCAATAGAGGGGATCATAGGCAGGCCAGCTTTAATTATAAGCCAGAACAGACGGTCCTTAAAATCTATATATACAAGGGAAATTTGTGAACATGTCTCTGTTCAAAATGTTTAGCATACTTCCCGACATGCAACAAACTTGAAATTTGCCAAGTGGGTACTTCCAGACTGTACACCATGCAAAATTTGTAAAAAATAGACTTGTGTATCCTTTTTTTTGGGGGGGGGGGGGCGCAATAAGTGAGCTGTGACGTCACATCTCTCATGTGGCCCGTATGCGGAAGCGTAACGGAGTGTGCCTGCTCATGCCCCCCAACCCTCCGCGGGCACAGCGCCATACATATGTGTTGCAGGTCTAAGGCGTTCTTCGCGCAGCATTGCTTTATTATTTCAGTCGTTTACTGCCGTACGCACCCTGAAAGTTGTGTGTGTCTGCAGCAAGCGCGTGTATGTGTACCTATGGATGCGCACACGTGTGTGTGTGGGGGGGGGAAGAGGTAGTGTAGTGGTTAGCGCGCTGCACTACGACCACCACCGGTGACGATTATTTGAACCGGTCCTGGGCCTCCCCTAGGTCGACTCAGCCTCAAACGAGTAACTGGTGTGGTGTGTGAACATCGCCACTGGGGAGACAAAGGCAGCCCGGCGTGGTGAATCCAAGTCCTGGGCGAAGCCGGGTAGTAAAGCTAGTAAGTTCATATTTTGCATCCACAGAGAAAGGAGTAACATCTGTGGCCAAGAAGACTCGCAGCTTTGTTCATTCGTTCATTTCTAAATCCTCTTGTCTTGGTGAGGGTTGTGGTGGCAGCACATTGAGTAGGGCAGTCCAGACCTCCCTTTCCCTGGCGACAGACTCTAGCTCTTCCTGGGGAATTCCCAGGCATCCCCAAGCCAGCCGAGCGACATATTCCCACCAGCATGTCCTGGGCCGGGCCCCGGGGACTTCCCCCAGTAAAACCTGTACCGGTAGAGTTCCAGGGGCAGTCTATTGGAGGGCCTCCTCACAGATATTCTATATTGATATCACTCATGGAACCATGCCTGGTGGCTAGGTAACCCACGTAACCCATTTGGGCTCAACCTGGAATGGCTACGTGGCACCGTCCTGTGTGTCCACAATCCACAGGACGAAGGGTGAGAGGCGGGTGCGATGCCAGTATGGCAGGGAGAGGGATGGTCTCAGACAGACGAGACTTTGGCAATGGACACTCACAGCTTAGCATGGAGCAAAAGTCCAGGCAGCTTCCACGCAGCGTTACACAGTCTAATGAAAGAATGCTGCTGGACAAATTTTAAGTGAGACTTTGGCTGACAAACCAGAGCTGGTTGTGAACACATTAACCAGGCATGGAAGCTCCTCCACCACTTGTAAAACTGCCTGATTACTCATGGAGAGTTGAGCAGGCACAGTGCTGTCATTCATGCAGATTAAACGCCACATGGTAAACATGAGTGCTGCTTAAATGCACTCGCATCTAAAGTCGCTGTCATTCTGACTGCTGAACATGGCACTCGAGGAATCATCTTGCAACTGAGGAACAATACCCTACACAGAAATGAAACACACCGATCCTATGATGCTCTTCAATGTCTACTGATTTTCTGGCAAGGTGATGATGGCTACAATTTCCTACTTTGCCAAAATGACCTAGCAACAGTCTTGGCAAGACAAAATAAGATTTCCGCCATGGACTGCTTTGCCTTCAGAATCATGGTGCGAAACGGCAACTTCAATCTCTTCTTGAGATGCAAAGAGCTCTTCCACCAACTTTCTGTCGACATGTATGCCAAAATGGAAGCTTCATTCGATTAAACCCACCAGATGGCAAAACAGCCAACATTGTCTATCCTGAAGCTCTCCAAGGGCAACGCATTTCAAAGCTGTCCTCATTATTAAACAAGCCCTGCGATTATATAACACAACCAAACACCGTGACAATATTCACACATTTACAGGCTTCATTGGCACAATTCAATAATTGTGATTAAGCCAGCATGGCAAGACATTACTCTTAATGTTTTATTACTGAGACGTGAGCTAAGCCGGGTAACTTAGTTATTACTGGATAAATACTATACTTCCGATGAAGTTTGTGCGCGAGTGGGGAGCGGTAGTGCAACATTTAGCGTGCTGCGCTATGAACCCAGCGAGACGATTTATATTCCCACAGAGCCAAGCCACAGCATTTGACTGTCGCCTGATGAAGCTGGTTGTAATTAGTCAAAACGTCACTCAGATTGTAAATGTTGTGGCTTGGCTCTCCAAGACACCGATGTGCTGTACTGGTGATGCATGGCCACATTCTGTTCACGTAACAACCTCTTACTATATTCTTAGTTTTTTCGGTAAAGTCACGTTGAAGAGAAACAACAAAATAACAAAATATATATAAAACAATAAAAAATTCTCACGACGTTTCGACCATAACTCAAACGGTCATCATCAGGTGTGTCGGTTTGCATAAATTTATTTTGAAAACGGCATATTTATTTATATATATAAAAAATAACGTTTGCGTCACGCGCAACGATTGGCAGTTTGCCAGGACTAGTCCATCTATTTTTTTGAAAAGAGGAGGGGGGAGATGAAATTTGTTTTTATGTATGCTGTCTGAAAGCCACTGTAAGCGTGAACAATCAATCAAGAACTGAAATGATTTATCAAATCTTTCCAATGATTGCTAAGATAGAATCCATCTTGGTTGAAATTGTCTCTGTGCTTGTATATGTGGATAGCCTCATGAACGAATCTCTCATGGAAGCCAGATGGCTTACAAAGAACCTCCGTCTTGGAAAAGTCAATGGCATGTGAGCCTACTGAATTAGAACAATGATCTGCTACGGCCGAGGTGTTGGTCCTACCGTGTTTAAGGTCTGCTTTATGTTCACGAATGCGGTCCGAGATATGGCGTTTGGTTTCTCCAATGTAACTACTACCACAGAGGCAACTTAGTTTGTAGACACCAGGGTATTGTATGTCCGGAATCACATCTTTTACAGACGGAACCAGATCACGGATTTTATGTAATGTGTTGAAACGGACCTGGATCTTGTGTTTATTCAAGATTTTGGAGATCTTTTTTGTGATCCCAGCAATGTAGGGTAAAGTGATGGTTTTGAAAGGCTCCTCAAGAGGGTTTTTCTTCATGGTTTGAGTGATAGCTTTGCGGATTGTATAGTCGGAGTAACCATTAGCCCTAAGAGCTTGGTGTACGTGCTTGAGTTCACTGCTTATGTGTTCCTGGTCGGATATGCATTGGGCTCTATGATACAGAGTCTTGATGAGAGAATTCTTCTGTGATGGATGGTGGTGGGAATCCGGTTTCAGATAAGCATCCGTATGGGTAGCTTTCCTGTAGACAGAGTGGCTCATTGAACCATCAGGTCTCTTTTTAATTAGGACATCCAAAAAAGGTATCTTGCCATCTATTTCGACTTCCATGGTAAATCTGATGGCTGGGTGTATGGAATTGATGTGGTCGAAGAATTGGTCTAGAGCAGGCCGGCCATGTGGCCAGATGACAAAAGTGTCATCCACGTACCTCTTCCATAAGGTTGGGCGCAGAGTGGCAGTCTGGATGGCGTCAGTCTCAAATTTCTCCATGAAAATGTTAGCTATAACTGGAGAAAGGGGGGAGCCCATTGGGGTGCCCTCAGTTTGTTTGTAGAAAGTTCCATTCCAAGTGAAGTATGTATTGGTTAAACAGTGTCTCACCAGGGGGGGTACCTCAGTGTTTAGTCCTTGATGAACCAAGTCTTCAATGATTGCAATGGTGTCAGGTACAGGAACCTTGGTGAATAAGGAAACTACATCAAAACTGACAAGCAGGTCGTCTGGGGACAGGGAAATACCCTTGATTGTTGATACCAGGTGAGTAGAATTTTGTACCGCAGAGGTGGTTTTTCCAGTGAAAGGACGCAGGATTTCAGACAAAAAACGAGCTAGTTTGTAGGTGGGGGAGCTGATAGTAGAGACTATGGGACGAAGAGGTGTATCAACTTTATGTATTTTTGGTAAGCCGTATAATCTTGGTGGCCTGGCAGCAGAAGGTTTCAACGAAAACTGTTTAGATTGATCAATTAATGCGGTTGAATCAGAAATTATTTTGTTGGTTTGTGTGACGAGGCTGTTGGTGGGATCTCTTTTTATTTTTGTATAACTACCATCGTCGAGTAATTCTTTAATTTTGTTGTTGTATTCTATTTTATCCATGATAACAGTAGCGTTGCCTTTGTCAGCTGAGAGAACTACAATATCATTCCTCTTTTTTAATTTATATAATTCAAAACGCTCATCTTTGCTGAGGTTGCTAGCCGGCATCTTAGCGTTTTTGAGGGTTGCAGCGATTTCAGATCTTGCTACGTCTGCAGCGATGTGACCCAGGCCCCTGAGAGCAACGTCTACTTGGGCAATTATATCATTAACTGGTATGTGTTTAGGTGTGACTGCAAAGTTTAGACCTTTAGCTAAAACGGATTTCAGACCATCGGAAATAGAACTGTTACTGCGATTAATTACGACTTTATTAACGTCTAACTTTTTGGTGTATGGGTCCGGTCTTTTGTTGAAGAGGAGGTTAAATTTGGAAATCAGGTTTTCCTTACATTTGGTCGACATAGTAGCAGCTGAAGAGGCAGTCATATTGTCTACATGTTCCCAATCCGATGTGGACATTATTGCCGTCAATGATAAGTGTGATTTGTAGAGTGTCTTGTCTAACTGATCTAGTTCTGTGCGTATAAGTCTGATTTTTTCTGAGATAAGAGCTAAGCTAGTTTTGAAAAGAATTCGTTTCGCATTAGAAGAAGTTACAGTAGCAGAGGTGAGTGTAAATGCGATTGGTATTACCCCAGAGTCGCGGCATCTCTTCAGGAAGGTGAGAGACTCGATCAGCTGAGCTTTCTTATCCCGGAGTTTGTTGAACGATCTTAAAGTTATGTGAAAACCCTCCCCGTAGAGGCGATTAAATTTTGATTTAAAGCTTTCGTGACTGCAGTAATTCATATTCTTAGTTTTTTCGGTAAAGTCACGTTGAAGAGAAACAACAAAATAACAAAATATATATAAAACAATAAAAAATTCTCACGACGTTTCGACCATAACTCAAACGGTCATCATCAGGTGTGTCGGTTTGCATAAATTTATTTTGAAAACGTCATATTTATTTATTTATATATATATATAAAAATAACGTTTGCGTCACGCGCAACGATTGGCAGTTTGCCAGGACTAGTCCATCTATTTTTTTGAAAAGAGGAGGGGGGAGACGAAATTTGTTTTTATGTATGCTGTCTGAAAGCCACTGTAAGCGTGAACAATCAATCAAGAACTGAAATGATTTATCAAATCTTTCCAATGATTGCTAAGATAGAATCCATCTTCTCGGTTGAAATTGTCTCTGTGCTTGTATATGTGGATAGCCTCATGAACGAATCTCTCATGGAAGCCAGATGGCTTACAAAGAACCTCCGTCTTGGAAAAGTCAATGGCATGTGAGCCTACTGAATTAGAACAATGATCTGCTACGGCCGAGGTGTTGGTCCTACCGTGTTTAAGGTCTGCTTTATGTTCACGAATGCGGTCCGAGATATGGCGTTTGGTTTCTCCAATGTAACTACTACCACAGAGGCAACTTAGTTTGTAGACACCAGGGTATTGTATGTCCGGAATCACATCTTTTACAGACGGAACCAGATCACGGATTTTATGTAATGTGTTGAAACGGACCTGGATCTTGTGTTTATTCAAGATTTTGGAGATCTTTTTTGTGATCCCAGCAATGTAGGGTAAAGTGATGGTTTTGAAAGGCTCCTCAAGAGGGTTTTTCTTCATGGTTTGAGTGATAGCTTTGCGGATTGTATAGTCGGAGTAACCATTAGCCCTAAGAGCTTGGTGTACGTGCTTGAGTTCACTGCTTATGTGTTCCTGGTCGGATATGCATTGGGCTCTATGATACAGAGTCTTGATGAGAGAATTCTTCTGTGATGGATGGTGGTGGGAATCCGGTTTCAGATAAGCATCCGTATGGGTAGCTTTCCTGTAGACAGAGTGGCTCATTGAACCATCAGGTCTCTTTTTAATTAGGACATCCAAAAAAGGTATCTTGCCATCCATTTCGACTTCCATGGTAAATCTGATGGCTGGGTGTATGGAATTGATGTGGTCGAAGAATTGGTCTAGAGCAGGCCGGCCATGTGGCCAGACTGCCACTCTGCGCCCAACCTTATGGAAGAGGTACGTGGATGACACTTTTGTCATCTGGCCACATGGCCGGCCTGCTCTAGACCAATTCTTCGACCACATCAATTCCATACACCCAGCCATCAGATTTACCATGGAAGTCGAAATAGATGGCAAGATACCTTTTTTGGATGTCCTAATTAAAAAGAGACCTGATGGTTCAATGAGCCACTCTGTCTACAGGAAAGCTACCCATACGGATGCTTATCTGAAACCGGATTCCCACCACCATCCATCACAGAAGAATTCTCTCATCAAGACTCTGTATCATAGAGCCCAATGCATATCCGACCAGGAACACATAAGCAGTGAACTCAAGCACGTACACCAAGCTCTTAGGGCTAATGGTTACTCCGACTATACAATCCGCAAAGCTATCACTCAAACCATGAAGAAAAACCCTCTTGAGGAGCCTTTCAAAACCATCACTTTACCCTACATTGCTGGGATCACAAAAAAGATCTCCAAAATCTTGAATAAACACAAGATCCAGGTCCGTTTCAACACATTACATAAAATCCGTGATCTGGTTCCGTCTGTAAAAGATGTGATTCCGGACATACAATACCCTGGTGTCTACAAACTAAGTTGCCTCTGTGGTAGTAGTTACATTGGAGAAACCAAACGCCATATCTCGGACCGCATTCGTGAACATAAAGCAGACCTTAAACACGGTAGGACCAACACCTCGGCCGTAGCAGATCATTGTTCTAATTCAGTAGGCTCACATGCCATTGACTTTTCCAAGACGGAGGTTCTTTGTAAGCCATCTGGCTTCCATGAGAGATTCGTTCATGAGGCTATCCACATATACAAGCACAGAGACAATTTCAACCGAGAAGATGGATTCTATCTTAGCAATCATTGGAAAGATTTGATAAATCATTTCAGTTCTTGATTGATTGTTCACGCTTACAGTGGCTTTCAGACAGCATACATAAAAACAAATTTCGTCTCCCCCCTCCTCTTTTCAAAAAAATAGATGGACTAGTCCTGGCAAACTGCCAATCGTTGCGCGTGACGCAAACGTTATTTTTATTTTTATAAATAAATATGCCGTTTTCAAAATAAATTTATGCAAACCGACACACCTGATGATGACCGTTTGAGTTATGGTCGAAACGTCGTGAGAATTTTTTATTGTTTTATATATATTTTGTTATTTTGTTGTTTCTCTTCAACGTGACTTTACCGAAAAAACTAAGAATATGAATTACTGCAGTCACGAAAGCTTTAAATCAAAATTTAATTGGCTGTGTCGGGTGGTGGTGGTGGGGTTAACGGAACATTTATTTATTAACGCGATCTAACACAAACAAACCTCTATTATGGCTGTATATTTGGAGTTTGCGCGTCTCTCTCTCCGTGGTCGCGTGGATTTTTCTCCGGATCCTGCGGTTTTCCCCTGCACATTTAGAGTCAACATCACCACGCGTTTGGAGTATTTGACCGACAAACATTTCCACAAGTTGATAAGCCCACTGTGTTGTGGGCAGGTCGCTTCTGAAAATAAGAGCGGTGTAGCTCAAGTGGGCTATGCCTGGTAAAATAAAAACGTAGAAATATTTAAAATAAAACAAAGTTTCAAAGTAGTGAGCCAGGTGAAGACAAATTAAACTTAAGCAAATAATTAATGCAATCAGGCGAGGGCAGGAGGCAAGGCCCTGCGCTGTAATGTTCCAACCTGGACATCGATTCCATACTCGCTGCTACTCAATTGACATCCCTACGAGAGGGAGGAGCGAGGCTCTTCCTGGGTTCACAACAACAACCACCACCACAACAACAACCACCACCACCACAACAACCACCACCACCACAACAACCACCACAACAACCACCACCACGATGAAAACTTCTCACCTCGGATCTCAGTGAGCGAGCGTGCGCAGAGCAGCAGCTGTCTGGTATCTCGTGACGTCATGTGGCGGCAGCAGGTGACATGACGTCACTTGCGGGGCTATTTCAATGCTAAATTCTATGCTAATTCCTTTGTCAAGGGGTGCCTCTGCGGATGTGTATGCTAATCACTCAGCCATTTTAATGCTAAATTCTATGCTAATTCCTTTGTCAAGGCGCTTTGTTTCTTCTCACACAGCTTAAAGGTCGCGATCTGAGCGTGGCTTTTTTCACTCCAGCGCTGTCCTCCAGACAGTCTCGTCCCCTTCACCTGATGAAGGCCGCTTGTGTTGTGGCCGAAACGTCGTGATTTTTGTTATTTTATTTTTTACCTACGTGCCTTTACCCAATAGAACCAAAGAGTATGGATCCTTGCAGTCACGAAAGCTTTAAATCTAGACTTGCGGGGTTCACACAATCCCCGCCCCCAACGAGCAGCAGGGCAACTCAATAGATTATGTTAATGAGCGGGGCCCATGTCAGGTGATGGGGAGTGGCTTTTTAACCCGTGGCAATGAACTCGCGACGGTATTTATGAATAAATTATGTTAATGAGCTGCCAGTGACTAATCGTAGTTTTGCCCAAGTAAACATTTTTACAGGGACGAAAATCGGCAGCGACCAACCAGACGTGACGTCATGCTCAAAATCCCGGTGGAGGGGGATTCGGGGGTGTGAATACTTTCGTGACATGACGTCACTAGTGGGGGACACCTCCCCCTCGCGTCTCACGCCGAGTTAACGAGTGGTGACGTCAGAGAGCGAGATCAGGGTCAGAGTCCAAGTTTATTTAGATTTCATTTCTATGGCTCCCTCTCTTGAACAGAGACCCATTGGGTGAACACTGTGTACATTGTGTGTGTACATTGTGTGTGTACACTGTGTGTGTACATTGTGTGTGTACACTGTGTGTGTACATTGTGTGAGTGCACTGTGTGTGTACACTGTGTGAACATTGTGTGTACACTGTGTTGGCGCAGTCGGGGGCACAGGTGGTGCAATGGCCAGTCCTCCCAGTCGACCCATGACACCTGGGTCTGCCCCGTGCACATCGCCTGGCACAAGCGCCGTGGTGACGTCACCATCTCTTAGTGGCGAATGGCGGTTGTTGTTCTTGTTACCGTGTGTGGACAGTTTGTATACTGTGTGGGTAAACTGTACGCTGTGTGTACATGGTGTGTGTACACCTTGTGGGTACACTGCCTGTGTGTACACTGTGGGTGGTCCGAATCAGTCGGGCGGCATTATCATTTCATCAGCTGCACTATGCTGTGTGGAAGCTACCTGGTCTGTCGCTCCGGTTCTTCTCGGCCACAGTAATGCCCTCCCTTCTGTTGACATGTGAAACGTGGACCCCTCTAAATGGAACATCTGCGCTAGTTAGAAACAGGCTGTCATGCCTACACTCAGATTGAGGGAAGCCAAGTGGTCGCACATTCTCTATTTATTGCAGAGGTCCAAGGTTCAAATCCGACAGGCACGCATGGCTACTCCAGTAACATTGAACAAAATAAGCACCGTCTACTTAACAGTGGATGTAAAACATACTATTGTCATTCTAAATGCATAGGTCATTTCGCGTCATAGTAAATATTTGGTTAATTCCAAACATTATCCAGAAATTACATAATGGAGATTGCACATCAATCATCGCCCCCTACTGACAGACTCATGCCCACATGCAGGCTAGAGCAGGGTCACCTTATGCCACACAGAGGCAGCTGCCACTTGGGGGTGCTCACAGCAGCGCTCACACAGAAGCTTCGCTCAGAGCGCCGGCTGCCCTCGCCTACGTTCCCTCAGAACCACTCACTCGTCCGATCCGGGCAGGGGGATCAACCATCACCCGTCCGTCGACTCGTGAGGGTTGAGGCCGTGTCTTCACCTTTTTCCCAGAGCCCGAACTCCCGCTCCGTCCTCACACCCCCCCCCCCCCCCCCCTTATATCCTCCTCCCAATTATCTAGCTCCTCCCTTGTGTCTCTTTAGGGCCCCACAGGCTGGCGCCTGTTAGGCCATCAATCACTCCTTATCGCACGTCTCCAAGGCGACACCTCCGGTGCTAGCATACGACCCCGGACCGACCCCGTCTGCAACCGAATCTCTCGTTAAAGAGGTGACGGTTTGCACCTCGCGCACCTGCCTGCCCTCGGTTGCCCTCGCGCAGCAGTGCGCACAATAATTCTGCCCATTTGTTTTTATAAGTTTGACCTGGATGTAGAGCTGCGGCAAGGAAGTAGCCATACAATTTAATAAAACCCAGATGCAAAGGGAGGCTGAGACTGGGAAATCTCCACCGGGGCAAAGGCCGTCATAAACACGGACAAATAGCAGGGCACACGACCCCCATGAATGTGTAGGGGTTGTGGCAAGGGAACACACAGTCACATCATAGTGACTACAACCACGTCAGCCCCGACCCTCAGTGGTGTATGGGTATAAAGGGGGGAGGGGGGGGGCAGAGAGCTCGGGGCATAGTATTGGGGCCAAGAGTGAAGAACCAGTGAAGAAGGCCGGCTAGATAGACCCTGGGACTCCCCTGACTGCTGCCCTTTTGAGGACTGGCAGGGTAAGCCAGTGGTGCGGCCCCAGAGCCTCAGAGCCGGAGCTGGTGGGGTGCCATGACCTGTGCCATGACCAGGGCCAGGTCAGATAGCCTCCTCTAGCGCCTGTAGCGGAGGAACTGGGAGCATAGTGGTTAGGCTAGATAGCCTCGAGGGTGTCCCAGTGTGTATACGGGTGGAGGGGCAGTTACCCCTTCTCAGTGTAACACTGCCAAAGTTGAATAAACAGTGCTGCCTATACTCCACCATCTCCGTGTCCCGTGAACCCACTACAACTGGTGTCAGAAGTGGTCTTTGTAATGGACAGACAAACCGCTCGCAAGAGCGTGGGGAGGAAGACGACTCAGCTGGGACATCACCAGCGGACTTGGCCGACGACCCCGGGATGCCACAGGCGACCCAACAGCCGCCGCAGCTAGAGGAGTGGCCGCCGTTAGGGGACGGGTTACGGGCGGCTCACTCCTGTTTTGCGGAGCTGCTGTATGCCGCGGCATCCACGCTTGAAGAAATTAACCGCGCGGGGCTGGGGGTACCGATACAGCGTGGCGAAGAATGCCGGTCAACGGCCGTTCCCGCCAGCACACAGCCGCCAGAATTTGGATTTGCCGTCATGGCGGTGTCTACTACTGAGATTGGAGCGCCGGAGCACCACGTGGACGGCGAGGGCCAATCACCGGCCGCGGCGTCATCACCAGTGGACGTTCGCCACCAGGACCAATCGGCAGGCGGAACGTCATCAACGATGGACGAGCACTGCCGACTACAATCACGAGACGCCGCGTCATCAACTGTGCGACCGCCGATAGGGACCGCCATCCCCTCCAATGATGACAAAAAAGGGCGGGAATAGGCAGCGGCTGTTGGAAACGGAGCCATCATTCCAACAGCGCTTGCCTATTTTGAAAGAATTTGTGTCAGACGGTGGCGACTAGGGAGCCTTTGAGCGTCGCTTCCTCGCCCATCAAGAGATGGCCGGGTGGACGGACGAGGCGCTGCATGCCTTGCCGGCCACGTTGGATGATGAAGCTCTCGCCACCCTCAACACGTCTCCCAAGTTGGCGCGTGCTACACTGCAATCGGCGCTCCGACTCCTCGCTACTGTCTACGGGCTACCATCGGAATGTCGCCAACTGTTTCACGAGTGGCGCAGGGGTCAGAAAGAGTCGCCGCTTGCGTACCGCACGGCTCTCCTGGCACTTGCAAAAGCGGCTTTCCCGTGCATGGACTGCGAGGGGGTGGACGCGATCGTCACAGAAAAACTTCTGGCGCTGGCTCAAGAATTGCAGATCATTGTCCTCGCACAGACGATGGGGACATATGTTCCTTGCGGGCAGCGAGGAACATACACGCACATCTGCTGTCACAACGACGACCACCTCTCGTCGCCAGCGGTGCTGCTGCGGTGTGCGGTGGGACATCAACCATCCCCTCATCCGAGGAGATTTTCGCTGCAGGTCGCCCTGCAGAGTGGAGGTCCGGAGGGGGGGCCGGCTCGAACGACATCGAGCCATCGGGAGCAACCCCAGACGGCGGGTGCACTCGTCACCTGCTACAACTGCGGCCTCAAGGGCCACGTGGCTTCGGGATGCTGGGCCCCACGACAACGCCCGCCGGGACCCCGGCCGGACGACAGCCCAGCCCACAAGCCTCCACATCAAACTCTGGCAAGTCGCGGCACCCCACATGCTCGGCCTGTGCACACACCTGTCACTATCTCACGCACTTCGATGTACCGATCTCGTGGTACGGCCGCCGGTTCGTCGGTTTGCGGCGGGGTTGAGAGTACACAAAATCCGTGATCTAATCCCATCTGTGAAGGATGTCATTCCTGACATGCAATATCCTGGAGTCTACAAACTAAGTTGCACCTGTGGTGGGTGTTACATTGGGGAAACGAAACGACATATCTTGGACCGTGTTCGCGAGCACAAGTCGGATCTGAAACATGGCAGAACCAATACCTTCGCTGTGGCTGACCATTGTTATAAGGCTGTGGGCTCTCATGATATTGATTTTCCGAGACCAAGGTACTCCGCAAACCTTCGGGCTACTATCAATGGTTTGTTCATGAAGCCATCCAGATATATAAACATAGATATAACTTCAACCGAGAAGATGGATACAAATTGAGCAATCATTGGAAGGATGATATTAACCAGGTACACCTTAACTGCTTCATGGTGTTGCCTTCATATCTGCATCTCCAGTTTCTTCAGCCTCCCACTCCCAGCCCCGCTCACTTTTGCCTTGCTCGTTTCCTAATCCCTCTAGCAGCACCCCACTCCCCCTACCCCACACCCCCCTCTATCTCTCCTCACTGGCTCCTCCCCCCTCTCTTACCTATATAGCCTCTTGTCACAGGAGTCCATTTTGCCCACTTCAGTAATTGTTTCTTGCTGTGGTTGTCCCACCTGATGACGGATGCTTGTGTTGCGCCCGAAACATCGTGATGTAATTTATTTTATACCTACAAGATTTTACCGAAAGTAACCAATGAGGGTTAATTGCACGGATAAATGAGTAGGACATTTCCAGGAGTACTGGAATGACAATTCCTAGCATAAGAGTTTGCATATTAGAGAGTTTTGTTTTGAGATATTAAAGTTGCTTGACGCAGCAGAGTCTGAGTGTCCCTTCCTAAGTTCATGCGTAATAATCATAATTAAAAGAACTGTGTCCTGTGGTGAGATCTGAATTTTGAGACCTGACAAACACACTAAAACATAATAGTAAAAGTTCAAGTGAGAATCACTGTATTATATTATTTGGGTCTTTCGGTAGAGACACTTTGATAAGTTCAACGAGAATAACAAAAAACCTATCTACATGACTTACCGAGAGACCCAAAGAACATTAATTCCTGCAATCACGATAGCTTTAAGTCACGATTGATAATACCCAGGCAAGGAAGCAGAGCCGAATTAGCATAAATACATGATCAAATTTTTTACAAAAATTACGCATTTGCAGTTTAAATTAAATTTTTATTCTTTTTCAAGACCTAATATATACAACACTTGGGAGCTTATTGGCTCTTGCTCCTGGTTAATCATCTAGCCGAACCCACAGACTCCACAAATACTGGTAGCTCTTACTCTGCAGGTTGAACCCAGGAATTGAGTGTTCGACTTCACGTTCTTTTCATTAAAGGCCTGTGACAAAGGTGAATCTATTGGTGCTTTATTGTCTCAAGCTTAAACATCTACCAGGTCTCCATTTGACTTTGTATTGTCTAAGAAGTCCACCCACACCTCCACTTCCACAAACTGCTGGGAGTTGCCTCGCTCTGCCTCACAGTCAGAATTCTCCTCCTGCTTCACGTTGCCTCCATCGATGTGAATGTCCCATTTTGGAGTTGAATCTTCATCTTCACATTTTACCTTCACTTCTTCGCTCTTCACCATCACTTCCTCACATTTCACCTTCGCCTCTTCACATTTCACCTTGATACCTTCAAAAGTGTCCAAGCTGGGATTTAGTTCTGGTTTCATGGGGGATGGGCTCAATGCAGCACTTGGACTTTCACAAGCCGATTTCAGACTCCACTCCTTGGGGATGTTATGATGATTGTGTGTCCTCTGGTGTGTTTTAAGATTTGATAAACCTGCAAACGCCTTCCCGCACACAGTGCACCTGAAGGGTTTCTCTCCCGTATGTGTTCTCTGGTGTAGTTTAAGATGTGATGACTCAGCAAACGCTTTCCCGCACAGAGTGCACGTGAAGAGTTTCTCTCCTGTGTGTGTTCTCTGGTGGCAATTAAGACCTGATAACCATGCAAATGCCTTCTCACAGACAGTGCACTTGAAAGGTTTCTCTTTTGTGTGTGTTCTCTGGTGTTGTTTAAGATGTGATGACACTGCAAATGCCTTCCCGCACAAAGTACACCTGAAGGGTTTCTCTCCCGTGTGTGTTCTCTGGTGCAATACAAGACCAGATGACTGTGAAAACGCCTTCCCACACACACTGCACTTGAAGGGTTTCTCTCCTGTGTGTGTTCTCTGGTGTTTTTTAAGAGCAGATGAATCTGAAAATGCCTTCCCACACACACTGCACTTGAAGGGTTTCTCTCCCGTGTGTGTTCTCTGGTGTATTTGAAGATGTGGTGATTGTGCAAACGCCTTCCCACACAGAGTGCACCTGAAGGGTTTCTCTCCCGTGTGTGTTCTCTGGTGGCTCTGAAGAACTGATGGCCATGCAAATCCCTTTTCACACAAAGTGCACTTGAAGGGTTTCTCTCCTGTGTGAGTTCTCTGGTGCTGTGTCAAGCGTACAGGACGATCCGTGCTATATGCACACTGGTCACATTGTTTCCTTTTTGCACCGAGCTGTGCTGAGCGCCTTTGCTCCATCAGAACTATTCTGCAGAGGAAGTGACAGCTGCAGACAGAAAAAAGAGAATATCCACACCATCTACGTCAGTACCGAGGCACAGAGGAATGCATATATACACAGTGACACATGACTAACACGTCTATACTAATTCATATAATCATGACATAGTGAAAAAGATTCCCCAATTCATCACACAGGCTGTTATGACAATTAGAGTGCTAATGGTCATAAATATGCTTGGAAGCCCAAGTACCTTCAAAATGAATGTTAACTCAAAACTACAAGCATACAATTTTGGTTGTCTGGCTAGAAAATGAATATTTATGAAAGCTAAATTCAGCTAACAAAGCTAAGGGTGTTGAAACTAATACTATTTTTATTATGCAGAAATGCATAAATTAATGTTCAATCGCAACTTAGAGGTGTGAAGCCAGGCTCAGATTTCCTTGAATGCTGGGATGAACAGATCTAACTTCAGCTGCATATGTGCTGTGTTATTTCCTGTTTCCATTCCTATAAAAAGTTCCAGAGGAAAACAAAAATAAACTATTGTTTTGATTTAACCTCCGTGTTCAATAGAGTTAATATACTTTACTGCAAATACAAACTTGACACTGTCACACACTGGCATAGTAAAAAGGTAGTGGTGTCTTCAAAACCATGCTTGGCCACCTTCATATGCTCAGTATTAATGCTTCCCCACAAGAAGTTACGTTTTCACTTATCAATCACGTTTGTTGTCGGATATAATCAAACTATAATTATTGAGTTTATAATACAGTGATAATACTATGTAACACAATTTTAGTCCCTGGGTACAAAGTGTTATTTTTTAATTGCTTATGCCTAAAAAGTATAGAAAATCGCTATTATTCCCCACAAACTTTGCTTTTGTGACCAGGACTTTATGTAAACGAAAATACACAAATTCGCCCGTTTTATAATTGAAAATAGGTGCATTTAAAAATATCAGCGTCCTGGTCAAAAAAGCAAAGTTTGTGGGGAATAGCATTTTCTGTACTTTTGAGGCATAGGCAATTAGGAAATACCGCTACCCAGGAACAAACATGTTTTTTTGTTACAGTGTAATAACTGCGCCACCACTCCCCACATAGATAAACTCTTACAGATGTAGTGACATCGTTGGGGTGTCACTGTGTAGTGCCGGCCCTAGAGAGGCACGGCGTGCGGTGTAACAAACTTCGCGGATACCGCTCTGGTGTGGGTGTAGTACCGGCCCTAGAGGGGTTCGGTGAGCGCTGACTGATAGCGCTAGATGGCACCACGCTTGGCGTGCAGTGCCGTCCCTACAGGATAAGGTGTGGGAGTGCCGGCCGTAGGAATGAGGTTACTAAAGGCCATGGCACTCTGGTTGATTCGAGGACACGTGACAAGCTAAGTCTACAAAGGGGCCCAAAGTGGGGGCTAGGGGTGGTCACGTGGTCGGGGTCCAGATCCTGCTCGAGGATTCTGGAAGGTGGTCGTGGCCAAGGGCGGAGCCAGCCACGCCGCAGAGAATATAAGCCGGGTCCCTCAGAGGGACCGGCGTTGTTGTTCAACCTGAAGAAACCTTCGTCTACGTTACACCAAGTCTCCAACACGTGGAACTGGACTAGCTAGTTACGTTGTAATTAGTGCAGTTAGCCTGGTGGTCACCACCATAGGTTGTTATTCTGTTAAGGGGCAGTTACCCCATGTGTTGGTGTTAAATAAATGTGTTGCCTCCAAGTGTACGGCTGCGACTCAGTTGAACTTACTACACATACATTTCACATGACTGCCATGTGTGGATCACTTGTCAGATCATGGGAATGATCCAGGTGTGAAGGGATGGACTGACTGAGATGATTGACAGATGCACCAGCTGTGCTTCCCACTGTCTTGCTGCATTTTAGGCACCCAGAGTTCCACCCATTCATGTGAGCGTTGCTACTCCGACCTCGTTGTTGCTGAGCAAATACCTCCAACTGCCCTGCAGCATATGTCACGGGCCTCCTCCACAGAGGCCGATCTTGACACTCCTGGTACCAGTCATCAGCAGGCCTGATCACCTCCACATCCTCCAATCTCTTCTCTAGCCAATGCCATGCCTGTTTAGCCCGTAAGATCTGGACTAACAGAAGATGCTTGAGCATGCTGTCTTTATGTGGGATTCATGACCCAACCAATGCAGCCTCACCTGTCAAAGAGACTCATTGATTATATTCTGTACTGATATTTTAGGTATCTGTAAGGTTTTAATACAATCTTGTTTGGTTCAATAGAGGGGATCAGAGGCAAGCCAGCCTTAATTATAAGCCAGAACAGGCGGTCCTTTAAATAAGTTAATATTTTGCATCCATAGAGAAAGGAGTAATATCTGTGACCAAGAAGACTCACAGCTTTGTTCGTTCATTTATTTCTAAATCCTCTTGTCTTCATGACGGTTGTGGTGGCAGTACATTGAGTAGGGCAGTCCAGACCTCCCTTTCCCTGGCGACAGACTCTAGCTTATCCTGGGGAATTCCCAGGCGTTCCCAAGCCAGCCAAGCGACATATTCCCACCAGCATGTCCAAGGGCCGGGCCCCGGGGACTTACTCCAGTGGGACGTGCCCGGGAGAGCTCCAGGGGCAGTCTATTGGGGGGCCTCCTCACAGATATTGTATATTGATATCACTCATGGAACGAGGCCTGGTGGCTAGGTGACCCATGTAATCCATATGGGCCCAGCCTGGAATGGCTACGTAGCACCGTCCTGTGCGCCCACCATCCACAGGACGAAGGGTGAGAGGCGGATACAATGCCAGTATGGCAGGGAGAGGGATGGTCTCAAACAGACGAGACCTTGGCGATGGACACTCACAGCTTTCTATGAAGCAAAAGCCCAGGCAGCTGACACACAATGTTACACAGTCTAATGAAAGAATGTTGCTCGACGAATTTTAAGTGAGACTTTGGCTGCCAAACCAGAGCTAGTCGTGAACACATAAACCAGGTATGGGAGCTCCTCCACCACTTGTAGAACTGCCTGATTACTCATGGAGAGTTGAGCAGGTACAGTGTTGTGTGACATGAAATTCCCAGGTAGGTTATTTACTTTTGGGGAACATACGAAAGGCCCCATTTCATGATGAAATTATCCAGGCACAGAACAAGATACTCTAACCCAATCTCATTGAGTAGCCATTGCCAGATCATCACCAGATGTAACATGGCTGACCAGCAGGGAACGATCACTTAACTATAACCAGGCATTTATTAGCATATCATTGTAACCGTAACAAATGCAATTTATTTAAATGGCCATTGTGAGATTCTCAAACTACGTAATTATTGAAGATGCTATGTAACATAATGCATAGGGCCAGAGTGAATTTCTCTCACAAGCCAAGTTGAACAGCAAATGGCTCCGACTCCTGGTCACACAGCTTTAGACGGTCCTGCCCAAAATCATAAAAATCCTCAAAGAATGTGGGCAGAGGCAGAGACATCGAAAACAAACAACCCAAAGACCCTTTATGATACTATAGGCATTAATTATTAAAATGCAGAAATCTAGTATCCGCTAAAAATCCATACTCCTCTGCTGTAGTCGATCGACAGAAATAAATTATCCCCTTGAATATCGGAGGTTACGTTCTTGGAAATTGCTGAGCGAAAGCTAAAAGTGTGATATCCAATACTTACGCCTTACCCAAGTAATGGCGTTAGGAAAACATCAACTAAAATTCACATCATAATTAAAACAAGTATTGTAGTGCATTCCAAATAAACTAAAAACGAAACAATTCAAATAAAAATTGAGAAACCATATACAAAAAAATATTTGAAGACTAAAAATAGTATAAAGCTATTTAAATACACAGACTTTGTGCATGTGTTAATTATTGTGAACAAAATTCTGCCAACACCTTGAAACCTACACACCCTAAACATTCAAATCATACTCACAGGTGAGTTAGTGTTTTTTTCGCACAATTTTCAGCTTACCCACTCGCCTTCAAAACCTCCAACCCCCCACCGTTCCTCATCCCCCCCCCCCTCTATTTATCTCGCCATGTGTTAAAGCCCGGGGCACTCACTACTGCCGGTTAGCCACACACGCAAACACATTATGACATTTCATATACTGCAATTCCAAGCACTCACTATAAACATAAGTGTCTGCACTGCAATATTTGTTTTCATATTTACCATGTTATCCTGCCAAATTCATCCACTTCCAGCTCCTTACTGTCCTCTATGCACATGCACGGCTAACCTCTAACACACACTGCAATATTTATTTTAAAAAGACATGTAATATTCTAAAATACCTACATCTATGTACCAGGACTACCGACCTCCTCCTACACAATATAGCCACTATACAACAGCTACGACTAAATACATCAAGTCTAGATCGCGTGGTAAGGAATAAAAAGCATGCACACACGCACACACACACACTCGCGTTAAAATAATTTTGTGTATATGCATCACCACACACATACTATGCATACCCACTTCAAGCACTACAAACAATTACTCCCTCCAACAACTTACATCCTTATACTTTATTCCTTTGCAGCTATGTCTTCACATTCCTACAGCGATTACACAACTATCATTTTATTAACAATCTCACCACAGCATCCACTCACACAATCATTATTTATTATTTTCTGCTTACTAACGTTTACCTCCACCTATGTTCCTTGCGGAAAACGTGCGCTTCTCTTCACAAAAGCGGATTACAATAATTGATGCCATTCGTACAAGTGCTGCGATGGCTGCACCTATTGAAGACACTCCTGAACACCAAGAAGCAAGACAACATGCTGCCAGTGCTGCTATGCCTGCACCTACAGCGAATGCATCTCATCAACAGCAATAAGCTACACAGAAAACTAACACAGCACAAATGGCTGCTACCACAGCTAATCAAACTTCAGTCCGCCAACAAGCACGGCAGCTTGCAAACAGTACTACAATTGCTGCAACCAGGTGCCTACCCTGGAGCCAAAAGGATAAGTACTTCTGATCTATTAGTTGCAATTAGTTCCATGTCTACTTCTTACAGCTACTGCCATGCAATGACATGGGCTATGCTGCAACAGTACCATGGTTCAGCTGCCTATACCGAGCCTATTCATGTATTGATACCTGACAAGCCATTTACGAAACAATATAAGATAGAACTCATGGTTCCAAATTACATGTTTTGGCACCGACCCACTCATCCTAACATCTGGCTACATGCCCACATTTCAAGTGCAGGGCCAGGTACGTAATCGCATTGGCAGTCTGCTGCAACTACCTAATGACCTACCTACATTACCAGAGATGTACTTGCATGTCTGACAATACTAGACAGGCTCACCAGCATTCCAAAAATGTCACCACCAAGATGCAAGTTCTATTGCTGTTGCAATACATGCTCCATAAGGAAAACTCTTACATTCACAGTTTCAAGTGTGCCATGGAGAAGATGACTTCAGAGTACAATGTTGTTACTCATGCAGACTAAACTCCACATGGTCAACATGAGTGCCGCTTAAATGCACTCGCATCTAAAGTCGGTGTCATTCTGACTGCTGAACATGGCACTCGAGGCATCGCCTTGCAACTGAGGAACAATACCCTACACAGAAATGAAACACACCGATCCTATGATGCTCTTCAATGTCTACTGATTTTCTGGCAAGGTGATGATGGCTACAATTTTCTACTTCGCCAAACTGACCCAGCAACAGGCTTGCCAACACAAAAGATTTCTGCCATGGACTGCTTTGCCTTCAGAATCATGGTGAGAAACGGCAACTTCAATCTCTTCTTGAGATGCAAAGAGCTCTTCCACCAATTTTCTGTCGACATGTATGCCAAAATGGAAGCTTCATTCGATTAAACCCACCAGATGGCAAAACAGCCAACATTGTCTATCCTGAAGCTCTCCCAAGGGCAACGCATTTAAAAGCCGTCCTCATTATGAAACAAACAAGCCCTGAGATTGAATAACACAACAAAAAACATAATATACACACATTTACCGACTTCATTGGCAGAATTCAATAATTGTGATAAAGCCAGCAAGACATTACTCTTAATGTTTTATTACTGAGACCTGAGCTAAGCCGGGTAACTTAGTTATTACTGGATAAATACTATACTTCCGATTAAGTTTGTGCGTGAGTGGGGAGCGGTAGTGCAACATTTAGCGTGCTGCGCTATGAACCCAGCGAGACGATTTATATTCCCACAGAGCCAAACCACAGCATTTGGCTGTCGCCTGATGAAGCTGGTTGTAATTAGTCAAAACGTTATACTCAAGATTGTAGATGTTGTGGCTTGGCTCTCCAACACACCGATGTGCTGTACTAGTGACGCATGGCCACATTCTGTTCACGTGACAACCTCTTACTAATTGGCTGTGTCGGGTGGTGGTGGTGGGGTTAACGGAACATTTATTTATTAACGCGATCTAACACAAACAAACCTCTATTATGGCTGTAAATTTGGAGTTTGCGCGTCTCTCTCTCCGTGGTCGCGTGGATTTTCCTCCGGATCCTGCGGTTTTCCCCTGCACATTTAGAGTCAACATCACCACGCGTTTGGAGTATTTGACCGACAAACATTTCCACAAGTTGATAAGCCCACTGTGTTGCGGGCAGGTCGCTTCTGAAAACAAGAGCGGTGTAGCTCAAGTGGGCTATGCCTGGTAAAATAAAAACGTAGAAATATTTAAAATAAAGCAAAGTTTCAAAGTAGTGAGCCAGGTGAAGACAAATTAAACTTAAGCAGATAATTAATGCAATCAGGCGAGGGCAGGAGGCAAGGCCCTGCGCTGTAATGTTCCAACCTGGACATCGATTCCATATTCGCTGCTACTCAATTGACATCCCTACGAGAGGGAGAAGGAGCGAGGCTCTTCCTGGGTTCACAACAACAACAAACACCACAACAACAACAAACACCACAACAACAAACACAACTTTTCACCTCGGACATCTGCGAGCACGCGCGCGGAACAGCAGCTTTCCGGCAACTCGTGACGTCATGCGGCAGCAGTAGGTGACATGACGTCACTTTACGGGGTCACACAATCCCCTCCCCCAGCGGTGAAATTGAATAGATTATGTTAATGAGCACGCCCTTGTCAATTAATGTGGTTTATCTGCTGAACCCGTCGCAATGAACTCGCGACTGTATTTATGAAAATATTATGTTAATGAGCCGCCAGTGACTGGCGTAGCTTGCCCAAATAAGCATTTTACTGGACCGGAAATCTGCAGTGACCAACCAGACGTGAGGTCACGCTCAAAAGCGCGGTGGAGGGGGGATTTGGGGGGGTTAATACCTGGGTGACATGACGTCACTATTGGGATACACCACCCCATCGCGTCTCACGCCGAATTAACGAGGGGTGACGTCAGAGAGCGAGATCAGGGTCAGAGTTCGAGTTTAGTTTAACACGAAGGCTTTCGCGACCAATATTATTCATAATAAAGGTTTTTGGGTTAGATCGCGCTATTTATAAATGTGTCGTAACCCTCCACCACCCGACATGGCCAAACAGTAAAAAATGTGTCACGTTTACAAAGGACAAATAGTTCACTACTTTAGCCCACTGGTGTGTTGAAGAGTGAATCAACATAATTTAAAATTTGAGTACGACGTTTCGCTGGTAATTACATCCAGCCTCATCGGGCACTTCGCCAGAATGGTAAAGCCCTCACTTGCCTCCGGTCTTAAATAGAGCAGCAGGGTGACGTCATCAGTTAACTCATTCAGTGATTTGAGGCGGAGGGGGGGGTATTGCAATTATATAATCGATTGGTAATCAGTCAATGGTTATGATTAGTAATGAGTTGTAGATTAGTAATTAGTTATAATGTCTGTTATTGTGATTATATGCTACGTTTGTAATCCGTTAATTAGTATGTGTTTCCCCTATAAGGAATTGTAATATGCATTATTTAATAATACTCTAACAAGCAGCACTAAGCCTGTAGCTGTCAGAGCGATTAAAGTTATTTCTATTTCTCTCAATTTCAATGGATTCTCTAATTAGTCTTTGGCAGTAATAATTGGTTTTACACCACTTCAACATTATCAAAATCAATTGAGTCTCCTTGTTGACAAGCATGTTCTGCCACTGCCGACAGTTGTGTTTGAGATAATTGAATATTTCTTTGGTGTTCTTTTAGTCCTATGCTGATGTTACGTCCCGTCTGTCCAATATAGCATGTGCCACATAAACAATTAATCCGATATACACCTTCTTTTGATAATTTAGGTAATTCGTCTTTAGTGCAATATACCAGTTTTTGAATTTTGTGTACTGTACCAAATCTTACTGTAATGTTTTTCTTTTGAAAAACACGGGCTAATTTGTCAGTTACTCCTGAGATATATGGAATTTTAATTGTTTTAACAATCTGACTGCTTTCAGCAGTGTTGCTTTGCGACCGTGATTTGGCATTCAGTGCTCTGTTAATTTAAGTATTATTGTAGCCATTCTGTCGTAATGCTTCTTTAACGTGTTTGATCTCTCTCACTAGACTTTCACCATCTGACACTTTTTAGACCGATGTATGAGCATCTTGATAAGATAGGATTTCTGAGCTGGATGATGATGCGAATCTGCATTCAGATAGGCATCAGTGTGCATTTGCTTTCTGTAAACGCTGTGTTATTTGACCATTTAGGCCATGTCCAAGCAAAATATCTAGGAACGGGAGTGTGTTATTCACCTCCATTTCCATAGTGAACTGGATGGCCGGGTTTTGTGCATTAAGATGATTTAGAAAATCATTCAGTGTATCTTTACTATGTGGCCAGACAACCAAAGTGTCATCCACATATCTAAACCAAAAGGATGGTTTAATGTGGTTGAGGCAAGTGCTCTCATTTCAATTTTTTCCATGTACAGATGTGCTATAGCAGGGGATAAAGGAGAGCCCATTACTGCTCCTTCCTTTTGTTTAAAGAAATCCCCTCTCCATAAGAAGTGTTATTTAAACAATGGTCAGCAAGTTTCGGAATATCGTTTGGTAAACCTGTATTCTCTACTAGTGCATCAAGTAATTTAAGCAATTCGTTCACTGGAACCTCAGTGAATAGAGAAATCACATCAAAACTTACCAGAATATCATTAGGATTCAGTTTAATATCTTTAATCGCATTGACAGGATGTTCTGAATTTCTTATGAATGAAGAAGTCCTACCGATGTAGGGCTGTATTTGTTTAGTTATATATTTTGCTAATTTATATGTGGCAGAGCCAATTGTACTGACTATGGGTCGTAATGGGATGCCGATTTTATGAATCTTTGGTAGCCCATACAGTCTAGGTGGTTTTGAGTCCCTTGGCTTAATTTGGTATTGCTCATTCTTAGGGATTAATGCATTTGCAATTATTGCAGTAGTATACTCTTTGGTTCTATTCGGTAAAGTCACGTAGGTAAAAATAAAATAACAAAAAATCACGACGTTTCGGCCACAACACAAGTGGCCTTCATCAGGTGAAGGTACTGGACTGTCCAGAGGACAGCGTTGGAGTGAAGACAGCAAGCCCAGGTCGCGTCCTTTAAGCTGTGTGGGAGGAAACAAAAAACGCCTTGACAAAGGAATTAGCATAAAATGATGTACTGGACCGGCACGGTGGGGGGGGGGGGGGAGTTTACATAATGTTGGTGTGAAGGCAAATACGCTGCTGTGAAAGTTTGGAATACCACTACTTGAATAAATATACTGTACCGTTGAAAATTAGTTTAATGTTTGGTTTGATTTAGAACATCTTTCCAATGATTGCTTAATTTGAAACCATCCTCTCGGTTGAAATTGTGTCTGTGTTTGTAAATCTGAATTGCCTCGTGGACAAATCTCTGATAAAAACCCGTGGGTTTGCAGAGAAGCTTGGTATCGGAGAAAACTATATCGTGATCACCCACAGCATTGTAACAGTGATCAGCTACGGCAGAAGAATTCGTTCTGCCGTGTTTCAAATCTGATTTGTGCTCGCGAATTTGGTCAGAGACACGTCGTTTCGTCTCCCTGATATAGCAGTCACCACAGGTGCAGCTCAGTTTGTAAACTCCGAGGTACTGTAAGTCAGGAACGACATCCTTCACGGATGGGATCAGGTCACGGATTTTGTGTACTGTATTGAACCGGACCAGGATCTTGTGTTTGTTTAGAATTTTGGAGATCTTTTTAGTAACGCCTGCTATATATGATAGTGTGATGGTTTTGACCGGAGTATCAAGTGGTTGTTTCTGTATGGAGGGAGAAACAGCTTGGCGGATGGTACGGTCAGAGTATCCGTTTCTCTTGAGGGCCAGGTGTACATGTTTTAATTCACTGGTCAGGTGGTGTTGGTCCGAAATGCAATGTGCCCTGTGGTATAACGTTTTGATGAGATAATTCTTTTGAGCTGGGTGGTGGTGGGATTCAGGTTTCAAGTAGGAATCTGTGTGGGTGGGTTTCCTGTAGACAGAATTCCCCAGTGAGCCATCAGGTCTCCTCTCAAACAGAACATCCAAGAATGGTAGCTTGCCATCTTTCTCCACTTCCATGGTGAATTTGATGGCGGGATATCTAGAATTGATGTGGTGTAGGAAAAGGTTCATAGCTGGGAGGCCATGTGGCCAAATGACGAAAGTGTCATCCACAAATCTCTTCCACAGGGATGGTCTGAGGGTGGAAGTCTGGATGGCGTCTGATTCAAATTTCTCCATGAAAACATTGGCTATCACTGGTGATAATGGAGAACCCATGGGGGTACCCTCATTTTGTTTGTAGAAGGTGCCATTCCAAGTAAAGTAGGTATTGGTGAGGCAGTGTCTAATCAGCGCAGGTGTATCGGGGTCTAGTCCATGTTGTACCAAATTTTCAATGATTTCAATGGTGTCAGGTACCGAGACTTTGGTGAACAGGGAGACCACATCGAAGCTGACAAGGATATCCTCAGGGGACAGTACAACGTCTTTGACCATAGAGACCAAATGAGCTGAGTTAAGTACTGCTGAGGAGGTCTTGCCAGTGAAAGGTACCAAGGTATCTGACAGAAAACATGCTAGCTTATAGGTAGGGGAGTTGATCGTGGATACGATTGGTCGTAATGGAGTGCCTTCTTTATGAATCTTGGGGAGACCATAGAATCTAGGGGGTCTTGCAGAAGAAGGTTTTAAGGAGGGACGTTTAGTTGGTTCGATTAGGGAGGTCGAACTTGTGATGATCTGCTGTGAAAGTTTGGAATACCACTACTTGAATAAATATACTGTACCATTGAAAATTAGTTTAATGTTTGGTTTGATTTAGAACATCTTTCCAATGATTGCTTAATGACCCTACTAATAGCCTAACTATAAAAACCAACAAGATCATCACAAGTTCGACCTCCCTAATCGAACCAACTAAACGTCCCTCCTTAAAACCTTCTTCTGCAAGACCCCCTAGATTCTATGGTCTCCCCAAGATTACTTACTGCTGATTATACCTCAGCAATGATCTCATCCACTGGAATTGTGCGTGGGGTAACGGCAAAGTTAAGGCCTTTAGAAAGGACAGAGATCATGTCACTGGTTAAAACAGTGTTACTCAAGTTCATTACGGTTTTGTTTTAAAATTATTCGTTTTTAGTATTGATTTATTTATTATGAAGTCTAGAAAATGTATTCATTTGGCTATTTTTTGTTAGATTAAACACATTATCAGCCGATTGTTATGGTACTCGAGTGCGAAGAGCTGACCAGTGAGCGCGCGCAGCTTCGAGGGCTGGGACGAGAGCACGCCATCGCAAGCCTGCTCCCAGGGGAGAAGGAGGAGGGGCGCGCCAGTACGGTAAGGGGTCGGGCAAGGGAGCCTCCAGGATCCCGCGAGACAACCCCGGGATGGGTAGCAGGACTACAAACCGGCATGGGGGATATAGCCGGCCAGGTGGCCCACGTACGCGAGGAAGTGAATAAAAATATGAAAACCATCCAGTCCGAGATGGGGGAGCTACGCTCCACAGTAGGGGGGCTGGCCGGATGGGTGTCCCAGTTAGAGTCCGACCTTGGACAGCTGCGTACGGGAAGGGGGAGAAGGGAGGGGCAGGGGACCTCCTATGGAACCGCCCCCCGGACATGCTACCTGTGCGACCATCGAGGGCATCTCGTGAGAGACTGCCCTCAGATCGCCCGCGCTAGAAACGCGCCAGGGTTAAACGCCAACGCCCCCTAGAGAGTGGACCATCTAGGGGTGCAATCGACGTGGTTCCACCACAAAACGACGATAGTAATAATGGTGAATGAGTGACCCTCACACAGATTCCAACCACAACACCCAAGGACGCGGTGAGGATGGGCGACTGGCTACGGGAGCTGGTGGCGGGAATCACGGGGGCCACGTCGCTGGTAGGACAGGTGAACGGGCAGTGCACCCGGATTCTACTGGACATGGGGGCGGTGGCCTCACTCGTAAGCGCCGCACACTGCAGCATGCTCGGGGTGGATGTGGGCCGCCTGCAGGCCCCAGATCGCGCGCTGCACACGGCGAGTGGAGCCGGAATGGGGCTGCTGGGAAGAATCTCCCTCGAGGTCTGCCTCGGACACCAGACGTGCACCCAGGAATTATATGTTTCGAGTTTGTTGTGCCATGAGTGTATTGCAGGTACGGACCTCCTGGAGAAACTAGGACTCAACGTGCAGCCCTGCCAGCGATGTGCCACGGTGGAAAGTAGCGGGGAGTGGATTCCGTTCCTGGGACAAGAGCCGAATCGCCCTCGCTTCACACCCGTGGTTGCTACCCTGGTGTCGGCCGTCACCATCGGCCCGCTTGCCGAGATGCTGGTACCCATGGCAACCCCCTCCACCGACCCCGCACACCGACCATCGGGTGAGGTAATGCTAACTCCTCACCCGGAGTTGGCGGCACGGTACGGAGTTGTGGGGTCAGCCACACTGGTAAACGCAGATGGGGTCCGATTGTTTATGCGGGTATTTAACCCACACAGTACCCCAGCAATGCTACGACGATGCACCGCGGTAGCCACCATACACCCCCTGCACGTGCACCACTCTAACGACTCGGTGTTTGCACTCTGGGCTGAGGACCCTGGTCGCCCCGAGGACAACCAGGACCTGGCCTGGCGAGTCGGCCCGACTCCCCGAGCCGAGGTCGTCCCCTTGCGTGATGCGTTACATGTACCTTGGGCAGATTTACCTAAGGGGGAGGCCAATCAGCTGCGCAGGTTATTGCAGGAGCACGCCGACGTGTTCAGTGAGCACGATTCAGATGTGGGCCGGACAGACCTTGTTAAGCACCAAAATTGACACCGGTGCAGCCCGACCCATCAAACTCCCCGCATACCGAGTGGGCGTGCCTGAACGGGCCCAGATCAAAGAAGCAGTCGCGGATATACTCCGTGATAACATAATCCAGCCCTCAGTGAGCCCCTGGTCTGCCCCAGTTGTACTAGTGACGAAAAAGGATGGATCCACCCGGTTTTGCGTCGATTATCGAAAGTTAAATGCAGTTACCCTCGGCGACGCCTCCCCCATACCCTGCATCGATGACACCTTTGACAGCCTCGTAGGGGTGCGGTATTTTTCCACCCTCGATCTGGCGTCCGGGTACTGGCAGGTGGAGATGGCGGAGGAGGTCCGGCAAAAACCGCATTTACCACCCCGATGGGACTGTTTGAGTTTCAGGTGCTGCCGTTCGGACTCACTAACGCGCCCGCGACGTTCCAGTGGTTGATGGAGTTGGTGATGCGGGGCTTGCAGTGGGAACAGTGCCTAATTTACCTGGACGACGTGATAGTGTTCAGTAGATCTCTGTTTGAGCACTGGTCCAGGCTACGGGAGGTATTCCAGCGATTGCGAGCAGCCCATCTCAAGCTCAAACCGCGTGTTACATTGCACAGTGCGAGGTTGGGTACCTCGGACACCGAGTCAGCGAGGCAGGGGTGCGCACCGATCCGGAGAAGGTACGTGCCGTAGTGGATTGGCTACGGCCAAGGAACCTGATGGAGATCAGGTCATTCTTGGGGCTCGCCACCTATTATCGTCGATTTGTGAAAGGATTCAGCGAGATTGCACGCCCCCTCACCCAACCCACATCCCCTAAGAACCCCTATCAGTGGACGGAGGCCTGCCAGACGGCCTTCACCACCCTCAAAGACCACCTCACCCACACCCCCACCCTGGCTTTCCCTGATTTCACCACTGATTTTATTTTGGATACCGACGCCTGCAGCAGTGGGCTGGGCGCGGTGCTGTCATCGCATACGCCAGTCGAACCCTGAGTGGGGCCGAGCTGAACTATTGCGTGACCCGTCAAGAACTGTATGCCGTGATCTTCGCATGTAAACAGTTCCGACCGTATTTTATACGGCAGGAAATGTCGGGTACGCACCGACCATTATGTCCTGCAGTTCCTCCTTACATTCAAGGAACCGCGGGGGTAGATGGTCCGATGGTTGGCACAGTTGCAGGAGTATAACCTGCAAATTGAGTACCGAGCGGGGCGGACGCACGCAAACGCGGACGCCTTGTCGAGGCGGCCCGCGGTGTGCGCCGAGACAAGGACGGAGGAAGTCTGCCCGTGCTTCACGGGGGGACGTTGCCGGCAGGTGGCGGGCCCCCAGGAGAGCGCTGAGACTAACCCTCCTCCGATGAGAGAAAGTGCAGTATGTGCCACGGAGACCCCGGCAGGAGCCAGGGGCCCGATGGACCTTCCGGCGGTCATGGAGCCCACACCCCGGGGTCCGACGGGCCGCTCAACCCCGCCCGATCGGATCCAAGAGGACGTCGGCTGTGCATTCCCAGGCCTCGACGACGAGCAGCTGAGACAGACCCAGCAGCGGGATCCGGACCTGGCGGCGGTGGAGGCGGCCCTGTGGGAGAAAAAGGTCACCCTACCGGGGCCCTGGAGCGGTTTGTATGCCCGGTTGTGTGTAGAGAACGGAGTGGTGAGGGAACAAACCGAAGCTGGGCAGCCGGGGTGCATCTGTGTCCCCGCCCAGGTGCGGCCCCAGCTGCTACGGCTGGTGCACGACCACCCGCTCGGGGGCCATGATGGGGAACGACGCACTCGGGAGACTGTGCGTCGCCAGTATCTCTGGCCTAAATTGGCGCAAGACGTGGCCGCCTGGGTGCAGGGCTGCCGGGCCTGTCAGCAGTGTGGGCAGAAACCGGCGCGGTACCAGGCACCCCTGAGGCCGTTCTGCGTCAGTCGGACGAACCAGCTGGTGGGGATCGACCTACAGGGACCATTCCCACGATCCCACCAAGGCAACCAGTACATCCTCGTGGTGGTGGAGTATTTCACGCGCTACCCCGTGGCGGTGGCCATCCCAGATAAAACGGCCCTGGTGGTTGCCCAGGCATTCGTGGAACACTACGTTCTTAAACATGGGATCCCCGAACGAGTCATTACTGACCAGGGTAGTGAGTTCGAGGCGGAGCTATTCCAGGCACTGTGCCGCGAGTTCGGAATCCAGAAGGACCGAACCACGGCATACCACCCCCAGGCGAATGATATGGTGGAGCGAATGAACCAGACTCTAGCCGGGAAGCTCAAATGCATGGCGGCCGCAAATCAACAGGACTGAGACGAACACCTCCCCTACGCTGTTTGCCTACACCACCACAGTACACACATCTACGGGACAGACCCCGTTCCTAATGATGTTTGGTCGTGAGTCTCGCCTCCCCGCAGATCTGTTATTCGGCGTTCCCCCACCGCAACGGGAGGAGGGGAGCCGCCCCATGGAACACCTGATGGAGACTCTGCGAGGGGCCCGGAGCCGAGCCTACCCACAAGGAGAGGCCGCACACCAGCGGCAAGAGCAGAGCGCCCGACCCCGTATGGAGCCCCCCTTCTACTCGGCGGGCTCGAAAGTATGGCTGCACACTCCTCGCGTCGGGGCCAGGCAGGTCGGACAATTGACCACCTACTGGAGGGGACCCTGGACCGTGGGACGACAGATCTCCCCCTGGACAGTGCTGATTCAGGGAGGGGAGAAGGGCCGGGAGATGGTCGTCAACGTCCGCCGACAAAAACCATGGAGAGTAGCTCCAGCGGGGGGGGGGGACCCCACCGTTCAAGTACCCTGAAATCCCGGGGTCCCCACGCCCCCCATACTCGGGGGCCTCGCACGGTATATGGGCCCCACGGGGCCCCGGGCCCCGAGGGGCCCCGACCCGGGACGGGGACGACGGCCCTTAAACCCTACCACCTCTGAGTTTGTTCCCCAGCCCGCAGGTGCCAAGGACCGAGAACCGTTGGAGTGGAGGAGGTCGCCGCCGGAACTCCGGGAGATGGAGCCACCACCCCCGAGGCCGGCCACAAGGACTGGACGAGTCCCGTGGACCCCGCGACGCTACCTCGTGGGAGCAACCCAGGCGAGGTGCTCCAGTCAACCCGGGACGGGGACTGGCACCTCGGGGGGCTATGTGATGCCACAACAGCGAAGCCACTCTGCCGAAACCGGGGCCGTCGCTGTGCTGCTGCGACCGAGAAGCCACCCGGCTCCCGTCACAGCGCTCTCCCCGCCACCCCCCACATAAACACACACACACTCACGTCGGGCCTCGTGGGGAGGGGGCACCTGCTCTGAGTTTTTACCCGAGAGACCCCCTCGTGGGGGTGCTCCACGGTTTTTCAGGGCCAGGGAATTGGCAGCCACCCCCCCCCCCAGGCCAAATGGCACTGTGGCGCCGTGGCTTAACTTAAAATTAAATGAACACGGCAAACTCACTGAGAACCGCAGTGAGGAAATGCCCAAGACACACACGGACCAGCAGGCAGGTGAGGAGCGGGGCAGCGCGGGTTAAACGTCTCTACCCATGATGCACCGCGGGTTAGCTTCTCTACCCGTGATGAACCAGGGATTAACGTCTCTACCCGTGATGCACCGCGGGTTAACGGCGATGATGCGGCACCGGCTCGCTTATTGAGTCGGTGCACTTAGTTAAACAATGGGGGGGCGGAGCGTCGGAGAGGGGGGGGGGGGTGATTGGATTGGATAAGAGGCCAACAGGTCGGCGGCGCGCATGCTTTTGAAGCCGAGCATAAAAAGGGACGATTTTAGAAAGCACGGGGTCGTTTTCGCTGGGGATCAACTGGAGAGAGGGATCGAGGAGCCGTCATCTCACTGTTACTCGCACGTCCGTGAGACGGGTCAGAGAACAGCCAGATTCCGTTTACAGCATCATCTTTCCGCGACCTCAAACACTGCAAGGTCGGACCGTAAGTACAAGGAAGAGAGGTAAGACAAAGGGGCGAAATTCTGAGAAAGAGAATAGAGAGCAGACAGGCCAATTAAGTATCAGACAGTAGAGAGATAGGTTAGACCTGTCCTGCTGGTCCGCACTGACACGCGCAGTTTGGTTTGTTTATTCGTGGGGAAAAAATCGTCAGTAGAGTATAAACCGTGCCGTGTTGTCTCTATGAGTGCGAAGGGGAGTGTGTGGTGTAGTGAGCCTGCGCGCTGTGGTTTCTGTGTTCACACACGGGTGTGTAATTTCACTCACATGTGCGCGCTCGCCGCGGCACGTTAACCCATGAGCCTGCGCAGCTCGCCGTGATTGTAAAGTGGTTAGTGCAGCTAGTTAAATCATGCCCCGAGGAGCAGCAGCGAAGGGGAGAGAGCAGGACGACAGTGGGTCACGGGAGAACGGGGAGACGGGGGGCAGTCTCCCTAACACTTCTGCTCCTCTCAGAGCGCAGTAGACAACGCGGCCGCTTTTGTTCCCATTAACACTGCTACGGGCTCGTTGTACACCCACGTTGTTCTTATGCGGTGAAGCGAGTTCATTAACGTTAACATGCGACTCTTTCCCTAAGCTCTTTCTACATATTCTCTCTCTCTCCAAGTCGTTATGTGATGACGGAAGCTCATTAACTTTGCACTATAATCCAACATGCTAATAACTTCTTTCCATAAGCTCTTTCTACATATTCTCTTTGATTTGCGAACCTTCTAAACTTATATAACCCCGTGCTTGTAGCAGCTTTCTCGCCATTTTTCGCCTGATGACGAATGCTTGTGTTGCGTCCGAAACGTCGTGATTTATTTTATTTCTAATTACGTGATTTTACCGAAAGAACCAAAGAGTATGGATTCCTGCAATCACGAAAGCTTCAAATCAAGAGTATCAGAGTAAGTTATTTTTTTGCATTCTGACCACAAGTATTGTGGTTAATGCAGACATGATTACGTGTAAAAGTATTCTTTGGGTCTTTCGGTAAAGCCACGTTGATAGAAAAAAAATATCACGTTTCGATCGCAACACAAGCAATCGTCATCAGGTGAAAAAATAGCGGGAGAGCTGCTGAGGCAGGATGTTATATGTGATCGAAACGTCGTGATATTTTGATTATTTTTTTCTATCTACGTGGCTTAACCAAAGACCCAAAGAATATTAATTCCTGCAGTCACGAAAGCTTTAAGTCAAGATTTACTTGTAAAAAGGTTTCAGTTTGGTGTTTTAACATCGTAACACCTGTTTTGTTGCCAGAAAAAAGGGAAACCCTATTCTCATACTATTGTCATTCAAAACGCATAGGTCATTGCATGTTGGTGTCATGGTCACTATTTGGGCAATTCCAAACATATCCAGAAATTACATAATGGAGATTACACATCAATCATCGCCCCCTACTGACAAGACTCATTCCCACATGCAGGCTAGTGCAGGGTCACCTTATACCACACAGGGGCAGCTGCCACTTGGGGATGCTCTTCGAGTGTTTGTGATGAGATAAACAAAACTGAGTTGCTGAGGCAATTAAGCAAACACCATATAAATGCAAATATGAATATGTGGAATGAATGCTTGTGTTGTATATGTGCCTTTTTCCAAAATTTTATATTAATAATTCTATTTTTTATAAGTTTGATCTGGATGTAGAGCTGGGGCAAGGAAGTAGCCATAAAATGTAATAAAACCCCGATGCAAAGGGAGGCTAATGAGACGGGGAAATCTCCAGCGGGGCAAAGGCCGCCATAAACACGGACAAACAGCAGGGGACACGACCTCCATGGACGTTTTGGACACTGGGGAATTTTCCAACCAAGACCCTCCAGCCTCGCTGACACCCTGTCTTCACATCGAGACTTGCTGACAGTCTTTACATCACCCCCATTCGGATCTCCACGGACGGCGAGAGCAGCAGGGTCGGTCGGACATTACAACTGGCGGTTTTCTTTTTAACGGTAAAAGTTCGAAACTTAGTGATAAGAATAAGTCGACATTATAGACTGGCAGTACACTCACTCAGATTAAGAACCAGGCTGTAGTCTACATTAGTGCCTTTTATTATTACTTTTATTTTACTTTTGTTCACCTTATATATTCTTTTTCTATTTTCTATCAACGTGACTTTACCGAAAGAACCAAAGAATATGAATTCCAGCAGTCACGAAAGTTTAAGTCAAAACTTAGTGAGATCTTCAACCTCAGGATATCAAAATATAACTCGAGAATAAGCACGGATCCCTGGCGACACAGACGGGGAACAAAGGTTAATAAATCCCTCGGAATACCTGTGGTAGCTATGGTTTCTTATAAATCTAGGTTAAACATAATCCAAATAAAAATTATGAAGTATTAGACCTAGGGTCATTCAGAAGAGATCCAAGGCGGAATAGGTCAATCACACACGACCAAGATAAAATGTATTCCATAGGATCAGAGTATCACCAACCGCCTTCGTCTTCCAGCAGCTGACGCAACACATGGTAGCAATAAATTACGTATGAAGGGTGCCTCCCCTTGAGATAGCAAACACCATGAAGAAATTCCAACCACGAGGGAAGAGGGGGGGGGGAACGCAAACCAAAACAGTGATGGAAAAGCAGCCGGACAAAGGTCAAAAGGACCCCCCCCCCCCGCTTCCAGATTATGGCAGGAAATTGGAAAACCAGTCGCTCTACTTGGGAGGGGGGGGGGGGCAACCAAGCAGCTGCAACCACAGAACTAAATCAAATGGATTCCGTTTTTTTTCCCACGAGAGACGCGCAGAGGGGGAAGAATTTCAGATATAAGCAAGGACACAAAACACGCAATTGAGTCTTGCTGCGGCAAGCTCCGGGGGTGGGCCCCACAATTGACCATGGATGACGAGGCTTGCAGAGGAGCGATGTGTAAGTTTGGCGCTGACAGATGAAGTATCGCTAGAAGTTTTATTCTACATTGAGTGCCAACTCCCACCAGCAGCTGCAGCAAGAGAGAAAGAAAAGAGTGATGAGCAATAACAAGCAATCAACCTGGAGAAATGGCAGAAAGTGCCAGGCATTGACCAAGCAAGCATCGCACAGGACCAGCAGCAGCAGCAGCGGCTAACAACTACCCACGAGCGTGCGGACTCGGAAGCCGAGCACACTCCTGCAAAGGTCGAGTCTACAAGGATCAACCGTGCCTGGTGCAAGGGAGAGCGTGACCAGTGCAACCGAGAAAGAGTGTCAGCACTGGCGACCAGCGGACGAGCTGCGAGCGCTATCAGGCACCGCAAAAGGGGATCGTGCCGACTCAACAATCATCCAGCAGTGGAGAAGCCTGGAGCTGCCACAAAGAGAGAGCGCCGTGTGTATGACACGCCCACACACACACGACTCATCGCCCAGGAGGGAACTGAACCGAGGTATTCTCGGTACAAGGAAAGCCCCACCTCGGCGGTGGCTTGAGCACGAAGACAATACTCCCACACATACATAACACACATATCGGGACTAATAAGATTGTTCCAAAAGTTCTTTGTTTCGAAAAGGACCATCCTAAGGTGGTGCATTAACTATTAGCTGATCGTGGAAAACATTGTTCGGTCCATTGAGCTGCTTGAATATGGTCGTATAGAAGTATTTGTCATTCGGTTCGTTAATTGCATAGCTTTAGCAATAAATTGACGCTAAACCTTTATAAGCATCGATGGTACGAATCTACACTCACAGGAATACTATTGTGTTGGGATTTCTTTCTTTTGATCACGGAATCTTGACCGCGAATCAATTCAAGCCCATGCCGAACACTATTGTTCCAGGGCATTTCGATAAATTGCATAATCTTACCAATGAATTCATTGAAAACTACTTTTGCCTTGGGCACATGTTTCTTTACTCCTGTTCGTATGAATATTGTAACAAATTTTAATGACTTTTTCCTATCGCCGTGTATGGTCGCTTTTATTCTGAGGAATTAGCCAATTGTTTTGTTATCCAGTTAACAAACGTAACCATTGAGGGTTAATTGCACGGATCGATGAGGACATTTCCAGCAGTACTGGGTTGACAATTCCTAGCATAAGCGTTTGCATATTAGTGTTTTGTTTTTAGATATTCAAGTTGCTTAACGCAGAAGAGTCTGTGTCCCTTCCTAAGTTCATGCGTAATATTCATATTATAAGAACTGTATCCTGTGGTGAGATCTGAATTTTGTGACCTGACAAACACACTAAAACATAATCAGTAAAAGTTCAAGCGAGAATCACTGTATTATATTCTTTAGGTCTTTCGGTAAAGTCACGATAGGTTCAAAGAAAATAACAAAAACCTATCTACGTGACTTACCGAAAGACCCAAAGAATATGAATTCCTGCAGTTACGAAAGCCAATCAATGTATTATCAAGATTGGTAATACACCCCTAGACAATGAAGCAGAGCCGGATTAGCATAATTACATACACTTGCATAACTTCACGCAATTATACCTTCATATTATCACGATTGGAAAAACCCCTAGGCAATGAAGCAGAGCCTAAATTTTGATTTAAAGCTTTCGTGACTGCAGTAATTCATATTCTTAGTTTTTTCGGTAAAGTCACGTTGAAGAGAAACAACAAAATAACAAAATATATATTGTATTGTCTAACAAAATATATATATTTTGTTATTTTGTTTCTCTTCAACGTGACTTTACCGAAAAAAAACTAAGAATAAGCAGAGCCTAATTAGCATAAATACATAATCAGCATAATTTCCAAAAATATACGCATTTTCAGTTTTCATTTAATTTTAATTCTTTCTCAAGACCTAATATATACAGCACTTCCGAGCTTATTGGCTCTTGCTCCTGGTTAATCATCTAGCCAACTCACAGGTCCACAAATACTGGTCACTCTTACTCTGCAGGTTGAACCCAGGAATTGAGTGTCCGACTTCACGTTCTTTTCATTAAAGGCCTGTGACAAAGGTGAATCTATTGGCGCTTCATTTGCTCATTTACCGGGTCTCCATTTGACTTTGTATTGTCTAAGAAGTCCACCCACACCTCCACTTCCACAAACTGCTGGGAGTTGCCTCGCTCTGCATCACAGTGAGAATTCTCCTCCTGTTTCACGTTGCCTCCATCGATGTGAAGGTCCGATTTTGGAGTTGAATCTTCATCTTCACAGTTTACCATCACTTCTTCACATTTCATCTTCACTTCTTCGCTCTTCATCACTTCTTCACATTTCACCTTCGCCTCTTCACATTTCACCTTGATACCTTTAAAAGTGTCCAAGCTGGGATTTAGTTCTTGTTTCATAAGGGATGGGGTCAATGCAGCACTTTGACTTTCACAAGCCGATTTCAGACTCCACTCCTTGGGGATCTTCTGATGATTGTATGTCCTCTGGTGTGTTTTAAGATTTGATAAACCTGCAAATGCCTTCCCGCACACAGTGCACCTGAAGGGTTTCTCTCCCGTGTGTGTTCTCTGGTGTAATACAAGACTAGATGACTGTGAAAACGCCTTTCCGCACAGACTGCACTTGAAGGGTTTCTCTCCTGTGTGTGTTCTCTGGTGTAATACAAGAGCAGATGACTGTGAAAATGCCTTCCCGCACAAAGTGCACCTGAAGGGTTTCTTTCCCGTGTGTGTTCTCTGGTGTAAAACAAGACCAGATGACTGTGCAAATGCCTTCCCGCACAGACTGCACCTGAAGGGTTTCTCTCCCGTGTGTATTCTCTGGTGTAATACAAGACTAGATGACTGTGAAAACGCTTTTCCGCACAGACTGCACTTGAATGGTTTCTCTCCTGTGTGTGTTCTCTGGTGTAATAAAATACCAGCTGACTGTGAAAACGCCTTCCCGCACAAAGTGCACCTGAAGGGTTTCTCTCCGCTGTGTGTTCTCTGGTGTAAAACAAGACCAGATGACTGTGAAAATGACTTCCCACACACACTGCACTTGAAGGGTTTCTCTCCCGTGTGTGTTCTCTGGTGGTTATGAAGACCTGATGACCATGCAAATGCCTTGTCACACACAGTGCACTTGAAGGGTTTCTCTCCTGTGCGAGTTCTCTGGTGCTGTGTAAAATGTCCAGTTTGATCCGTGCTGTATGCACACTGGTTGTATTGTTGCCTTTTAGTACCGAGCTGCGCTGAGTGCCTTTGCTCCATCAGACCAATTCTGCAGAGGAATCGTCAGCTGCAGACAGAAAAAAGAGAATATCCACACCATCTACGTCAGTATCGAGGCACAGAGGAATGCACATATACACAGTGACACATGACTTACACGTCTATACTTACGCATATGTCCATGATATAGTGAAAAAAATTCCCAAATTCATCACACAGGCTGTTATGACAAACAATGAGAGGGCAAATGGTCATAAATATGCCTGGAAGCCCAAGTACCTTCAAAATGAATGTTAACTCAAAACTCCAAGCACACAATTTCGGTTGTCTGGCTAGAAAATGAATATTTATGAAAGCTAAATTCAGCTAACAAAGCCAAGGGTGTTGAAACTAATACTATTTTTATCATGCAGAAATGCATAAATTAGTGTTCAATCGCAACTTAGAGGTGTGAAGCCAGGCTCAGATTTCCTTGAATGCTGGGATGAACAGATCTAGCTGTTATTGTTCAACCTGAAGAAACCTTCGTCTACGTTACACCAAGTCTCCAACACGTGGAACTGGACTAGCTAGTTACGTTGTAATTAGTGCAGTTAGCCTGATGGTCACCACCATAGGTTATTATTCTGTTAATGGGCAGTTACCCCATGTGTTGGTGTTAAATAAATGTGTTGCCTCCAAGTGTACGTCTGCGACTCAGTTGAACTCACTACACATACATTTCACATGAATGCCATGTGTGGATCACTTGTCAGCAGGTCATGAGAATGATCCAGGTGTCAAGGGATGGACTGAGATGATTGACAGATGCACCAGCTGTGCTTCCCACTGTCTTGCTGCATTTTAGGCACCCAGAGTTCCACCCATTCATGTGAGTGTTGCTACTCCGACCTCATCGTTGTTGCAGAGCAAATACCTCCAACTGCCCTGCAGCATATATCACGGGCCTCCTCCACAGAGGCCGATCTTGACACTCCTGGTACCAGTCATCATCAGGTCTGATCGCCTCCACATCCTCCAATCTCTTCTCTAGCCAATGCCATGCCTGTTTAGCCCGTAAGATCTGGACTAACAGAAGATGCTTGAGCATGCTGTTTATGCGGATTTCATGACCCAACCAATGCAGGCTCGCCTGCCAAAGCGACTCACTGATTATATTGTACTGATATTTTAAGGATATGTAAGGTTCTAATACAATCTTGTTTGGTTCAATAGAGGGGATTATAGGCAGGCCAGCCTTAATTATCAGCCAGAACAGACGGTCCTTTAAATAAGTAAATATGTTGCATCCACAGAGAAAGGAGTAATATCTGTGGCCAAGAAGACTCACAGCTGTGTTTGTTCTTTTATTTCTAAATCCTGTCTTGATAATTGTTTTTTTACCCTTTTATCTGGCAACAAAACTGATACCTTTTTTACAAGGAGTCATGTTTGCATTGACCACAATACCTGCGGTCGGAATGCAAACAAAAAACATAACTCTGATAATGTATGCACTGTCCTTGAAATTGATTGGTCCACACCCGAGACAGCTTTCCTTAGACCCCAGTCTCACATGGTGGTGGACCAGAAGACGCCAAAAGGTGCACAACTCAAAGACAATGCACCATTAGAGTGAGAGCTCTCATCTTGATTGAGGGTTGTGGCGGCAGCACATTGAGTAGGGCAGTCCAGACCTCCCTTTCTCTGGCGACAGACTCTAGCTCTTCCTGGGGAATTCCCAGGCGTTCCCAAGCCAGCCGAGCGACATATTCCCACCAGCATGTCCTGGGCCGGGCCCCAGGGACTTCCCACCGTAGAACCTGTACCGGTAGAGTTCCAGGGGCAGTCTATTGGGGGGCCTCCTTACAGATATTCTATATTGATATCACTCATGGAACGATGCCTGGTGGCTAGGTGACCCACGTAACCCATTTAGACCCAGCCTGTAATGGCTACGTGGCACCGTCCTGTGTGCCCACCATCCACAGGATGAAGGATGAGAGGCGGGTGCGATGCCAGTATGGCAGGGAGAGGGATGGTCTCAGACAGACGAGACCTTGGCGATGGACACTCACAGCTTTGCATGGAGCAAAAGTCCAGGCAGCTTCCACGCAGCGTTACACAGTCTAATGAAATAATGAATGCTGCTAGACAAATTTTAAGTGAGACTCTGGCTGCCAAACCAGAGCTGGTCGTGAACACATTAACCAGGCATGGACGCTCCTCCACCACTTGTAGAACTTCCTGATTACTCATGGAGAGTTGAGCAGGTACAGTGTTGTGACATGAAATTCCCAGGCAGGTTATTTACTTACGTGTGACGTTACAGATGTGACATCACAGCTCACTTGCCGTGCAAAATATATCCATTATTGTGCCCCCCCCCCACCCAAAAATATATTTTTTATACTTTTTGCATTGTGTACAGTCTGGAAACTACCCACATGCCAAAAGTTGGTTGCATTTTGGGAAGTATGCTAAACATTTCGAACACACATATTCACAAATTTCCCTTTTATACTTCCGATTAAGTTTGTGCGTGAGTGGGGAGCAGTAGTGCAACATTTAGCGTGCTGCGCTATGAACCCAGCAAGACGATTTATATTCCCAGAGCCAAGCCACATTTGGCTGTCGCCTGATGAAGCTGGTTGTAATTAGTCAAAACGTCATACTCAGATTGTAAATGTTGTGGCTTGGCTCTCCAACACACCGATGTGCTGTACTAGTGACGCATGGCCACATTCTGTTCACGTGACAACCTCTTACTAATTGGCTGTGTCGGGTGGTGGTGGTGGATTTAACGGCACATTTATTTATTAACGCGATCTAACACAAACAAACCTCTATTATGGCTGTATATTTGGAGTTTGCGCGTCTCTCTCTCCGTGGACGCGTGGATTTTCCTCCGGATCCTGCGGTTTTCCCCTGCACATTTAGAGTCAACATCACCACGCGTTTGGAGTATTTGACCGATAAACATTTCCACAAGTTGATAAGCCCACTGTGTTGTGGGCAGGTCGCTTCTGAAAACAAGAGCGGTGTAGCTCAAGTGGGCTATGCCTGGTAAAATAAATAAAAACGTAGAAATATTTAAAATAAAACAAAGTTTCAAAGTAGTGAGCAGATAATTAATGCAATCAGGCGAGGGCAGGAGGCAAGGCCCTGCGCGTAATGTTCCAACCTGGACATCGATTCCATACTCGCTGCTACTCAATTGACATCCCTACGAGAGGGAGGAGCGAGCCTCTACCTGGGTTCACCACCACAACAACAACCACCACAACCACAACAACCACCACAACCACAACAACCACCACAATGTAAACGTCTCACCTCGAATCTCAGTGAGCGCGAGCGCGTAGCACCAGCTATCTGGTATCTCGTGACGTCATGTGGTGACATGACGTCACTTGCGGGGTTCAAACACAATCCCCTCCTCCAACGAGCTTTGGCGTAACTGAATAAATTATGTTAATGAGCCGCCAATGAATGGTCGTAGCTTCTCAAATGTAACCTTCACTTCTACGCTCTTCACTTTCACTTCTTCACATTTCACATTGGCTTCTTCATATTTCAACTTGATGCCATTTAAAGTGTCGAAGCTGGGATTTTCTTGTGGTTCTTGTTTCATGATGGATAGGCTCATTGCACAAGCGGATTTCAGGCTCCACTCCTTGGGGATCTTCTGATGCCTGCGTGTTATCTGGTGTCTTTGAAGATGTGATGACTGTGTAAACGCCTTCATGCACATAGTGCACTTGAATTGTTTCTCTCCTGTGTGTGTTTCTGGTGGGTCTGAAGAACTGATAAATGTGCAAATGCCTTCTCATACACCGTATACTTGAAGGGTTTCGCTCATGTGTGTATTCTCTGGTGTTGTTTAATAGTAGATTAACCTGAAAATGCCATCTCACACACACTACACTTGAAGGGTTTTTCTCCTGTGTGTGTTCTCTGGTGCTCTGTCAATGGTCGCATTGTTGCCTTTTTGCACCGAGTTGCACTGAGTGCCTTTGCTCCATCAGAGGAAGCGTCAGCTGCAGACAGAAAAAAATATCCACACCATCTACGTCAGTATCGAGACCCAAAGGAATGCATATATACACAGTCACGCATGCCTTGCACATCTATAATTATTAATATATTCATGATAAAGTGAAAAAGATTCCCCAATTCATACTACGGGCTGTTAAGGCACACAATAAGAGGGTAAATGGTCATACATATGCATGGAAGCTCTAGTATCTTCAAAATAACTCAAAACTCCATGCATAATTTCGGCTGTCTGGCTACGAATTGAATATTTATTTAATGAAAATTCAGGTAATGTGGCAAAGAATGTTGAAAATAATACTATTTGTATTTTGCATAAATGTATTAATTCATGTTCAACATAGCGGTGTGAAGCCAGGCTCAGATTTTATTGAATGCTCGGATGAACAGATCTAACTTCAGCTGCATGTGTTGTGTCAATTTCCTGACTGTTTCCATTCTCATAAAAAGTTACAGGGAAAATAACATCCGTGTTCAATAGAGTTAATATACTTCACAGCAAATACAAACGTTACTGTCACACACTTGCATGGTAAAAAATGGAGGTGTTTCCAGAACCATGCCTGGCCGCCTTCCTCTGCTCAGTATTAATGCTCCCTCACTTCACCATGTTATTAATTGAGGATCAATCAACATAGCAGAGGCCCACAATAAGTTCAGCTATCACATTTTTCAGTTCGTAATGCAGTGAAATAACTGCGCCACCGCTCCCCACATAGATAAACTCTTACATACACATACATTTCACATGAATCAGTCAGATTATATCAACAAAACAGCCACCATTCATCACTAATTATAAGTAACCTTGTCACAGTGCTCATGCCATGATAGTTGTAATTTAAGGCCATGTAAGTGTAGACCACTTGTCAGCAGGTCATAGGAATGACCCAGGTGTCAAGGAATGACTGACAGATGCACCAGCTGTGCTTCCTACTTTCTTGCTGGATTTTAGACACCCAGCGTTCCACCTATTCATGTGAGCATCGCTCTTCTGACCTCATTGTTGTTGCAAAGTAAATACCTCCAACTGCCCTGGAGCATACCTCACGGGCCTCCACCACAGAGGCCGTTCTTGACACTCCTGGTACCAGTCATCGGCATGTCTGATCACCTCCACATCCTCCAATCTCTTTTCTAGCAAATGCCATCCCTGTTTAGCCCCTAATATCTGGACTAACATAAGCTGCTTGAGCATGCGGTGTCTGGGAATGCGAAATTCGTGACCAAAGCAATGCAGCATTGCATACCAAAGAGACTGACTGATTGTATTCTATATTGATATCTTAAAGATTTGTATGCTTCTAATACAATATAGTCTGGTTCAATAGAGGGTGGATCACAGGCAGGCCAGCCTTCATTTGTATATGCCAGCACAAACGGTCATTTAAATAAGTTCATATTTTGCATCCACCGCCTCGCGTTATCCTGCCTCCCTCCCCCATGTAAACCACCACTCACGCTGCGGTGGCTGCGTGCACGCGCACAACCATACCTGCTGCTCACCACGTGCATGCGCAGCCACCCATACCTGCTGCGGTGGCTGCGTGCACGCGCGTGCCAGCTCAGGTTGCTTGCCCTGACTCGCGCTAAAAATAGCCGTATGAATATGCACGCGCATCTGCCCCCTCCCACGAAATCTGCTTCCCTCTGCCTTGGCGGCAAGAGCGTAGGTACACGCGCGAGCGCAAGTCCCGGGCACACGACGATCGAATCGATGGCAATATTCGCGCGTTGCACCGCGTTATCGTCGCTATGCGGACACACTGCGTAAAACGCACGTCGCTACGCGGGCACACTGCGTAAATGCGCTGAGTAAACCAGCAAGCGAGCGCAAGCACCGGGCACAACGACGATCGGATTGATGATAATATTTGCGCGTTAATCCGCCGTGCAAATACGCACGGCGAGCGCAAGCACGCGAGCGCAGTTAATGAATTACTACCCGTTCTGCCTCACGCACACACACAGAAATCACATGGCGTCGTTGCTCTGTGCTAAAGTTTATTACTGTCTCGCCCGAAGAAAAACCCTGCGTGACTCGGAGCAAAATACCCAGCGAGCAGCTTCCCCACCTACAGTGAGGGAAAAATGTATTTGATCCCCTGCTGATTTTGTACGTTTGCCCACTGACAAATACATGATCAGTCTATAATTTTAATGGTTGGTTTATTTGAGCAGTGAGAGACAGAATAACAACAAAATAATCCAGAAAAACGCATGTCAAAAATGTTATAAATTGATTTGCATTTTAATGAGGGAAATAAGTATTTGACCCCTCTGCAAAACATGACTTAGTACTTGGTGGCAAAACCCTTGTTGGCAATCACAGAGGTCAGACGTTTCTTGTAATTGGCCACCAGGTTTGCACACATCTCAGGAGGGATTTTGTCCCACTCCTCTTTGCAGATCTTCTCCACGTCATTAAGGTTTCGAGGCTGACGTTTGGCAACTCGAACCTTCAGCTCCCTCCACAGATTTTCTATGGGATTAAGGTCTGGAGACTGTCTAGGCCACTCCAGGACCTTAATGTGTTTCTTCTTGAGCCACTCCTTTGTTGCCTTGGCCGTGTGTTTTGGGTCATTGTCATGCTGGAATACCCATCCACGACCCCGAGGGAAGGAGGAAGGAGGTTCTCACCCAAGATTTGACGGTACATGGCCCCGTCCATCGTCCCTTTGATGCGGTCAAGTTGTCCTGTCCCCTAAGCAGAAAAACACCCCAAAGCATAATGTTTCCACCTCCATGTTTGACGGTGGGGATGGTGTTCTTGGGGTCATAGGCAGCATTCCTCCTCCTCCAAACACGGCGAGTTGAGTTGATGCCAAAGAGCTCCATTTTGGTCTCATCTGACCACAACACTTTCACCCAGTTGTCCTCGGAATCATTCAGATGTTCATTGGCAGACTTTAGACGGGCATGTATATGTGCTTTCTTGAGCATGGGGACCTTGCGGGCGCTGCAGGATTTCAGTCCTTCACGGTGTAGTGTGTTACCAATTGTTTTCTTGGTGACTATGGTCCCAGCTGCCTTGAGATCATTGACAAGATCCTCCCGTGTAGTTCTGGGCTGATTCCTCACCGTTCTCATGATCATTGCAACTCCACGAGGTGAGATCTTGCATGGAGCCCCAGGCCGAGGGAGATTTACAGTTATTTTGTGTTTCTTCCATTTGCGAATAATCGCACCAACTGTTGTCACCTTCTTACCAAGCTGCTTGGCAATGGTCTTGTAGCCCATTCCAGCCTTGTGTAGGTCTATAATCTTGTCCCTGACATCCTTGGAGAGCTCTTTGGTCTTGGCCATGGTGGAGAGTTTGGAATCTGATTGATTGCTTCTGTGGACAGGTGTCTTTTATACAGGTAACAAGCTGAGACTAGGAGCACTCCCTTTAAGAGTGTGCTCCTAATCTCAGCTCGTTACCTGTATAAAAGACACCTGGGAGCCAGACATTTTTCTGATTGAGAGGGGGTCAAATACTTATTTCCCTCATTAAAATGCAAATCAATTTATAACATTTTTGACATGCGTTTTTCTGGATTTTTGTTGTTGTTATTCTGTCTCTCACTGTTCAAATAAACCTACCATTAAAATTATAGACTGATCATTTCTTTGTCAGCGGGCAAACATACAAAATCAGCAGGGGATCAAATACTTTTTTCCCTCACTGTATCTCTATCCAAACCCTCGGGGAACCCTCGCGCTATTCCTCACCCCTCGGACGTACTCACGGTATCCCACCGATGCGAAGGGAGCCGGAGGGACGAGGATCCGGGAGGTCTCTGCCTGGGTTGAGTTGTAGCTGCACTCGCCAGCATCTCTCGGACGCTCGAGCAGCTGGGAGTCCGACTGGGTAGCTGGCTGACTGGAGGAGAACCGACCAACGTCTCTCCTCTTCCCTCCTTTTATCTCTTCCCAATTCAAAAATCCCTGGCCAAGTTGTGTTGCCCTCCCAGCCAATCAGGCCCGACCTTCCCAGGGCTGGGCAGTGAGCGATACCCTCCTGGCCAATCGGGCACCTACCTGGCGTGTGGCTCTCACTCGCTTCACAACCCGTTGATTACGTGCCAGTTGTTTTCCTCTACTTGCTTCCTAACCCATTGTCTACGTGTTCGTCCTCCTTCCCGTACTCTTGGTTGAGGTTTTTAGCTTTAGCCAGCTCGCGAGGTGTTTTGCTCTCCCCACGGCCATTTTCCTCTGTGTTTGGTGTGTTTTCATTGCGGTTAGCTCGGGGGGGGGGGGGTTCGGCCAATCTCCTGGCACTGGGAAACCGTGGGACATCCCCACGAGGGGGCCCTCGAGTAAAAATCCAGGGTGGCAGGTGACCCCCCCACGAGGCCCTATGTGGGTGTATGTGTGTGTTTAGAGGGGGTGTGCGTGCGTCCGTGTGGGGGTTGCGAGGGGATAGCAGCACTGGCAGAGTTGCTCCATTGCTGCGGCACCACAAGATAGCAAGATGCAATAAGAAACAATATGTGAGGTGAATGATAGTAAAATAAGGTAAGTAATAATGCAAGGCCACCAATGTGGACTGCAGTCTTGTTTTTAATCTGGGCGAGTGTGTTGGCAGACTATGATGTTGACTTATTCTTGACGCTAAGTTCCGAACTTTTACCATTGTATTAAAAGAAACGAAAAATCAATACAAAAACCAGTTGCCTGTTGTCCTCGTGGCGCCTGTTGTCTGTATGCTTTTGAGGCGGCCTTTAAACCTGTGTAGAGATTTCCCCAGAATCTCATTAGCAACCCCCCCTCTCCTCTTTTCGTACCTGGTTATTTTGTATTACCTTTTATGGCTACTTCCTTACCTGGTCATGAGTGTGAAAGGCAGCTGCTGTTTGAGGGGAGGGGGTTTGCATCACCCCCTTTTTGCCCCAAGCGACACCGCGATTGATTATTATTTTTTAAAAATATTGGCACAATTATTCTTAATATCAATTTTGGAAAAAAGGCCTATATATATACAACAGCATGATACTCTGGCTAACCTGTTGCCACGTGACCGGACGATACTGGAGGGGGGCCACCGGTGGACGGGGGCCGAGGGGCGGTGACGTGGTCCCGAAGAGCTCTCGGGAACATTCGAGAGGGAGCCCGAGAAGCCTGGAAGGTGGGCAGGGCTAAGGGCGGAGCCAGCCCCAGCCCGGGGGCATATAAGGAGAGCTCCGTGAGGAGCTCGGGGTTCTTCAAGTGTTGGTGTTCGAAGATCCACGTCGGGGAGAAGAAGCCTCTAGCCACGCGGTCCGGGACTCAGCTCGTGGTCCGGACTGGGATAGCGAACCGTATCTAGTTCTGCCGTAGCCTGGTTAGATGGGCATTCGAGACCCGAGCGTAGGTTGTGTTATGTTACGTATTGTTACGTGAATAAATAGTGTTGCTCCCAAGATAACGTCTGCGACTCAGTTGGACTCACTACAAAAGTGTTGTTAAGTGTCATACTCACATTGTAAATGTTCTGGATTTACTCTAGAACACTCCGGTGTGCTGCACTTGTAACGAATTAGCCACTTTCTATTTACGTGACAAACCTTACTCACTGGCTGTGTTGGTGGGATTTGTGCGATCACATGCATTCATTCCAGTTCAGAACCCAACTCGGGTGTGGTGTGATGCCAACAACCTGACAGTCTCGTCCCTTCACCTGATGAAGGCCGCTTGTGTTGTGGCCGAAACGTCGTGAGAATATTATTGTGTTATTTTATTTGATCAATTTATTATTTTATTCTCATTCTACGTGACTTTACCGAAATAACCAAAGAAGATGAACTCTATATTTGTTAAACTTCTGATAAATATTGTCATCAAATATAACAAGGACGAAAGAAACAATTGCTAAGAGTTGGGTTTTTTATGTTTTAGAATTGTGATCACTTGATAAAGAATCCCACCCCCCATCTCCGGTTTAGTCCCTCTAAGATTACTTTGTACCTTGCATTGAATTGAAAGCGTTGCATCAAAGCTTTTCTCACATATTTATTTAAACGGTGGTACAGCATCAAGGCCATGCCTTCTGAGAAAAGCACTCAAACACACAGCTCATTCTTCTTCTGACCACTTGTGATGCACCTCGTACCATTCAGAGCTTTGTAAAAAACGAACCAAGACGATCTTCTTTCCTCGTAAAAAAGTGGTAGCCTGTACCAAAGGTCCTGCCTCAGATCCTGCACCTATCTGTGCGCGAGTCAACTGTAAAACCTCCCATTTAATTTTCATCATTTGCAGCTCCAGCCTGTTCTTTTAACTCTCTCTTCTCACTCTTCCCTTTATCTCCCTCTCCAAAATGCCGTTTCCTCTCTTAACATCTTGAGTTCTAGCCCCTCAAAACCCAGTAATTCTTCCTCTTCAAGCAACTCCTACATAGCCATTATTTCGTTTATATCACCAATAAACCCGTGGGTTAGTTTCAACACTCGGCATCACACACTCCACATATAACAATACCCCCAAATATTACGAATTACTTTGTTAAATTTAAAGATTCCGGACGAGCCCCCCCCGCCCCACTCCTCTACTAATTATTTACAGAATTGGAATATCGTTTAGTGCGGGTTGGGAGGAGTGGTCTCTGTGCAAGGGAATAACCCACCACACATGGTGTATAGGTTTCATACTCTTTATGACTGGGTGTTGTATGTGTGGTATTCACTGACTCGCGTGTTGGTACCTTCACAGCTCTTAACAACCAGCAACTGGTCTATATATCCCCACAAAAATATCACCCACAATTGTTACCCCACCACGACCGACTGACCGAACCTACTCACACCGCCCCGCAGCACACGCTGAGCACCACGGTGCACTGCAACTTACAATCACACTTGCAGAGTCAAGGACTTCGAGAAGTTGTAATGTACTAATCTAAGAGGTGTGACAAGTTACGTGGTTGAGGATAATTTGTTAATCGGAGTTTTTGGTGGCAAGGAACCTTATACAGCATGCCTCATGCTATTGTTGAACGAGGGAATTTTCTACATGTTGTTCTAAGCTAAGAGGTGTCAGAGAATTGTTGGCAAAATGCCCCTGGCGACATTAACTAACTTTCCCAAGTGGAAATTTGAGGTGCACACCAATCTCGAGTGTGCACAGAAATATTGCCCAAGCTACAGCCTGGGAAGTTCTGTTGGCGCTCGAGCCGCCCTGACTGATTCTACGAGGTGGTGGAGAGGCCGAGAGTGTGTCTGAAGTGTCACGCACAGTCTCTGCCGAACCCGTGGCACCCGCACATCGCTGATTGCCGAGAATGAGGCACCCTTTTAACGACGGGCTGTTGTAGGTACAGTAAATATGAATTCATGCATTGATTAACTACTAAGTTTATTTAATATTATGGGTTTACAATGTTGTAAGTATCTTTATGTTGCACACTCGAAACGAAGGACATGGGCAGGTGCTCCAAATCGAGGGCAAACACACTTATTGTGGTTATTCTGTCAAATGCAACAGCACTTGTGTCACACACAGCAATCTTAAACCGAGTCGCCATTAACCATGTGACTGGTGTACAAGTGCGGTTAATCCATAACCCTGCCAGCCACCTACTGGCCCAACTCAGGTATCGCATACTGGTGTACATGTGCATTGATGTACTGCACAGCACACAAGGCCTTTCACAAAACCACACTTTGCTCTCTTGATGCACAAGGAAATGACTAAAGAGTGGTCCTTTCCTAATTTGCCACATTTATGTATTAACAACCATTGTCCAAATCTTAAAAAGTAAGTTTTTTTTTAGTTAAAAAGGGTAACTTTCGATGCTATCGGAACAAATTGAGCCTTTAAAGTGTATTCCCTATACTCGCTTGACGACCAACTCACTTGACGACCGGTTTCGTGGAACCACTTACCGTGGGTAAGAGGAGGGGTCCCACTGTATGGTGTGGTACGAGTTCGTTCACGTGCGATCTTTGCATGTGGATCGCGTCACCAGCTGTACGTGGTGTGGTCACGGGATGGGTATGCGTAAGAGTCGGTGTTCATCTTCTATCTTCTCTGTATCCAAAAATACATCCAGTCCCACACGGGATGTGCAGAACGGCAGGCTCGGTCCGCTGCTGGAGTGTGTTGTGAAAACGCGGCTCACTGTACCACTGAGGGCTGTCCGCCCGTCAGGCTCGGTGCGCAGCTGCAATGCGCTCACGGCTCTCCAGTCGACACGCCGCCAGTTCACCATTTGCTGCCACGCCACACCTCTTAGTTCATAGTTCATATATTAGGTATAGCTCTGTGAGCCATTCGGCTCTTGAATCGGATGCAACCGCAACAAACAAAAACATGAACAAGAAAACATCTTAAAGTGATTATGTGACTGTGCAAACAGAAAATCCAGGAAAAAACATCAAAATATTCCTGAAATAGCACCGTACACCAACGCTATGTGCAAAAATCCCAGTGGGATGCAGGTCAAATAACAACAACAACAAGACAACTAAGATTAAGGCCATCAGTCTAACTCCGTACTACAATAAACAAAAACATGGCCAAAACAAAAAAACTTTTCGAAATAACCAAAATAAAAGCCATAAATCCAATGTAACAGTGATCATAGGGACTGTGACCGAATTTTTAACAATAAACTAGATAAATAAATTATAACACCAAAATCTAGAGCCATATTTTAGGCCACTGAATAGCAGTGGCAGCTAGGGTTGTGCAACTCCTCTAGAGCAGTTTTGAGTGAAGATCTCATAGGTAGTGATTCAAGTTGCAGTTTATTGGCAATAGCATTCCAGACCCTGGGGGCATCAATAGCAAAGACCCTTCCTCCAGTTTTTGTACGGCAATAGGGAATGTGAAGCTGGTAAATGAGCGACGACCTGAGGTCAAATTTGTTCTTTGAAACAGAGAGGAGATCCAGTAGGTAGTCTGCGGAATTTTTTGTAAGTACATCGTGAATAAATAAGATCTGGTGCACAAGCCGTCGAACATTAAGAGATGTTAAGTTTGACCCAATGTAGAGATCACAGTGGTGAGTCCTATATGGGCAGTTCAATGCAAATCTTAAGGCCGAGTGATAGATGGAATCAAGCTTCTTCAGTACAGTACTTGGAGCTGATTTATACACGATGTCGCAGTAGTCAAGTAGAGGCAGTATGGTAGCTTTTATCAATTCCAACGGAACATTGGGGGGAAGCAGTGCTTGTGTCTATACAGAAAACCAATTTTTATTTTTGTCTTTTTACCAATATAATCAATGTGATCTTCATAACTAAGTTTTGAATCCAGGATGACCCCAAGATACTTATAGATCTTGACTTGCTCTATTTGATAATTATTCAAGGAATGTAATTGGGGAAAAATAACTTCTTGCTTTAGTCCCGGAGAGAAGCATATCATAAAGTTGAGGGTAAGAATCCACCCATTTTTTCGCCATATAGCATTGTGATATATAACGACTTATTGTTGGTAGCTTAGCTGATTGGAGAATATATAGTCTATTGATAACATTAAGGTAATTTATATTTTAGTCTTTTATTGGTTCACTATATAGTATTCATTATACATTGTATTGTATACCCAGTTACTGTGAATAGCTCAGATGTGTAGGCCTTGACTTCAACATAGCCATTTCTGTGACCAGTCACTAGCTAATCACTCAGTTATTTCAATGCTAAATTCGCCTAGTTATTTCAATGCTAAATTCTCCTGTTTGATTTGTACTAGGTGCCTCGGTGAATGTGTATGCTCTGACTTTAACATAGCTATTTCTGTGACCAGTTACAAGCTAATCACTCAGCTATTTCAATGCTAAATTCTATGCTAATTCCTTTGTCAAGGGGTGCCTCTGCGGATGTGTATGCTTTAACTTAGCTATTTCAATGCTAAATTCTATGCTAATTCCTTTGTCAAGGGGTGCCTCTGCGGATGTGTATGATTTAACTTTAACATAGCCATTTTTGTGACCAGTCACAAGCTAATCACTCAGCCATTTCAATGCTAAATTATATGCTAATTCCTTTGTCAAGGCGCTTTGTTTCTTCTCACACAGCTTAAAGGTCGTGATCTGAGCGTGGCTTTTTCACTCCAGCGCTGTCCTACCAGACAGTCTCGTCCCTTCACCTGATCAAGGCCGCTTGTGTTGTGGCCGAAACGTCGTGAGAATATTATTGTGTTATTTTATTTTATCAATTTATTATTTTATTCTCATTCTACGTGACTTTACCGAAAGAACCAAAGAAGAAGAAGCATAGCACCTTGGTTTTGGAGGTATTCAGGACTAGTTTAAGAGAAACTAGCTGATGTAGTAGTTTGTTGAAATCACCCTGGAGCTTAGCAATCATGTCATCCGGAGAGCGGCCAGCAGTAATCAGTATCGTGTCATCTGCAAAAAGATTTACCCTGGAATGATCCAGTTCAGTGCCCAAGTCATTGACATAAAGAGAGAACAAGAGGGGACCGAGGATGGAACCCTGTGGAACCCCTTTGTTATCTTAACACTGTTTGAACTCCAACCATCTGTGAATACAGTTTGGGTGCGAGAAAAGAGGTAATTTTTTAACCATTGTACTGTGTTCTCGGAAAAACCGAGGCAACTTAGTTTCGCTAAGCAGGGAGTTGTGGTCTACTGTATCAAAAGCTTTGGACAGGTCAAGAAAAAGACAGGCACAGTACTGCTTATTATCAAGGCTATTGTAAATTTGATTCAAAGAGTCTAATGCAGCAGATGTGGTGCTGTATTTTTTCCGGAACCCAGATTGTTTTAGATGTAGTAGATTGTTGGTGGACAGGAAACTGCTAATTTGGTAGTTCAATAATTTTTCAAAAATTTTCATCAATGGGGACAAAATTGAGATAGGTCGGTAGTTATTGGGATGATCTTTAGGGCCCCCTTTGTGAAGTGGACGGATATAGGAATGTTTCCATTCTAGAGGAACTGATGCTTCTTTGATGTACAGGTTGAAAATATGGGCTATAGGTTTGTATATTAGGTGACCAACAGTTAGTAGAGCAAAGACGGGAAAACTATCTGCTCCGGTAGAGGAGGACCCTTTGAGGTAGGACAGTTGTTTCAGAACATTACTTTCGTGGATTGGTTGGAAACTAAATTCGTTTAATGTTTGGACAGGGGTGTAGGAATTTGCAGGAGCAGGGGTGACTCCCAATACATTATCCAAAAGATTACCAGCTTCAGAAAAATGAAGGTTAAAATTAGCAACTATTTTTTTGGGATCTGAAAAATATTCCCCCTTTCGGTGAAGCTCAACGGGCAGATTTTCTGTTTTGGATGCCTTTTCGATAGATTTGATTGTTTTCCAAAAAATCCTGGCATTTCCATGTGATTCCAGGAGAGTGGAGGAAAAATAGGAATTTTTTGCATGCCGTATTTTTTACGCATCTATTCCTTAAAATCCTGTATTCTAGCCAGTCATTTACCAAATTACTTTTCTGAGCACATGCCCAAGCCTTGTCCCTAGTTTTCATGAGCTTTGTAATCAAAGGATCATACCATGGTGGGCGGTTGCCTTTAATTTTAAATCTAACCAACGGAGCATGTTTGTTAAGAATTTGGAGAAACGTGTACCTGAAAGTCTCCCAAGCCGTAGTCAGGTTGGGGATATCACAGACCTTATCAATATCCGAGTGAAGCACATCATTTGTAAATGCCTGAGTGCTGAAGTGCCTCAAAGAGTGCTTCTCAACAATTTTAGGGAGGGCTTTGGGTCTGGCTGATGATCTCACACCAAAAATGAAGGAGTGATCACTAAGGTTATTACCCAGAACACCAGTCAGTGCGAAATTGTGAGGGGCATTTGTCAATAGGACGTCAAGCAGAGTTGACTGTCCCGGATTTTTTGGGTTGGGTCTTGTGGGGACATTTATTAATTGAAACAAGTTAAATTCATCTGTAAAATTTGTGGCCATGGCCGGCGGGTTTAGCCAATTCCAATTTAGATCACCCACTAAAATTATTTCACCTTTAGGGAGGCCCCCAAAAAGCTCTCTCAGTGCCGATGCAGCTTCAACATCCTTCCCACAAGGCGGTCTATAGCAGCACACTACCAATATCTGTTGATTATTTGGGAGAGTTATTCTGATAGCCAGACCTTCAAAGCAACATTTTTTAAACAAGGAGTGAGCTGGTGAACATGCAATAGTGTTACGAACATAGATGGCAATTCCACCTCCTTTAGATCCTCGGTCAAGCCGAAAAAGGTTGTAGTTTTCAATCGTAATCTGCAAGTCATTGACGGCAGGAGTGAGAAATGTTTCTGTTAGGCAAAAAATGTCTGGGTCAAGATTTGCCACTTCTAGTTTTAGTTGACTTAATTTAATTACAAGCCCTCTGATGTTGACATGTAGAACACCAATACCTTTCCTGCCAGAAAAATCTACAGAATTATACGAGCTCTTTTCATTTGGGCCAGGATGAAGCTCAATACCACCCAGAAATAAGAAAAGTAGAATTAACAGTTTGCATAAGTATTTTCTGTGAAAGGATGAAGAGCGGCGAACCTTGGACGAATAGCAGCAGCTCGCAGATGGTGTTATTTTTAAGAGCAGAATGAAGTTTGGAAGGAGTGCTGGTGAAGTAATGGGACAAAGATAGGGTTTAAAAGGATACAATGATGGAGTGTAGAAGTGTCTATGAGCTGTTTCATTTGCAGGTGTAGTGGCCAATCGAGCAACAAGTGATTATATGCTATGTGCATTCATATTCTTAGCTCCCTCGGCAAAGCCACGCTGAAGGGAAACAAGAATATGAATGCACATTACAATTCCTTATAGGGGAAACACATACTAATTAACGGATTACTAACATAGCATATAATCACTAACACACATTACAACTAATAACTAATCTACAACTCATTACTAATCATAACCATTGACTGATTACTAATCGATTAAATAATTACAATACCCCCACCTCTAATCACTGCACCTGATATAAGTTAAATGATGACGTCACCCTGCTGCTCTATTTTAAACCGGGAGCAAGCGAGGGCTTTACCGTTCTGGCGAATTGCCCGATGATGCTGGATGTATTTTCCAGCGAAACGTCGTACTCAAACTGTAAATGTTGTGGATTCACTTTTCAACACACTAGTGGGCTAAAGTAGTGAATTATTTGTCTTTTGTCAACGTGACACTTTTTTTTTGCTGATTGGCCGTGTCGGGTGGTGGAGGGTTACGACACATTTATAAATAACGCGATCTAACCTAAAAATCTTTATTATGAATAATATTGGTCGCGAAAGCCTACGTGTTAAAATTCCCTAATCGAACCAACCAAATGTTCCTCCCTAAAACCCTCGGCTGCAAGACCTCCCAGATTATATGGTCTTCCCAAGATCCATAAAGAAGGTACCCCACTACGGCCCATCGTGTCCACGATCAACTCTCCTACCTACAAGCTAGCCCGTTTTTAATCGGATACGCTGCTTCCCTTCACTGGCAAGACCACCTCAGCAGTACTCAACCCAATTGGTTTCTATGGTCAAGGACACTGTACTGTCTCCTGGCAATATCCTCGTGAGTTTTGATGTGATCTCTCTGTTCACCAAGATCCCAGTGCCTGACACCATAACAATAATTGAAGACTTGGTCCAACATGGACTGAATCCTGATGTACCTGCGCTCGTTAGGCACTGCCTCACCAACACTTACTTTACCTGGAATGGTACCTTCTACAAACAAAATGAGGGTACCCCTATGGGTTCCCCCTTATCACCAGAGATAGCCAATGTTTTCATGGAGAAGTTTGAATCAGACGCCATCCAGACATCCACCCTTCGTCCTTCTCTGTGGAAGAGATATGTGTTCGCCAAGGTCCCAGTGCCTGACACCATAACAATAATTGAAGACTTGGTCCAACATGGACTGAACCCTGATGTACCTGCGCTGGTTAGGCACTGCCTCACCAACACTTACCTTTACCTGGAATGGTACCTTCTACAAACAAAATGAGGGTACCCCTATGGGTTCCCCCTTATCATCAGTGATAGCCAATGTTTTCATGGAGAAGTTTGAATCAGACGCCATCCAGACATCCACCATTCGTCCTTCCCTGTGGAAGAGATATGTGGATGACACTTTCGTCATTTAGCCACATGGTCTCCCAGCATTGAACTATTTTCTAGTCCACATCAATTCCAGACACCCATCCATCAAATTCACCATGGAAGTGGAGAAAGATGGCAAGCTGCCATTCTTGGATGTTCTGTATGAGAGGAGGCCTGATGGCTCTTTGGGACATTCCGTTTACAGGAAGGTCACCCACACAGATTCCCATTTGAAACCTTATTCCCACTACTACCCGGCTCAAAATAATTATCTCATCAAAACTCTATACCATAGGGTTCATTGCATCTCTGACCAACACCACCTGGCCAGTGAATTAAAACATGTACATCTGACCCTCAAGATGAACGGATACTCAGACCGTACTATTCGCCAACCTGTTTCTCTCACCATACAGAAACAACCACCTGAAACGCCAATTAAAATCGTCACGCTGCCATACATAGCAGGCGTTACCAAAAATATTTCCAAAATTCTAAACAAAACAAGATCCAGGTCCGGTTCAATACAGTACACAAAGTCCGTGATCTGATCCCATCCATAAAGGATGTAATTCCTGACTTACAGTACCCCGGTGTTTACAAATTGAGTTGTACCTGCGGTGACTGCTATATCGGGGAGACGAAACGACATATTTCTGACCGAATTCGCGAGCACAAATCAGATTTGAAACACGGCAGAACTAATTCTTCTGCCGTAGCTGATCACTGTTACAACGCTGTGGGTTATCATGATATTGTTTTCTCCGATAACAAAGGTACTCTGCACGCCGTCTGGATACCACCCAAGATTTGTCCATGAAGCCATACAGATATACAAACATAGACATAACTTCAACCGAGAAGATGGATTCAAATTGAGCAGTCATTGGAAAGATGTGATTAACCATGTTAAACCTCAACTGCTACTCTCCCCCGCTCCGCATCCCCCCCCCCCCCCCCCCCCCACATCCGTGGCTCTGATGTTTTCTAGGACGAGCTTCACCTTCCTGGCTCCTCCCACAACCCCCCCCCCCCCCCGCCAATGCTGCACCCATCTTCCCTGGCTCCTCCCCCTCCTCTTACCCTATATAACAGTATATCATCACAAATAGCTCTCTCTACAGTTATTTTGCTGTGCCTTTTTTACACCTGATGAAAGAAGCTTGTATGGCCTCCGAAACGTCGTGATTTAATTTAGTTGTTTTCATTTATTTATTATTATTTTTCCCCTACGTGACTTTACCGAAAAAAACCAAAGAGCATAAACAGATCTTGTTCAGGGCCGGCCTAGCCCTGATCTTAAAGAGAATAAGATTGCTCCGATTTGAACTAGACAATTTAGACAAGGTTCCCTCTTGAAATCGCACTTTACATTGCCATAAAAAAATGTCTACATTGGATTGGGAACATGTAGATAACACGACTGCCTCATCAGCCTCCTCAATGTCAGCTAAATGCAAAGATAACCTGATTGCCAAGTTCAACCTCCTGTCCAGGAAGAATCCAGATCCACACGTTAAAAAGTTAGATGGTGACAAGATTGTTATCAATCAGAGTAACAGCCCAATTTCCGACAACCTAAAATCGGTTCTAGCTAAAGGGTTGAATTTCGCAGTCACCCCTAAACAGATCCCAATTGATGATATCATTGCCCAGGTCGACGTAGCCCTTAAGGGTTTGGGACACATTCCTGCAGACGTGGCAAGATTGGAAATCGCTGCAATCCTCAAAAACGCTACGACACCAATTATCAGCATCAATAAGGATGAGCGCTTTGAGCTTTCTCAACTAAAAAAGAGAGATGACATAGTCATCCTCTCAGGCGACAAGGGCAATTCCACTGTCATCATGGACAAACCCACATACAACAACAAAATTCAGGACCTACTTAATGATGGTAGCTATACCAAAATCAATAGAGATCCCACCAACCACCTGGTTACGAAAACCAACAATATCATCACTGATTCGACATCTTTAATGGAACCAACTAAGCGGCTTTCCTTAAAATCCTCTGCTGCTAGACCACCCAGATTTGATGGCTTACTAAAAATCCATAAAGAAGGTACACCACTTCGGCCTATCGTCTCCATCATTGACTCACCCACCTACAAACTGGCCCGATTTCTGTTTGAGACCTTACAACCATTCACTGGTAAGACCACCTCAGCTGTACTTAACTCAGCTCACTTGGTATCGTTAATTAAGGACATCTCACTATCTCCAGGTGATTTGCTTGTCAATTTCGATGTAGTATCTTTGTTTACCAAAGTTCATTTTCCTGATACCATTGCAATCATTTGGTCCAAGGACTGAATGCTGATGTACCGACCCTGGTTAGACACTGCCTCACCAACACTTACTTCACCTGGAATGGAACATTCTACAAACAAGTTGAGGGTACCCCAATGGGTTCTCCCTTATCTCCACTTGTAGCCAATATTTTCATGGAAAAATCTGAGACAGATGCCATGCAGACATCCCCACCTTACGTCCTTCCTTTTGGAAGAGGTACGAAGATGACACGTTCGCCATCTGGCCACATGGCCTACCAGCTCTGGACCAATTCCTCCACCACATAAATTCCATACACCCATCCATCAAATTCACCATGGAGGTGATAAAGGATGGCAAGTTACCATTCTTGGATGTTTTAATCGAAAAGAGACCAGATGGCTCAATGGGACACTGTCTACAGGAAAGCCACCCATACGGATGCCTACCTAAAACCTGACTCCCACCACCATCCATTCCAGAAGAATTCCCCATCAAAACTCTACACCATAGAGCTCGATGTATTTCTGACCATCACCACCAAGCCAGTGAACTGGAACACGTACACCAAGCCCTCAAGATGAATAGATATTCAGACTACACAATCCGTAAAGCTATCACCCCAACCATTGGGAAAGAACCGTCTGAGGACCCAATCAAAACCATCACCTTGCCATACAAAGCAGGGGTCACCAAAAATATTTCCAAGATCATGAGCAAACACAAGATCCAGGTTCGATTCAACACAGTACATAAAATTCGTGATTTGATCCCATCTGTGAAGGATGTGATCCCTGACATGCAATACCCCAGTGTATACAAACTAAGCTGTGTTTGTGGCAGTAGTTACATTGAGGAAACTAAGCGACATGTCTCGGACCGTGTGCGTGAACATAAGGCAGATCTGAAACACGGTAGGACCAATACCTCAGCTGTGGCTGATCATTGTTTTAATGCTGTGGGCACACACAAAATTGTTTTTTTCAAGAAGGTACTCTGCAAACCCATTGGCTATCAGCAAAGATTCGTTCATGAAGCCATGCAGATATATAAACACAGACACAATTTCAACCGAGAATATGGGTACAAACTGAGCAATCATTGGAAGGACGTTATTAACCAGGTTAAGTCATAACTGGCTGTGATGCTTAGTAGTTATTTTCGACTCTCTGGTATTACATTAACAGGTTAAATGCATTTACATTAACAGGTTAAATGTCTCACTAACACAACCACCGTTGCTCGTTTTCCTTGACGTGGCGGTGGCTCTACGATCTTACATTGATATGCTATCTCTCAGAATACAATGGCCACCCCCGCAGCGTCGTCGTCGTGGAGGTTGCCCAGCTCTCTCCGATCTTACATTTACATGCAAATTTATTCGCTAGCCCCGCCCACTTCGCTTATGACCCTTGGGCTACACCCATCTCAAATCTTTATAACATCCTGCCTCAGCAGCTCTCTTGCTAATTTTTGTTACCTGATTACAATTGCTTGCGTTGTAATCGAAACGTTGTGATATTTTAAATTATTTTTTATATCTACGTGGCTTTGCCGAAAGACCAAAAGAATATGAATTCCTGCAGTCACGAAAGCTTTAAGTCATTAATTAGCTTGTTTGTCTATTTTAATTGCATAATCTTGCAATTCGATCGTTGACGCTTTTCTAACCCCCCTCCCTTGTTTTTGTTAATTACGTTATGAATGCGAATGCATGGCATGAACACCGTTGTTTGAGGCGGTAGCCTGTTTGTTTTTCTTCTCATCGCAGTCTTGTGATGCAGCCGTTGATGCTTCTAACCAATTAGTACGAAGTGATGAGTACGTATATTCGTATGGGTACTGTGTAGTTCTACTCTAATTATATTATTTGTGGATGTCAATGTAAGTTGATATTAAAGTTGCTTATAACAAGAAGGATCCGAGTGCTTCTTTCCTAAATTGTGCATCATTTTATCTCAATTAGGAGAACTGTATCCTGTTGTGAGATCTGAATCCTGAGACCTGACAAAATTACACATAATTTGGCAAAGTGTGATTCATTGATATTATCACAATTGATAATACATACCCCTAGAGAATGAGAGAGACAATGATAATGAGAACTTTTGATAATTTTATGCATACTCACTTAATCATATTCATTACTAGAGTGGGTGTGTGAGTGGGAGAGTGAGTGAGTGGTTGATTAAGTGGTTGAATGAGTAGGTGAGTGAGCGGTTAATTGAATGAGTCGGGTGAGTAATTGAGTGACTAAGTGGGTGAGTAGTTGAGTGAGTGACTGAGTGGTTGAGTTAAAGGGTGGCTGTGTGGGTTGAGGGTCGCCCCTCAGCAGCGTCGATCCCAGGCCATGAATGCACGCTGCATTCTTCCGCTCAGCAGCACTGGGTGGGGCTGCCTGGACACACGAGACAGGGGTCATTGTCGTGGGTGAGTGAGTCAGTGGGTGCGTGACGGAGTGAGTGGGTTAGTGGTTCAATGAATGAGTGTGTGAGTCAGTGGGTTAGTGAGTGAGGCAGTGAGTGGTTTCGGGGGGGGGGGGGTAGCTGTGGGTGATTGAGTAGTTGAATGATTGAGTGGGTGGGTTAGTGACTGAGTGAGTGGATGGATGGGTCAGTGAGTGGATAAGTGAGTGTTTGGATGTGTAAGTGGTTGAGTGGGTGACTGAGTAGGTGAGTGGATCATTGGATGGGTGAGGGAGTGGGTGGTTGAATGATTGAGTGAGTTGGTGAGTGGTTGAATTATTGAGTGGGTAGGTGAGCAGGTGAGTGAGTGCATGAATGGATCGGTTGGTGGGTGAGTGGGTGGGTGAATGAGTGGGTGAGTGGGTCGCTGGGTCAGTGAGTGGCTGAGTGAGTGGTTGGAAAGGTAATTTTAATGCCCGAGTTAGTTCTGGTGTTGGCACCTGGTCTGGAGTGATTGGAGGGCGTGGGCCAGATCAGCTCAATAACGGTAGGAGGCTGCTAAAGTTCTGTGCAGTCCATGGGCTTAAAAACATGCTGTTCCAGCATCGGCACATCCACCCAACATCATGCCAGGTCCAAGCAAGAACATCTGCTGGACTATATAGTGATGGAACAGCGAATGTGGTCCAAATTAACTTTAAGTGCCACATCTATCACCATCATTAGGCGAAAGAATGGTGATCCGATCTGCGACACCCCAAGAACAGGTTTGCAGATTTGCTTAGCATTTCCGTGAAGTCTTGGGGAAGGAGAAATCCCTCAGCCCGGAAAACTTCATGGGGCAAATTTGGGATGACCCTGTTGAGGCTGCGGTGCCTCCAATATTGGAAGACGTTGTCACCCACTGAGTGGCTCACAGAGGTGTCATCTGTTGAGGAAGTACAGAAGACGATACAGAGTCTGGGACAAGAAAAAGAAAGGGTTAGAGTTTATCTCCCAAGCGAAATGCTGAAGGAGGGTGACGTTTATGCGCAGACTGCCTGACATGTCAACATAATAACAGTGGACCACTGGACAGGTTCTTCAGGATTGGAAGGATAGCCTGGTGGTCCCCCTCTTTCAGAAGGGGGACCCGCACAGACTGTATAAACTACTGGGGCATCTTCCTCCTCAGTGTGCTGGGAAATACCCTGACAAGGATAATTCAACATTGCCTTGCCAGGCACGCTGAGTAGAGGCTTGTGGAGCCCTAACGTGGTTTCAGGCCAAGGCGGTCCTGCATAGATGCGATATTTTCTGTCCATTTGCTACAGAAAAGGTGTAGGGAAGTCCAACAGGACCTACATCTCTGCTTTATTGACCTGATCAAGGCCTATGATACCATCAATAGGCCTGGGCTGTAGGTTGTTCTTCGTGCTTTCGGAGAACCTGATTCTCTGCTCACAATCATTAAGGACCTTCATGATGGTGAGTAGGCCCATGTAAAACTACGTGGCCAGGAATCGAAGCCATTCTCTATTCATCTTGGGGTGTGACAGGGATGTCCTCTGACTCCCGCATTATTTAACATCTATATAGACCGCGTAGTACGTAAAGCCTTCAATTCTTGTGTAGTGACTGTAAATGTCACTGTGTGGTGCCGGGCTTGCGAAGCCATGGCGGATAATGTGTTGGCATTACGTGCAGCCCGCTTACTGGGCGTAGTACCAGCCCCAGCGGGGCTTGGGTGAGCGCTGGTCAGCGCGGAGGCACCACGTACAGTGTGCGGTGCGGGCTGCCGTTGAGGGAGCGAGAGAGAGCGTCAGGCAGCCAAGGTTACGTTGGGGCATGATACGCTGGTTGACTTGCCGACACGTGACCGGATGACATTGGAGGGGGGGCACCGGTGGATGGAGGGCCGTTGGGCGGTCACGTGGTATAGAGGAGCTCTCAGGAGCCTTCGGAAAAGAGCTCGAGAGATCTAGAAGGTGAACAGGGCGAGAGGCTGAGCCAGCCCCAGCCCGGGTCGATATAACAGAGGCCCCGTGAGGGGCTCGGGGTTCTTAGGGTTGTTGGTGAAGAAGATCCAGGTCGGGTTGAAGAAGCCTCTAGCCACGCAGTCTGGGACCCAGCTCGTGGTCCGGACCGGGATAGCGAACCATGTCTAGTTCTGCCATAATGTGATTAGATGGGCGTTCAACACCCAAGTGTAGGTTACGTTATGTTATGTTGAGTTGGTTTAATAAATAGTGCTGCTCCCAAGACAACGTCTGCGACTCAGTTGGACTCACTACAGTTGTACCAGAGGAATTTCCATCTGGTACAGGTACCATGGGAGGCTGATCGATGCCCAGGTGTGATGGCTCCCTAGTGGTCAGCTATGTAATGTATGCTGATGATCTGGTGATTGCTGCTCACTCAGAGAGTTGGAGGCACTGCTGCTGAACCTGGAGCATGCCACTTAAAGGTGGGGCCTTACTTTCAGCCTCACCAAAACTAAGCGCCTGCATGGATATTTTGTGCCATCAGATACTCTACCCAACAACTCCTAATTGGTGATGGAGCAGTTGTGGAGAGAGAAGAGAGATTTCCATACCTGGGCAGTGTGCTCATGACTGGCTCCGGTTTGACAGCAGAGGTCTCGCTCTGAATCAGTTGAGCGACATTATAATTTTCATTGGCTGTGTAACATTTGTGGAAGCTACCTGGTCTGTTGCTCCACACAAAGCTTCAGGTCTTCTCGGCCACAGTAATGCCCTGCCTTCCCTATGCTTGCGAAATGTGCACCCCCCTAATGGGACATCTTCGCCGATTAGAAACAGTTAGGCTTGCTTGCCAACGATTCATCCTGGGCTTAGCCAGGCTGGATTGTGTGAAAAATTCACAAATCCTGAAAAAGATCTGGACAAAGTCCCATCGGTGAGCTCCTCTGGCAGGCAAGGCTGTATTGGCGGGGTCATGTAGCCTGCATGCCCAGCCACCGCATGACTGAACAGCTTTTGTTTGGGGCTAAACGGTCACGGCATGGGCTAAAGGAGAGATGTAGGTTCTGTTGGACTTGCCAATGACCGGTACCAACGGTGTCAAGATCGGCCTCTGTGGAGGAGGCTCGTGAAGGACGCTGCTACTGGGCAGTTGGAGGCAGTCGCCTGCAGCAACAATGGAGGGCAGAGGAGCGATGCTCAAAACCACAATCGGAGTGTCGGTCGGCTAAAACACAGAAAGTTGGCACAGTAGGGGACACAGGTGGTGCATCGGCCAGTCATCTCAGTCAGTCGACCTATGGCACATGCTGGGTCTGCCCCGTGACCTCCTTCCAGTAGGTGTTCAACAATTCACGTGGCCTTAACATGCACATCGCCTGGCACAAGCGACGTGGTGACGTCAACATCACTTGTGGTGAATGGCAGTTGTTGTTGAGTGGATGATTGAGTGGATGAGTGAGTGGGTGGATGAATGAGTGGGTCACTGAGTGATTGTGTGGGTGGATTAGTAAGAGTGTGAGTGAGTGGTTGGATGAGTGAGAAGGTGAGTGAGTGCGTGAGTGGATGGGTGAGTGAGTAAGCTTCATGATGTCTACACGCACCACGGGTGCTGGTGGTTGTGGCTGTGAGAGTCCTCAGCAGCCTGAAGGAATGGGCCCCTCTGTGGACTCATACCACTTGGTTAGTTAGCAATCATCATCCATCAGACACTACACTATACACCACACTACACAATATGCTACACTACTATACAATACACTATAAACTACACTACACACGACACTACACTGTATACTACACTATAATACACAACATTATACACAACAATACTATACACTGCACTTCATATTACACTAATATAAACTACACAATATACTCCACTACAATACACTAAACTATACACTGCACTACTATACACTACAGTATATATTACAGTAATATATGCTACACAACTATACACAACACCATATACTGCACGACTATACACTATACTATACACTACACTAATATACCCTACTATACACTAATCTACGATGTACAACTTTACACTACACAAACATACTCTACACAATATACTACTTATTTTCCCTACACAATATACCACGCGACAGTATATATGTGTAGTGGTATAGTGCTGACTGCTGGTGGAAAAGGGCAACTGCGGTGTACAGCTGTACTTGCGTCAGCAGGCCACAATATATACAAGAGGGGGACATCCAGGGGAAAGGTCACAGAAGGGGCTCATCGGGAAGCCCCAGGAACCCGCTAGAAGGTTCCAGAAGGGGGGCGTGGCCGGGGCGGAGCAAGACCATGCTGGGAGTATAAGAGGGGGCCCTGAGCGGGAGCTCGGGGCTGTTGCTGGAAGTGGAATCCCCGTTGTGCTGTTGAAGATAATCGTCGTCACTATCCACTCGTCATCGTCATCACCATCTCCTCGTCATCATTTCCGTCTTCACCAACCCGGGGTGCTGTTAGTCGGACAGCCTACCGACTGTTATCACTAAGTAGTACTGCCGACAATAGATGGTTTAAGTATAATGGTTTACACCCACGTAGGGTGTGTTTATATATCCGGATGGTGCTCGTTTAATAAAAAACGTGCCTCAAAGTATTACTGTCTCTGATCTACGTCACTACATACGTATAAAACACTAATATACATTACACAATATACCTCACTACTATACACTACAGTATATATTACACTAATATACATTACACAATATACCTCACTACTATACACTACAGTATATATTACACTAATGTACACTACATACGTATAAAACACTAATATACATTACACAATATACTTCACTACTACACACTACAGTATATATTACACTAAGAAACACGACTATACATTACACTATACACAACACTACTATACCGTACTATACGCTACAGTATATATTACACTAATGTACACTACAGTATATATAAAAATAATATACACTACAGTATATATTACACTAATATACATTACACTACTATATACTAAACTTCTATACCCTACTATACACTCCACTACCATACCCTACTATACACTAAACTACTATACACTACTCTATACTATACAATACACGACTATACACTACTATGCACTCCACTATACGCTGGTCTACTATACACTACACTATACACTGCACGACTATACACTACACTATATACTATACATTAACCTATACACTACACTACTGTACAATACAGTATAAACTACACTATACATTACACTATAATTGAGGTTTTTTTTGGGTTAGATCGCGTGAATTTACGCGATCTAACCCAAAAAAACCTCTATTATGGATGATATTGGTCACGAAAGTCTACGTGTTAAACACTATACTCTACACTGCTATACACTACACTACTATGCACTACACTACTACGTACTACACTGTACACTACTACATACTACACTACACAATACACTCCAATAATATACACTACACTACACACCTTGATCTGGTGTCCGGAGGAAAGGGCTGAGTGATTGATCCACGCCAGGTTTTCCACACCCCACCCGATCGATCCAACGTGGTGTTTGGTAAAGGCTAGGATAGCAATCACCAGCATCATCATCATCATCAGCATAATCATCAGCATCATCAGCATTATCATCCTCATCACCAGCATCATCAATCAGCATCATCATCGTCATCAGCATCATAAGCATCATCATATGCATCAGCAGCAGCATCATCAGCAGCATCGCCATCATCGTCATCCGCATCATCAGCATCATCATCATCATCGTCAGCATTATTAGCAGTACCACAAGCATCATCATCAGCATCATCAGCAGCAGCATCAGCAACATCACTGATGATCATCATCATCAGCATCATCACCATTACACTGTAGCAACATTATCATCAACATCATCAGCATCATTATCAGCAAACAGCAACATCAGAAGGATCAGCATCATCGTCAGCATCATTATTGGTAACAGGTGGCCGTGGGGGAGCTGGATCGATCAATATTATTAATTACATACACACGGCGAGTTGAGATGGGTGGAGTGACAAATATGGAAAATAGAGAGACAGAGGGACAGAGGAGAGAGACAGAGGACAGAAAGTCAGAGGCGAGAGAGACAGAGGCGAGAGAGACAAAGGAGAGAGAGAAAAAGGAGAGAGAGACAGAGGAGAGAGAAAGAGGAGAGAGAGAGACAGAGGAGAGAGAGACAGAGGAGAGAGAGACAGAGGAGAGAGAGACAGAGGAGAGAGACAGGAGAGAGAAACAGAGGAGAGAGAGACAGATGAGAGAGAGGCAGAGGAGCGAGAGACAGAGGAGGGAGAGACAGAGGAGAGAGAGAGAGACAGAGGAGAGAGAGAGACAGTGGAGAGAGAGACAGATGGGTCTTTCATTTTAAAGGGGGGGGGGGTTACATAAAGCAAAGCATAAAAAAACAAAAAAAACGAAATTATGAACGGAGCAAAGTGTCAACTACACCGAGCATCTTCTTGTTTCCTCTGATCGTAAAAAAAAAGAAAAAAAAGAGAGAGACAGAGGAGACTTTGGCGCTTAAGCCGCTTTTATTAGGCTGCCAGCCGCAATTGCGCTGGAGCCTCAGTCATGTGCATCGACAGCAGCTGCATGGAAAGACTGCGCGTCGGCACACGCACCGCGACTCACAACGCCTGCGTACGTGCCACGCCGCGACGCGCCAAGCCGGCACCCGCATCGCCGTGCACGCCGCCCGCCATGGCTGCCCCGTCAAAACGGGAAGGTCAGCTCGCCGTTCATGACTGAGCAGAGGGCCTCACCGGCCCCCTACCGTGCACTGAACTCGGCGTGTCCATCTACGTCCCCCGCGAAGGCATAGTACGCGCGCTTCAGACGGAGCCTCGCCTTGATCAGACCCTGCAACATCGCCACTGCCGATCAGCTGGCATCCGCCGCACCTAGCAGCTTTTTTTTGCGGGACATGTAGATTGCCAACCTGGCCTGGGCACAAGCAAAGTTTGCCAGGTCGTGGCGCTTGCCTGCCAGGTACAGGACCCCATACACCAGCCAGCACTTACAAAAGGCTATCCCCAGTTTCCGGGAGACAGCCCCCAGGAGCCGGTCAGTGGGGACAGCCGCGGGCAGCTCAGGTACTGATGCACCAAGTCCTCCCTTGCGGTGCAGAACGGGCACCGATCCGACGCCCCCGGGGTGTCTCAGCTGAGTCGCGCGGCCGAGGGCAGCGTCCAGTGCAGAAGCCGCCACTAGAGGTCTCCGCAGTGCTTAGCGACAGGGGACTTGAAAAGGTGGCTCCACTGGGGGGTGGCTGCTTCCAAGGGTGAGAAAGTGCCCCCTCACTTAGTGTCCGGGAGCTCTCCCAGTTCACGGCAGTGCTTTCACGTTGCATGCGTACAGCGCCCCCTTCAGCGCGCTCCGGAAGGCCAAACCCTGGCAGCCCCCGAGTTTCAGCAGCCTGCCGAAATCGTCATGCCCAGGGGGCTGGGTGCAGGTAAACCGCAGCTCTGGGAAGGGGGAGGGAAGGGGGGTGGGGGGAGCGCCGCCATCCTCGGGAGCCTACAGCCGCAGCCACAGCTCACGCATCGCTGCGAGCACCGCCTGCAGCAGTCCCGCAGCTCCGCTGATGTCGGCCGTGGATTTCCACGCAGGGTGCCGGCCGTGTTCCCGCACCAGGTCCCCCACCATTCGCACCCCCGCCGAGGTGAAACGGCGGGCGAGCGCCGCTTCCTCCTGGATCCCCGCGAGGCGGCCGTTGTGGAACAGGGGCTCGAGCAGAAACTGCTCGAGTGTGCAGTGCGGGCTTGCCCTGCTCCGGGCCAGGCTCCGCCACGCGTCCAGGAGGCTCCTGTGGAAGGCCGGCAACCCTGCGTAATCGACCCGAGCCAGATCCAGCAGAAACAGCTCTCTCCCGTAGTCCAGGCAACCCCCGGCGCCCCTCAACAGGGCGAGGGCAGGTGCCATCCAGGGCAGGTTCTCCTTTCTGTACAGCAGCCGCTGCACGGTTTGAAGCCTAAAATTCATCATCCTGGCGGAGACATCTACCAGGCCCTGGCTGCCCTCTCCCACCGGCAGGCGGAGGACCCCCGGCCTCAGCCAATGCTTCCCCTGCCACACGAAGCGGGTGAACGAGCGGGCCGCCTCCACGAGCAGCCACTCCGGGGGCTGGAGGGCCTTTGCCCTGTGCCACAGCACTGCAGCCGCCAAGTTGTTTCCGACAAATACCCGCCCCCATGAAGGACATCGTCGGGGCGAGGGGCCCCCAAGCCGCCAACCTGGCCTCGAAACAGTCCCTCAGTTCAGGCCAATTCTCCAGGGTGACGTGGGGTTTCCCGAGATGGACACCCAGATACCTGACGCCGTCAGTCTGCCAGGCGACACCCTCTTGAAGGAGCACCAGGCACGCGGCGCCCTGTGGCCCAAGACGCAGAGCCGTGGTCTTTGCCCAGTTGATCTTGGCGCCGGACGCCGCCTCATAAGCCTCTACCGCCCGACAGAGCGCAGAGACATCATGCGCGTCCATGACGACTACGCACCCTGTACCCCGACAGGGAGAGCTGGAGGTGGCGCACGAGGGGCTTGATGGCTAGGGCGTAGAGGAGGCCCGACAGCGGGCACCCTTGCCTGACTCCGCTCGCCACGGGGAATGGAGTGCCGAGCCGCTGGTTGATCTTCAGCAGGCTCGACACGCCCGCGTACAGGAGCCGCACGTGCGACCTGAACACCGGCCCAAACCCATACGAGGCGAGCGGTTCCCCCAGGAAACCGTAACTGACCCGGTCGAAGGCCTTCTACTGGTCAAGGAAGAGGAGGCCCAAGTCCATACCATCCCTCTCCGCCAGTGAGATCACGTCCCTGACCATGCTTACGTTGTCGTGTAAGCATCGGCCAGGGATGTAGTAGGTCTGCTCAGGTCGAACGAGCTGGCCCACCACCGACTTGAGGCGATTGGCCAGCACCTTCACGAATATTTTGTAGTCGGCGCCAGTTCTCGATGTGGCGCAGGTCCCCCTTCTTGGGCAGCAATGTGACAACGGCCCTCCAGCAGCTCTGTGGGAGCACCCCCTTCCACAGGCTCTCCGCCAGGACCTCCAGCAGGTGCAGCGCGAGGTCGTCCCAGAAGGCCGCGTAGAATTCGGCCGGCCGTCGATCCCTGGGTCCCTGCCGGCCGAGAGCCCTCTCATAGCAACGTGGAGCTCCTCCTCCGTGACGGGGCACTCCAGGCGTTCGCTCTCAGAGTCTACCAAGACCGGGCACCCGTCGAGCAGCTCCCGGGTCGCCTCACCATCCGTGCCACCAGCCCGGAACAGTGCGGCGTAAAATTCCCGCGCGAGCCTGGCGGTCTCCCCCTCCACCATAACAGTCTGCCTCCCCGAGGTCTGCAAACACGAGATGCTTCGGCTGTTGTTGCTGGATCCGCGTTGCAGCCCGAAAAAAATTTTAGAGGGGGAGTCCATGTGGGCGAGGCATTGCATCTGCCCTTGCACATACGAGCCGGCTGCCTGCACATACGAGCCGGCTGCCGCTGCTTCTCCAACAGCACCCTGCCCATTTCGGCGTGAACATCATGAGAGGATCCAAGCTCTGCCTCAAGGAGCAGCAGCTCGTCCCTCAAATGGCCGACCGCATCCCTCTTGGCAGTGGCGTGCTGGCCTCGGATCTGCAAGCAGAGGGCCCTCACCTGCGCCTTCACATGCTCCCACCACTGCAGGGCATAGTGAAAGCTGCTCCTGGCAGCCACCCAACGAGCCCAGCAGGCCCTAAAGGTCTTCCTGAAGGCCGCATCCTCGAGCAGCTTCAGGTCAAATTTCCAGTACGCGCTTCCGTGTCTCTCCCGGGGGACACGCAGCAGTACGGAGACCAAGTGGTGGTCCGAGAACCCGGTCGGGACGATCTTACATTCACCGAGCAGATTGTTATTTTATTTATTTTTTAGCTATGTGACTTTACCGAATAGAACCAAAGAGTATGGATCCTTGCAGTCACGAAAGCTTCAAATCTAGAAAAGATTGGCACTTGCGGCGTTGACATACACCCGATCCAACCTAGCGAGGCCGATTCTTTGCCGGAAGTCACAGCGACACCAGGTGTATTGCCGCTGCGTCGGCCGGTGTAGTCGCCACACGTCCAGCAGCGCCAGCCTCCGCACAGCGTCGGCCAACGGCCGCGCGGACACCGGGTGAGGCTCGGCGCCATTACGGTTGAGGGCCGGGTCGAGGGTGCAGTTAAAGTCGCCCCCCACGATAGTCAGCGTGTCCCGCAACGTGCCGGAGAAGAAAAACCCCCTCCCGTGACTCTTGCTTGGCGCGTACATGTTGAAACACCGCACCCCGACGCCGTTGAAAACAAAGTCCGCCACGATCAGATGTCCCTTCACGACCTCCCTGAAAACCACGCCCTCAGGGCCAAAATCCGGGCCGAGCACGGACGCGACGCCCGCCCAATTCTCCTCGCCGTTGCTGAAGAAGAATCGGCCACCCAGGAGGTACTGTCGCCAGGCCTGTAGAGTGCCATCGAAGTGGGTCTCCTGCAGAAAGGCCACGTCGATCTTATTGTCTCTCAGAAAACAGCACACGCGATGCCACCTTTCATCACCGCGGGCGCTGTTGTAGTTTAACGAGGCCACTTTAACCCCGGAAGTGATCGCAACGGGTGGTGGTGGCGGTGGTGGTGGTAGCGACGCCATGGGAGCGCTATGGAGGGGAGATCAGTTGCTTCTTTACCCTGCCCGCCATTGCCTTCAGCCGATAACCTTCCTGCTGGCTGAAGCCGAACTGCTGCAGCTCCCGCAGCACCAGCTGGGCTGTCTTCAGGAAGCCCAGCCTGTCGGGGAACGAGTCCTGAACACGGACTTCCCGAACGTCTCCTTCAGGAAGCAGAGGAGGTCGTCGGGCGTGTACTGCTCCACCCCCACCACCCCTGAAAAGCTGACGTCGCTGGCGCCGTCGTCGACATCCCACTCCGACAGCTCGTCGTCAGAGTCAATCTTTACGTCGGAGAAGGCCTCTGCTGCCACCTCCGCCGAACCACACGGAGCCAGGCTCAGGCTCGAGCCCAGGGAGACCCATCTCTGCGGGCTCCGCAGTCGCCTCACCGTCGTCCGTTGGGGTGGGCGAAGAGGTGCCCCGGGCACCGTGGCGCCGCCCGGCACGCCGGTGGTGGCGGCAATCGGCGGCTCCCCCCCACCCCCCCCCCCCTGGGTCGGGGCGGGTGAGGCCGGGTCCGGCGGTCGCACCTCCGTCTTGGGCGGATTCGGCGGGTGCGCCTCGCCGGCGGCGTCCATGGCCTCCTCCCCCGCGGTCCCGTCGCAGCACCCCGCCGCCTCGACCGGGCGGCCGGCCGGTTCAGTAGCGGCGCCGACAGTGGCCGCCCTCTTGGGCTGGGTGCCCACGCACCCAGCCGCTCTCTCCCTCTTCCACGACCCGGTGATGGTGAATTCCCCGCCATCGTCGTCGCTGTCGGGTGCCGACTCCGCGCGCTCGGGCACAGAGTCAGCTCGGGCACAGAGTCAGCTCGGGCACAGAGTCAGCACGGTCGCGGCTGTGGTCTTTGCTGCGGCTGCTGCTGCTGTGGCTGCTGCCACGGCTGCTGCTGCGGCTGCAGCTGTGGCCGCTGCTGCTGCTGCGGCTGCTGGTGCTCCCGCTACTGCTGCGGCGGTTGCTGTTGTTGTCGTTGTGGCTGCTGCGGCTGCGGCACTGGCATCCGCTGCTCGGCGCCTGCTTGGGCAGGCTGCGCACCTTCCTCCTTGGCCTTGGCCGAGCAGCCCCTCCTTGCCTGGCCGACGCCGCCGCACCCAAAGCACCGCGGCACGGCTGTAGATAGTTACACCGTGTGGACGTGACCACCAAATGGTGTACTTTATGGACGTGTCCAGCTCTGCATTCCCGCCTTTGAGGATTAGGAGGGACTGCCGCTGGCCCGACATGATGTGCCCCAGTGCCGGGTTCCGAGACCGCATGGGCAGCAGAACAATGCGGGAGACTACTGTGCCAAAATGCTGCAGGTCTTTTAATAGCACGGCGTTTTTGAGGAAAGGCGGCACGTCGGAGATGACGACCTTCACCGCCGGCGTGGAGAGAGGGGTGCACTGCACGAACAGCCCCCCCCTCCCTCCCGATGCTGAGCCCCATCTCCACGATGGGCAACAGCGCGTCCACCTCGGACACGTAGACCACGACGCCGCGGTTTTGGCGCAGGATGACTCGGATGGCCGCCAGGCCAACGTGCTCGGCCGCCGCGGTGACGACGGCCTCGAGAGTCGTCTCCGGCGGAGGGAAACAAATAAACCCGTGCCCCTCAGTGAGGCCCTCAAATTTCTCGTACTGCGCTATGGTAACCGCGCGACAGCAGCACCGTGGTACGAAAAAAAAAGGCTAAGAAAAAGTAAACGAGAGCAAAAAGGCAAAAAGAAAAACGAAACGCACACAAGGGAGAAGGAGGGAGAATGCAGGGAAAGAGGGGTGCTGTACGGGAACAAAGAGAGAGGCAGAGGCCCCGGGCTGCTCGATCCAGTGCCGACAGAACTGGAAAAAAACACCAAACCAATAACAGCAACACCACACAGCGAGAGAAACGGATGGAGAGAGAGGGAGATGGAGAGAGAGGGAGGTGGAGACAACAACAGCAACACCACGTGAAGAAAGAAAACACTCACAGTAGAGGGAAGGTGGATGGCGAAATTAAAGACACAAAGGATGAAAAACAATGAAACAAGTCGTACCCAAAGACGCTTCACTCTCCCTCGGGCTAGGCTCAGGATGCACCGAAACCCAGGCCTCCGTCCGCACATGCGGCGAAGCGGGAGCGCCCGCGAGGTGCAACCACTTCCCGGCATACAGAAAGAGAGACAGAGGAGAGAGACAGGGGCGAGACAGAGGAGAGAGAGACAGAAAAGAGAGACAGAGGAGAGAGAGACAGAGGAGAGAGAGACAGAGGAGAGAGAGAGACAGAGGAGATAGACACAGAGAAGAGAGACACAGAGGGGCGAGACAGAGGAGAGAGCGACAGAGGAGAGAGAGACAGAGGAGACTTGACTTTTAAACAAACTTTATTGCCCCAGCAGCAAAAAGCTCTGGGGCGATTTCAGTGTTTTTGTTGTGCGCAACACGAAGCGCACGCCGTGCAGGCGGGCACCACGAGCCCAGGGTCGGCCGCTCAAAATGTAAAAGTCAGTGTGCCATCTGTGATGGTGCACAGGGCCTGGCCAGCCCCCCACCGTTCGAAGAAGCCGGCCTGCGCGTCCCCGGAGGAGGCGTGATGGTATTCGTACTCCAGCCGAATGCGTGCTTTGAGAAGGCCCCGCAGCATTGCCACCGCCGAGCAGTTCTCGTCGGCGTCACCCTGCAATTTATTTTTCCGGGTCTTGTAGATGGCCATTTTTGCTTGCGCGATGACAAAGATTGCCAGGTGGTGCCGCCTGCTCGTCAGGTAGGGCACCCCGCAGACAAAGCGGCTCCTATGGAAGGGGACCCCCAGTTTTCTGAAAACCGTCCCCCGGAGCCGAAACAGTGGGCCGAGTCGCGGGCATCCCAGATACTGGTGAGCCAGGTCCTCGACTGCGCTGCAAAACTCGCACAGGTCCGATGCCCCAGGGGTGATCTTGCTTAGCCACGCAGCAGAGGGCAGCGTCCAGTGCACTAGCCTCCATTGGAGGTCCCCGCAGCGCTTCGCCACGAGGGACTTGTAAAAGCACTCCCACCGGGGGGTGGGGGGGGGGAAGAGGGCCCTCCATTTGGTGTCCGGGAGGTTCGCCAGCACTCGTACAGCACTTTCTTTGGGGCGCTCTCCAGGGCCACGTCCTTGCATTTGTCGAGCCGTAGCAGTTTCCCCGTGTCGCAGCGCCCGGGGGGTTGCGCGCAGGAAACGAGCAGCCCCGGAAAGGGGGGGGGGGGCTACGCGGCACCACCGTCCTCCAGCGCGTCCAGCATCAAGCGCATCTCCCGCATCGTTTTGAGCGCCTCCCGCACCAGCTTTTCCCCCGCGAGCATGGTGCGGAGCCCCGCGGCGCTGCTGACTTCCGCCGCAAATTTCCATGTAGGGCAGTGGTCGTGGCTTCTCACGAGGTCGCCGACCTTCCGCACCCCCGCCGCGGTGAAGCGGAGGGCCAGCGTCCTCTCCTCCCTGATCCCTTCGAAGAGTCTGTTAAAAAACAGAGGCTCGTGCAGGAACTGCGCGAGGTCGCCTTGCGGGCTCGCTCTGTCCCACGTGAGACACCGGCATGCGTCCAGTAGGCTCCGGTGGTACTCTGGCAGCCCCGTGTAGTCAACGAGGCTCAGGTCCAGCAGGAGTAGCTCCCTCCCGTACCCCAGGCGCCCGCCCGCATCCCTCATCAGGCTGAGGGCCGGCGCCGTCCAGAGGAGCTCTCCCCGTTCGTATAACAGGTGCCTTGCGGCCTGGAGCTTAAAATACATGACCTTGGCGGTGACGTAAACCAGGCCCTGACCGCCCTCGCGCACCGGCAGGTGGAGGACCCCCGGCTTCATCCAGTGTTTGCTGCCCCAGACGAAGTGGACGAGTGAGCGGTTCATCCCCCGGAGCAGCCAGTCGGGGGGCTGGAAGACCTTAACCCTGTGCCATAAAATCGATGCCACCAGGCTAGCCCCCTGAACAACATCAGCGGGGCTAGCCGCGTCCATGCTGCCAATTTGGCCTCGAACGCACCCCTCGGTTCCGTCCAGTTTGCCTGGATCGCTCGAGGCTTTCCGAGGTGAACCCCCAGATATTTCACTCCCTCGCCCTGCCACGCGACTCCCCCCGGGAGTGGCACGGAGTGCACGGCGCCCCGCGACCCCAGGCAGAGGGCCTCGCACTTCTTCCAGTTGACTTTAGCGCCGGACGATTGCTCGAAGGTCGCCACCGCCCGGCAGAGTGCTGAGAGGTCTTGTGCATCGTTAACCGCGACGGACACGTCGTCTGCATAAGCAGACACCTTGACGGCTACATTTCCCGGGCCTGGGATCGCGAACCCGGGCAGAGCGTTCTTCAGCCGGTGTATCAGCAGCTCAATGCTCAGAGCATAGAGGAGCCCCGAGAGAGGGCACCCCTGCCTGACTCCCCCCCGTCATGGGGAAGGGGGAGCCAAGCCGTTGGTTAATTTTCACCAGGCTCGACGTGCCCGCGTTCCTTATGTATGCCCGAAAGTTCTGTTCGAAACCTAGAGAGGCGAGCAGCCTCCCCAGGTACGCGCGGTTGACTCTATCAAAAGCCTTCTCCCAATCCATGAAGAGGAGGTCCGATTCTGCATCATGGATTTCGGCGAGGGAGATTGCATCCCTGACCGTGCCGATGTTGTCGTAAATGCACCGGCCAGGGATGCAATATGTCTGCTCGGGGCTAACTAGCTGCCCCACGACCGTTTTAAGCCGGTTTGCCACAACCTTGGCAAAGATTTTATAGTCTGCACACAAGAGGGAGATGGGCCGCCAGTTCTCGATTTGCCGCAAATCCCCCCTCTTGGGCAGCAGGGTAATTACTGTCCTCCTGCAGCTCTGCGGGAGCTCTCCCTCCCGCAGGCTCTCCGTTAGTACCTCGAGCAGGCAGGGGGCAATCTCGTCCCAAAAGGCCGTGTAGAATTCCGCTGGCACGCCGTCTAACCCAGGGGCCCTACCAGCTGCGAGGCCGCTCACAGCGGTGTGGAGTTCGGCCAGGGTGACGGGGCCATCCAGGCGCTCGCCGTCGGAGTCCCCAAGGGTGGGGCCCCCGTCCAGCAGGTCCCGGACAGCCTCATCGTGTATCTCGACCGCCCGAAAGAGTTCAGCGTAATAGCCCCTCACGACTTTGGTGATCTCGTCCTCGGCCGTGGCTACCTCCCCCTTCGGGGTTCTTAGGCCAAGAATGCTCCTGCTAATCGGAGTTTTTTTTTGCAGACCGAAGAAGTACTTGGAGGGCGCATCCATATGCAACAGATGTTGCATTTTTTTCTGCACGAAGGAGCTGTGGGCCTGCTGATCCGTGACAGCTCGGAAAAACTGCTGCTTCTCCAGCAGCACCTTCCCCGTGTTGTTGTTATCACCGCTGCTGCCGTGCGCATTCTGGGTCGAGCCCAGCTCCGCCTCGAGCAACAGCAGCTCATTCCCCAGTTGTTGCGCCGCCTCTTCCTCGGCGGTTGCGTGCTGGCTGCGCAGCTGCAGGCAGAGGGCCCTGACCTGCGCCTTCGTGCTCTCCCACCATTGCCACGTCGAGACAAAGGTACTCCTAGCGGCCTCCCAGTGGGCCCAGCAGGCCTTGAATGTTTCCCAAAAGTCTTTATTGTCAAGTAGCCGCACGTCAAGCTTCCAATAGGCGCTGCGGCGCTCCTCCCTGGGGACCTGCAGCCGCACGCAGACGAGGTGGTGGTCAGAGAAGCCCGATGGGACGATAGCGCTGTCGCCCAAGCAGGTTGGCGCCGCCGGCGCTGATGTAAATTCGGTCGAGTCTGGCGAGGCTCACTCTCCCTTGGGGAGCCACGCGGCACCACGAGTATTGCCACTGTCCTGGGTGGTGCAGCCGCCACGTGTCTAATAGACCCAGGCGCTGCACCACGTCGGCCAGCGGCCGTGCGGTCTCCGGGTGCGGCTCGGCTCCACTGCGGTCGAGCGCCGGGTTGAGTGTACAATTAAAATCCCCGCCGACGATCGTGATCACCTCGTCTGCGCTGGCTTTTTCCAGGGCGTCCCGCAGCGCGCCCGAGAAGAGGAGCCCCCTCTCATGGCTCGCGCTCGGTGTGTACAGGTTGATCACCCTCAACCCGGCGTCGCCGAGCGCAACGTCCGCCGTCATCAGGTGCCCCCTCACCACCTCCTTAAAAGTCACATGGTCTGGTGTAAAGTTTGGGCCGCACACGATCGCGACCCCCGTCCAATCGGCTTCCCCATGACTAAAAAAGGCCTGGCCGCCCATAAGGTGTTGGCGCTGCGCCTGCAGAGCTGCATCCAGATGCGTCTCTTGCAAGAGCGCTACCGCGACCTTTCGATTTTCAAGGAGACGGCACAAACGGTGCCATCTCACGTCGCTGCGTGCACTGTTACAGTTGAGGCTCGCTATGCAGACACCTGTCGCCATTGTGCTGGGTATCTGGGTCGGCCTCTGGTGTTTACTTTGGAAAGGCGGGGAAGGGGGGGAGGGGCCCCTTCTTCAGTCTCAGTGCTAGCGCCTTTAGGCGGTAGCCGTCCCGGGCGGTACACCTAAAGCTCTCCTGGGCACGAGTGATCTCCTGCGCCGACTTCAAAAGCCCCATGATGTCTGGGAAGGTGTCTTCAGGTATGACCCCCCGCCGTCTGAAGGTGGTTCGGAGGTAGCTGAGGATCATCTCGGGGGAGTATTGCCTCTCCTCCTTGATCCCCGAGTAACTACGCTCGCTTGCGTCGTCGTCGCCGCCGTCGTCGCCGTCTGACTCCGACTGCACATCGTCGTCGTCTGTGTCTTCGCACGTGGCGGCGCGGCTTTCGGCCGTCACCTCTCCTGTTGCGCTACGCGGAGCCGGGGTCTCACCTGTCCCAGGGCGGCTCTCCTTCCCCGATTCCGCGGTCGTCGTCGTCATTGTCGTAGTCGTCGTCATCGTCCCGACGTGCGGCGGTGTGAGCGGAGTGAGCGAAGGGGCCCCCCCTTCCCTCAGTGGGAGCGGCCAAAACCGGGCCCGGGTCCGGCGGTCGCTCCGCCTCCTCGTCGCCGCCCGGCGGGTGGGGTTCTGCCGCTGGGCAGCGACGACGCCCGCGTGGCCGACGACCTCGGCCACCGCTTCGACGACGGCGTCAACGGCGATGTCCGACGGCAGGAAGACAACGAGGCCGTTCTTCCTCGTGAGGCTCTCCAGCCTGGCTTGCTGCGCCATTATGGCGGCCGGCAGCAGCACACCTGTGCACGTGGTCGTTGTTGTCTTCGTACCTCATGAGCCGCTCAAGGGGCTCGGTGAGCAAAAAAAAATAATAATAAAGAAAGTAAAGTAAAATAGGGGGGGAATAAAATCGAATGAGGGAGGGGATGAGGGGAGTTACGATGTTTAAATCTTCTTTGAACGCCTCTCTCGGGCTTGGCCTAATTGATGGAAAAGACCAGGCCTCTATTGCGCCAGGTGAGAGCCCGGGAGCTCCACCTGGGCGCAGCCACCTCCGCGCATGCGCAGAGAGAGAGAGGAGAGAGACAGAGGAGAGAGAGACAGAGGAGAGAGACACAGAGGAGAGAGACACAGAGGAGAGAGAGACAGAGGAGAGAGAGAGAGGAGAGAGACAGAGGAGAGAGAGACAGAGGAGAGATAGGGACAGAGGAGAGAGAGAGAGAGACAGAGGAGAGAGACAGAGGAGAGAGACACAGAGGAGAGAGACACAGAGGAGAGAGAGACAGAGGAGAGAGAGAGAGGAGAGAGACAGAGGAGAGAGAGACAGAGGAGAGATAGGGACAGAGGAGAGAGAGAGAGACAGAGGAGAGAGACAGAGGAAAGAGAGACAGAGGAGAGAGAGACAGAGGAGAGAGACACAGAGGAGAAAGACACAGAGGAGAGAGACACAGAGGAGAGAGAGACAGGGGAGAGACAGAGGAGAGAGAGACAGGAGAGAGAGAGACAGAGGAGAGAGACACAGAGGAGAGAGAGACAGGGGAGAGAGAGACAGAGGAGAGAGAGACAGAGGAGAGAGAGACAGAGGAGAGAGAGACAGAGGAGAGATAGGGACAGAGGAGAGAGAGAGAGACAGAGGAGAGAGACAGAGGAGAGAAACACAGAGGAGAGAGACACAGACGGGCGAGACAGAGGAGAGACAGAGGAAAGAGAGACAGAGGAGAGAGAGACAGGGGAGAGAGAGACAGAGGAGAGAGAGACAGAGGAGAGATAGGGACAGAGAAGAGAGAGAGAGACAGAGGAGAAAGACACAGAGGAGAGAGACACAGAGGAGAGAGACACAGACGGGCGAGACAGAGGAGAGACAGAGGAAAGAGAGACAGAGGAGAGAGAGACAGAGGAGAGAGAGACAGAGGAGAGAGACACAGAGGAGAAAGACACAGAGGAGAGAGACACAGAGGAGAGAGAGACAGGGGAGAGACAGAGGAGAGAGAGACAGGAGAGAGAGAGACAGAGGAGAGAGACACAGAGGAGAGAGAGACAGGGGAGAGAGAGACAGAGGAGAGAGAGACAGAGGAGAGAGAGACAGAGGAGAGAGAGACAGAGGAGAGATAGGGACAGAGAGGAGAGAGACAGAGGAGAGAAACACAGAGGAGAGAGACACAGACGGGCGAGACAGAGGAGAGACAGAGGAAAGAGAGACAGAGGAGAGAGAGACAGAGGAGAGAGACAGAGGAGAGAGACACAGAGGAGAGAGAGAGACAGAGGAGAGAGAGACAGGAGAGAGAGAGACAGAGGAGAGAGACACAGAGGAGAGAGACACAGAGGAGAGAGAGACAGGGGAGAGAGAGACAGAGGAGAGAGAGACAGAAGAGAGAGACACAGAGGAGAGAGACACAGAGGAGAGAGAGACAGGGGAGAGAGAGACAGAGGAGAGAGAGACAGAGGAGAGAGAGACAGAGGAGAGAGAGACAGAGGAGAGATAGAGACAGAGGAGAGAGAGAGACAGAGGAGAGAGACAGAGGAGAGAGAGACAGACGGGCGAGACAGAGAAGAGACAGAGGAAAGAGAGACAAAGGAGAGAGAGACAGAGGAGAGAGACACAGAGGAGAGAGACACAGAGGAGAGAGGGGAGAGAGAGACACAGAGGAGAGAGAGACAGAGGAGAGAGAGACAGAGGAGAGAGAGAGACAGAGGAGAGAGACACAGAGGAGAGAGACACAGAGGAGAGAGAGAGACAGGGGAGAGAGAGACAGAGGAGAGAGAGCCAGAGGAGAGAGAGACACAGAGGAGAGAGACACAGAGGAGAGAGAGACAGGGGAGAGAGAGAGACAGAGGAGAGAGAGAGACAGAGGAGAGAGAGAGACAGAGGAGAGAGAGACGGTTTTGCGCGACCGGCCGCCTAGTCAGTGGTGTGGTGCTGCAACAGCTGGCACTCGTGCTGTGGTGGCTGCCGTTGCTGCTGTTGAGGCTGCGGTGGCTGCTGCTGTTGCAGCTGCTGCTGCATGATGTTAGTAGCAGGCTGCACGTTTTTTCCTTTTGGTTTGCCCGTGCAGTTTGCACGGGCATGGCCGAAGCCACTGCACACGTAGCAGCGCAGCAACGCGGTCGACGCGTACACGGTGTAGGTGTAACCTTCCGTCGTGTACTTAAATTTAACGTTAAGCCCCGTGTTGTTGGCGTTTAAAATCACAAAAATGTGTCGCTGAAACGACAAGACGTGCACCAGTTCTGTGTCCCGTGTGCGCAAGAGCAGCATCATGATGCGGGACACAACTTTGCCCAACCGCTCAAGGTCTCGTTGTAGGTCAGCAGTTTTGAGGAAATGGAGGGCTGTTGCAGATGAGCACTTTTTGTGTGACGGAGGAGAGAGGTGTACATTGCAGAAATATCTTGCCCTTAAAGGTGAGCCCTGTGGCGATGACTAACAGAGTGACAGAGAGAGGAAGAGATAGAGAGAGAGAGACAGAGACAGACAGACAGGGAGACAGACAGACCGACAGAGACATACTGACAGACAGGGACATACCTGTGTTATGATTTCCCGTAGTGATGAAGTTTACAACGGAGTTGACTCTGCTATCAGCAACATGTGGTCTGTAATCAGTGATACCGTCCGGACCTACAGAGAAACATTACATTATAAATATTGAGTGAGTGATTGGGTGAGTCGGTGAGTGGGTGAGTGATAGACTGAGTGAATGGGTAGGTGATTGAGTGAGTGAATGAGTGGGTGGGTGATTGAGTGGATATGTGAGTGGGTGAGTGGGTGGGTGGTCGAGTGAGTGGGTGGGTGGGTGAGTGAGTGAGTGGGTAGGTGAGTTAGTGGGTGGGTACATGGGTGAGTGAGTGGGTGGGTGAGTGAGTGAGTGGGTGAGTGAGTGGGTGGGTGAGGGAGTGGGTGGATGAGTAGGTGAGTGAATGGGTAGCTGAGCAAGTTGGTGAGTGGATGAGTGGTGTGTGAGTGGGTGGGTTAGTGAGTGAGTGAATGAGTAGTGAGTGGGTGGCTGAACCAATTGGTGAGTGGGTGAGTGAGTGGGTGAGTGAGTGCATGAGCAGGTGAGTGAGTCGGTGATTGAGTGGTGAGTGGGTGAGTGAGTGGTGAATGGGTGGGTTAGTGAGTGGTGAGTACCTGAGTGGCTGAGTGAGTGGGTGTGGATGAGTGGATGTGTGGGTGATTGGGTGTGTGGGCGATTGAGTGAATGTGTAGGTGAGTGGGTTCTTGAGCGAGTGGGTGGGTTCTTGAGTGGGCCGGTGAGTTTGTGATTGAGTGAGTGTGTGTGTAGGTGTGAAACTGATAGTTTGAGTGAGTGGGTGAGTGAGTTCGTGAGTGGGTGGGTGAGTGGGTGAGAGGGTGGGTGAGTGGTTAGATGATGCGTGAGTGGGTGGGTGAGTGAGTGAGTGGGTGAGTGAGTGGGTGGGTTGGTAGGTGAGTGAGTGGGTGGGTACGTGGGTGGGTGAGTGGGTGACTGAGTGAGTGGGTGGGTTCTTGAGTGAGTGGGTGGGTGGATGAGTAGGTGAGTGAATGGGTGGCTGAGCAAGTTGGTGAGTGGTGAGTAAGTGGGTGAGTGAGTGAGTGTGTTGAGGGTTAAGCGAATGAGTGGGTGAGTGGGTGGCGAGTAAGTGGGTGAGTGAATGGGTGTGGGTGAGTGGGTTCTTGAGTGGGCGGGTGGATTGGTTATTGAGTGGGTGTGTGGGTGTGAATATGAGTGGGTGGATGAGTGAGTTGTTGAGCGGGTGGGTGAGTGGTGAGAAGATGCGTGAGTGGGTGAGTGAGTGAGTGGGTGACTGAGTGAGTCGGTGGTTGAGTGGTGAGTGGGTGGGCGGGTCATTGAGTGATTGGGTGAGTGATTTGGTGAGTGAGCGAGTGGGTGATTTAGCGGGTGGGTGAGTGGTGAGTGTGTGGTGATCGTGTTAGTGAGTGACTGAGTATGTGCGTGCGTAAGCGAATGGTTGAGTGAGTGAGTGGTAAGCAAGTGAGTGGGTGAGTAAGCAAGTGAGTGGGTGAGTGAGTGGTGAGTGGGTGGCTGAGCGAGTGAGTGGATGATTGTGTGAGTGAGTGGATGCGTGGGCGAGTGAATGAGCGAGTGGGTAAGCGAGTGGGTAGTGAGTGGGTGAGTGAGTGAGTGGGTTGAGTCGCTGAGTGAATATGCTGGTCATTGTGTGAGTGACTGAGTGAGTGAGTGGTCGGTCAGTCAGTCAGTGGTGAGCCATTAGTGAGTGAGCGAGTGAGTGGTGAGTGAATCACCTGTGTACAAGACTCCACTTATCGGTGATGCATCCCTCGCTCTTCTGGCCATCACTCTACAGACAAAGCTACTCCAGGTAGCCTCTAACAGGGCTGCGAGAAGGCCTGTGTGCAGATGCAGCACTTGTCGTAGTTTAAAAAAAAGAAAAAGTGAGAGGGAGGACGAGAGAGAGCGACATGGAGTAGGAAAAGAGGGGGTAGAGAGAGAGGGGGGGGGGAAGATAGGGGGTAGAGAGAGAGGGAAGGGGTAAGGATAGCAGCGCGAGAAATCTTTTGTTAAATATTTTATTTAAAAGGGGGGGGGGGAGGTGTTTACATAAAGCAAATCATAAAAAAAACAAAATGATGAACGAAGCAAAGTGCCGACTACACCGAGCATCTTCTTGTTTCCTCTGATCGTAAAAAAGAAAAGAGAAAGACACGGGCAGAGAGAGAGACACGGGGAGAGAGACACGGGGAGAGAGAGACACGGGGATAGTTTTAGTTATGATGATAATTAATTACTCATTCACTCACCTCCGCCACCCAAACCTCACGTGGTGTGTGTTTGTTTGTGTGTCTGTGTTTCTATTTTTCTGTGTGTCTGTGTGTTTCTATTTTTCTGTGTGTCTGTGTGTGTCTCTGTGTGGCTGTGTGTGTTTGTGTGTGTCTCTGTGAGTCTGTGTGTGTCTATGCGTATGTGTGTGTCTGTATGTCTCTGTGTGTGTATCTGTGTATTTGTGTCTCTATGTGTGTGTCTCTCTGTGTTTGTGTGTCTGTCTGTGTATCTGTATGTCTCTGTCTCTGTGTCTGTCCGTGTATCTGTTCGTCTGTGTGTGTCTCTGTGTGTGGAGTGCCTCTTAGTTGGAGTTGGTTAAACGCCCCCAGGAAGTCAACTCGGCGTTGCTAGGACGTTCAGTGCCATAGAAACTCCAACCCACACAGCCACACACACACTCTCCCTCTCCCCGTGTCTCCATCTCCCTCTCCCCACCTCTCCCTCTCCTCACTCTCCTTTTTATGATCAGAAGAAACAAGAAGATGCTCGGTGTAGTCGGCACTTTGATCCGTTCACCATTTCGTTTTTTTTGTAATGCTTTGTTTTATGTAACCCCCCCCCCCCCCCTTTTAAATGAAAGACCCATTTTTTTTTCTTTTTTCTTTCCCCTTCCCTCTCTCTCTACCCCCCTCTCTGCCCCCCCTCTCTCTCTACCCCCCTCTCTGCCCCCCCCCCCTCTCTCTCTACCCCCCTCTCTGCCTCTCCTCTCTCTCTACCCCCTCTCCGCCCCCCCTCTTTCTCTACCCTCTCTCTTCCTACTCCATGTCGCTCTCTCTCTCTCTCTCGCTCTCCCTCTCGCTCTCTCCCTCTCGCTCTCTTCTTTTTTTAACTACGACAAGTGCTGCATCTGAACGCAGCCCTTCTCGCAGTCCATCGGCCTCCGACGGGTAGCTCATCTGCATGCAGAGCTCTCCGTCATCTGCCACCGAGCACACGGCCTCCTCCAGCGCCCACTACCCCTTGAAGGCCGGCACGGCGTGGGTCAGCCGAGCATGGCGGAACTCCAGCCACACTCTGGCTCCGACCAGAGCGCAGAAAATGCCAAGGCTGCTGGCCGGACGTTTCACCTCCAGGGCTACCTTCCTCGCCCCTCTCTGCTCCCCTCCCCCCTCTTTCTCTACCCCCCTCCCCCCTCTTTCTCTACCCTTTCTCTTCGTACTCCATGTCGCTCTCTCTCTCGCTCTCCCCCCTCTCCCCCCCCCTCTCCTCGCCCCCCCCTCCTCTCCCCCCTCTCCCCCACTCCTCTCTCCTCTCGCCCCTCTCCTCTCCCCCCTCACCTCTCCCTCTCTCCCCCCTCTCCTCTCCCTCTCCCCCTTCTCCTCTCCCTTTCCCCCCCTCCTCCTCTCCCTCTCCCCCCCTCCTCCTCTCCCTCTTCCCCCCCTCTCCTCTCCCCCTCCCTCCTCTCCCCCTCCCCCCTCTCCCCCCTCTCATCTCCCCCCTCTCCTCTCCCCCCTCTCCCCCCCTCTCCTCTCCCCCCCTCTCCCCCCTCACCTCTCCCCCTCCTCTCTTCTCCCCCCCCTCTTCCCCCCCTCCTCTCCCTCTCCCCCCTCTCCTCTCCCCCCCTCTCCTCTCCCCTCCCTCTCCTCTCCCTCTCACACCATCTCCCCCCCTCTCCCCCCATCTCCTCTCCCCCCTCTCCTCTCCCTCTCCCCCCCCTCTCCTCTCCCCCGTCCCCCCTCTCCCCCCCTTCTCCTCTCCCCCCTCTCCCCCCCTCTCCTCTCCCCCCCTCCTCTCCCCCCCTCTCCCCCCTCACCTCTCCCCCTCCTCTCTTCTCCCCCCCCTCTTCCCCCCCTCCTCTCCTTCTCCCCCCCTCTCCTCTCCCCCCCACTCCCCTCCCTCTCCTCTCCCTCTCACACCATCTCCCACCCTCTCCCCCCATCTCCTCTCCCCCCTCTCCTCTCCCTCTCCCCCCCCCACTCCTCTCCCCCGTCCCCCCTCTCCCCCCTCTCCTCTCCCTCTCTCCCCCCCTCTCCCCCCCTCTCCTCTCCCTCATCACCCATTATAACCACCACCCATCATCATCAGTACTACCACCATCACCCATCACAACCCATCACAATCACAACCCATAATAATCACCAACCATCATTACCACAAGCCCTCACCACCCATCATCATTACCACCACCCATCACCATCATCACACACATCACCCATCACCATCATCACACACCATCAATAATCATCACCACCACTACCCAACCATCACAACCAACACCCATGACCATTCATCATCGCCACCACCACCCACCACCCATCACCACCAATCATAATCACCACCACCCATCACGCATCATCACCACCACCCATCATCATAGCCACCACCTATCAACAGCCATCACCACCACCCCCAATCATCATTACCACTACCACCACCACCAATCATAATCACCACCCATCATCATCATCACAACCCATCATCCAGCATCATCATCACCACCGACTGTCACCACCACCCATCATCACCACCCATCATCAGCATAAACACCCATCATCATCAACCACCTATAAAAACCACCAACCATAATCGTGAACACCCATGATCATCACGACCACCCTTCATCACTACCAGACATCATAATCACCACCCATCATCACCATCACCACCACCCATCATCACCAACCATCATCACACACCATCACCCATCATGATCAACACCACCACCCAGCCATTATAGCCACCACCCATCATCATCACCACCCTCATCCATCATCATCACCACCCATTACAATCATCACCCATCATAATCACCATCCATCATTATCACGATTATCGCCAACCATCATCGTCACCGCCCGTCGTCACAGCCCGTCGTCACCGTCCGTCGTCACCGCCACCGCCACCACCAATCATCAGCATCAACACCCATTATCATCACCAGCCATCATCATCATGACCACCACCCATCATCATCAGTACCACCACCATCACCCATCACAATCACCAACCATAATTACCACCACCCATCATCATTACCACCACCCATCACCCATCATCGCCACCAACCACCCAACATCAGCAACACCCATCACCACCATTACCACCATTACCACCAGCCATCACCACCTATCGTCACCACCCACCACCACCACCGCCCACCGTCACATTCACCACCAATCATAATCACCACCCATCGTCCTCACCACCCATAATCATCAAAACCAATCATCAGCATCAATACCCGTTATCATCACCAACCATCATCAGCAGGAACACCCATCATCATCAACACCCATCATTATAACCATCATCACCACCAACCACCCAACATCAGCACCACCCATCACCACCCATCACCACCAGCCATCACCACCCATCGTCACCACCCACCACCACCACTGCCCACCGTCACATTCACCACCAATCATAATCACCACCCATCGTCCTCACCACCCATAATCATCAAAACCAATCATCAGCATCAATACCCGTTATCATCACCAACCATCATCAGCAGGAACACCCATCATCATCAACACCCATCATTATAACCATCATCACCACCAACCATCATCATCATTGCCACAAATGACCCAGCATTACCACCACCCATCACCACCGATCATCACCATCACCCAACATCATTAAGACCACCACCACATATCATCATCACCAGCCATCAACCATCATTATCATCAACACCCACCATCATCACCAACCATCATTATCACCATCCATCACCATAATCACAACCACTCTTCATAATCACCACCCATCATCACCACCAATACCGATTACCAGCCATCATCACTACCACCCATCACCAGACATCACCACCTCCACCAACATCACCACCCATCTTCATTAGGACCACAAGCCATCACCATCATCACAAACCATCACCAATCATCACCACCACCACCCACCCATCATAACCACCACACCTCATCATGACATCCCAACACCCATCATCATCACAACCACCACCACCACCACCCATCATCAGCATCAACACCCATCATCATCACCAGCCAACACAATCATCTCACACCATCACCCATCATAACCACCACCCATTATCATCACCAATCATCATCATCATTACCACCACAACAACCCATCACCATCATCACACACCATCACCCATCATGATCAACACCACCACCCAGCCATTATAGGCACCACCCATCATCATCACCACCAATCACCCACCATCATCACCACCCTCATCCATCATCACCACCCATTACAATCATCACCCCCCATCATAATAACCACCCATCATTAGCCATCACCACCACCACCACCCTCCAACCACCACCACCACCCACCAACCAACAAAACCACCCACTAACCACCATCACCATGTTGTATATATAGGCCTTTTTTCAAAAAATTATGTTAAGAATTATTCTTCATAATAAAGGTTTTTGGATTAGATTGCGTTATTTATAAATGTGTCGTAACCCTCCACCACCCGACACGGCCAAACAGTAAAAAATGTGTCACGTTTACAAAAGACAAATAGTTCACTACTTTAGCCCACCGTTGCGTTGAAAAGTGAATCAACATCATTTAAAATTTTAGTACGACGTTTCGCTGGTAATTACATCCAGCTTCATCGGGCAATTCGCCAGAATGGTAAAACCCTCACTTGCTCCCGGTCTTAAATAGAGCAGCAGGGTGAGCGTAGCAAGGGCGTCATCGTCCAGCATGGCCGGTAGCGCACTCAACGCCTCGTTGTCCGTCCAGCCGGCCATCTCTTGATGAGCAAGAAAGCGGCGTTGAAAGGCCCCCCAGTCGCCGCCATCTGAAACGAACTCCTTCAACACCGGCAGGCGTTGTTGAAACGATGGCTTCGTCTCTGAGAGGTGCCGCGCGCCATTTCCGGCCTCTCCGCCGGTGTTGGAGGGGCTGGGGACACCCATCGGCGGTCGCGCAGGTGATGACGATGCGCCCGCCGATTGGTCCTGACAGCGGGCGTCCGTTGGTGATGACGTCACCACCGCTGATTGGCCCACAGCGTCCACGTGGAGCTGCGACCCTCCAATCGCCGTGGCGGACACTGTCATGGCGGCAAATCCGAAATCTGGTGACTGTGTTTCGGCGGGAATGGCCGTTGAACGGCGTTCGTCTCTCTGCCGCCTTTGCGCCCGCAGCCCCGCGCGGTTAATTTCCTCCAGCGTGGAAGCCGCGGCATACAGCAGCTCAGCCAGTCGAGAGTGAGCCGCCTGCAACCCGTCCTCCATCGGCGGCCACTCCTCCAGCGGCGGCTGCTGTTGGGGCATCTGGGGTATCCCAGGATCGTCGGCCGCGGCCTCTGGCGCAATCCCAGGCGAGCCGTCCTCCTCCTGGGGTTCCTGTGATCGGTTTGTACTCCTTGTGTCCATTTTAAGACCACTTCTGACACCAGTTGTAGTGGGTTCCAGGACACGGAGATGGCAGAATAGAAGCAGCACTATTTATTTAAACCTTAACAAGGGTTACACTAGAAGGGGTAGCGGCCCCTCCACCCGTATAACTCAGGAACACACCCCAGGCTCTCTAGCCTAAGCTCTAGGCTCCCAGTTCCTCCTGGTAGGGCTCTAAGGGAGGCTATCAGATCCGGCCCTGGTTAGGCACAGATCTCGGCACCCCGCCGACCAGACCGGCCCTTAGAAGGACTCTGACTCTGGGGCTCTGGGGCCACACCACTGGCTTGCTGTGCCGGCCCTGAAAAGGGCAGCGGTCACAGGAGTTCCAGGGTCTCACCTAGCTGGCCTTCTTTCTTCACTGGTTGCTTCAGCCTCGGGCCCCACACTCTGCCCCGAGCTCCCTGGCTCCCCGCACTTTATACCCACTGGAGCCTTAGCGGACGTTGTAGCCACCAAGGTGTGGGTGAACCACACCTTCCCGTGCCATGTGTTTATTCCCCATAGCACCCCTACATATACATAGGAGGCTCCTTGATCAATTACTTTTAGTAGACATGGCTTGGTGGTGATGGGAAGACGTAATGATCGAGTGTGGCAGAGGATGGGTTTAGAACTTAAGCTTATGGAATTGGTCTCAACATGCCCACAAAAACATGACTTGTAAAGGTTCACTGCCATGTGATGAATATTTCTCAATAGCAGGTCCTGTTGTGTGGTAAAACGTATTTACAGGGATCTTAAAATTAGTTCTGTGACACTCCAGGTCCTTTGTTAGTTTTGAAGATCACATTGATTATATTGGTAAAAAGACAAAAATAAAAATTGGTTTTCTGTATCGACACAAGCACTGCTTCCCCCCAATGTTCCGTTTGGAATTTATAAAAGCTACCATACTGCCTCTACTTGACTACTGTGACATCGTGTATAAATCAGCCCCAAGTACTGTACTGAAGAAGCTTGATTCCATCTATCACTCGGCCTTAAGATTTGCATTTAACTGCCCATATAGGACTCACCACTGTGATCTCTACATTGGGTCAAACTTAACATCTCTTAATGTTCGACGGCTTGTGCACCAGATCTTATTTATTCACGATGTACTTACAAAAAATTCCGCAGACTACCTACTGGATCTCCTCTGTTTCAAAGAACAAATTTGATCTCAGGTCTTCGCTCATTTACCAGCTTCACATTCCCTATTGCCGTACAAAAACTGGAGGAAGGGCCTTTGCTATTGATGCCCCCAGGGTCTGGAATGCTATTGCTAATAAACTGCAACTTGAATCACTACCTATGAGATCTTCACTCAAAACTGCTCTAGAGGAGTTGTACAACCCTAGCTGCCACTGCTTTTCAGTGGCCTAAAATATGGCTCTAGATTTTGGTGTAATAATTTATTTATGTAGTTTATTGTTAAAAATTCGGTCACAGTCCCTATGATTACTGTTACATTGGATTTATGGCTTTTATTTTGGTGATTTCGAAAAGTTTTTTTTTGTTTTGGCCATGTTTTTGTTTATTGTAGTACGGAGTTAGACTGATGGCCTTAATCTTAGTTGTCTTGTGGTTGTTGTTGTTATTTGACTTGCATCCCACTGGGATTTTTGCACACAGCATTGGTGTACGGTGCTATTTCAGGAATATTTTGATGTTTTTTCCTGGATTTTCTGTTTGCACAGTCACATAATCACTTTAAGATGTTTTCTTGTTCATGTTTTTTGTTTGTTGCGGTTGCACCCGATTCAAGAGCCCACAGGGCTATACCAAATAAATGAACTAACTAACTAACTTGTTCTCTAATTCATTACTCGTCCTTTGAATTAATTTTCTGTTCTTCGTAGGCCGGGAGTCGTCGTGCCAGTCGACCACGTGGGGGACATTATGGACAAAGTGGACCCTTTTCCAGGCCAGAGTCACACGCATCGCTCCCCAAAGGTGTGTATGGGGTCTGTGGGGGTCAATCACACAACATTCTCTCCAAAACTAGCACACAGTGTCACCACACCATCACACCAAAATATCACTACACCACCTCTCCACATCACCACCAATTAAATACACCATCATAGAGCCTCATCATGTCTCTATACCATCACAAGACACCATCTCTCTAGAACATTCCACTACTTCACCTCTTCATATAACATCAGCTCCCGACACCATCACCCAATCTCCCCACCATGCAAACACTTGAAGTGGCCATTTATTACCAACTCGCGGGAAGTACTGGCATTGCGCGGATAGAAAATATATTTCAAATGTTCTCTTAAAAACGTATGTATACATACACAAATACTAAGCTATTGTGAAAGCCCGGTAGGCCGTTTGTCCATTTCTCGACCAATAAAATAATAAGAGGCTTGCACAAGTTCAAAAAGTTATAGAAAGTGGGGGGTAAATAGTTAATTCAAAAGGTTTCCGAAAATTGTCGACCCCCCCCCCCGCCCTAAAAAATATCTTTACCCGCACGTAGGTATATATACCTACACACCCTATATACAGAGGAAGTGGTATCTATTGCTCTGGAGTTGTATTTACTGACTGTACAGTAGTATCTACTGAGTGAGTAGTTGCTACTCTTTAGTAGTATTCTTGGTTCTTTCGGTAAAGTGATGTAGAAGGGAAATAATAAAAATAAAACAATATAATAAAATTCTCACGTTTCGCCCACAACACAAGCAGCCGTCCTCAGGTGAAGAAACAGAGCTGTCATAAAGACAGCGTCTTAATGAACACCGCTAAGCTTGGCAGCGTGTTTTAAGCTGGGTGGGAGGAGGAGAGAGCCTTGACAAAGGAGTTTACATATCAGAGGAATTTAGCATATTGATGAGGGAGAAATCCCCCCCCACCCTCCACCGATGACACGCGTGCGTTGCTAGGGGCAACCCCCATCCAGCTTGAGCGGGGTGGGGGGATAAATAAAGAAAAAAGCACTAAAAAGTTAATTTAACTACTTTAATGTTTACGGATGGGAAAACGGTACAGCCTATGCCAAATCCCTCTCAAGCGCGTGTATGCTGAGACTTTTATATATAAGATTAAGACAGAATTATATAAATCAGTCGCATGAATTATGTCTGTTAGTTGATTGGAAATTGCCATTCCAGGTGCCCACTATGGGCGCTGCTGTGAAATTTGTCCAGAGTATGGGCTTCCAGATCTTTATAATTGAACATTCTGTGGAAACAATTTCCAGTGATGATTGTTGCCAACAATTGCTATGAAATCTTCGCAGTCGATTAAAGCCTTAAGCGCATGTATGGGGTTTGTGAGGATATATGAGGATGTAACATTTATTTGGATTCTGTAGGGGTTGGGATATTTAGGGGTTAGGGCTACACGTACGTGATAAAAGTAATGATGGATAAGGTGTTATGTTAACATCAGGTGATTGTGTATATTCTACTGTGTGCTAAGCAAGTTTGAATGAGTGAACGTGGATGTCTGCATCTGTACATAGATGTGTATGCATTTGTGTTTGGGTTTATCTGCACGTCCATGTTTGCGTGCCTGAAGGAAGCTTCCACTCCGCGTGCTCACTGAGATTCTAGAAAAACGTTTGGATTCATCTGCTACCAAAATACTGAAAACATCAGGAGACCGTGGATGAAGTACAAATAAAGCATGGAAAAAATGTTTTCAGTTAGGAATCTGAACAAGACCAAGCACAGATCATGCATCACCGATGACAACCTCCACGCTGTTTTACAGATTGCTACTGCACAAGACCTAAAGCCAGACATCGACGGACTGACCTCAGGAAAATGGTGTCAGCTATCCAACCAGGAAACAAATACAAATTGATCAATGGATGTGGAAGGTGTTTGATATGGTGTCTCAAGGTGAGGTGGGATCTACAGTGAGGGAATAAAGTATTTGATCCCCTGCTGATTTTGTATGTTTGCCCACTGACAAAGAAATGATCAGTCTAATTTTAATAGTAGGTTTATTTCAACAGTGAGAGACAGAATAACAACAAAAAATCCAGAAAAACGCATGTCAAAAATGTTATAAATTTATTTGCATTTTAATGAGGGAAATAAGTATTTGACCCCCTCTCAATCAGAAATATTTCTGGCTCCCAGGTGTCTTTTATACAGGTAACGAGCTGAGATTAAGACCACACTCTTAAAGGGAGTGCTCGTAATCTCAGCTTATTACCTGTATAAAAGACACCTGTCCACAGAAGCAATCAATCAGATTCCAAACTCTCCACCAAGGCCAAGACCAAAGAGCTCTCCAAGGATGTCAAGGACAAGATTGTAGACCTACACAAGGCTGGAATGGGCTACAAGACCATTGCCAAGCAGCTTGGTGAGAAGGTGACAACAGTTGGTGTGATTATTCGCAAATGGAAGAAACACAAAATAACTATCAATCTCCCTCGGCCTGGGGCTCCATGCAAGATCTCACCTCGTGGAGTTGCAATGATCATGAGAACGGTGAGGAATCAGCCCAGAACTACACGGGAGGATCTTGTCAATGATTTCAAGGCAGCTGGGACCATAGTCACCAAGAAAACAATTGGAAACACTATGCCGTGAAGGACTGAAATCCTGCAGCGCCCGCAAGGTCCCCCTGCTCAAGAAAGCACAGATAATGCCCGTCTGAAGTTTGCCAATGAACATCTGAATGATTCAGACAATTGGGTGAAAGTGTTGTGGTCAGATGAGACCAAAATGGAGCTCTTTGGCATCAACTCAACTCGCCGTGTTTGGAGGAGGAATGCTGCCTATGACCAAGAACACCATCCCCACCGTCAAACATGGAGGTGGAAACATTATGCTTTGGGGGTATTTTTCTGCTAAGGGGACAGGACAACTTGACCGCATCAAAGGGACGATGGACGGGGCCATGTACCGTCAAATCTTGGGTGAGAACCTCCTTCCCTCAGCCAGGGCATTGAAAATAGGTCGTGGATGGGTATTCCAGCATGACAATGACCCAAAACACACGGCCAATGCAACAAAGGAGTGGCTCAAGAAGAAGCACATTAAGGTCCTGGAGTGGCCTAGCCAGTCTCCAGACCTTAATCCCATAGAAAATCTGTGGAGGGAGCTGAAGGTTCGAGTTGCCAAACATCAGCCTCGAAACCTTAATGACTTGGAGAAGATCTGCAAACAGGAGTGGGACAAAATCCCTCCTGAGATGTGTGCATATCTGGTGGCCAAGTACAAAAAACGCCTGACCTCTGTGATTGCCAACAAGGGTTTTGCCACCAAGTACTAAGTCATGTTTTGCAGAGGGGTCAAATACGTATTTCCCTCATTAAAATGCAAATCAATTTATAACATTTTTGACATGCGTTTTTCTGGATTTTTTGTTGTTATTCTGCCTCTCACTGTTAAAATAAACCTACCATTAAAATTATAGACTGATAATTTCTTTGTCAGTGGGCAAATGTAAAAAAATCAGCAGGGGATCAAATACTTTTTTCCCCTCACTGTACTTGATATGTACAGGACCAGACAACATCACCTTATTAACTTCATATGCCACAGATTGCACATTAGATCAGAGCACAATTATTTGTTTTGTCATAGTTCTGAATGTCTCAACTGGGACTAAAAAGTTAAACAAAGTTCATGTAATAAACAGTGCTTGTTAATATTTGTCTGTTGTTTAAAAGAAATACGTTTGTTACCAAATCTCATTTTCAATAAATTGTACAATAGTTGTACACTTGAATAGTGTGCTGGTCTTTAAAGGTATTGAATTTTGTTTATACTGCGACTGATACTCCAGCTGTTATGGAGTGAGTCATGCAGCCAGCTATGGCTGCAAAGTTTGGTCGTACATGTTATGTATGTATCGTTTATTTAGGCCGTAAGGTGAAGACGTTTTACGTTTAATCCCGTTCCCATATATGGGGCACTAAATTATTTTCATTCTAATAAAAATATCCATTGTTTTTGGGCGTGAAAATAAAAGTTCTCCATGTGTAATCCTGCAGTTTATTTTTATTACTGTTTAAAGTCGGCAATAGTTATTTCCTCGCGTAATTATATTTTGATCATCAGTGATGAGGCTTCGCGGAACAATCGTCACGTGCTTCCCGCTAGACCAATAAGGTGGCCGCTTTTTTGGGACAGGTAAACATTAGTCCAAGATGGCTGCGCCCTTGTTGTCAATATCAAGTAGTGAAGAAGAGGAAATTACGGCCAGACCTCCTTCAAAAGTCCGTAAAAAGTATTTTAAACAATGCTACATGCATCTCATGCCCATAAAGAAAGAACAAAGGATTTTACACGCACACGGTGGGATACATTCAAAAACTGCGTCAAACGGTGGCTTCTTTTGCAAGGTGAGAATCAGAGAATAGCAGAAACATACAAACATTGTCTAGAAATCGAGTTTGACAATGTTCCCGAAGACGCTGGGTTTCACTCCACTTGCTACAGGCGTTTCATTGACAAAGAGCGCTTGGATGCGGCCGAGAAACGGGCCACACAGCGTCCTGAAGCTCAAGATCAAGGCCAGTCTGTGCCATCGGGTAGTAACGTTAGTATCGCTACAGTTGATTGTCCGACAAAGAAACTTAGGTCCAGGACCAGCCTGCCAGTAGCTTGTGCTGGTCCTGTGCTTCCTGCCTTTTGCATAATTTGTAAGAAAACGGACAAGTACATTATTGTGGGAGGCAAACGCCAGAAGGACCATCTTTCACAGGCAGAAACGTTGTCAGCAGGTAGGTAAAAACAAAACACACACACAAACACGTTTGAACTTTTATTCCCTTATGCTGGGTACCATGGCTAACTTTCAATTACAATTACATAATTTATGTAATGTTTATTTTACAGTCAGAGACAGATTTGCATTGTTTTGCATACAGCCAGAACACTCAATATTGTTTAACTCTTAACACAGTTTTTTATTATTTTAATCAGTATGTATTTATTTACAGGCGAGTTGCTGAAAGCTGCTGAGATGAAGACACTAGCATTCTTGTGCATATTCGAGACAAAGAATGTGCGTCTCTGGAGGTGCGATACCACAAGTCCTGTTATAGACAGTACACCAGGTTCTTGACAAAGTCTAGTGCATCAGTTACTGTGACCTCAGAAGAACAGTGAGTTATTAATATTTTATATTATTAAATAATAATTAATAATTCCCTCACATTTTCACATTTCAAAAGTAAAGCAATGACCATCTATATTATCGATTTGTCTGTAAACACAGTCTTGACTGCACAACTATTGCACCAGTCATTCAAAATGAAAAAATGTTTAGTAAATTGTTAAGGTAGAAGAAACGAGAAATAATTTTCTTGCTGAAGAATAAAAAAAATCTCAAATTACTTTGTCAGGTTTCGATTTGCCACTATTTATACGACATAAAATTGAAGCCATTGTGCAATAGTTATGGCACAAAGTAATACATCTTTTCTGTTTTTAACGTGCTTTCTTTTCAGAAATGAGCCAACCTTCGATGCCAGCTACAAGATCTTCTGTGAGAGGATCATCCGCCATAGAACAATGACTCGGCTAAGAAGGATCTTTTAAATCTGGTGAAAAAACCATGAAGATCTTGAAGCGTCAAACTACAGGTAATTTGAATACCACAAATGTCTTTGGGATCTTTGGAAAGAACGTTTAAGCAACATTCTTTTTCTAACAAAAATGGAATTCATAATAATCATATTTTATAACGTGTAGAATCTGTTAACAGTGTATTTTAACTTAAAAACAAATTCAGTGTGAATATATCTTTATTTACACCATTGTGATCATCTTTCACTCTATCTTTTTGATTCAGGCAGGATAAATTGAAGAGGTTGGCCCGTGATTTCCCCCCAGCTGATGTTTCACTCCCCCCAAGAAGCGCAACATAAGTGAGATGGTTTTCGTTGAGACATTGTCTGCAGATAAGCTGATAGGCTACCTCATCCATCAGGTACAGAAACAACAGTCAACTGAGGTAACTAGCGAAAGTGACTGTGAAAACAGGGCTAGTGCAAAAAGCTGGTCCAATGGCCTCCATCAATACTGCAGAGGACACGAGGACACATTAATATTAAAGATGTTTCTGTGTGACTCTCCCGGTATGAAATGCCCGTGGCCACCCACATCAGATGACCTAAATGTGAGCGAGGCAAAATCTGTCGTTCCAATTGAACTGTACAATCTGATTTCCTGGATTATTGGTGCAACTGAGGAACCAACACTGGCCTATTATGTTGATATTCCAGATGACTTGAACCTAAAAGTGATATCTATCTGTCAAGACATTGTGTATCTTGCATCTAAGGGTCGGAGGCAGACCCCTAAATCATTGTCTTGGTCTAACGGTTCGCCATTTAACAGGTTCATCACAAATTGCGTCACTTCTAAATAGACTAGGACATTGTGCATCATGGGACACAGTTGTCAGTCTAGACACTAGCCTTGCCCAACTTCAACTGGTAGAGGGCAGAAACAAAATACCAAAGGGATTCTCAAAGAAGGTTCCTACGGTACTTGTATGGGACAATATTGACTTTGGGGAGGAGACACTGTCAGGTCGTGGAACTACCCACCAAAGAAATGGGATTATGCTGCAAAGTTCTGTAGTTGAACCTGTGTCAACAGACAACCACTACAGAAGGGAGTTTCCTCATTGAAAGTACCCCCTAGCATCCCTGTCGAACAGTACCATCATTCTAAAAGACAAGGACCACAGCACTTGTTTAATCAGGAAAGTGTTCCATTACAGGCGGACACATACAAATTGAACACGGTGTCTGCTGTACAAACTGAACTGGCATATGTTTTTGTAAAGTCCATAGATGCTGAAAGATGCACAATACCAAGCTGGACAGGTTTCCATACATTACGTCAAGGTGATGGCACTCTGCAAAAGTCAGCACTGTATTATCTTCCAGTCATTGAGGCTTCACCAACAGAAATGTCAACAGTAAACACAATTCTGAAGCGAAGTGTCCAAATTGCTAATTAGCTAGAACTGGACCATATAGTGTTAGTTTTTGACCAAGCTATATATGCTAAAGCACAGCAAATCCGCTGGAAAGATGACTTTACTCAGCGTATAGTGATTAGACTAGGTGAATTTCACACCTGCATGTCCTACCTGAGCATTCTAGGAAAAAGGTTTGGAGATGCACGACTGCAAGACATACTCATTGAGTCCGAAGTTGTTGCCCCAGGATCCATCAATGGAGTGATCAGTGGTCATCATTACAAGCGCAGCATGAGGGCACACAAACTTCTGTACGAGAGTCTGCAACACATCAGACTTCTCACCTTCTTAGATTCTCTGCCACCAGAGGAGAGATATGAGTGTCTGGATGTCATCAATGAGATCAAATGTGCATTCCCGGACAGAACAATGGATGTTTTGTGTGCAAATGAGAAATTTGACAAAATGTGTTCGAAATATGAAGACTTTGTTAAAAGAGGAAGTGCATAAAACCCAACGTTTGCCTTCTGGAGTTCATACATCGACATGGTACAGATACTCCTTCAATTTGTGAAAGCAACACCAGAATCTGATTGGCAGCTTCACCTGTCAACAGTGCACTTGATGATGGCATGGTTTTTTGCGTACAGTCGTGTAAATTATGCTAGGTATTTACCTTCATACTGGCTGGAAATGGTCAATTTGCCCCTCACACATCCTTCTTGCCATAGTGAGCTCAGTGTTAAAGTCCAGTGGACTGTCCAACGTCAAAGTGTCCATGGATTTGCCTCGATTGCTTGTGACCAGGCCATTGAGCAAACATGCAACAGAGATTCCAAGACAAAGGGTGGTTGGACAGGCAGGGTTAACACAGAATCGGGCTGCAGTATATCACTGGATATTGTCGCAACATGAAAGGGCTGCCATAGCAAGACAATGTGAGGCAATGGCAGGTAAATCTCCCAATATAAGGAAACGAAAAGACCTTGACAGCACACGAATTCATGCTGATGAAAGGGCTGTGACCAGAATAATTTCCACCATAGATTCCATACTAAATCCTTTTGACATACACCAAGATGGCATTGTGTGTCTTAGCTCTAGGACAGTAGCAGCTGAAGAAATCATGAGGGATTTTCTCCAGAAAAGGGGGAAAATGCTGTCAAAGAGTTTATGGACCAAAGACTGTTATCACCATCAGTTGACATATTAGCTCCCATCGAAAGGTGGAGACTGTTTAGTTGACAAAGTTCCGACAGATGGAGCTATTCTCTTTAATGGCATGGCAGTCATTCAAGCCATTCTATCAATACCAAGTACCTTTGGAGAGCTTGCAGAGACCATACTGCAGTACATAGTCAAGCTTGCTCTGAAACACAACTGTACACGGATAGACTTTGTGATTGACCAGTATCCGAAAATGAGTATTAAAAACCTAGAACGGTCACGTAGAGCTGGTGGTGGTACACAACTGGTGAAAATTTATGGACGGGATCAGAAGACACCAACACAATGGAAAAAGTTTCTATCAGATGGAACAAACAAAGAAGAACTGGCAGAATGCCTCTATGTTGTGTGGCGAGAGGCTGATCTTACCACTGTGGGCAAGGACTTAAGCTTGTACATAGCACATGGAGACCTGTGTCACTGCGTGGCTGTAATCGACGGTTTACAAACTCTCAGTGCTGTTGAAGATCTGACATGTGATCATGAGGAATGTGACACCAGGGTGTTTTAACATGCACAACATGCTGCACAGGAACATCAAACTGTAGTCATCAAGAGCCCTGATACTGATGTGGCAGTGATTGCTTTAAGTCTGCAGCCAGATTTACCATGTAGGTTGTATTTTTTCACGGGGGTTGGCAACAAAACAAGGCTCATTGACTTAGCTAAGGTGTCATCAGCTCTTGGCACAAGTGTCTGTTTGGCACTTATTGGGATCCATACCTTCTCAGTTTGTTTCTCTACAAGTGCCTTTTATGGCAAAGGCAAAAGAAAGGCATTTTCTGTTGCTTGTGAGAAAGAGCAATATCTGACTGCTTTTACAAATCTGGGTAGCAGTTTTAACCTAGACCAGTCTACCTTTGAGCTACTTTGCACACATGTGTGCCACCTGTATGGCCAGTCATCTGCCGAAAATGTGAACGATGCAAGATACAAAGCATTCTGTATGGCATCATCAGCTTTGCCAGAACTATCCATGCCCCCGACAAGTGACGCCCTGTACCAACACTGCAAAAGGGCAACCTACCAAGCAGCCATAATGAGACATTCTCTGAAAGGTATAATGTGTGCCCCTTCACCCGTTGGCAATGGGTGGCACCTCGAGGATGATGAGTTAACAGTGACCTGGATGACCAGAAATCCTGCCCCTGAAAGTGTGTTGCAGGCAGTCCACTGCAGTTGCAAGCATAGCAAATGTGAGACTGGAAGATGTTCCTGTATGTCTGCAAGACTGTCTTGTACTGATTTATGTCGGTGCCAAAATTGTGCAAATGTTTCACAGGAAACAGAAGACCTACATGGGATGATGGCTCTGATAGTGATAGGGATGATACCGATGAGTAAATATGCACTGTGTTATAATTTAAGGTGATTTTGAGCTGTAAAGAATCTGTTGTAGAATTGTAATTTTTTTGGCAGCATTCAAAAATAAGGGGACAGCATTTCGAGTCATTTCAGCCAACTTGGGCCAAAGTGTGCTTATATTTGTATCTTTCTGTGATTACACAGTACCTACTGAAAATTTGGATGTATAAAACATCACAGTTTTGCTAAATTTATAATGTTTATGTTTAATTTTGCTTAGTGCCAATCCGTAAAGTTGAAGCATATTTTACACAAATGTGCCATATTTCATGGTCTACATTCACACTTAAGTATATAATTCACCAAAACCTGTCTCAAGTGTTTAGGTACATGTATAAATGTGAGTTTGAGAGATATTTTGTGTTGCTAAAATGTATATAAATAAAGTTACAAACAAAACCAGCAGCATAAGATTTTCGTTTTTTCCAATTCACAATTATATACATTTATGGATTGTGACAAAAAAACTGCAGGGTATTTTTCGGATAACTTTTAACATAGTCGATAATGGGTTTGTCTATGAAAAAATTCATTTAAAAAGTAGTGCCCAGGTGTGGGAACGAAAATCATTTTCCAGCCACTTTTTCCTAGTTCACCTTATGCCTAATTGCTAAATTTGAATCACAGTTCCTATGATCACTGTTACATTATTTTTTATAGCTTTATTTTGGTGATTTTGAAAACGTTTTGGTTTAGCCATGTTTGTTTCTTGTAGTACAGAGTTAGCCTGATAACTTTAATCTAAATTGTCTTATGATTCTTATTTGACTTGCATCCCACCGGGATTTTTGCACACAGTGTTGATATACGGTGCTTTTCTGGAAGACTTTGCTGTCTTTTCCTGGATTTTTCTGTTGCGTGTAGTCACTTTAAGATGTTCCTTGTTCATGTTTTTGTTTGTTGCGGTTGCACCCGAGTCAAGAGCCACATGGCTCAGTGTTATACCTAATAAATGAATCTGAAAAGCTTAAGTGAATTTCTGCTTGCATGTCTGAATATTGATGTGATTATCTTTGCTTGAACCCAGAGGATAATTGGGGAGTTGAAGGACTTCAGCGGGGTTAAGCGTCTCCAGGAGGAGAAGGACCTTGCGACGGAGAAACGCCTCATGGTAGAGGAGCACCTCCTTGAGGTGCAGCGCCTTGCCAGGGTGAAGTGCGGCACAGAGGAGAAGTGCTCCAGAGACTATTTCCTCAAGAAGCGCCTCGTTAAAGTGAAGTGCTTCACGGAAGAGAAGCGTCTGGAGAAGTGTCTCGCCAACGTAAAGAGCGTCGAGGAGAAGCACCTCATGGAGGTGGAGCGGTGCCTCGCCAGGACTACTACCATCACCACCACCAACGCGGCCACCTCCGCCCCACCACCGCTGGCGCCACCACCATCACCGCTGCCGCCACCTCCGCTGCCACCACCTCCGCTGCCACCATCACCACCATTGCCACCGCCACCACGGCCATCACCTCCAGCACCTCTGCTGCCACCACCGATGCCACCTCGGAGGTTGAGGAGCATGAGGAGAGAACGGAGAAAACAGAGAAGAGGGAGAAGATGGTGGTGGAGGATTAAGAGGTGGAGGAGGATGAGACAAAGGAGATGGAGGTGGTGATGCAGGGAATGAAGAGGAAGCGAGGGGGCCTCGCTCGCGTAGCGAGAGCGGTCACCTCACTCCTCCGCCGCATGCTGCTATGTGGTGGCATGTCCACCACTCAGTAGGGGTGATGGTGGTCGTGGATCGGTGCCAACCATGACCACTATCACGATACTACCCACCCACCCCGTGAAAAATGCCACATACACACACCACATGGGTCCCCGGAGAGACCGCGCCACTGGGACCACAGCTGTGGAATGAAGCTGAGCAGCAGATGCCTAGACTACAGTGGAGAACGATTGCTACGAAGACACCGCACACCACACACAAACGGGACTAGCCCAAAAGCATAGCCGGCCCCACCCTGGGCCCCTTCCATGCTGGTTTCAGCCAGGCAGTCCTCATGGGATGACCTTGCCATGGTTTCCAGGACATGAAAGGGGCAGAAGTGCCAGGGTGAGAGAGCTGGAGGGGTCTGGTATGGACAATGGACGACACCTGCCAGGTGGCAAGCCCCAGGGCCACCCTGTAAAGAATAAGGTTCAATACCATTGCTGTTGTTGGTACTATAAACTCTGTGAAATCAACCCATGACACAAAATAACATTGACTTGCTTGCAAATGCTGCCTGGGTTCGTTAAATGTGCCTTGGCTTGGGTGTGCGGTGTTCCAGTTGTGTGTGCGGTGTTCCAGTTGTGTGTGTGGAGGTACAATGACCAATATATGAGAGACAAACATATTCAGGTGATTTGCCTCTTTCACAACACTGCCACTACTCCACTGCCCCACTGATCCACTGCCCCTCGCTCCCCTATATACGGCCCTGTGTGTACATTTTTCCAAGTCTGGCACAGGCCTTTGCCACACACAATATAGACAGTGAAGATAAAACGCATCACAGGACTGTGTAGGGCATGGCGTGTGAGCCCTGTAGCTCTAAAAAGTGCTTTTGGGTTGAACTGCGTGTTGTCCAGCAGGAATTCAGTGTTTTTGAAGGGAGGATGAGATGAGACAGTGAGACAGACCCGGGTGAGTGTGGTTAGAGAGGTGTGACAGTAAGACAGACCAAGGTAAGCGAGGGAAGAGGTGAGTGTGACAGTAAGACAGACCCAGGTGAGCGAGTGTGGGTGGAGGTGTGAGTGTAGACGGCAAAACAACCCTCTACCTCCTCGCGGTGCCGGACGGGCAACTCTGTCGTGGGCAGTGCTGTGGGGGGGAGGTCCAATTTCGATTGGCTCCTCCCCTCATGGCATCTGTGTCCACCACAGGGGCTAAACCGGGGCTCTGGACAGGTGCGAGGGGCTGGTAACCCCTCCACCTTCAATTAATTACCACTAAACCGCGAATTAAGTATATAACTAATAAGCTTGTGGCGGAGGCCCCGGGGGGTATGAAGTCTCCTGGCCAAACCCCAATTGGCGGAGCCAGGAGATTGAATATCTACCCTCGGGGCTCCTCCAGAAACAACGAAAAGCCACTTCGTGTGGCCATGTGGAATGTTCGAACGCTCATTGCGGAGGAGAGGCTGCCACTCCTCTGTCAGGAGCTGGACCGGTACCGCCTGGATTTATGTGGCATTCAGGAGGTCCGGTGGACCGGTTCTGGCTCCTGCCACCATGAGGGGTGGATAGTCCTCTACTCGGGGCAGCAGACTGACAAACAACAGAGTGTGGCTCTTCTTTTGAACAAAAGAATGAAGGGGGTGTGGGAGCGTGGCGGTGAGGTGTGGGAAGCTGTAAGCCCCAGGCTACTTTGGGCACGCCTTCCCATAAACCGGAGGCGAGGAATGGTGGTCGTGGTTACTTATGCCCCCACCGAAGATGAACATCCGTGGAGGGATGCAGGCAAAGCCGATGAGTCAGATGCCTTCTATGACCTCCTGTCACAGGTGCTGGCTAAAGTGGCCCCTCGGGATAGAGTCATCATGTTGGGTGACTTCAATGCCCGAGTTGGTCATGATGCTGGCACCTGGTCTGGAGTGATTGGAGGGCATGGGCCAGATCAGCTCAATAACAACGGTAGGAGGCTGCTAGATTTTTGTGCAGCCCATGGGCTTATAATTACCAACACGCTGTTCCGGCATCGGCGCATCCACACAACATCATGGATGCATGCCGGGTCCAAGCAAGGACATTTGCTGGACTACATAGTGATGGACCAGCGGATGCGAGCCCAAGTCCTTGACACCAGGACCTACCGTGGAGCTGATCTGCCCTCTGACCATCGACTTGTCATCTGTAAGATGCGCCTGCCATTCTTCCACTCCGGTGATGGGTGTCTCAGTTATCTGATGAAAGTTGCAAACGAGAATTTCATCATCGCCTGCGGCTGGGGTTGGGATCGTCCGCCACTCCTCCTGATGTCGAGCGGTAATAAATGGGCGAGGTTTAGGACTGCCACTCATACAGCTGCATTGGCTGCTTTGGGTACACGGTCCAGACCTCCCCAGAGACCCTGGCTAACAGAGGACGTGTTCAGGATGGTTGAGAAAAAGTGACAGGCCCACTGTCATCGGCTACAGAATCCCACGTCAGAGAATGAGGAGGCTTACCACAGCCTTCGCTCGGAGGTTCGAAGAGCTGTGAGGCGCTGCAAGAATAGGTGGTGGTCACGGGTTGCTGAGGAGATGGAGTCTGCCTCAGTGGCCCGCGATCACAAATCTCTAACTCCATCAAAAAAGTAACCTGCAGCGCCACACCTATTACCATCATTAGGGGGAAAAAAACGGTGATCCAATCTCTGACCCCCAGGAACAGGTTTGCAGATTTGCTGAGCATTTCTGTGACTAGTCATCTGTGAGATGCGCCTGCCATTCTTCCACTCCGGTGGTGGGTGTACACCCAGGACCCCATTTCAACCTAAAGTGGCCTGGTCTCACAGTTATCTGATGAAAGTTGCAAGCGAGAATTTCATCATCGCTTGCGGCTGGGATTGGCATCGTCCCCGACTCCTCCTGATGTCGAGGGTAAATGGGCGAGGTTTAGGACTGTGACTCATGGAGCTGCAATGGCTGCTTTGGGTACGCGGTCCAGACCTCCCCAGAGACCCTGGCTGACAAAGGAGGTGTTCAGGATGGTTGAGAAAAAGCGACAGGCCCACTGTCATCGGCTACAGAATCCCACGTCAGAGAATGAGGAGGCTTACCGCAGCCTTCGCTCAGAGGTTCGGAGAGCCGTGAGGCGCTGCAAGGATGGGTGGTGGTCGCGGGTTGCTAAGGAGATGGAGTGTGCCTCAGTGGCCCGTGATCACAAATCTCTATTTAACTCCATCAAAAAGGTAACCAGCAGCGACACCACCTATTACCATCATTAGGGGAAAAAACGGTGATCCAATCTCCGACCCCCAGGAACAGGTTTGCAGATTTGCTGAGCATTTCTGTGAGGTCCTGGGGGAGGGAAAATCAGGAAGGAAAACATCGTGACACAAAGTGAGGATGACCCTGCTGAGGCTGCGGTGCCTCAAATATTGGAAGAAGTTACCCCCTGTGAGTGGCTGGCTGAGGTGCCATCTGTTGAAAAAGTACTGAAGGCGATCCGGAGTCTGAGACCAGGAAAGGCAGCGGGCAGAGATGATCTCCCAAGCGAAATGCTGAGAAAGGGTGGCGTTTGTGCACAGACTGCCCTATATGACATCATAACAACAGTCTGGACCACTGGACGGGTTCCGCAGGATTGGAAGGATGCCCTGGTGGTCCCCCTTTCTAAGAAGGGGGACCGCACAGACTAACAACTACAGGGGCATCTCACTCCTCAGTGTGCTGGGAAAGGTCCTGGCAAGGATTATTCAACATCGCCTTGCCAGGCACGCTGAGGAGAGGCTTGCGGAGCCCCAATGCGGTTTCAGGAAAGGGCGGCCCTGCACAGATGCCATATTTTCTGTCCGTCTGCTACAGCAGAGGTGTAGGGAATTCCAACAAGACCTACATCTCTGCTTTATTAACCTGGTCAAGGCCTATGATACCATCAGTAGGCCTGGGCTCTGGGTTGTTCTTCGTGCTTTTGGAGTACCTGACCCTCTGCTCACGATCATTAAGGACCTTCATGATGGTGAGCGGGCCCGGGTAAAACTACGTGGCCGGGAGTCAGAGCCATTCTCTGTACACCTTGGGGTGCGACAGGGATGTCCTCTGGCTCCCACATTATTTAACATCTATTTTGACCACGTAGTTCGTGAAGCCTTCAATAGCTGTACCGGGGGAATCTCCATATGGTACAGATATAATGGGAGGCTGATCGATGCCCGGGTGCGGTCAAGGGATGGCTGCCTTTTGCTCAACCACGTTATGTATACTGATGATTTGGTAATAGCTGCTCATTCAGATGAGTTGGAGACGCTGCTGCTGAGACTGGAGCGTGCCACTAAGAGGTGGGGCCTTACCATCAACCCCACCAAAACTAAGCACCTGCCTGGGTATTTTGTACCATCGGACACTCCACTCCCACAACTCCCAATCGATGATGGGGCAGTTGTGGAGAGAGTGGAGAGTTTCCCATACCTGGGCAGTGTGCTTATGACCGGCTCCAGTTTAACAGCAGAGGTCTCACTCCGAATCAGTCGAGCGGCAATATCTTTTCATCGGTTGCGTAAAGCTGTGTGGAAGCTACCTGGTTTTCTTCTTTGGTTCTTTCGGTAAAGTCACGTAGAATGAGAATAAAATAATAAACCTGGTCTGTCGCTCCGCACTAAGCTTCAGGTCTTCTCGGCGACGGTCATTCCCTCCCTTCTCTACGCTTGCAAAACGTGGACCCCCCCCAATGGAACATCTTCGCCGGTTAGAAACATTTAGGCTGGCCTGCCTACGATCCATCCTGGGTTTAACCAGACTGGATTGTGTGAGGAGCTCACAAATACTTGAAAGATCTGGGCAAGGTCCCATCGGTGAGCTCCTCCGGCAGGCAAGGCTGTGATGGCTGGGTCATGTAGCCCGCATGCCCAGCCACCGCATGCCAAAACAGCTTTTGTTCGGCCGGATCGAGGGGGCTAAACGGGCGCGGCACGGGCTAGAGAAGAGATGGAGTGATGTGGTACAGGAGGACGTGGAGCTGAGTGGACTTGCCGATGACTGGTACCAGCGGTGTCAAGATCGGCCTCTGTGGAGGAGGCTCGTGAAGGACGCTACTGGGCAGTTGGAGGTAGTCGCCCTCCAACAACAACGGGGGGTGGAGGAGCGACGCTCACAACAACGAGCGGAGTGCCGGGTGGCTAAAGCACAGCAGGTTGGCACATTAGGGGGCACAGGTAGTGCATCAGGCAGTCATCTCAGTCAGTCGACCCGTGGCATCTGGGTCTGCCCCGTGACCTCCTGCCAGCGGGCGTTCGACACTCCACGTGGCCTCAAGGTGCACATGTCCTGGCACAAGCGTCGTGGTGACGTCACCGCCACTTAGTGGCGAATGGCGGTTGTTGTTGTAGACGAGCCCAGCCAGAACATGTGGGAGTCACAGACCGTCAGGCACCACGTGGAGCGCCATGTCCGCAGCCGGCACCGCCAGCATCCAAAGCAAATCACCCGAAGGTAAAGAACAGCAGTGAGGGCACACGGCCACAGTGAAGGGGGGACATCACCACGGCCATGTTGCATAGGGGGATGTCACGGTGGCCATGATGCATAGGGGTCTTCACAGTGGCCATGTTGTATGGGGGTCTTCACAGTGGTCATGTTGCAAAGGGGGGATGTATGAGGGATGTCACGGTGGCCATGTTGCATAGGGGGATGTCACGGTGGCCATGCTGCATGGGGGTGTTCACAGTGGCCATGTCGCATGGGGGACTGTCAGTCTCTGTGAGCCTCCGTGGGTCTATACATGTCTGTATAAACATGCATTTCGAGGATTTGGCTGCCTCTAGAAATCTCCACGCGACGACGACGTAGTTATAGTGGGGGGGCCCTTACCTGGTGTGTGTAAAAAACACTATTTGGTTCTTTCAGTAAAGAAAAAAAAAACATAGTTTATAGTTTAAGTTGTTGTCACGTGTGCAGCGATCCTGGCTCTCTTCGAGCCTCGCCTGACAGAGCGCCAGGAGGAGCTGGCCGACGTCCGTGAAGTTTGGTTTTTCTCTATGGACGAGGGCAAATCCCGCGGTGGCATCTACAACGACGGCTACGACGACCAAGAAAACAAATATATCCCTGTGAGGCTCACAGAGACACAGAGAAACCCATAGATACACCCATTGAGACACCCATAGAGACCCATAGATACACCCATAACGACCAACAACTACATCCCTGTGAGACTCACAGAGACACCCACAGAGTCCCACAACAACAACAACCGCCATTCGCCACTAAGTGGTGGTGACACCACCACGACGCATGTGCCAGGCTATGTGCACCCTGAGGCCACGTGAAGTGTCGAACGCCCGCTGGCAGGAGGTCACGGGGCAGACCCAGGTGCCACGGGTCGACTGACTAAGATGACTGAGATGACTGGCTGATGCACCACCTGTGCCCCCTACTGTGCCAATCTGCTGTGCTTTAGCCACCCGGCGATCCGCTCGTTGTTGCGAGCGTCGATCCTCCGCCCTCCGTTGTTGTTGGAGGGCGACTACCTTCAACTGCCCAGTAGCATCCTTCACGAGCCTCCTCCACAGAGACCAATCTTGACACCGCTGGTTCCAGTCATCGGCAAGTCCACTCAGCTCCACGTCCTCCTGTACTAAATCACTCCATCTCTTCTCCAGCCCGTGCCACGCCCGTTTAGCCCCCTCGATCCGGCTGAACAAAAGCTGTTTCGGCATGCGGTGGCTGGGCATGCGGGCTACATGACCCAGCCAACGCAGCCTTGCCTGCCGGAGCTCACCGATGGGACCTTGCCCAGATCTTTCAAGGACTTGTGAGATCCTCACACAATCCATTCTGGTTAAACCCAGGATGGATCGTAGGCAGGCTAGCCTAAATGTTTCTAACCGGCGAAGATGTTCCATTAGGGAGGTCCACGTTTCGCAAGCGTAGAGAAGGGAAGGAATGATCGTGGCCGAAAAGACCTGAAGCTTAGTGTGGAGAGACAGACCAGGTAGCTTCCACACAGCGTTACGCAACCGATGAAAAGATATTGCCGCTCGACTGATTCGGAGTGAGACCTCTGCTGTTAAACTGGAGCCAGTCATAGGCACACTGCCCAGGTATGGGAAACTCTCCACTCTCTCCACTACCTCCCCATCACCGATTGGGAGTTGGGGTGGTGGATTGTCCGATGGTACAAAATACACAGACAGGTGCTTAGTTTTGGTGGGGTTGATGGCACACTCCAGTCTCAGCAGCAGCGTCTCAAACTCCTCTTCTGAATGAGCAGCTATTACCAAATCATCGGCATACATAACGTGGTTGAGCAATAGGGAGCCATCCCTGGACCGCACTCGGGCATTGATCAGCCTCCCATTATATCTGTACCATATGGAGATTCCCCCGGTACAGCTATTGAAAGCTTCACGAACTACGTGGTAAAAATAGATGTTAAATAATGTGGGAACCAGAGGACATCCCTGTCGCACCCCAAGGTGTACAGGGAATGGCTCTGACTCCCGGCCACGTAGTTTTTACCTGGGCCCGCTCACCATCATGAAGGTCCTTAATGATCGTGACCAGAGGGTCAGGTACTCCAAAAGCAGGAAGAACAACCCAGAGCCCAGGCCTACTGATGGTATCATATGCCTTGACCAGGTCAATAAAGCAGAGATGTAGGTCTAGTTGGAATTCCCTACACCTCTGCTGTAGCAGGCGGACAGAAAATATGGCATCTGTGCAGGACTGCTCTTTCATGAAACCGCATTGGGGCTCCGCAAGCCTCTCCTCAGCGTGCCTGGCAAGGCGATGTTGAATAATCCTTGCCAGGATCTTTCCTGGCACACTGAGGAGTCAGATGCCCCTGTAGATGTTACAGTCTGTGCGGTCCCCCTTCTTAAAGAGGGGGACCACCAGGGCATCCTTCCAATCCTGCGGAACCCGTCCAGTGGTCCAGACTATTGTTATGATGCCATTTAGGGCAGTCCGTGCACAAACGCCACCCTCCCTCAGCATTTCGCTTGGCAGATCATCTCTGCCCGCTGCCTTTCCTGGTATCAGACTCCGGATCGCCTTCAGTACTTCCTCAACAGATGGCACCTCAGCCAGCCACTCACAGGGGGTGACTTCTTCCAATATTTGAGGCACCATAGCCTAAGCACGGTCCTTCTCACTTTGTGCCATGATGTTTTCCTGGCTGAGGGATTTTCCCTCCCCCAGGACCTCACAGAAATGCTCAGCAAATCTGCAAACCTGTTCCTGGGGGTCAGAGATTGGATCACTGTTTTTTTCCCCTAATGATGGTAATAGGTATGGCGCTGCAGGTTACTTTTTTGATGGAGTTAGAGATTTGTGATCGCGGGTCACTGAGGCAGACTCCATCTCCTCAGCAACCCGCAACCACCACCTACCCTTGCAGCGCCTCACAGCTCTCCGAACCTCCGAGCGAAGGCTGCGGTAAGCCTCCTCATTCTCTGATGTGGGATTCTGTAGCCGATGACAGTGGGCCTGTCGCTTTTTCTCAACCATCCTGAACACGTCCTGTTAGCCAGGGTCTCTGGGGAGGTCTGGACCGTGTACCCAAAGCAGCCAATGCAGCTGTATGAGTGACAGTCCTAAACCTCACCCATTTATTGCCGCTCGACATCAGGAGGAGTGGGGGACGATGCCAACCCCAGCCGCAGGCGATGATGAAATTCTCGCTTGCAACTTTCATCAGATAACTGAGACACCCACCACCGGAGCGGAAGAATGGCAGGCGCATCTTACAGATGACAAGTCGATGGTCAGAGGACAGATCAGCTCCACGGTAGGTCCTGGTGTCAAGGACTTGGGCTCGCATCCGCTAGTCCGTCACTATGTAGTCCAGCAGATGTTCTTGCTTGGACCCGGCATGCATCCATGATGTTGTGTGGATGCGCCGATGCCGGAACAGCGTGTTGGTAATTACAAGCCCATGGGCTGCACAAAAATCTAGCAGCCTCCTGCCGTTGTTATTGAGCTGATCTGGCGCATGCCCTCCAATCACTCCAGACCAGGTGCCAGCATCATGACCCACTCGGGCATTGAAGTCACCCAACAAGATAACTCTATCCCGAGGGGCCACTTTAGCCAGCACCTGTGACAGGAGGTCATAGAAGGCATCTGACTCATCGGCTTTGCCTGCATCCCTCCACGGATGTTCGTCTTCCGTGGGGGCATAAGTAACCACGACCACCACTCCTCGCCTCTGATTGATGGGAAGGCGAGCCCAAAGTAGCCTGGGGCTTACAGCTTCCCACACCTCACCGCCACGCTCCCACGCCCCCTTCATTCTTTCGGCAAAACAACAACCTCCCTATTATATTCTTAGTTTTTTCGGTAAAGTCACGTTGAAGAGAAACAACAAAATAACAAAATATATATAAAACAATAAAACAATTCTCACGACGTTTCGACCATAACTCAAACGGTCATCATCAGGTGTGTCGGTTTGCATAAATTTATTTTGAAAGCGGCATATTTATTTATTTATTTATAAAAACACATTTGCATCACGCACAACGATTGGCAGTTTGCCCAGGACTAGTCCATCTATTTTTTGAAAAGAGGAGGGGGGAGACGAAATTTGTTTTTATGTATGCTGTCTGAAAGCCACTGTAAGCGTGAACAATCAATCAAGAACTGAAATGATTTATCAAATCTTTCCAATGATTGCTAAGATTTGATAAATCATTTCAGTTCTTGATTGATTGTTCACGCTTACAGTGGCTTTCAGACAGCATACATAAAAACAAATTTCGTCTCCCCCCTCCTCTTTTCAAAAAATAGATGGACTAGTCCTGGGCAAACTGCCAATCGTTGTGCGTGATGCAAACGTTTTTTTTAATATATAAATAAATATGCCGTTTTCAAAATACATTTATGCAAACCGACACACCTGATGATGACCGTTTGAGTTATGGTCGAAACGTCGTGAGAATTTTTTTTTATTGTTTTATATATATTTTGTTATTTTGTTGTTTCTCTTCAACGTGACTTTACCGAAAAAACTAAGAATATGAATTACTGCAGTCACGAAAGCTTTAAATCAAAACAACCTCCCTCTTCGCGGTGCCGGACGGTCAACTCTGTCGTGGATAGTGCTGTGGGGGGAGGTCCAATTCCGATTGGCTCCTCCCCTCATGGCATCTGTGACCACCACATTGGCTAAACGGGGGCTCTGGATGGGTGTGAGGGGCTGATAACCCCTCCACCTTCAAAAATGTACCACTAAACCACGTATAAAATATCTAACTAATAAGCTTGTGCCGAAGGCCCCGGGGGGACAGGCGTCTATGACGTCTCCTGGCCAAACCCCAATTGGCGGAGCCAGGAGATTGAATCTTTACCCTCGGGGCTCCTCCAGAAACAACGAAAAGCCACTACGTGTGGCCACGTGGAATGTTCGAACGCTCATTGCGGAGGAGAGGCTGCCACTCCTCTGTCAGGAGCTGGACCGGTACCGCCTGGATCTCTGTGGCATTCAGGGGGTCCGGTGGACCGGTTCTGGCTCCTGCCATCATGATGGGTGGACAGTCCTCTACTCGGGGCAGCAGACTGTCAAACAACAGGGTGTGGCTCTTCTTATGAACACAGACACACACAAAGATGCACACAAACAATACTGCTACTACTAACTACTACTCACTACTACCACTGTTGCTCCTACCACTAAGCGTTAAACATTCACATCGTGATTGTGACTTTGACTGGCCGTGCCGGCGCTGCTGCCGATTCTGCTGTTGCCGATTCTGATGCTGCTTCTGCTGCTTCTTAGATACCCCAGGAGAAGCTCCAATACCGGTTCGAGGTGCGAGAGAAGATTGGCAAGGGACAGCAGGGAGTGGTGCTACGGTGCGTGGACCACAAGATGGGATTCCTGGTGGCTGTCAAGATGCTGGCACTGCCCACCAAGTGGGTAGGGGTAGGGGTGATGGGGATGGTGGTGGTGGTGTGGGTGGGTGGTGGTGTTTTGGTGTGGTTGGAAAATGGTGTGGGTGGTGGTGGTCTTAACATTGCGGCTGCAGTCATAATAATGATAAATTAATACAATAATAGATCATAAATGGAAGTTTATACAACATGGTTACAAAATAATGAGTATAATAGTAAAGAACAATGGTAACCTCCGTAAAACTCTCGAACTATAAACTGAAACTCTCACTAAGATCATTACCGCTGTAAAACTACTATGAACCACAGACACCCATAGACACCCATAGACACCCATAGACACCCACAGAGACCGACAGAGACCGACAGAGACCCACAGAGACCCACAGAGACCCACAGAGACCCACAGAGACCCACAGAGACCCACAGAGACCCACAGACTTGCTGTGTGCACGCAGCTCTACCAAGATGGAGATGCAGAGGATGGAGCAGAAGGTGATCACGGAGCTGCAGGTGGAGGGCAGTGCTGAGCTGCACGGTGTCATCTGCGTCCTGCACTTGTTCCACTTCCACGGACACAACTGTCTCGTGCTGGATGGAGCTGTTGAAGTACACATCATCACCATTGTGATTATCGTCATTATCACCATCATTATCATCATAATCACCATCGTCATTGTCATCGTCATCATTATCGTCATTATCATAATCATTGTCATCATCAGTCATCATCATCTTCATTACCGTCATCATCGTTATCGTCGTCGTTGCTGCTGCTGCCGCCGGGATTGCCTCTACAACTTGAGCAAGCGAGCGGTGATCTGGCGCATCGACGACCCCGCGTTGAGGTCGTACACCAGGGGCATCGTCCGCTTCCTGGCCCACGCCAAGTCCCGCGGCATCGTCCACGCGGTCATCCAAGCCGGTGAGAGCGGAGGGCACTCTGGGGGTGCGCACGCTCCCCACGACGCTCTCACGCTCGCTCTTGGTGTAGCAGTAGGGTGTGTAGTAAATATCGCCCAATGGGGGAGACAAAGGCGGCCAGGCGTGGTACTGGCCACCCACTCCCTCTGTGTGTGCCACAGTGTCAGCTTTCATATGCAGTGCTGCTACTCGCTACTTCTAACAGCACTTGCCCCTACAGCCTGCTAGCGGCTACACAAGGGAACCTTTGTCGTTGTTCGTGGTCGTGCCGTGGGTCGATCCACTGCTGGCTGACCGCTCTAAGGGCAACCTCTGAGCGTGACCTACCCTCCCCTTGCACGTCCATGACAACGTGATGCTCTCTCAGGCCGGCCACATGAGAGTCACCGATTTTGGTTGCAGCTTCTATGTGGACAATCAATGTGAGTGGCCTGACGCGCCTGGGATGGTGTCTGTGTGTGGGTGTCTGTGTGTCTGTGTGGGTGTCTGTCTACCCACCCACCGACCCACCCACCCACCGACCAACCCACCTAGCGACCGACCGACCCAGCGACCGACCCACCCACCCACCCAGCGACCGACCGACCCAACCAGCGACCGACCGACCGACCCACCCACCCAGCGACCGACCAACCGACCCACCCACCCAGCGACCGACCGACCCACCCACCCAGCGACCGACCGACCCACCCACCCAGCGACCGACCGACCCACACACCCAGCGACCGACCGACCCACCCACCCAGCGACCGACCGACCCACCCACCCAGCGACCGACCGACCCACCCACCCAGCGACCGACCGACCCACCCACCCACCGCCCGACCCACCCACCCACCGCCCGACCCGACCCGACCCACCCCCCGACCCGACCCACCCACCCCCCGATCCACCCACCCACCGCTCGACCCGACCCACCCACCGCCCGACCCACCCACCCGACCGACCCGACCACCGCCCGACCCGACCACCGCCCGACCCGACCCACCCACCCACCCACCGCCCGACCCGACCCACCCACCGCCCGACCCGACCCACCCACCCACCGCCCGACCCACCCACCCACCGCCCGACCCGACCCGACCCACCCCCCGACCCGACCCACCCACCCCCCGATCCACCCACCCACCGCTCGACCCGACCCACCCACCGCCCGACCCACCCACCCGACCGACCCGACCACCGCCCGACCCGACCCACCCACCCACCGCCCGACCCGACCCACCCACCGCCCGACCCGACCCACCCACCCACCGCCCGACCCGACCCGACCCACCCCCCGACCCGACCCACCCACCCCCCGATCCACCCACCCACCGCTCGACCCGACCCACCCACCGCCCGACCCACCCACCCGCCCGACCCACCCACCGCCCGACCCGACCCACCCACCCACCGCCCGACCCGACCCACCCACCCACCGCCCGACCCGACCCACCCACCCACCGCCCGACCCGACCCACCCACCCACCGCCCGACCCGACCCACCCGACCCACCCACCCACCGCCCGACCCGACCCACCCACCCACCGCCCGACCCGACCCACCCACCCACCGCCCGACCCGACCCACCCACCCACCCACCCACCGCCCGACCCGACCCACCCACCCACCCACCGCCCGACCCGACCCACCCACCCACCCACCCACCGCCCGACCCGACCCACCCACCCACCCACCCACCGCCCGACCCGACCCACCCACCCACCCACCCACCGCCCGACCCGACCCACCCACCCACCGCCCGACCCGACCCACCCACCCACCGCCCGACCCGACCCACCCACCCACCCACCGCCCGACCCGACCCATCCACCCACCCACCCACCGCCCGACCCGACCCACCCACCCACCCACCGCCCGACCCGACCCACCCACCCACCGCCCGACCCGACCCACCCACCGCCCGACCCGACCCACCCACCGCCCGACCCGACCCACCCACCGCCCGACCCGACCCACCCACCGCCCGACCCGACCCACCCACCGCCCGACCCGACCCACCCACCGCCCGACCCGACCCACCCACCCACCGCCCGACCCCACCCACCCACCCACCGCCCGACCCGACCCACCCACCCACCCACCGCCCGACCCGACCCACCCACCCACCCACCCACCGCCCGACCCGACCCACCCACCCACCCACCGCCCGACCCGACCCACCCACCCACCCACCGCCCGACCCGACCCACCCACCCACCCACCGCCCGACCCGACCCACCCACCCACCCACCGCCCGACCCGACCCACCCACCCACCCACCGCCCGACCCGACCCACCCACCCACCCACCGCCCGACCCGACCCACCCACCCACCCACCGCCCGACCCGACCCACCCACCCACCCACCGCCCGACCCGACCCACCCACCCACCCACCCACCGCCCGACCCGACCCACCCACCCACCCACCGCCCGACCCGACCCACCCACCCACCCACCGCCCGACCCGACCCACCCACCCACCCACCGCCCGACCCGACCCACCCACCCACCCACCGCCCGACCCGACCCACCCACCCACCCACCGCCCGACCCGACCCACCCACCCACCCACCGCCCGACCCGACCCACCCACCCACCCACCGCCCGACCCGACCCACCCACCCACCCACCGCCCGACCCGACCCACCCACCCACCCACCGCCCGACCCGACCCACCCACCCACCCACCCACCGCCCGACCCGACCCACCCACCCACCCACCGCCCGACCCGACCCACCCACCCACCGCCCGACCCGACCCACCCACCCACCGCCCGACCCGACCCACCCACCCACCGCCCGACCCGACCCACCCACCCACCCACCGCCCGACCCACCCACCCACCCACCGCCCGACCCACCCACCCACCCACCGCCCGACCCACCCACCCACCCACCGCCCGACCCACCCACCCACCGCCCGACCCACCCACCGCCCGACCCACCCACCGCCCGACCCACCCACCGCCCGACCCACCCACCGCCCGACCCACCCACCGCCCGACCCACCCACCGCCCGACCCACCCACCGCCCGACCCACCCACCCACCCACCCACCGCCCGACCCACCCACCCACCCACCGCCCGACCCACCCACCGTCCGACCCACCCACCCACCCACCGTCCGACCCACCCACCCACCGCCCGACCCACCCACCCACCGACCCACCAACCCACCGCCCGACCCACCCACCCACCCACTGCCCGACCCACCCACCCATCGGGCCGGGAGCTTGGTGGGAAGGAGGAAGAAGAGGCGGCGGAACCACGACCCCCCGGGGGGAGTGAGGGAGAGGGACCTGTGGGGAGGGAAGCAACACCACCACTGGACTGGGAGCGGGGGGAGGAGGGGAGGGAAGACGGGGGAGAAGACCCAGGAACCCCAGTGGGGGACTGGGCGGAGGCAATGGGCGAGGAGGAGGGCGAGGGGGAGCAACGGGTGGAGGAAGGAGCTGAAGGGGCATGGGAGGAAACGGTTGGGAGGAATAGGAAATTGGACAGAGCCCTAAAAGGGGCTGGCCCCCCAGCATGACACGGGCCTTTCAGACTCCTCGCCGGACACGGAGGAGTCCGGGTGGAGGAGGGCGGAAGGGGGGGGACGGTTGAACCGGGGAAAGCCCCGGAGGTTGAAGGGGAGGAAGAAAGGGAGAGAGAAGGCGGACAAGGGCGGAGGGGGGGAGCGTGCAGCGGAATCGGAAACAGAATAAAGTACACTTCGGCATGGACCTTTCCGTGGCATCTATAAACATGAGGGATGAAGGGGAAGGGAAGGAGAGGGGCAATCATGCTCCTGTTAGAGACCACCAGACGAGACGTGACTTTCCTTCAAGAGTGCCACCTGCCATACACCCTGGGTTCGGAAGTCCTGCTGGAAGATTGGAACGGCCACTACGTATGGTCGGGTGGCAATGGGAACCGGTGTACAGGGGTGGTTACCCTCCTCGGCAGGAGCGAAATGAGGGTGGAAGGGACCCAGGAGGTGATACCAGGCCGGCTCCTGTGTGTGGATGTATCCTACCAAGACGTGGAGTTGTGGCTGGTGAACGTGTACGCCCCGGTACGATGCATGGAAAGGGTGGAGGTGTGGGAGAGCTTGGTGACCCTATTGGCCACCAGGCGACAAGTCATCGTAGGGGGTGATTTCAACTGCCCGCTATATTTGGCAGACCTGGTGTCGGCAAAGGGGAGGAGGAAATTGGATTCCTCCTCCAGAAAGCTGAAAGAGCTGATGGAGGACCTTGGTATGGTAGATGCATACAGGAGGGTGCATGGTGCACGGCCCGGGTATACGTGGTCGGATAAGAACGGGGGAACGTAGTCGCGGATAGACTTTATTTTCGCCTCTGCCAAAGTAGAAGTGGAAAGTGCGGGGGTGGAGCCATTTCCCCTCTCGAACCACAAAATGGTCGTAGCAGAGCTCGCGGTACCAGTTGGGGCGAGGAGAGGGAAAGGAGTATGGAAGATGAATATGGGTCTGTTGGAGGACCAGAAAGTGGTGGGGGACTTCGTACAAAAATACAAAAGTTGGAGGACCTTGCAGGACTGATTCCCCACGAGGGTGGAATGGTGGGGCCAGATAAAGGACAGGATAAAAACGCTCTTTCAGCACCATAGTAGGAGGAGGGGACTGGGTAGGGAATTGAGGCAGTGGAATGCCAGGCTGGAGAAAATGTACAGGCTGCTAGAGCTAAGGTTCCCGATGGGGGAAAGGATAGAGGAGTTGAAAGGGAGGGTAGCTTCAGTATTGGAAAGAAGGGCTAGGCAGTTAGTGTATAGGGCGAGGGTCAGGGCAACGGAGGAAGGGGAGAGGTGCACGAGGTTTTTCCTCAAAACAGATAGGGAGGGAGATAACGCAATGAGGGAATTGGTAAGTCCTACCAGGGGTAGGCAGACGACGACGGTAGGGATGATGAGCGTAGCGGAGGATTTCAATAGGGAGTTGTATGGGAGGAAGGGGATAGATGGGGGGAAGCGGGAGGAGCTGCTGGGGGCATTGGGGAAGAGGATTGAGAACTCGGAGATGCTGGAGGAAAAGATTCGACAGGGAGAAGTGGAAGAGGCGGTAAAGGGGTTGAAAAGGAACAGAACCCCAGGCCCGGATGGGATCCCAGCGGATTTCTACGTCAAATTCTGGGAACTCCTGGAGGATATGCTGCAAATTTGTAGGGAAACTTTAGAGGGCCAGGTGCCGGATGATATGCGGGAGAGTCTGGTTACGTTTATTTATAAAGGGAACCGTAAGGACTTGGGAAGCTGGCGGCCGATAACTCTCCTAAACGCGGATTACAAGATCTTGGCAAGGATAGTCGCGGCACGATTAGGGAAGGTGGTGGGGGAGGTGGTAGGGCCGGATCAGCCATGCGCGGTCCCGGGGAGGAGGATCGCGGACTCCTTGGTGGTACTGAGGGAGGCGATAGAAGGGGAGAGAGAGAGGGGGTGCCCGCTGGGGATTCTGAGCTTGGATTTGGACAAGGCTTTCGACCGCCTTTCGTACGAATACATGCTGGCGGTGATGGCGAAGATGGGAATGAGTGGGCCCCTGGTGGAGTGGGTGGCACGACTCTATGGTGGGCTCAGAGCTAGACTTTTGATAAACGGGGAATGTTCGGGGGTCATTCAAGTAGGGTCCGGGGTACGGCAGGGATGCCCGATGTCCCCGGTCCTATCCGTTATGAGTATGGAGCCTCTAGCGCAGGTAATAAGAGACGATCAAAGGATTAGGGGGGTGACAATGCTGGGGAACAGGGAGCAAGGGAAGGTAACCTTGTATATGGACGATGTGGCCGTGCTATGTAGGGACGTTGCGTCGGTGTGGAGAGCAATGGAGGGGACAGAGAGGTTCTGTGCGGCCTCCGGTTTGAAGGTCAATGCGAGAAAGAGCGAGTTAATGGCCTTTGGGGATTCGAGGCTGTTCGAGGGTCAGCCGCCAGAACTGAGCTTGCAGACAGAAGAGATAATGGTGCTAGGGGTGACCTTTTGTAGGGATAGGTCAGGGGAGCATAATTGGGAGAAAAGGGTAAGGAAGACAAAGGGTCGCCTGGGTAAGTGGGCAGGGAGGCGGCTCACGATGGCTGGCAGGATTATGGTAGTGAAGACGGAGATACTGCCAACTTTAAGCTACCTGGCGCAGGTATTCCCACCTGGTAAGAAGGAGGTCAAGGTTTTGACCTCCGCGCTTTTCGGGTTTATCTGGGGGGGAGGGATGGAGAGGGTGAGGATGGCTGTGTGGTGTATGCGGGTTGGGAATGGGGGGAGGGGTGCCCCAAATGTGGAGTACACCCTGAACTCGACCTTTGTATGTAACGCGATGAGACTGTTCTTCTCCGTAGAGCCGCGGGGCAAGGCGGCGTGTTACATGCGGTATCGCCTGACGTGGCGTTTGCGGGGCCTCGGGGTGACCCAGGCAGAGAGGAGTATACCTTTGGACTGGCCGGGGGGCTGGATCAGTGACGTGGTCGGGGACTACATTGGGCAGCACGGCCTGAACCGATGGGGGGGCCGGTGGACCCCCAGAGAGGTGTGGGCCGAGGCGGAGAAAGAGGAGGCCTGTAATAAGGTGCCAGGTGCGAGGAGGGAGGTGCACCGACAAATTTGGAGGAATATGTAGTCGGCGGCACTCACGAAGGAACAGAGGGATTTGTCATGGCTGGCGGTCCGGGACAAGCTGGAGACGAGGGGTTTTATGTACGGCCGCCAAATGGCACACACCCCCAAGTGCCCGAGGGGCTGCAACGGGGACGAAAGTGCAGTGCACGTGATGGCGACATGCCCCTTTGCCCAGGAGGTGTGGAGGCGGAGCAAGCCGTTGTTGGCCCGGTTCGCACTATTGAGGGTGACAACATGGGACATTATGTGGGGGGAACTGCGGGGTGTGGGAAGGGAGGACAGGGACCGGGCGTGGGCTATAATAGGAGCAACGAAGGAGGCCTTGTGGAAAGCACGCAAGAAGGAGCTGGAGGGGTCCCAGATGTCCCCATTGGAGGCATGCTATGTGGCAAGGAGGTTGTTGGAGAGGGTGGTGGAGGTGGACCGGGTGAGACTGGGACACCAAGTCGCCAGGGAAAGATGGAAGTTGCCGCTACCCAGGGTGGGTTAGGGCGGCCAGGCGGGGGGGGGGGGGGGGCTTTTACTGGTGCCCGGGGGAGAGGGCGTGCATGGCTGGAGGGGAGGCAGCCCCTCCAGGCACAGATGTGACGAGTGCTGTGTCAGGGGCGACTCCGGTCCTGCGGATGGGTCGGTGGCCGAGCGGGGCCATCGCGGTGTGAGGGAGGGGGCAGCCCCTCGGTTTTTGCTTTGTTTTGTTTCTCCGCTGAGACACTGAATAACATTTTTTAAATCATAATTACCAGCGAAACGTCGTACTAAAAAAATTGTAAATGTTGTGGATTCACTCTTCAACGCACCGGTGGGCTAAAGTAGTGAACTATTTTGTCTTTTGTCAACGTGACACTTTTTTTTACTGATTGGCCGTGTCGGGTGGTGGAGGGTTACGACACATTTATTAATAACGCAATCTAACCCAAACACATTTATTATGAATAATATTGGTCACGAAAGCCTACGTGTTAAACTGACTAACCTCTATGGGGAGGATACTTTTCTTAAAACCAGAAAGTTGGAGAAGCTCCGCATCAAGCGGATGGAATTGATATCTTCACTGGCGTTCCTCAAAAGGTACAGAGATTCGAAGGTAATACACCAAACGCAGTTAAAATAACACATCACATAAAGTCTGCTAAAGCTAACCAAATACTACACAAAGCTAGCAAATTATTATTAATAGAGAGAATACAGTACAAGAGTGAATGAGCTTACATTTCAGAATCTCTAAGGCAGTTGCCCTTAGATATAAGCAAGTGTATCCATGCATTATTGGAATATAATCGATACCATAACACAACCTCTATGGGGAGGATACTTTTCTTAAAACCAGAAAGTTGGAGAAGCTCCGCATCAAGCGGATGGAATTGATATCTTCACTGGCGTTCCTCAAAAGGTACAGAGATTCGAAGGTAATACACCAAACGCAGTTAAAATAACACATCACATAAAGTCTGCTAAAGCTAACCAAATACTACACAAAGCTAGCAAATTATTATTAATAGAGAGAATACAGTACAAGAGTGAATGATCTTACATTTCAGAATCTCTAAGGCAGTTGCCCTTAGATATAAGCAAGTGTATCCATGCATTATTGGAATATAATCGATACCATAACACAACAATCGGCTGATAATGTGTTTAATCTAACAAAAACTAGCCAAATTAATACATTCTCTAGACTTTATAATAAACTAATCCCTACTAAAAAACAATTTAAAAACAAAACCGTAATGAACTTGACTAACACTGTTTTAACCAGTGACATGATCTCCGTCCTTTCTAAAGGCCTTAACTTTGCCGTTACCCCACACACAATTCCAGTGGATGAGATAATTGCTGAGGTATAATCAGTGGTAAGACTCCTTCCACATAATGAGGCAGAGATGACTAGACACGAGGTTGCCAAAATAATTGCGAATAGCAAAGTACAAAAAGTAAATATTAGCTCGAACAAAACAAAAGCCTTAAGAGAGCTTCGTTTAAATAAAGATATTAAAATCCTTGCAGCTGATAAAGGCCACACTACTGGAGTGATGTCACAAGCCGATTATGATAATAAAATTAAAGATTTACTAGAGAAAAGTACCTACATTAAAACTAAACGAGATCCTATTAATACTTTAGAACGTAAGACCGAATTAAGCCAATGGCTTCAAAACCACCTAGACTGTATGGGCTACCAAAGATTCATAAAATCGGCATCCCATTACGACCCATAGTCAGTGCAATTGGCTCTGCCACATATAAATTAGCAAAATATATAACTAAACAAATACTGCCCTACATCGGGAGGACATCTTCATTCATAAGAAATTCGGAACATCTTGTGAATGTGATTAAAGATATTAAACTTAACCCTAATGATATTCTGGTGAGTTTTGATGTGATTTCTCTATTCACTAAGGTTCCAGTGAATGAGTCACTTAAATTAGTTGATACACTAGTAAAGAATACAGGTTTACCAAAACATATTCTGAAACTCGCTCACCATTGTTTAAATAACACTTCTTATGGAGGTGATTTCTTTAAAGAAAAGGAAGGAGCAGCAATGGGCTCTCCTTTATCTCCTGCTATAGCAAATCTGCACATGGAAAACTTTGAAACAAGAGCACTTGCCTCGAGTACATTCAAACCATCTTTTTGGTTTGGATATGTTGATGACACTTTGGTTGTCTGGCCACATGGTAAAGATACACTTAATGATTTTCTAAATCATCTCAATGCACACAACCCAGCCATCCAGTTCACCATGGAAATGGAGGTGAATAACACACTCCCGTTCCTAAATATTTTGCTTGGACATGGCCTAAATGGTTAAATAGCACTGCGTTTACAGAAAGGGAATGCACACACTGATGCCTATCTGAATGCAGATTCATATCATCACCCAGTGCAGAAATCCTCTCTTATCAAGACGCTCATACATCGGGCTAAAAGTGTCAGATGGTGAAAGTCTCGTGAGAGAGATTAAACATGTTAAAGCACTACAACAGAATGGCTACAATAATGCTCAAATTAACAGAGCACTGAATGCCAAATCACGATCATAAAGCAACACTGCTGAAAGCGATCAGATTGTTAAAACAATTGAAATACCATATATCTCGGGAGTAACTGACAAATTAGCATGTGTTTTGCAAAAGCAAAACATTACAGTAGGAGGGAGACACAGGGAGGTGGAGGGAGACAGGGGGAGGGAGTGGGACACGGGGAGGAGGTATGAGACACGGGGAGGAGGAGGAAGATGGGGAGGGGGAGGAGGAGGAGGAAAAAGATGAGGGGGAGGAAGAGAAGAAGAGAAGGAAGTACTGCAGCTGCTGACCGTCTTGACAGCGAATCTGATCGCCGGCTACATGGCTCACCTGGCGACACAGACGGAGTGGCTGCAGGTGCAGGAGCAGCTGCAGAAGGTTCAGCCAGCGCAGCTGGTGCAGGAGGTGGTCAACTGCCTGGGGAACCTGTTCCTCATGCAGTGGAGTGGGTGGCGCACCGAGGGCCCTGCCGGCTGCTCGTGGATGTGGCCTGGGAGGTCCTCCGCAACGGCTCCACGAGCTGGGGCCGCATGATGGTCCTGGTGGTGCTCTGCTCGCTCCTCCCTCGCGAAGAGGCTGGTGGACTGCGTACGTCTGAGCGACGCGGAGAAGACGGCGGCCGTGACGGACGCGGTGGCCGCCCTGCTGGTGAACGCGTGCGGGGCCTGGCTCGTCGAGCAGGGAGGCTGGGAGAGGCTTCCGGCGAGAATTCGGGCTGGGGACGCCCACCTAGGAGAGGGGCCGCGGATGCGGTGTGTTAAAGTGTGGGTACTCCTTCCTCTTCTGAAACATCTGCCCAGTGTGGAAGAGTAGACCAAAATATTCTCTAGAACTCCGTCTTGTAGAAATTCTTCCTGTCACCAGAGGTATGAGAAAGCAACTGCGGGAATTGTGCCACCACTCCACAATCAACATTTTTTGGCAGAGTATTCAAAGAATGCTGCTGCTCACGATACAGGTTGCTGCTCTGTATTTGACGTGGGGGGTGTTTGGAGGCGGCTCAGTGACCCAGAGGTCAGAGCACTGACCTGGCACCACGGAGTACTTGGGTTTGAATCCAGGCACCCGCCTGTGATCAAAGCAGGTTCTCAAGTCTAGCGAGCTAATGATCTTAGCCCAGTCGTCATTGACAGCACAAAATAAACCATCACATGGCTGCAATGTGGTTCTGCACTTAATTTGGATAAATTTCATTGAAAAGAACATTGTTATGACCAATGTTACTCCTACTTAAAGGACAGGTGGGAGGGTGCTGCTCTTTACTGTGGTCAACTGCCTGGGGAACAGTGGACCAGAGGGCACTTGAAGGGTAATCAGAAGTAGCTCTGTGATATCAGCTTCAGTGAGCCATTCTCTAACACAAGGCTTGCAATGGTCTGCTAGAGACACGAGTCTCTAGCAGACCATTGCAAGTGAATAGTTGGTTTCAGGGCAGGGTGGCGACAGCCCAACCCGGGTTAAAATTTGGGAAAAATAAGAAAATGCAGGTTGATGAATAAAATACGTTGCAGTTTTATTACCACTGCAGTGGCTTTTCAGCATGGAGCACGGAGGTAGGGTAGATGTGAATTTCCACGTCATTGTGTACCCCATGCTGTTTAATGACACAGTAAAGACTCGGAGTGAATGTACATCCACTGTCGTTACTATCAAAGTACAAATACAGAACACATAGAGTGCATGGAATTGTACATGTCTCTGACAAGCTCAGAGGAACACTCCTGAAGCCGGTGCCTCGGATGCTTCCACTGCTGCAGTCGGTCGGTGCCGAGGGCGACACATTCACGGTGGAGCAGGTGTTCCACTAAGTGGAACAGTACATCAAGCGGAGGCGACTTTACGATGAAGAGAGGCAGTACCTGGTGAGGTGTGACAGGGACCCCCTGGAGGAACTGTTTGGTGTGGAGGGATTCCCACTCAGAGATCTCACACTCGGTGGCAGCGCTGCTCATAAAGTTATTCTCCGTAGTGACGGCCGACAACAGGCGAGCCGGTGCCAGCGTCAACACCACCTCCACCACTGCCTCTCCTTCTTACACTCCAGCCGGTAGCGGTGGTGGTGTGGGTGGTGGTGGTGATGGTGTGGGTGGTGATGGTGTGGGTGGTGATGGTGTGGGTGGTGATGGTGTGGGTGGTGATGGTGTGGGTAGTGGTGGTGTAGGTAGTGGTGGCATGGGTGGGTGGTGGCATGGGTGGTGGTGCTGGTAGTGTGGTTGGTGGTGTTGGTGGTGTGGGTGGCATTGGTGTGGGTGGTGGTGGTGTGGGTGGTGGTGGTGTTGTGGGTGGTGGTGTTGTGGGTGGTGGTGGTGTTGTGGGTGGTGGTGGTGTTGTGGGTGGTGGTGGTGTGGGTGGTGGTGGTGTTGTGGGCGGTGGTGTTGTGGTGCGTGGTGGTGGAGGTGTGGGTGGTGGTGGTGGTGTTGTGGGTGGGTGCGTGGTGTGCCGGTGTGAGCCACGTAGCTGCACGTTGGTTCACGGCGACAGCGGCCACCTTGCCACGTGCCGCCACTGCGTCTTCGAGTTGCAGCGGCGCGGCATGGCTTGTCCACTGTGTCGCAGGGAGATTCACTGTGGTACACACATTCCTGGCCTGACTGAACACAGACACACACACACACAGACACTTAGACACACACAACAACCGACATTTGCCACTAAATGGCGGTGACATCACCACGACGCTTGTGCCAGGCCATGTGCACCTTGAGGCCACGTGAAGTGTCGAACGCCCGCTGGCAGGAGGTCACGGGGCAGACTCAGCAGGTGCCATGGGTCGACTGACTCAGACGACTGGCTGATGCACCACCTGCGCCCCCTACTGTGCCAACTTGCTGTGCTTTTTGGTGTGTGTAAAAAAACACTCTTTGGTTGTTTCGGTAAAGAAAAAAACCAAAGTTTATGGTTTAGGTTGTTGTTGTCACGTGTGCAGTGATCCTGGCTCTCTAGGAGCCTCGCCTGACCGAGCGCCAGGAGGAGGAGCTGGCCGACATTTGTGAAGTTTGGTTTGTCTCTATGGTCGAGGGCAAATCCCGTGGTGGCATCTACAACGATAGACACCCATAGATACCCACAGAGACCCACAGACTTGCTGTGTGCACGCAGCCCTACCAAGATGGAGATGCAGAGGATGGAGCTGAAGGTGATCACGGAGCTGCAGGGGGAGGGCAGTGCTGAGCTGCACGGCGTCATCCGCGTCCTGCTCTCGTTCTACTTCCGCGGACACAACTGTCTCGTGCTGGAGCTGTTGAAGAATGCATCATCACCATTGTTATTATCGTCATCATTATCGTCATTATCATCGTCATTGTCATCGTCATTGTCATCGTCATTGTCATCATCATTGTCATCATCATTGTCATCATCATTGTCATTATCATCATCTTCATTATCGTCATCATCGTTATCGTCGTCATTGCTGCTGCCGCCGCCGGGATAGCCTCTACGACTTGAGCAAGCGAGCGGTGATCTGGCGCATCGACGACGCCGCGTTGAGGTCGTACACCAGGGGCATCGTCCGCTTCCTGGCCCACGCCAAGTCCCGTGGCATCGTCCACGCGGTCATCCAAGCCGGTGAGAGCGGAGGGCACTCTGGGGGCGCGCACGCTCCCCACGACGCTCTCACGCTCGCTCCTGTTGTAGCGGTGGTGTGTAGTAAACATCGCCCAATGGGGGAGACAAAAGCGGCCGGGCGTGGTACTGGCCACCCACCCCCTCTGTGTGTGCAACAGTGACAGCCTTCATAGGCAGTGCTGCTACTCGCTACTACTAACAGCACTTGGCCTTATAGCCTGCTAGCGGCTGCACGAGGGGACCTTTGCCTTTGTCGTTGTTCGTGGTCGTGCTGTGGTTCGATCCACTGCTGGCTGACAGCTCTCAGGGCAACCTCTGAGCGTGACCTCCCCTCGCCTCCCTGTGTGCGTCCAGGACAACGTGATGCTTTCTCAGGCCGGCCACATGAGAGTCACCGATTTTGGTTGCAGCTTCTATGTGGACAATCAATGTGAGTGGCCTGACGTGTGTGTGTGGGTGCCGGTACGGCAAAACAACCCATACCTCCTCACGGTGCCGGACGGGCAACTCTATCGTGGACAGTGCTTTGGGGGGAGGGCTAATTCCGAATGGCTCCTCCCCTCATGGCATCTGTGACCACCACAGGGGTTAAACGGGGGCTATGGATGGGTGCGAGGGGTTGGTAACCCCTCCACCTTCAAAAGATTACCACGAAACTACGACTTAAATATGTAACTAATAAGCTTGTGCTGGAGGCCCCGGGGGGACAGGCGTCTATGACGTCTCCTGGCCAAACCCCAATTGGCGGAGCGAGGAGATTGAATCTCTACCCTCGGGGTTCCTCCAGAAACAATGAAAAGCCACTTCGTTTGGCCACGTGGAATGTTCGAACGCTCACTGCGGAGGAGGGGCTGCCACTCCTCTGTCGGGAGCTGGACCGGTACCACCTGAATATCTGTGGCATTCAGGAGGTCCGGTGGACCAGTTCTGGCTCCTGTCACCATGAGGGGTGGACAGTCCTCTACTCGCGGCAGCAGACTGACAAACAACAGGGCGTGGCTCTTCTTTTGAACAGAAGAATGAAGGGGGCGTGGGAGCGTGGCGGTGAGGTGTGGGGAAGCTGTAAGCCCCAGGCTACTTTGGGCTACAGGCAAAGCCAATGAGTCAGATGCCTTCTATTACCTCCTGTCACAGGTGCTAGCCAAAGTGGCCCCTCAGGATAGAGTCATCTTGTTGGGTGACTTCAATGCCCGAGTTGGTCATGATGCTGGCACCTGGTCTGGAGTGATTGGAGGGCATGGGCCAGATCAGCTAAATAACGCTAGGAGGCTGCTAGATTTTTGTTCAGCCCATGGGCTTGTAATTACCTACACATTGTTCTGGCATTGGCGCATCCACACAACATTATGGATGCATGCCGGGTCCAGGCAAGAACATCTGCTGGACTACATAGTGACGGACCAGTGGATGCCCATGTACTTGACACCAGGACCTACCGTGGAGCTGATCTGCCCTCTGACCATCGACTAGTCATCTGTAAGATGCACCTGCCATTCTTCCACTCCGGTGGTGGGTGTACACCCAGGACCCCATTCCAACCTAAAGTGGCCTGGTCTCAGCTGATGAAAGTTGCAAGTGAGAATTTCATCACCGCGTGCGGTTGGGGTTGGCATCGTCCCCTACTCCTCCTAATGTCGAGGGTAAATCGGCGAGGTTTAGGACTGTGACTCATGCAGCTGCAATGGCTGCTTTGGGTACGGGGTCCAGACCTCCCCAGAGACCCTGGCTGACAAAAGAGGTGTTCAGGATGGTTGAGAAAAAGCGACATGCCCACTCTCATCGGCTACAGCATTCCACGTCAGAGAATGATGAGGCTTACCGCTTTCGCTCAGAGGTTCGGAGAGCCGTGAGGCGCTGCAAGAATGGGTGGTGGTCGCAGGTTGCTACGGAGATGGAGTCTGCCTCAGTGGCCCGCGATCACAGCTCCCTATTTAACTCCATCAAAAAAGTAACCTGCAGCGCCACACCAATTACCATCATTAGGGGAAGAAATGGTGATCCAATCTCCGACCCCCAGGAAAAGGTTTTCAGATTTGCTGAGCATTTCTGTGAGGCCCCCCCACGCATCAACGGGGTTTTCACCTTTTTTCTTATGTATGGCCGTGACAACGAACCCCCTGTTGAGGCCCAATTGGGCTTGGTCCCCTCCAAAGATGCTAATAGAATCGAGGAATCGCTCTGGTTCAACCTCGATAGGCTCCGGGAAGCACGGGAGGCTGGATTGACGAACACGACCAAGAGGCAGCTCGCCAATGAATGATTGACGGGCCGACATACCTCCAACCACAAATGGACGGTGGGTCACAAGGCATGGCTCCACTGTGGGCTGCGGCTGCACTTGCCTACAACGACAGGCAACCCAGAAGAGGGGGGGCTGTGGGGTGGTTCTAGAATCCCCCGCAGCCCCTCTCAACGGGTGGGGGCTGTGGGGTGTTCTACAATCCCACAGAGCCCTGCCCCTCGACTGAGAACCGTATATAAGGCGGACCTCTGCAGAGGTTCGTGGCAGTTGAAGACCGAAGACTGAAGACCTGCTAGAGTAGGACCTTGGACCCCTAACCCCGCTGTCCTTGTAAGAGCCGGGGCTCTGTGAGGCCAGTGGTGGACCCTGGGACTCTCTTACCTGATGTCCTTGTAAGAGCCAGGTCTGAGGAGCCAGTGGTTGGACCTGTACCTTGGCTGGGTCAGGTCAGACAGCCTCCCGTAAGGTATCATAGCCGGAGGACCTGGAGCGTAGTCGGGGTAGGCATGCTACGTAGGCGGCATATGATAGGCTGTGTGGAAGAAATACGTGAGATAGGCTGTACGAGTAGTTAGTGTACAGTAGTTAGTGGGGTGTGTGTAATAAATACGTGGAGTCTACTAGTGTCTCCGGAACTCACTACACAAGTACATTATCTCAGATTTTTCAAAAACACTGATGTGAATGGGGTGCAATATGTGCAATAGCTATGAGAGCCCCAGTTTTTCATGTCCAAAGGGGTGGAAGCCATTTGGGGGATGTTACATTTTGACCTTCTCCTTTGGCTGTACAGTCTGAACTAAACATTGTTATTGCTATTTCAGGATGCTGATGAAGACTGTGTCGCAGGACCTTGCTCTACAAAGGATGAAAATCTACAACATCAAGACTAATACTTCAGAAGGTCCCGAAGACATCGGTATCGTGGTAGAGGGCATGAAAGTTCTGAATGCTCTGGGTAACTTTCCAAGGACTTGCTTCATGCTCGTTGGGTTGGCTTATGCATTGAATCTTGCCTATCCCAAGGAGCTCAGCTACACATTGGAAGTCTTCCAGAAACTCCTCCTCGAGCTGGATTGTTCAAAGCTGTCCCCAAAAGTGAACAGCCTCAAGAATAAACTACTAGCTTTAGAAAAGCGACCCTTGCAAAATGAAAGGGAATTGTCAAGTCACTGTTCTAACTGTTCAGGTCCCTGTTTTTACGGGCCTATTCAAGCAAAGGAGCGAGAGGTCAGTGCAGTAGTAGACAGCGCTTAAAAGCTTGTTATGCAGAGGTAGCTTATAGTTTCTAATAACCGAGTCTGACTGTCAAAGTTTTGCGTTATAGGCCTATACATCTGATAGGCTATCAGAGAATGCACCGATTTGTCATTTAAAGCCATCTTTATTTTTGTTCAATGTTTGCTTTAATTTTTTTGGCTGTTTCTTTGGTGTTCTAACATTGTGCTTTCTTCTGATGTGACGCTGACCTAGGCCATTGCAAGTGTTTGTTCGACAGGAATAGATGTAAGATGCAAGGAACATCTGTAGGCTGTGCTAGTTTACTTGTTAGGAAGCCATGCTTGTAATTGTGCATGTTAAAAAAGATAGGTCCACCTGGATTGTGGATCAATTCACGTGATGTTTTAATCTCTTTTAGCTGTTTTATAAACACATTGGCCCTTAGGATTTCAATTTGCGCACATAAGAAATAAATATTATGAAAGTATCTTTCCAGATTTTTTTATAGATTGTCGTAATTTAAATGCACTAACAAGACTAAAACCTTGAATCACATCCAAAAAAGTAATCTGTGCCTGTAATGCCCACAAATCATTAATAGACTTCAGGTATTGTATCCCTATTGTACAGATACATGATTTCTGTCTTTGTTTTTTCATAGCCCCTCTTTATTTTGTACTTGTAATATGTTGGATAAACATGTTGAGACAAAATTGCACAAATAAATGTTAACCTGCTGTTCCTTTTCATAGTTCTTATCTTTTTCATGGTGCTCGGTTGACTTAACGTAAGTGAATTGTGGCACCATGAAGGCATGCTTTTGGGTGGATAAGAAATATAAATGTTATGGCAACAGACATTAAGTATTTTATTTAATAAATCCAAATCATTGATCCAGATATTTAGTAAGCTTATGTTAATTTCACCCAGACAATTAGTACATGTAAATCAATTTCACCCAGATCATTAATAAATATTAATCAGATTCCACCAAATATTTAGTAAATCTAAATTACCATTGTTCAGATATTTAGTAAATATAAATCACTTTTCCTTGTAAAATCTATTTGTATTTACCCTATTTTTCAGGCTATATAACTCATCATTTGGCATGCCATTACTAAATCCAACACATTTTAACTGTTGCTTTTATTACCATGTGTCACTTCGTTGCCACAATTTTTTAAAGTAACAATGGGTCACATAGACACCCAGAGAGACCTACAGATTTGCACGGTTGGCTACGTACGGCGCTAAAGAGGTTCAACATACAGGTTGGTGCTGATGAATTCTGACTACCCAATAAGTTGTATTTGTATTCTTGGGTCTTTCGGTAAAGTCACCACGTAGATAGGTTCAAAGAAAGTAGCAAAAAATAACAAAAAACTAAGACGTTTCGATCGCAACAAAAGCGGTCGTCAAAGACTTTTAAAACGGCCTGCATCAGCACCTTTCCACCTCCTTGTTTCCTCCTGATGACGATTGCTTGTGTTGCGATCGAAACGTCGTAGTTTTTTGTTATTTTTCTTTACCTATCTACGTGACTTTACCAAAAGCCCCAAGAATATTAATTCCTGTAGTCACGAAAGCTTCAAGTAAAGATTTAAGTTGTGTGTAGAGACAGTCCCCCGGGCTACGGAAGGGTGAGGAGGTGCCCCAGATCCATAACCCTGATGAGAGACGCAGACTCCAAATATACAGCAGCAGGCGTCAGGGTCGGCATCGCACCTACGACCTCCTGGATACCAGGCGAGGTAGTTAACATCTCATAGACGAGGTGAGGTGATGGGTGAGGAGAGACGAGGTGAGGTGATGGGTGAGGTGGGAGACGAGGTGAGGTGATGGGTGAGGTGATGGGTGAGGTGGGAGACGAGGTGAGGTGGTGGGTGAGGAGAGACGAGGCGAGGTGATGCGTGAGGTGGGAGACGAGGCGATGGGTGAGGAGAGAGACGAGGTGATGGGTGAGGAGAGACGAGGTGAGGTGATGGGTGAGGAGAGACGAGTTGAGGTGATGGGTGAGGAGAGACGAGGTGAGGTGATGGGTGAGGTGAGACGATGTGAGGTGATGGGTGAGGAGAGACGAGTTGAGGTGATGGGTCAGGAGAGACGAGGTGAGGTGATGGGTGAGGAGAGACGACGTGAGGTGATGGGTGATGTGAGACTCGGTGAGGTGATGGGTGAGGAGAGACGAGGTGAGGTGATGGGTGAGGAGAGACGAGGTGGGGTGATGGGTGAGGAGAGACGAGGTGAGGTGCTGCGTTAGGAGAGACGAGTTGAGGTGATGGGTGAGGAGACAGACAAGGTGATGGGTGAGGAGAGACGAGGTGGGGTGATGGGTGAGGTGAGACGATGTGAGGTGATGGGTGAGGAGAGACGAGTTGAGGTGATGGGTGAGGAGAGACGAGGTGAGGTGATGGGTGAGGTGAGACGATGTGAGGTGATGGGTGAGGAGAGACGAGTTGAGGTGATGGGTCAGGAGAGACGAGGTGAGGTGATGGGTGAGGAGAGACGAGGTGAGGTGATGGGTGATGTGAGACTCGGTGAGGTGATGGGTGAGGAGAGACGAGGTGAGGTGATGGGTGAGGAGAGACGAGGTGGGGTGATGGGTGAGGAGAGACGAGGTGAGGTGCTGCGTTAGGAGAGACGAGTTGAGGTGATGGGTGAGGAGACAGACAAGGTGATGGGTGAGGAGAGACGAGGTGGGGTGATGGGTGAGGATAGACGAGGTGGGGTGATGGGTGAGGAGAGACGAGGTGGGGTGATGGGTGAGGAGAGACGAGGTGAGGTGATGGGTGAGGAGAGACGAGGTGGGGTGATGGGTGAGGAGAGACGAGGTGGGGTGATGGGTGAGGTGAGACGAGGTGAGGTGATGGGTGAGGAGAGACGAGGTGGGGTGATGGGTGAGGAGAGATGAGTTGAGGTGATGGGTGAGGAGAGACGAGGTGAGGTGATGGGTGAGGAGAGACGAGGTGAGGTGATGGGTGAGGTGAGACTCGGTGAGGTGATGGGTGAGGAGAGACGAGGTGAGGTGATGGGTGAGGAGAGACGAGGTGAGGTGATGTGTGAGAGAAGAGGTGAGGTGCTGCGTGAGGAGAGACGAGGTGATGGGTGAGGTGGGAGACGAGGTGAGGTGGAGGTTGACGAGGTGGTGAGGAGCAACGAGACGCGCAGATCCCCCTCACCGATGTCGATCCGCGTTTCCCCCGCGGTGCCCGAGGCGCCATCGCGGGAGGAGGAGGCCGCGAGGACGACTCAGAGACAGCCGCCATTGCTGGGGCGAGACGGGGGTGGGGGGTTTCCCGCGCTTTTGAAGACGCGTGACGTCACCCCCTTGCCCCCCCCTCACCCCCTCCCCTCCACTCGTCACGAAGCGACGGTGACGTCACCACGGCGCGTGCTGTGCCGGGCGAGGTGCAACAAGTCACGTGACAGACCCAGCAGGTGCCATGGGTTGACTGCTACTGCTGCTGTGCCAGGCTAGGTGCAGGAGGAGGAGGTCACGGGACAGACCCAGCAGGTGCCATGGGTTGACTGCTGCTGTGCCAGGCTAGGTGCACGAGGAGGTCACAGGACAGACCCAGCAGGTGCCATTGGCTGACTGCTGCTGTGCCAGCCTAGGTGCATGAGGAGGAGGTCACGGGACAGGCCCAGCAGGTGTCATGGGTTGACTGCTGCTGTGCCAGGCTAGGTGCATGAGGAGGAGGTCACGGGACAGACACAGCAGGTGCCATGGGTTGACTGCTGCTGCTGTGCCAGGCTAGGTGCCGGTGCCGCTGTTGGTGGCCTCCTTCCCTAGGTCGGCCTCAAATGAGCCACCAGGTGCCGTGATGCGTAGCGGTGGACGTCGTCGCTAAGGGGAGAGAGACAAAGGCGGCCGTGGCGCGGTGGTGGTGACGACCACCCTCACCCCCCTCGTGTGCTCACAGTGGCGGCCTTCATAGTAAGCGCTGCTCGCTACTGACAGCACTTTCCCCGACAGTCTGTGCAGGCTGTCCTGTGGGAACCTTTGTCTTTGGGTGGGTGAGTGAATGAGTGGGTGGGTGAGTGAATGAGTGGATGGCTGAATGAGTGAGTGAGTGGGTGGGTGAATGAGTAGTTAGGTAAGTGAATGAGTGGGTGGGTGAATGAGTGAGTGGATGAGTGGTTGGGTAAGTGAATGGGTGGGTGGATGAGTTAATGAGTAGATGTGATGGTGAATGAGTAGATGGGTGTGTGAGTGAAAGGGTGGGTGAGTGAATGGGTGGGTGAGTGAATGAGTGGATTGGGTGGGTTAGTGAACAGAAGGATAGTTGTGTGAATGAGTGGATGGGTTGTTGAATAAGTGAGTGGGTGGGTGAGTGAATGAGTGGGTGGGTGAGTGGTTGAGTTAGTGAATGAGTGGGTAGGTGAGTGAATGAATAGTTGGGTGAGTGAATGTGTGGGTGGGTGGGTGAGCGAATGAGTGGGGGGGAGCGAATGAGTGGGGGGGGGGGGGGGTGAATGAGTGGGTAGGTGAGTTAATGATTAATGGGTGAGTGAACGAGTTGGTGGGTGAGTGGATGAGTGGTGGGTGAGTGAAATAGTAGGTGGGTAAGTTGATGAGTGTATGGGTGAGTGAATGAGTGAGTGGGTGGGTGAGGGAATGAGTGGGTGGGTGAGTTAATGAGTGGGTGAGTGAGTGAATGAGTGCGTGGGCGAGTGAATGAGTGGGTCTGTAAGTTGATGAGTGTATGGGTGAGTGAATGAGTGGGTGTGTACATTGATGAGTGCATGGGCGAATGAATGAGTGCGTGGGTGAGTGAATGAGGGGGTGGGTGAGTAAATGAGTGGGTGCGTGAGTGATTGAGTGCGTGGGCGAGTGAATGAGTCTAATTGCAGTTTGGGGAAGGCGCCTGAAATCTAGGTGGGGGTTGGTGGATCACCACACACAAGATGAGTGGATGAGTTGGTGAGTGACCACACCCTACCTGGCCATTATATACTCATTCTACCGGCCAATTATGAACCCAACCTTTCATTATCACCAGCACCAATAATAATCATCATCATCACCAGCACCAGCACCAATCATCATCACCAGCACCAATAATCATCACCAGCACCAGCACGAACCATTATCATCATAACCAGCACCAATAATCATCATCATGGCCAGCACCAATCATCATCATCATGACCTGCACCAGCACCAATCATCATCATCATCACCAGCACCAATCATCATCATCACCAGCACCAATCATCATTATCATCAACAGCACCAATTATAAATCATCATCACCAACCACCCACCACCACTCACCTCCACCACCCACCACCAACCACGAGCCACGACAACCCACTAGCAACCACGCACCTCCACCGCCACCCACCACCCACCACCACCAACCACCACCCACGACCACCCACCACCAACCACCCACCACCACCCACCACCCACCACTACCCACCACCATCAACCACCACCTAGCACCACGCACCACCCACCACCACCCACCACCACCCACAACCACCCATCACCACCCATCACCACCCACCACCACCATCACCCACCACCCACCATCACCCACCACCCACCATCACCCACCACCCACCATCACCCACCACCCACCATCACCCACCACCCATCTCCACCAACCACCCACCACCCACCACCACCAAACCACCTACCACCCACATCCACGAACCACCCACCACCACCCACTACCACCTCCACCACCCACCAACCACCACAACCACCCACCAACCACTACCATCCACCAACCACCACCCACAAACCACCACCACCACCACCACCCTCCAACCACCTCCATCACCCACCAACCACCACCACCACCCACCAACCACTACCATCCACCAACCACAAACCACCAACCACCATAACCACCACTACCCACAAACACCCACCAACTACCACCTACCACCAACCACCACCACCCACCAAACACTACCACCACCACCACCCACCAACCACCACCACCCACCACCACCCATCCCCACCCACCAACCACCACCACCACCCATCCCCACCACCACCCACCCCCACCCACCACCCACAACCAATCACCACCAACCACCACCATCCACAACCAACGACCAACTCATCCAACCACAACCACCAGCAACTACAACCACCACCAACCACAACCACCACCTCCCCTCATCATCACATAATCATCATCCATCATCATCCATCATCATCGCCACCCAACATCACCGTCACACATCACCACCCATCATGACCACCATCCTTCATCACAACCACCCATCACCTATCATCACCACCACCACAGACCCATCATCACCACCACCCATCATGATCAATCACCCAATATCACCAACCACCACCATCCACCAACCACCACCACCACCCACCACCACCCACAACCACCCACCCACAACCACCCACCCACCCACCACCACCCTCCAACCACCACCACCCACCACCACCCCCAAGCAACCACAACCGCCACCCAAGAACCACCAATCACCACTAATCGCCAAATACCACAAATTACCAATCACCGTTAATCACCAATCACAACCAATAACCACCAACTGCCAAACACCAATCACCACCAATCACTGTTAATCACCAATCACCACCAAACAACACCAATCTCCAAACACTAATAACAACCATTCACCACGAATCACCAACAATCACCAATCACCACCAATCACCATGAATCACCAATCACCATCAATCACCACCAAACACCATCCATAACCACCAATCTCAAATCACCTTTCACCACCAATCACCAATCACCACCAATCACAAATCACCACCAATCACAAATCACCACCAATCACCACCAATCACCATCAATCACAACAATCACCAATCACCACTAATCACCACCAATCTCCAATCACCACCAATCACCACCAATCACCACCAATCATCACCACCCATCATGATCACTCACCAACTCATCCACTCATCTTGTGTGTGGTGATCCACCAACCCCCACCTAGATTTCAGGCGCCTTCCCCAAACTGCAATTAGACTCATTCACTCGCCCACGCACTCACGCACCCACTCATTTACTCACCCACTCCCTCATTCACTCACCCACGCACTCATTCATTCGCCCATGCACTCATCAATGTGCACACCCACTCATTCACTCACCCATACACTCATCAACTTACAGACCCACTCATTCACTCGCCCACGCACTCATTCACTCACTCACCCACTCATTAACTCACCCACCCACTCATTCCCTCACCCACCCACTCACTCATTCACTCACCCATACACTCATCAACTTACCCACCTACTATTTCACTCACCCACCACTCATCCACTCACCCACCAACTCGTTCACTCACCCATTAATCATTAACTCACCTACCCACTCATTCACCCCCCCCCCCCCCACTCATTCGCTCCCCCCCACTCATTCGCTCACCCACCCACCCACACATTCACTCACCCAACTATTCATTCACTCACCTACCCACTCATTCACTAACTCAACCACTCACCCACCCACTCATTCACTCACCCACCCACTCACTTATTCAACAACCCATCCACTCATTCACACAACTATCCTTCTGTTCACTAACCCACCCAATCACTCACCCACCCTTTCACTCACACACCCATCTACTCATTCACCATCACATCTACTCATTAACTCATCCACCCACCCATTCACTTACCCAACCACTCATCCACTCACTCATTCACCCACCCACTCATTCACTTACCTAACTACTCATTCACCCACCCACTCACTCACTCATTCAGCCATCCACTCATTCACTCACCCACCCACCTACTCATTCTACCGGCCAATTATGAACCCAACCTTTCATTATCACCAGCACCAATAATAATCATCATCATCACCAGCACCAGCACCAATCATCATCACCAGCACCAATAATCATCACCAGCACCAGCACGAACCATTATCATCATAACCAGCACCAATAATCATCATCATGGCCAGCACCAATCATCATCATCATCATCCCCAGCACCAGGACCAATCATCATCATCACCATGACCAGCACGAACCATCATCATCATGACCAGCACCAATAATCATCATCACCAGCACCAATCATGATCATCTTCACCAGCACGAATCATCACCATCATCATCAGAACCAGCACCAGCACTCATCATCATGCTCATCATCATCACCAATCATCATCACCAGCACCAATCATCATCACCAGCATCAGCAATAATCATCATTGTCATCACAAATCATCAGTCGTCATCACCAGCACCAATCATCATCATTATCACCAGCACGAATCATCAGCGTTATGACCTGCACCAGCACCAATCATCATCATCATCACCAGCACCAATCATCATCATCACCAGCACCAATCATCATTATCATCAACAGCACCAATTATAAATCATCATCACCAACCACCCACCACCACCCACCACCACCACCCACCACCACTCACCTCCACCATCAACCACCCACCACCCACCACCACCCACCACCAACCACGAGCCACGACAACCCACTAGCAACCACGCACCTCCACCGCCACCCACCACCCACCACCCACCACCACCAACCACCACCCACGACCACCCACGACCACCCACCACCAACCACCCACCACCACCCACCACCCACCACTACCCACCACCATCAACCACCACCTAGCACCACGCACCACCCACCACCACCCACCACCACCCATCACCACCCACCACCACCACCCACCATCACCCACCACCCACCATCACCCACCACCCACCATCACCCACCACCCACCATCACCCACCACCCACCATCACCCACCACCCACCATCACCCACCACCCACCATCACCCACCACCCATCTCCACCAACCACCCACCACCACCAAACCACCTACCACCCACATCCACGAACCACCCACCACCACCCACTACCACCTCCACCACCCACCAACCACCACAACCACCCACCAACCACTACCATCCACCAACCACCACCCACAAACCACCACCACCACCACCCTCCAACCACCTCCATCACCCACCAACCACCACCACCACCCACCAACCACTACCATCCACCAACCACCACCCACAAACCACCAACCACCATAACCACCACTACCCACAAACACCCACCAACTACCACCTACCACCAACCACCACCACCCACCAAACACTACCACCACCACCACCCACCAACCACCACCACCCACCACCACCCATCCCCACCCACCAACCACCACCACCACCCACCACCACCCATCCCCACCACCACCCACCCCCACCCACAACCAATCACCACCATCCACAACCAACGACCAACTCATCCAACCACAACCACCAGCAACTACAACCACCACCAACCACAACCACCACCTCCCCTCATCATCACATAATCATCATCCATCATCATCCATCATCATCGCCACCCAACATCACCGTCACACATCACCACCCATCATGACCACCATCCTTCATCACAACCACCCATCACCTATCATCACCACCACCACAGACCCATCATCACCACCACCCATCATGATCAATCACCCAATATCACCAACCACCACCATCCACCAACCACCACCACCACCCACCACCACCCACAACCACCCACCCACCCACAACCACCCACCCACCACCACCCTCCAACCACCACCACCCACCACCACCCCCAAGCAACCACAACCGCCACCCAAGAACCACCAATCACCACTAATCGCCAAATACCACAAATTACCAATCACCGTTAATCACCAATCACAACCAATAACCACCAACTGCCAAACACCAATCACCACCAATCACTGTTAATCACCAATCACCACCAAACAACACCAATCTCCAAACACTAATAACAACCATTCACCACGAATCACCAACAATCACCAATCACCACCAATCACCATGAATCACCAATCACCATCAATCACCACCAAACACCATCCATAACCACCAATCTCAAATCACCTTTCACCACCAATCACCAATCACCACCAATCACAAATCACCACCAATCACCACCAATCACAACAATCACCAACAATCTCCAATCACCACCAATCTCCAATCACCACCAATCACCACCAATCACCACCAATCACCACCACCCATCATGATCACCACCCTTCATCACTACCACCCTTCATCACTTCCAACTATCAAAACCACCACCAATCAACCATCATTATCACCATGACCAATCATCAGCACCACCCATCATCACTTTTACCTATCATAACCACCACCCATCAACCATGATCATCACTATGACTAATCATCACCACCACCCATTATCAGGGACCACCATCATCATAATTGCCACCAACCACCCAACATCACCATCACCCATCATTATCCTCACCACAAATCAGCATCATCACCCATCATAATCACCACCCATCGTGATCACCACCTTACATCATTAACACCAATTATCAGCATGAACACCCACCATCATCACCAACCATCATTATCACCATCTATCACAATCATCACCACCGATCATCATCAACCACCTATCAACACCACCACCACCGACCATCATCAACACACATCATCACCCATCAACCATCATGATCAACAGCCATCAGCACCCATCATAATCACCACCCATCTATAACCATCATCACCACCCACCATCATCAACCACCACCACCCATCATCATCACCCATCATCATCACCACCCACGGCCACCACCCGCACTGCACCACGTGGTGCGGCAGCTGTGCGCGTGGGGGCGGAGCCTCGCGGAAGTGACGTCATTTCAGGTACGTCATAGCCACGCCTCCACCGCCTGTCGAGAGGAACGCGCACGAGGGAGCAGCTGCAGACGACGTTGGAGAGCGAATCCTCAACGAGGTGAGCGTCCCTGTTGACGATGAGTGTTGTTTATCTTTATTTTACATTTTGACCGCAAACTAAAGCCTCATTATTGTTGATATGTTGGTATTTGTATTTTGTGCAATCAAATTAGGACTGCTAGATAGGTTACTTGGCATGCCCTGATATGTTGCTTTTACTGTCACTGTTTAGACACAAGCGAGTCAGCATTTTAAAATTAATAACTTGTTTAAATCTCAGAGTATGAATAACATGTCTACAATTATTGTTTTCTGATTGCTGGCACAATTGTGCCCTACATTTTATGCATTGAATGTTATTCAACATTGGGGAGGAGTCTGCCTTCATGTTCAGACCCCAGCTGCTGCCATAGTTGTCTCTAATCTGTGATGTCACAGCCACATGGGTGGTGTCTCTGACATCACGTCACCCACGACGTCATGCTCAGGTTATAACAAATAATTTAAGTAAGGTCATATGACCCTCAAGGCCTACAAGGCATAGGGGTTTTTTTGTTTATCAAGAATTCGATTAATGCAAATGGGCTGTACATTAACATGCATGTGTGGATTAAATATCATTAAGTTTGGCGATTACGTTTAATGTAATAGGCTGGTGGAATAAACATGTTTGTGTGGATCGATGAGTGAGTGATCAGAAGCACGTATGAGTGGCAAACAAGTGCGGGCGTTGGCTTGAAAGCAACAGGCATGGAAGTGATGGTATTGGTGCAGTGAGTGGCCAAATATGTAATATTTGAGAGGATGAGTGATTCAAATTGTTGCTAAATCTTAGCGTTGTTCCAAACTCCACAGGCCATCCAACTTCACGCAGAATCTACTCTTTCCCAACAACATGGATAGCCAAATCAAGTGGGCCGAGATCGTGGATGACTATGAGGGTAAGTCCCAGATACCTGCGTCACGTGGCTTATATACAGAGAAGGAGGCTCCTTTATAAATTACTTTGAGAAGACATGGCTTGGTGGTGATGGGAAGACGTAATGATCGAGTGTTCCAGAAACGATGGGTTTATATCTGAATTTCAGCCATTTTTGTTTAAACTGGGGTCTCAAGCTTATGGAATTAATGGTCTCAGCATGCCCACAAAAACATGACTTGGAAAGTTTTACTGCCATGTGATGAATATTTCTCAATAGCAGCTCCTGTTGTGTGGAAAGAGCTAATTACAGGGTTCTTAAAATTCGTTCTGTGAAACTCCATGTTCTTCGGTCTCTAATTCATTACTCGTCCTTTGAATTACCTGTCTGCTCTTCGCAGGCCGGGAATCGTCGCGCCAGTCGACCACCTGGGGTGACATTATGGATAAAGTGGACCCTTTCCCAGGCCAAGGTTACAAGCATCGCTCCCCAAAGGTGTGTATGGGGTCTGTGGGGGTCAAATACACAACATTCTCTACAAAACTAGCACACCATCTCTCCATATCACCTTTCTCACCACACCACCACCAATTAAATAGACCATCATAGAGCCTCATCATGTATCTATACCATCACAAGACACCATCTCTCTAGAACATTCCACGACCTCACCTCTCCATATATCAACACGAGCTCCAGACACCATCAGCCAATCTCTCCACCATCCCACTCATGCATTGGTCATTTCTTACCAATGAGGACAGAATGATATAAATCAGTCACATTAATTACGTCTGCTAGTTCAGTTGATTGGAAGTAGCCATTCCAGTTGCCCACTATGGGCACTGCGTGAAATTTGTCGAGATTATGGGCTACCAGATCTTTATAATGTAACATTCTGTGGAATCTATTGCCAGTGATGATTGTTGCCAACAATTGCTATGAAATATTCCCAGTCGATCACAGACTTAAGTGCATGTATGGGGTATGTGAGGATATATGAGGATGTAACATGTATTTTGAGTATGTAGGGGTTGGGATAATTAAGGGTTAGGGCTACACGTACAATGTGATAAAAGTATTGATGGATAAGGTGTTATGTTATCAGGTGATTTTATATATTCAATCTTGATTTGAAATTTTCTTGACTGTGTATATTCATGCGAGTGTTAAAAGCGAGTTTGAATGAGTGAACGTGGATGTCTGCATCTGTACAAAGATGTGTGAGTATGCATTTGTGTTGGGTTTATGTGCACGTTTATGTTTGCGTGCATGTGGGTATTAATTTTTGTTTGCATGTGCATGTCTGAATATTAATGTGGTGATCTTTGCTTGAACAGAGGATTATTGGGGAGTTGAAAGACTTCAGCGGGGTGAAGCGTCTCCAGGAGAAGGACCATGGGATGGTGAAACGCCTCATGGTAGAGGAGCGCCTCTTTGAGGTGCAGCGCCTGGCAAGGGTGAAGTGCCGCACAGAGGAGACGTGCTTCAGAGACGATCTACTCAAGAAGGGACTCGTTAAAGTGAAGTGTTTCACGGATGAGAAGCGACTTCGTGAAATGAAGCTTTTTGATAAGAACTGTCTGGAGGAGGATGAGGAGAAGCACCTCATGGAGGAGAAGTACCTTGAGGAGGAGCAGTGCCCCGTCAGGACTGCTACCATCACCACCACTGCCAGCAACGCTGCCACCACCACCACCGCCGCCACCGCCACCACCGCCAATGACACCAACGCCACTGCCACTGCCACCGCCACCACTGCCACCCCCGCCACGACCGCCACCACCGCCGCCGTCACCGCCACCACCGCGGAAACCACCACCTCTGCCACCACCACGACAACTTACTCCACCGACAATGCCACCACCACCGCTGTCACCTCAGCCACCGCCAGCACCACCACCACTGCTGCCACCAACACCACCGACACCCTTGACGCTACCGCCACCACCTCCACCACCTCCACCACCACCGACCCCCCTGCCGCTAACGCCACCACCACCGCCGCCACCTCCACCTCCACTTCCACCACCACCACCACCGCCATGGCAACCACCACCAACGCAACCAACACCACCACTACCACCACTACCGCCACCACCGACACCACCGCCACCACCTCTGCCACCTCCGTGGACGAGGAGGTTGCGGAGGATGAGGAGGAGAGAACGAAGAAAACAGAGAAGGGGGAGAAGATGGTGGTGGAGGATGAAGATGAAATGGAGGACGAGACAAAGGAGCAGGAGATGGAGGAGGTGCAGGTGGTGGAGGAGGTGATGCAGGGAAAGAAGAGGAAGCGAGGGGGCCTCGCTCACGTGGCAAGAGCGATCACCTCACTCCTCCGCCGCGTGCTGCTTTGTGGTGGCATGTCCACCACTCAGTAGGGGTGATGGTGGTGGTCGTGGATTGGTGCCAACCATGACCACTATCACCATACTACCCACCCACCCCGTGATACATGCCACACACTTACCACACGGTTCCCCAAAGAGACGTTGCCACTGGGACCACAGCTGTTGAAGTGGAGAACGATTGCTACCAAGACACCACACACACACACACGGGACTAGCCCAAAAGCATAGCTGGCCCCACCCTGGGCCCCTTCCATGCTGGTTTTTATCCAGGCAGTACTCATGGGATGACCTTGCCATGGTTTCCAGGACATGGAAGGGGCAGCTGACCCAGGGTGAGAGACCTGGAGGGGTCTGGATCGGACAATGGACGACACCTGCCACATGGCAAGCCCCAGGGCCACCCTGTAAATAATACGGTTAAATACCATTGTTGTTGTTTGAACTAGAAACTCTGTAAAATAAACCCATGATGACAAAATCTCGTTGAATTGCTTGCAAGCGCTGCCTGCGTTGGTTAAATGTGCCTTGGCTCGGGTGTGCGGTTTTCCAGCTGTGTGGAGGTACAAGGACAAATATATAATGAGAGCCGTTTTGAGAGATGGTCCTTCTTTAGAGCACATACAAATGTCGGTGGGAAAAGATATTCAGGTGATTCGCCTCCTTCATAACACTGCCACTCTACTCCACTGCCCCACTGATCCACTGCTCCACTGCCCCACTGCTCAATTGATCCATTGCCCCTCTGCCCAACTGTCCCTTTGCTCCACTACCCCACTGCCCTACTACCCATTTGGCCCACTGCTCTTCTGCTCCGCTGTCCCACTGCCCCACTGCCCATCTGCTCAATTGCCCTACTGCTCCACTGCTCCCTAGCTCCAATGCTCCACTGCCCTTCTGCTCCACTGCACCTCTTCTCCTCTGCCCCTCTACCTCCCTGCCCCACTGCCCATCCGTTCCCCTCCTGCCACAGCAGTTGAAACAAATGTTTGAGTTTCTTAAACCCCCTGCCTCTGTCCACCAATCAGTAGAAATGGGTATGCCACAATCAAGCAGCAAGGTGCATGTGGTGTGTTTAAGTGTGGGTACTCCATCTTCTAAAATATCTGCCCAATGTGGAAGAGTAGAAGAAAACATCCTGTAAAGGGGCTCTCTAGAACTCGGTCTTGTAGAAATTATTCCTGCAACCAGAGGTATGATAAAGCAATTGCGAAATTGTGCCAACACTCCACAATTCAAATTGTTTTGGCAGAGTATTCAAAGAATGCTGCTGCTCACGATACAGGTTGCTACTTATGTATTTAACATGGGGGGTGTTTAGAGGCGGCCCAGTGACCGAGAGGTCAGAGCACTGAAGTGGGACCACGGAGTAACTGGGTTTGTATCCAGGCACCCGCCTGTGATCAAAGTGGGTTCTCAAGACTAGCGAGTTCATGATCTCAGCCTGGTCGTCAATGACTGCGAAAAATAAACCATCACATGGCAGTAATGTGGTTCTGTACTTAAATTGCATGAGGCCCTCATAAAACCATGTTTTTACAAGGTCTGCATTGTGCACACAGAATCGCCCCTTGGATACGGAGAATCGGAGCGACCGCCCAGGGCCGCGAGCATTGGGAGGCCCTGCGCTTCAATGTCACGGGGGTGTCAGATGTAATACTTGCGGTGGAATTTGAAGGCGTCGGGGGCCCACATTCTGGGATTTTCCCCTGGCCTAGCACCCCTACGGACGGTCCTGTGTGTACATTGTTCAAAGTCTCGCACAGGCTTTTGCCAAACTCAATTAGGGCAATAAAAATAAAACGCATTACAGGACTGTGAAGGACATGGCATGTGAGCCCTCTAGCTCTCCCAAGTGCTTGTGGGTTGAACCGCGTGTTGTTCAGCAGGAATTCAGTGTTTTTGAAGGGAGGTGAGACAGTGAGACCCAGGTTAGTGTGGGTAGAGAGGTGAGTGTGACAGAAAGACAGACCCAGGTGAGTGAGTGTTGGAAGACAAGTGAGTGAGACAGTGAAACAGACCCAGGTGAGTGTGTGTGTGGGTAGAGGTGAGTGTGACATTTAGACAAACCAATTTGAGTGTGGAATGAGGTGTCAAAGTAAGACAGACCTAGGTGAGTGTGGTAGAGAGGTGAGTGTAACCGTGAGACAGACCCAGGTGAGTGAGTGTGTCTAGAGAGGTGAGTGTGACAGTGAGATAGACCCAGGTGAGCCCGGTCGTCCTTGACAACACAAAGAAGTAAGAACATTGTTACGACCAACGTTACAGGAGGGAGGATCCTGCTCTTTATTACGTGGATGAGAGGGCACTTGAATGGTACTCAGAAGTAGCTCCGTGATTACAGCTTCAGTGGGCCATTCTCTAACACAAGGCTTGCAATCTTCTGCTCGAGACACGAATGAGTAATTGTTTCCACGGCAGGATGGCAACATCCAACCCAGGTTAAAATTTGGGCAAAATTAGAAAATGCGGGTTTATTAATAAAAGACGTTGCAGTTTGGTTACCAAAGCAGTGGTTTTTCGGCATGTAGCATGGAGGAAGGGTAGATGTGAAGTTTAACGTCATTGTGTAAAAATTCAGAATGAGCGTACATCCACTGTCATTACGATCCACGTGTAGTGATACACTCAGAGACACTAGGAGCAGGAGGTACTCTATTTATTATAGCCTTCACAGGGTACCTGGGTTCATCTTCTTTGGTTCTTTCGGTAAAGTCACGTAGAATGAGAATAAAATAATAAATTAATTAAATAAAATAACACGATAAAATTCTCACGACGTTTCGGCCACAACACAAGTGGCCTTCTTCAGGTGAAAGGAACAGACCTGTCAGGACGACAGAGCTTCAATGAACGTTAAGATTTGTAGCGTCTTTTAAGCTGGTTTAGAGAAGTGAGGCATCTTGACAAAGGGGTTTACATATCAAACAGGAGAATTTAGCATTGAAATAGCTAAGTGATTAGCTTGTGACTGGTCTTAGAAATAGCTATGTTAAAGTCAAAACTTAAACATCCACAGAGACACCTAGTACAAATCAAACAGGATAATTTAGCATTGAAATAGCTGAGTGATTAGCTTGTGACTGGTCACAGAAATGGCTATGTTAAAGTAAAAGCCTACACATCCACAGAGGCACCTAGTATAAATTAAACAGGAGAATTTTGCATTGAAATAACTGAGTGATTAGCTTGTGACTGGTCATAGAAATAGCTGTATTAAAGTCAAAGCCTACACATCTACAGAGGCACCTAGTACATAGACACTAAAGGGGCTGCAACAACTCGACTATCATATAGTTAACCGATGTGAAAAACCTAAGTTTAAATTACATCAATATAATATATGTACTCAATATATTCTTCAATAAGCTGAGCTATTAACAGTAACTGGGTATACACTACACTATATAATGAATACCACATAGTAAACCAATAATTTTTTTTTATAAAAACTACCTCAATGTTATCAATTTACTCTATATATTCTCCAATCAGCTAAGCTACCAACAATAAGTCGTTATATATCAATGCTATATGGGGTAAAAATGGGTGGATTCTTACCTTCAACTTCCGCACCACAGATAGCTACGAGCCCCGTTCAGACGGACGAGTTCATCCATGGTCGGAATGGAGGAGGGGGAGAGAGACAGCTGCGAGGCGCTGTTATACTCCATGTTGTAAACCATACCATTAACCGTGGTGTGAGAGGTGTTAAGAGTCAATGCCAGCGAAAGAGCTGCGGTCTGATGGTCATCGTAAAATACAATTAATTAAGAACAGAAATGGTTTAAAACATCTTTCCAATGGTTACCAAGCCAGAATCCATTTTCTCGGTTGAAATTGTCTCTGTGCTTGTATATGTGAATGGCCTCATGAACGAATCTCTCATGGTAGCCGGTTGGTTTGCAAAGAACCTCTGTCTTGGAGAAGTCAATGTCATGTGAGCCCACTGAATTATAACAGTGATCTGCTACGGCAGAGGAGTTAGTTCTACCGTATTTCAAGTCTGCTTTATGTTCGCGGATGCGGTCCGAGATATGTCGTTTGGTTTCTCCAATGTAGCTACTACCACAGAGGCACTTTAGTTTGTAAACGCCCGTGTACTGTATGTCTGGAACAGCATCTTTTACAGATGGAACCAGATCACGGATTTTATGTACTGTGTTTTATGTACTGTGTTGAATCGGACCTGGATCTTGTGTAGGGTAAGGTGATGGTTTTGAGTGGCTCCACAAGAGGATCCCTCTTCATGACTGGAGTGATGGCTTTGCGGATTGTGTAGTCAGAGTAACCATTAGCCCTGAGAGCCTGGTGTACGTGCTTGAGTTCACTGGTAATTTGTTCCTGGTCGGAAATTCATTGGGCTCTATGGTATAGAGTCTTGATGAGGAAGTTCTTCTGGGATGGATGGTGGTGGGAATCCGGTTTCAAGTAAGCATCTGTATGGATAGCTTTCCTGTAGACAGAGTGGCTCATTGAACCATCATGTTTCCTTTTAATTAAGACATCCAAAAAGGGTAGTTTGCCATCTTTTTCGACCTCCATGGTAAATCTGATGGCTGGGTGTATGGAATTGATGTGGTTGCGGAATTGGTCTAGAGCAGGCTGGCCATGTGGCCAGATGACAAAAGTGTCATCCACGTACCTCTTCCACAAGGTTGGGCGTAGAGTGGCAGTCTGGATGGCGTCAGTTTAAAATTTTTCCATGAATACGTTGGCTACAACCGGAGATAGGGGGGAGCCCATTGGGGTCCCCTCAGTTTGTTTGTAGAAAGTTCCATTCCAGGTGAAGAATGTGTTCGTTAAGCAATGTCTCACCAGGGGGGGTACATCAGTATGCAGTACCTGATGAACCAGGTCTTCAATGATAGCGATGGTGTCAGGTACTGGGACTTTGGTGAACAAGGACACCACATCAAAGCTGACAAGCAGGTCGTCTGGGGACAGAGAAATTTCCTTGATTGTCGATACCAGGTGAGTAGAATTTAGTACCACAGAGGTGTTTTTTTCCAGTGAAAGGTCGCAGTATATCAGCAAGAAAACATGCCAGTTTATAGGTGGGGGAGTTGATAGTAGAGACGATGGGACAAAGGGGTGTATCTTCTTTGCGTATCTTTGGAAGGCCATTTAATCTTGGTAGTCTGGCAGCAGAGGGTTTCAACGAGAACTGTTTGGTCTGATCAATTAATGCTGTTGAATCAAAGATGATTTTGTTCGTTTTGGTAACCAGGCTGTTGGTGGGATCTATTTTTATTTTTGTAAAGCTGCCATCGTTGAGTAGTTCTTGAATTTTGTTGTTATATTCTGTTTTGTCCATGATGACAGTGGCATTACCCTTGTCAGCTGAGAGGACGACAATTGCGATAATTTAAAGCGTTGATCTTTGCTGATGTTGCTAGGTGGCAACTTAGCGTTTTTGAGGGTTGCAGCGATTTCAGATCTTGCTACATCTGCAGAGATGTGACTCAAGCCCTTGAGTGCAACGTCGACATGGGCAATGATATCATTAACCGGTATGTGTCTCGGTGTGACAGCAAAGTTTAGACCTTTAGCTAAAACGGATTTCAGACCATCAGAAATGGAACTGTTTCTGCGATTAATTACGACTTTGTTGACGTCTATCTTTTCGGTATGTGGATCCGATTTTTTATTGGAGAGGTGATTGAATTTAGAAATCAAATTGTCCCTACATTTGGTCGACATAGTGGCAGCCGAAGAGGTAGTCATATTGTCTACATGTTTACATGTTCCCAATCCGATGTAGACATTGTTGCTGTTAATGTTAAGTGTGATTTGTAGAGTGTCTTGTCTAACTGATCGAGTTCGGTGTGTGTAAGTCTGATTTTTTCCGATATTAGAGCGAAGCTAGTTCTAGCTAGAATTCGTTTTGCATTGAGAGAAGTTGCAGCAGCAGAGGTTAGTGTAAATGCGGTTGGTATTACCTTAGAATCACGGCATCTCTTCATAAAGGTGAGAGACTCGATTAGTTGAGCCTTCTTATCCCGGAGTCTGTTGAATGATCTTAAGGTTGTGTGGAATCCCTCCCCGTAGAGGCGGTTAAATTTCGATTTAAAGCTTTCGTGACTGCAAGGATTCATCTTCTTTGGTTCTTTCGGTAAAGTCATGTAGAATGAGAATAAAATAATAAAATAATAAAATAAAATAACGCAATAAAATTCTCACGACGTTTAACATAGCTATTTCTATGACCAGTCACAAGCTAATCCCGCAGTTATTTCAATGCTAAATTCTCCTGTTTGATTTGTACTAGGTGCCTCTGTGGATGTGTAGGCTTTGACTTTAACATAGCCATTTCTGTGACCAGTCACAAGCTAATCACTCAGCTATTTCAATGCTAAATTATCCTGTTTTATTTGTACTAGGTGCCTGTGTGGATGTGTAGGCTTTGACTTTAACATAGCTATTTCTATGACCAGTCACAAGCCAATCACTCAGCTATTTCAATACTAAATTCTCCAGTTTGGTATGTAAACCCCTTTGACAAGGTGCCTCACTTCTCTAAACCAGCTTAAAAAACGCTACAAATCTTAGCATTCATTGAAGCTCTGTCGTCCCGACAGATCTGTTCCTTTCACCTGAAGAAGGCCACTTGCGTTGTGGCCGAAACGTCGTGAGAATTTTAGTGTTATTTTATTAATTTATTGTTTTATTCTCATTCTACCTGACTTTACCAAAAGAACCAAAGAAGATGAATCCTTGCAGTCATGAAAGCTTTAAATCGAAATTTAACCGCCTCTACGGGGAGGGATTCCATACAACCTTAAGATCATTCAACAGACTCCAGGATAAAAAGGCTCAACTAATTGAGTCTTTCACCTTTCTGAAGAGATGCCGCGACTCTAAGGTAATACCAACCGCATTAACACTAACCTCTGCTGCTGCAACTTCTCTCAATGCAAAACGAATTCTAGCTAGAACTAGCTTCGCTCTTATCTCGGGAAAAATCAGACTTACACGCACCGGACTCGATCAGTTAGACAAGACACTCTACAAAATACACTTAACATTGACAGCAACAATGTCTACATCGGATTGGGAACATGTAGACAATATGACTACCTCTTCGGCTGCAACTATGTCGACCAAATGTAGGGACAATTTGATTTCCAAATTCAATCACCTCTCCAACAAACAATCGGATCCAAACACCGAAAAGATAGACGTCAACAAAGTCGTAATTAATCGCAGTAACAGTTCCATTTCTCATGGTCTAAAATCCGTTTTAGCTAAAGGTCTAAACTTTGCTGTCACACCAAGACACATACCGGTTAATGATATCATTGCCTATGTCGACGTTGCACTCAAGGGCTTGAGTCACATCTCTGCAGACCTAGCAAGATCTGAAATCACTGCAACCCTCAAAAACGCTAAGTTGCCACCTAGCAACATCAGCAAAAATGAACGCTTTGAATTATCTCAATTAAAAAAGAGAGATGATATTGTCGTCCTCTCAGCCGACAAGGGTAATGCCACTGTCATCATGGACAAAACAGAATATAACAACAAAATTCAAGAACTACTCAATGATGGCAGCTATACAAAAATAAAAATAGATCCCACCCACAGCCTGGTTACCAAAACGAACAAAATCATCTCTGATTCAGCAGCATTAATTGATCAGACCAAACAGTTTTCGTTGAAACCCTCTGCTGCCAGACCACCAAGATTATATGTCCTTCAAAAGATACACAAAGAAGATATACTCCTTCGTCCCATCGTCTCTACTATCAACTCCCCCACCTATTAACTGGCACGTTTTCTTGCTGATATACTGCGACTTTTCACTGGAAAAAACACCTCTGCGGTACTAAATTCTACTCACCTGGTATTGACAATCAAGGGTATTTCCCTGTCCCCAGTCGACCTGCTTGTCAGTTTTGATGTGGTGTCCTTGTTCACCAAAGTCCCGGTACCTGACACCATCGCTATCATTAAAGACCTGGTTCATCAGGGACTGCATACTGATGTACCCCCCCTGGTAAGACATTGCTTAATCAACACATACTTCACCTGGAATGGAACTTTCTACAAACAAACTGAGGGCACCCCAATGGGCTCCCCCCTATCTCCGGTTGTAGCCAACGTATTCATGGAAAATTTTGAAACTGACGCCATCCAGTCTGCCACTCTATGCCCGACCTTGTGGAAGAGGTACGTGGATGACACTTTTGTCATCTGGCCACATGGCCAGCCTGCTCTAGACCAATTCCGCGACCACATCAATTCCATACACCCAGCCATCAGATTTACCATGGAGGTCGAAAAATATGGCAAACTACCCTTTTTAAATGTCTTAATTAAATGGAGACATGATGGTTCAATGAGCCACTCTGTCTACAGGAAAGCTACCCATACAGTTGCTTACTTGAAACCAGATTTCCACCACCATCCATCCCAGAAGAACTCCCTCATCAAGACTCTATACGATAGAGCCCAATGCATTTCCGACCAGGAACACATTACCAGTCAACTCAAGCACGTACACCAGGTTCTCAGGGCTAATGGTTACTCTGACTTCACAATCCGCAAAGCCATCACTCCAGTCATGAAGAAGGATCCTCTTGTGGAGCCACTCAAAACCATCACCTTACCCTACATTGCAGGGGTCACTAAAAATATCTCCAAAATCCTGAATAAACACAAGATCCAGGTCCGATTCAACACAGTACATAAAATCCGTGATCTGGTTCCATCTGTAAAAGATGCTGTTCCAGACATACAGTACCCGGGCGTTTACAAACTAAAGTGCCTCTGTGGTAGTAGCTACATTGGAGAAACCAAACGACATATCTCGTACCGCATCCGCGAACATAAAACAGACTTGAAACACGGTAGAACGAACTCCTCTGCCGTGGCAGATCATTGTTATAATTCAGTGGGCTCACATGACATTGACTTCTCCAGGACGGAGGTTCTTTGCAAACCAACCGGCTACCATGAGAGATTCGTTCATGAGACCATTCACATATACAAGCACAGAGACAATTTCAACCGAGAAGATGGATTCTGGCTTAGTAGCCATTGGAAAGATGTTTTAAACCATTTCCGTTCTTAATCAATTGTATTTTACGATGACCTTCAGACCGCAGCTCTTTCGCTGGCATTGACTCTTAATACCTCTCACACCACGGTTAATGGTATGGATTACAACATGGAGTATAACAGAGCCTCGCAGCTGTCTTTCTCCACCTCCTCTGTTCCGACCATGGATGAACTCGTCCGTCTGAACGGGGCCCGTAGCTATCCGTGTTGCTAAAGTTGAGGGTAAGAATCCACCCATTTTTTTTCCGCCATATAGCATTGTGATATTTAACGACTTATTATTGGTAGCTTAACTGATTGGAGAATATATAGAGTTTATTGATAACATTGAGGTAATTTATATTTTAGTTTTTTATTGGTTCACTATGTAGTATTCATTATATATTGTAGTGTATACCCAGTTACTGTGAATAGCTCAGATGTGTAGGCCTTGACTTTCAACATAGCCATTTCTGTGACCAGTCACAAGCTAGTCACTCAGTTATTTCAATGCTAAATTCGCCTAGTTATTTCAATGCTAAATTATCCTGTTTGATTTGTACTAGGTGCCTCTGTGAATGTGTATGCTCTGACTTTAACATAGCTATTTCTGTGACCAGTTACAAGCTAATCACTCAGCTATTTCAATGCTAAATTCTATGCTAATTCCTTTGTCAAGGGATGCCTCTGCGGATGTGTATGCTTTGACTTAGCTATTTCAATGCTCAATTCTATGCTAATTCCTTTGTCAAGGGGTGCCTCTGCGGATGTGTATGCTTTAACTTTAACATAGCCATTTCTGTGTCCAGTCACAAGCTAATCACTCAGCCATTTCAATACTAAATTCTATGCTAATTCCTTTGTCAAGGCGCTTTGTTTCTTCTCACACAGCTTAAAGGTCGCGATCTGAGCGTGGCTTTGTTCGCTCCAGCGCTGTCCTCCAGACAGTCTCGTCCCTTCACCTGATGAAGGCCACTTGTGTTGTGGCCGAAACGTCGTGACAATTTTATTGTGTTATTTTATTTTATCAATTTATTATTTTATTCTCATTCTACGTGACTTTACCAAAAGAACCAAAGAAGATCTGCAAAGAGTGTAAAAAAGCCTAGAAAGGCAGAAGTAAACTACCTCCCCCCCTCACCCAGCAGGAGAGGATGAAGAGAGGCAAGAACAAGAGAGGATTCATTTGCTTATGAAGTAAAGAAAAGGGACAACCAAGTGATAAAATAAAAAATGTCCAAAACATTTGCACACAGAAGAAATTAAATCGTCAATCGAACGCCCAGCATAGATGACATCAAAGCCAGATGGCCAGCTCTATTTGAAGCATCTCACGTGAGTTACAAGTGCATGCTAATTAGAAAAATATTTCTAGTTCATATTTAAGACTTCATAGCTGATTTCCTTATTTGTTTTCAAATCCAGGATGAGTTTCAGAGAAGCACAATAGTGCACCTTGAATAAAAAAAAGTATGAAATAATTGCACCTTGAATAAAAAAAGTATGAAATAATTGCATACCTTTTTTGTGCTGTCTCAGGTACCAGTCTAATGAAACACTTCCTGTCATTAATGAGGTTTTCCAGGGAATCAGCTGCGACTCCAGGAAATCATTGGTCCCAGCCAAGAAATAGTGCATAGCACAAACTCCAATAACACCACAACATTTTACAGCTGGCTTTTTGTATGGATTAAACAAACATAGACGTAACATGTTAATCATTGAGCCTTATATGTGCTGGTAATCAAATCATCTTTCCTTTGGAGCAGACTAGCTATTTTTTTTCCGTTTACAGTTTCATTATAAGCTGTGTTGCTGATTTTAGCTTCATATTCATAGTTTATTTTTGTCATTTCAGGCTCCAAGCAATCCTAGCATCAACATGACCAGATATGTTGTCATTCGGTGTTTGATGGTGTACCTTGGGGAATCTACAGATCAACTCTTAAAAGAGTATGCTGTAAATGGAAGTGCATGTTAATATCCCACTCTTCTTTCTCCCATGTCTTGGGAAGGGCAAATCACAAAATGAAGTAGTAACTATTTCTCCCAGTAAATGTAATTATTGGGAAGCTAAAGTTTTATAGTTTTGTGAAGTCATGTAAGTATCATGGTCCTCTGTAAGTATGTGAAGTTTTTTTTTTCATTCGGGAATTTAAATACGACGGCAAAAATACGTATTACTAAATGCTCACCATCTCAATCTGATTTCACCAACGGGTAGGGGCTGTGGGGTGTTCTACGATCCCACAGAGCCCCGGCCCTCGGCTGAGAAGCGTATATAAGGCGGACCTCTGGAGAGGTTCGTGGCAGTTGAAGACCGAAGCCTGAAGACCTGCTAGAGAAGGACCTTGGACCCCTAACCCCGCTGTCCTTGTAAGGGCCAGGTCTGAGAAGCCAGTGGCTGGACCTGTACCTTGGCTGGGTCAGGTCAGACAGCCTCCCGTAGGATATCATAGCCGGAGGACCTGGAGCGCAGCCGGGGTAGGCACGCTACGTCGGCGGCGTATGATAGGCAGTGTGGAAGAAATACGTGAGATAGGCTGTACGAGTAGTTAGTGTACAGTAGTTAGTGGGGTGTGTGTAATAAATACGTGGCCTCTACAAGTGTCTCCGGAACTCACTACACAAGTACATTATCTCAGATTTTTCAAAAACACTGATGTGAATGGGGTGCAATATGTGCAATAGCTATGAGAGCCCCAGTTTTTCATGTCCAAAGGGTTGGAAGCCATTTGGGAGATGTTACATTTTGACCTTCTCCTTTGGCTGTACAGTCTGAACTAAACATTGTTCTGCTACTTCAGGATGCTGATGAAGACTGTGTCGCAGGTCCTAGCTGTACAAAAGATGAAGATCTACAACATCAAGACTAATACTACAGAAGGTACCGAAGACAGTGTAGTGGTAGAGGGCATGAAAGTTCTGACTGCTCTGGGTAACTTTCCAAGGGCTTGCTTCATGCTCGTTGGGTTGGCTTATGCATTGAATCTTGCCTATCCCAAGGAGCTCAGCTACACATTGGAAGTCTTCCAGAAACTCCTCCTCGAGCTGGATTGTTCAAAGCTGTCCCCAAAAGTGAACAGTCTCAAGAATAAGCTGTTAGCTTAAGAAAAGATACCCTTGCGAAATGAAAGGGAATTGTTAAGTCACTGTTCTAACTGTTCAGGTCCTTTTTTTATGGGCCTATTCAAGCAAAGGAGCGAGAGGTCAGTGCAGTGGTAGACAGCGCTTAAAAGCTTGTTATCCAGAGGTTGTATGACTGTTAAAGTTCTGCGTTATAGGCCTATACATCTGATAGGCTATCAGAGAATGCACCGATTTGTCATTGAAAGCCATCTTAATTTTTGTTTAATGTTTGCTTTTATTTTTTGGCAATGTTTCTTGGGTGTTCTAACATTGTGCTTTCTTCTGATGTGACGCTGACCGAGGCCATTGCAAGTGTTTGTTCAAAAGGAATAGATGTAAGATGCATGGAACATCTGTAGGCCGTGTTAGTTTACTTGTTCGGAAGCCATGCTTGTAATTGTGCATGTTAAAAAAGATAGGTCCACCTGGATTGTGGATTATGGCTACTAGTATAAGTACATAGAATGCAAGTCAATTCACGTGCTGTTTCAATCTCTTTTAGCTGTTTAAAAAACATATTGGCCCTTAGGATTTCAATTTGCGCACATAAGAAAGAAATATTATGAAAGTATCTTTACAGATTTTTTTTAAACATTGTCGTAATTTAAATGCACTAACAAGACTAAAACCTTGAATCACATCCAAAAAAGTAATCTGTGCCTGTAATGCCCACAAATCATTAATAGACTTCAGGTATTGTATCCCTATTGTACAGATACATGATTTCTGTCTTTGTTTTTTCATAGCCCCTCTTTATTTTGTACTTGTAATGTTGGATAAACATGTTGAGACAAAATTGCACGAAAAAATGTTAACCTGCTGTTCCTTTTCATAGTTCTTATCTTTTTCATGGTGCTCGGTTGACTTAACGTAAGTGAATTGTGGCACCATGAAGGCATGCTATTGGGTGGATTAGAAATATAAATGTTATGGCAACAGACATTAAGTATTTTATTTAATAAATCCAAATCATTGATCCAGATATTTAGTAAGCTTATATCAATTTCACCCAGACAATTAGTACATGTAAATAAATTTCACCCAGATCATTAATAAATATTAATCAGATTCCACCAGATATTGAGTAAATCTAAATTACCATTGCTCAGATATTTAGTAAATATAAGTCACTTTTCCTTGTAAAATCTATTTGTATTTACACTATTTTTCAGGCTAAATAACTCATCATTTGGTATGCTATTACTAAATCCAACACATTTTAACTGTTGCTTTTATTCAAGGGTGCCATAAAGGGGTGGAAGGTTAGGACGATTCTAAGAGCTCAGGCTGATTTAGGGCCCAGAAGAGCAGACCCCCTTTTCTTTTCTTATTTCTTTTCTCTTTTTTATACATACATTAAATGTGCTAGGGCCCCTCATGCACTAAATGTGTATTTTGTCCGTTTTGACCATAGATTTAATATTTAAAAAAACAAATAATGTATTTACCGTTTCAGTCACACCCCTCCCCCTCACAATGTTTCATTCCACCTGCGCTGTCCGAGCTACGATCGCTGGTGTAGCGTCTCTTGCTTATTGCACTTGCTATGATGCAGTGCAGACAGTGACACACGCAGGCATGTCACATCAAAAGTCAGGGCATCAAAAACGGAAAGAAAAGAAGGAAAGAGAAGACAGAGAACGCCGAAGTCGACAGTATGTCACACAGTATTTCAAAAAGAAAGGTAGCCTGCCCTATTCCTGTATTCAGAAACTTTCAGAGTTACTTATTTTTGTTGCTACATGACCTGCTTTTATCTAGCTAGCTTAGTAAAATAATTACTGAATTATGATTTACATCCAACAATAATAACATCTCTGCTGTCTCCGGGGTTATCATGTCTCGTAGACACAGATTCAGCGGCTGCTGCACACCCACGTCCTCCTTCCCCCACGTCCCCCGTCCCCGTCTCCGCCGAACAAGGTGAGCCTGAGCGCGAAAATTCACGAAGATTGAAGCCTCTAAACACGTCTTATCTACTGTGTTCGCCACATGATGATAACTTTACAAAACAAAAAGTAATCTACACGCATCAAAATTTACAAAATCAGTTTGCCGTGTGTGTCGTTTGTTCTGTGAAGTGACAGTGCTGCTGCTACGATCGATGCTGTCAAACTTGACGTTCTTAATGTGAATAAAATGCCCCAGAAAAAATAATATAAAATTGAAAAAAACATGTGTCTGTAGTAACCATTGGATATAAGGAGTTTACAAAATATATATTTTAATATTTTATATTAAGAAAACTGAATAGGCCAATAAAAATAATATGGTTATTATTACGTGTGTGTGTGTTTGACTTATACAGATGCAGAGTCAGCTTTATTGTCTGCACCTCGTTCTCCTACTAATGACCCAGTCCTCTCAGTGTCAGGTAAGGTGAACATGGTCAGCTACCAAGGTAGTAAAAAACTAATTAAGTTTTGGATTGTCTAATATTTTCTTGTGTTGTATAGTTATATGTTTCATATAATATTATTCAACAATGCAGTTAAGAAAATATTAATTCTAAGCTGTAACTTGTTGTTGACTGGGAGACAAAAATGATTTTGCTATCCTAACCCCACAGAAACAAGAGAGAGACAGAGTTTTGCCAGGAAAGAGTGTGGAAGTTGAGGAAGTGGTGAGAATAGTTGAATATGAGCACAGAGGGAGCCCTAAGTGTAAAGGAAGATAACAGAAGAGAGGAAGATGAGAGAACAGAGGAAGCCATGAGAGCAGACTCAGAGGAAGATGAGAGAACAGGGGAAGCCATGAGAGCAGAGGAAGATGAGAGAACAGGGGAAGCCATGAGAGCAGAGGAAGATGAGAGAACAGGGGAAGCCATGAGAGCAGACTCAGAGGAAGATGAGAGAACAGGGGAAGCCATGAGAGCAGACTCAGAGGAAGATGAAGAAGAGACTTGTGTCAAATGATCCTGGTTTGTGGCCAGCAAAAAATAGCAATGCAGACAGTGAAAAAATTGTGGAAAAAATAGCTTCTTCTAAAGATAAAGAACAAGAAATGCCACATGATTCAAAAGGTAAAGCCTTCCCCGAATACCTCAAGTACACAAAGTCAGGAAATTGCAGGGAAAAGATTAAGAGAGACTGGATCATTTACAGCCAAAGCACAAATGCACTATTTTGTATTCCTTGTGTATTATTTGGTCATGAGCTAAAGAAACCTTGTATGAGCGCACTAAGCAGTCAACATGGTTATAAAATCAAAGACATAACATGGCGTCGAATGTATGATAAATTCCCTAACCACGAAAGCAGCAAAGCACACAGGGAGTGCTACTTAAAATGGAAAACCTTACAACAGTCTGTAATGGCAGCTGTCCCTGGGGGAATAGACAGCAAGCTGAAGAAGCTCATACAAACAGAAATAGACAAAAATAGAGCTATTCTGAAGAGGATACTAGATGTAACCTTGTTCTTGGCCTCTCGAAATTTACCCTTTAGGGGTAAGACAAAAGACTTGGGGGACATTCATAATGGCAACTTTATGGGCACCCTTGAGCTCCTGTCCCATTATGACCCACTACTCAACGAACATCTCCAAAAAGTCAGAGACAAAAAACAGGAACAAAATTAACACACTATTTAAGCTCAGATATTCAGAAGGAATTTATTGAGTCATGTGGAAAACGAGTGTTAAGTAGTATTCTTTAGGAAAGGGAGGAATCAGTCTATTATTCAGTCATTTGCGATGCTACTCCTGATATTTCACATACAGAGCAAAATGTATTACTCTTACGATATGTAGGTTTTGATAAAGAAAACAAGAAATGGGAGGTTGTTGAAAGGTTTTTGGAGTTTAAAGATTTTCACAAAAAAACAGGAAGTGAGATTGCAGACATGATTGTAAATGTGCTTAACAGTCATGGCATAGATCTGAATGACTGCAGGGGCCAAGGCTATGATAATGGGGCAAACATGTCTGGAAAAATCAAGGGGGTTCAAGCCCAATTATTAAAAAAAATAAGCTGGCTACTTTTTCCCCTTGTGCGTCTCATACTCTGAACCTTGTTGGTGTGCATGCAGCTCAATCAAGTCCAGAGGTTACCAACTTTTTTGGCTTTGTCAATCGCCTTTATGCACTTGTTAGTGCCAGCCCAGAGCGATGGGCCATCTATAAGGCAAAAACGGGTTGCACTTTACATCGTCTGTCAGACACTCGGTGGAGTGCAAGGGTTAAGGCTGTTCAACCTATAGCCAAGCACCCGCCCAGTGTCCTAGAAGCTCTTGATGCCATCCTCTCAACCTGCAGTCTGACACCAGAGGCTCGGTCTGAAGCCAGCGGCCTAAAAAATATTTTGAAACTTTTGATACTGTTTTCTGTTGACTGTTTGGGTCAAAGTTCTGCAAGCCATTGACAAAAGGAATATTATTCTCCAGTCAGGGAAATTAACTCTTGAGACAGAAGCAGAAAATATCAGAGCATTGCAGGAGGAGATGCAACATCTGAGTGATGAATGGGAGAGTTTCTTTTCTGAAGCATCACTTGTTGCCCAACAGATGAGCATTAACCCTCTGTTCAGGTCAGGATTCAACCGCCAGAGGAAAAGAAAACGGTTTCACGATGAGACAGAGGTAGAGGGAGCAAGGGAGCACAGTGCAGACACCATATTCAAAAACACTGTGTTTCTTCCCATGATGGACCACATAATCAATGACTTAAGTACCAGGTTTGCCACAACAGCTGAGATCTTGGATCAGTTTTCTGTAGTTGTAAAAATTGGTCAGTTACGTGATGATCAAATCCATTCTGTATGCAAGCCATTGATTTCAAAATACAACACTGATCTGACTTGTGAATTTGAAGATGAAGTCAGACACCTCAACTCTGTATATAGGGCCACTTTCCCAGGGTGTCCGTCACCAATTTATCTGCTTAACAGCATTTACAAGATGCAGCTGCAGAGTATTTTTGGGCAGGTCTCCATAGTTTTGCGAATATTTTGCACACTGCCTGTGACCGTTGCTGGTGGCGAGAGAGCATTCAATAAGCTGAAACTGATAAAAAAAAATTATCTGAGGTCTGCTATGTTGCAGGATAGACTTTGTCACCTTGCCATACTATCCATTGAAAGCAAACTGGCAAGAAAGCTGAACTTTGATGATTTGATACGTGATTTTGCCAGCAGAAAGGCATGCCGCTGGGCCATTATAAAGTGATGTTGAACATAACTTTGTTAGACCTGGATAACAAACAGTTGATGTCTGGTTCAGTACTTGTTTAGTCCTGGACTGGTTTAGGCCTGGCATTACTCCTGGTGTGTCTTCATTTTGAGCCCTTTTGGCCTAGCTAGTTTTATTCCTGGACTGATTTAATTATGGGTTAGTTCTAGCTGATGTTTCCTGATTGAGCAGTTTGACCCAGCTAAAGCTTGTTCATGTAAAGTATATGTCAATATGTGTACATTATGTTCTGTTGTGCTTGCAATTGCAATTGAGATAATAAATGTTCTCCCTTTTATGTAAACAAGTAAATATTTCTATATGTTTTTCTTGTTTTTGTAGGCTTTGTACTCATCTTTAGACATTTTAACTATGCAATGTGCTAAGTATCTTTTTTTAAAGTATACTGGGCATGTTTATTGGGTTAAATTTTACCTGTAAAAAATGTAGGGGGCCCAGACATTTTGGTTTCCATAGGGCCCAGAATTTCTGGCGGCACCTCTGGCTACGACAACCAAGAAAACAAATACATCCCTCTTATGCTCACAGAGACACCCACAGAGACCCAGAGAGACACCCATACAGATCTACAGAGATACCCATAGACTCACAAAGGCACCAATCGAGACCCACAGCTACATCCCAGTGAGACGCACAGACACAGAGACACCCACAGAGACCCACAACTATATCCCTGTGAGACTCGCACAGACAGTCACACACAGGACCAGCACCAATACCGCTTCGAGGTGCAAGAGAAGATTGGCGAGGGAGGGCAGGGAGTGGTGCTGCGGTGCGTGGAGCACAATACGGGATTCCTGGTGGCTGTCAAGATGCTGGCACTGCCCATCAAGTGGGTTGGGGCAGGGGTGATGGGGTTGGTGGTGGTGGTGGTGTGGGTGGGTGCTGGTGGTGTTGTTGGTGGTGGTCTTAACACAGCGGCCACAGTCATAATTAGAAATGAATACAATAATAGATAATAAATGGAAGTAAATAAATGGTTACAAAATAATGAGTATAATAATAAAGAATAATGATAATAACCTCCGAAAAACTCTCTCTAACTATAAACTGAAACTATCTCACTAAGATAATTACCGCTGTAAAACTACTATGACCCACAGACACACATAGAGATTCATGGACACCCATAGACACCCATAGATACCCACAGAGACCCACAGACTTGCTGTGTGCACGCAGCCCTACCAAGATGGAGATGCAGAGGATGGAGCTGAAGGTGATCACGGAGCTGCAGGGGGAGGGCAGTGCTGAGCTGCATGGCGTCATCCGCGTCCTGCTCTCGTTCCACTTCCGCGGACACAACTGTATCGTGCTGGAGCTGTTGAAGAATGCATCATCACCATTGTTATTATCGTCATCATTATCGTCATTATCATCGTCATTGTGATCGTCATTGTCATCGTCATTGTCATCATCATTGTCATCATCATCTTCATTATCGTCATCATCGTTATCGTCGTCATTGCTGCAGCTGCCGCCGTCGGGATAGCCTCTACGACTTGAGAAAGCGAGCGGTGATCTGGCGCATCGACGACGCCGCGTTGAGGTCGTACACCAGGGGCATCGTCCACTTCCTGGCCCACGCCAAGTCCCACGGCATCGTCCACGCGGTCATCCAAGCCGGTGAGAGCGGAGGGCACTCTGGGGGCACGCACGCTCCCCACGACGCTCTCACGCTCGCTCCTGGTGTAGCGGTGGTGTAGTAAACATCGCCCAGTGGGGGAGACAAAGGCGGCCGGGCGTGGTACTGGCCACCCACCCCCTCTGTGTGTGCAACAGTGACATCCTTCATAGGCAGTGCTGCTACTCGCTACTACTAACAGCACTTGGCCCTACAGCCTGTTAGCGGCTGCACGAGGGGACCTTTGCATTTGTCGTTGTTCGTGGTCGTGCTGTGGTTCGATCCACTGCTGGCTGACCGCTCTCAGGGCAACCTCTGAGCGTGACCTCCCCTCGCCTCCCTGTGTGCGTCCAGGACAACGTGATGCTCTCTCAGGCCGGCCACATGAGAGTCACCGATTTTGGTTGCAGCTTCTATGTGGACAATCAATGTGAGTGGCCTGACGTGTGTGTGTGTGTGGGTGCCTGTCCGGCAAAACAACCCCTATCTCCTCACGGTGCCGGACGGGCAACTCTATCGTGGACAGTGCTTTGGGGGGAGGGCTAATTCCGAATGGCTCCTCCCCTCATGGCGTCTGTGACCACCGCAGGGGTTAAACGGGGGCTCTGGACGGGTGTGAGGGGCTGGTAACCCCTCCACCTTCAAAAGATTACCACGAAACTACGACTTAAATATGTAACTAATAAGCTTGTGCTGGAGGCCCCGGGGGGACAGGCGTCTGTGACGTCTCCTGGCCAAACCCCAATTGGCGGAGTGAGGAGATTGAATCTCTACCCTCGGGGTTCCTCCAGAAACAATGAAAAGCCACTTCGTTTGGCCACGTGGAATGTTCGAACGCTCACTGCGGAGGAGGGGCTGCCACTCCTCTGTCAGGAGCTGGACCGGTACCGCCTGAATATCTGTGGCATTCAGGAGGTCCGGTGGACCAGTTCTGGCTCCTGTCAACATGAGGGGTGGACAGTCCTCTACTCGGGGCAGCAGACTGCCAAACAACAGGGCGTGGCTCTTCTTTTGAACAGAAGAATGAAGGGGGCGTGGGAGCGTGGCGGTGAGGTGTGGGGAAGCTGTAAGCCCCAGGCTACTTTGGGCTCGTCTTCCCATCAATCGGAGGCAAGGATTGGTGGTCGTGGTTACTTATGCCCCCACCGAAGACGAACATCCGTGGAGGGATACAGGCAAAGCCGATGAGTCAGATGCCTGCTATTACCTCCTGTCACAGGTGCTAGCTAAAGTGGCCCCTCGGGATAGAGTCATCTTGTTGGGTGACTTCAATGCCCGAGTTGGTCATGATGCTGGCACCTGGTCTGGAGTGATTGGAGGGCATGGGCCAGATCAGCTAAATAACGCTAGGAGGCTGCTAGATTTTTGTGCAGCCCATGGGCTTGTAATTACCTACACATTGTTCTGGCATTGGCGCATCCACACAACATCATGGTTGCATGCCGGGTCCAGGCAAGAACATCTGCTGGACTACATAGTGACGGACCAGTGGATGCCCATGTACTTGACACCAGGACCTACCGTAGGGCTGATCTGCCCTCTGACCATCGACTAGTCATCTGTAAGATGCACCTGCCATTCTTCCACTCCGGTGGTGGGTGTACACCCAGGACCCCATTCCAACCTAAAGTGGCCTGGTCTCAGCTGATGAAAGTTGCAAGTGAGAATTTCATCACCGCGTGCGACTGGGGTTGGCATCGTCCCCTACTCCTCCTGATGTCGAGGGTAAATCGGCGAGGTTTAGGACTGTGACTCATGCAGCTGCAATGGCTGCTTTGGGTACGCGGTCCAGACCTCCCCAGAGACCCTGGCTGACAAAAGAGGTGTTCAGGATGGTTGAGAAAAAGCGACAGGCCCACTCTCATCGGCTACAGCATTCCACGTCTGAGAATGATGAGGCTTACCGCTTTCGCTCGGAGGTTCGGAGAGCCGTGAGGCGCTGCAAGGATGGGTGGTGGTCGCGGGTTGCTACGGAGATGGAGTCTGCCTCAGTGGCCCGCGATCACAACTCCCTATTTAACTCCATCAAAAAAGTAACCTGCAGCGCCACACCAATTACCATCATTAGGGGAAGAAATGGTGATCCAATCTCCGACCCCCAGGAAAAGGTTTTCAGATTTGCTGAGCATTTCTGTGAGGCCCCCCCACGCATCAACGGGGTTTTCACCGTTGATGCGTGGGCTTGGTCCCCTCCAAAGATGCTAATAGAATCGAGGAATCGCTCTGGTTCAACCTCGATAGGCTCCGGGAAGCACGGGAGGCTGCATTGACGAACACGACCAAGAGGCAGCTCGCCAATGAATGATTGACGGGCCGACATACCTCCAACCACAAATGGACGGTGGGTCACAAGGCATGGCTCCACTGTGGGCTGCGGCTGCACTTGCCTACAACGACAGGCAACCCAGAAGAGGGGGGGCTGTGGGGTGGTTCTAGAATCCCCCGCAGCCCCTCTCAACGGGTGGGGGCTGTGGGGTGTTCTACAATCCCACAGAGCCCTGCCCCTCGACTGAGAACCGTATATAAGGCGGACCTCTGCAGAGGTTCGTGGCAGTTGAAGACCGAAGCCTGAAGACCTGCTAGAGTAGGACCTTGGACCCCTAACCCCGCTGTCCTTGTAAGAGCCGGGGCTCTGTGAGGCCAGTGGTGGACCCTGGGACTCTCTTACCTGATGTCCTTGTAAGAGCCAGGTCTGAGGAGCCAGTGGTTGGACCTGTACCTTGGCTGGGTCAGGTCAGACAGCCTCCCGTAAGGTATCATAGCCGGAGGACCTGGAGCGTAGTCGGGGTAGGCATGCTACGTAGGCGGCATATGATAGGCTGTGTGGAAGAAATACGTGAGATAGGCTGTACGAGTAGTTAGTGTACAGTAGTTAGTGGGGTGTGTGTAATAAATACGTGGAGTCTACAAGTGTCTCCGGAACTCACTACACAAGTACATTATCTCAGATTTTTCAAAAACACTGATGTGAATGGGGTGCAATATGTGCAATATCTATGAGAGCCCCAGTTTTTCATGTCCAAAGGGGTGGAAGCCATTTGGGGGATGTTACATTTTGACCTTCTCCTTTGGCTGTACAGTCTGAACTAAACATTGTTCTTGCTATTTCAGGATGCTCATGAAGACTGTGTCGCAGGACCTTGCTCTACAAAGGATGAAAATCTACAACATCAAGACTAATACTTCAGAAGGTCCCGAAGACATCGGTATCGTGGTAGAGGGCATGAAAGTTCTGAATGCTCTGGGTAACTTTCCAAGGGCTTGCTTCATGCTCGTTGGGTTGGCTTATGCATTGAATCTTGCCTATCCCAAGGAGCTCAGCTACACATTGGAAGTCTTCCAGAAACTCCTCCTCGAGCTGGATTGTTCAAAGCTGTCCCCAAAAGTGAACAGCCTCAAGAATAAACTACTAGCTTTAGAAAAGCGACCCTTGCAAAATGAAAGGGAATTGTCAAGTCACTGTTCTAACTGTTCAGGTCCCTGTTTTTACGGGCCTATTCAAGCAAAGGAGCGAGAGGTCAGTGCAGTAGTAGACAGCGCTTAAAAGCTTGTTATGCAGAGGTAGCTTATAGTTTCTAATAACCGAGTCTGACTGTCAAAGTTTTGCGTTATAGGCCTATACATCTGATAGGCTATCAGAGAATGCACCGATTTGTCATTTAAAGCCATCTTTATTTTTGTTCAATGTTTGCTTTAATTTTTTTGGCTGTTTCTTTGGTGTTCTAACATTGTGCTTTCTTCTGATGTGACGCTGACCTAGGCCATTGCAAGTGTTTGTTCGACAGGAATAGATGTAAGATGCAAGGAACATCTGTAGGCTGTGCTAGTTTACTTGTTAGGAAGCCATTCTTGTAATTGTGCATGTTAAAAAAGATAGGTCCACCTGGATTGTGGATCAATTCACGTGATGTTTTAATCTCTTTTAGCTGTTTTATAAACACATTGGCCCTTAGGATTTCAATTTGCGCACATAAGAAATACATATTATGAAAGTATCTTTCCAGATTTTTTTTATAGATTGTCGTAATTTAAATGCACTAACAAGACTAAAACCTTTAATCACATCCAAAAAAGTAATCTGTGCCTGTAATGCCCACAAATCATTAATAGACTTCAGGTATTGTATCCCTATTGTACAGATACATGATTTCTGTCTTTGTTTTTTCATAGCCCCTCTTTATTTTGTACTTGTAATATGTTGGATAAACATGTTGAGACAAAATTGCACAAATAAATGTTAACCTGCTGTTCCTTTTCATAGTTCTTATCTTTTTCATGGTGCTCGGTTGACTTAACGTAAGTGAATTGTGGCACCATGAAGGCATGCTTTTGGGTGGATTAGAAATATAAATGTTATGGCAACAGACATTAAGTATTTTATTTAATAAATCCAAATCATTGATCCAGATATTTAGTAAGCTTATGTCAATTTCACCCAGACAATTAGTACATGTAAATCAATTTCACCCAGATCATTAATAAATATTAATCAGATTCCACCAAATATTTAGTAAATCTAAATTACCATTGTTCAGATATTTAGTAAATATAAATCACTTTTCCTTGTAAAATCTATTTGTATTTACCCTATTTTTCAGGCTATATAACTCATCATTTGGCATGCCATTACTAAATCCAACACATTTTAACTGTTGCTTTTATTACCATGTGTCACTTCGTTGCCACAATTTTTTAAAGTAACAATGGGTCACATAGACACCCAGAGAGACCTACAGATTTGCACGGTTGGCTACGTACGGCGCTAAAGAGGTTCAACATACAGGTTGGTGCTGATGAATTCTGACTACCCAATAAGTTGTATTTGTATTCTTGGGTCTTTCGGTAAAGTCACCACGTAGATAGGTTCAAAGAAAGTAGCAAAAAATAACAAAAAACTACGACGTTTCGATCGCAACAAAAGCGGTCGTCAAAGACTTTTAAAACGGCCTGCATCAGCACCTTTCCCCCTCCTTGTTTCCTCCTGATGACGATTGCTTGTGTTACGATCGAAACGTCGTAGTTTTTTTGTTATTTTTTCTTTACCTATCTACGTGACTTTACCAAAAGCCCCAAGAATATTAATTCCTGCTGTCACGAAAGCTTCAAGTAAAGATTTGTGTGTAGAGACAGTCCCCCGGGCTACGGAAGGGTGAGGAGGTGCCCCAGATCCATAACCCTGATGAGAGACGCAGACTCCAAATATACAGCAGCAGGCGTCAGGGTCGGCATCGCACCTACGACCTCCTGGATACCAGGCGAGGTAGTTAACATCTCATAGACGAGGTGAGGTGATGGGTGAGGTGAGACGAGGTGAGGTGAGGTGATGGGTGAGGTGGGAGACGAGGTGAGGTGATGGGTGAGGTGATGGGTGAGGTGGGAGACGAGGTGAGGTGATGGGTGAGGAGAGACGAGGTGAAGTGATGGGTGAGGTGGGAGACGAGGCGATGGGTGAGGAGAGAGACGAGGTGAGGTGATGGGTGAGGAGTGACGAGGTGAGGTGATGGGTGAGTGACGAGGCGAGGTGATGGGTGAGGAGAGACGAGGTGAGGTGATGGGTGAGGTGAGACGAGGTGATGGGTGAGGAGACAGACGAGGTGATGGGTGAGGAGAGACGAGGTGAGGTGATGGGTGAGGTGAGACGAGGTGATGGGTGAGGAGACAGACGAGGTGATGGGTGAGGAGAGACGAGGTGAGGTGATGGGTGAGGAGAGACGAGGTGGGGTGATGGGTGAGGAGAGACGAGTTGAGGTGATGGGTGAGGAGAGACGAGGTGAGGTGATGTGTGAGAGACGAGGTGAGGTGCTGCGTGAGGAGAGACGAGGTGAGGTGATGGGTGAGGTGGGAGACGAGGTGAGGTGAGGGGTGAGGAGAGACGAGGTGAGGTGCTGGGTGAGGAGGGGGACGAGGTGCTGGGTGAGGAGGGGGACGAGGTGAGGTGGAGGTTGACGAGGTGGTGAGGAGCAGCGAGACGCGCACATCCCCCTCACCGATGTCGATCCGCGTGGCCCCGCGGTGCCCGAGGCGCCATCGCGGGTGGAGGAGGCCGCGAGGACGACTCAGAGACAGCCGCCATTGCTGGGGCGAGACGGGAGTGGGGGGTTTCCCGCGCTTTTGAAGACGCGTGACGTCATCCCCCCTTGCCCCCCCCTCCCCTCACCCCCTCCGCTCACCCCCTCCCCTCCCCTCGTCACGAAGCGACGGTGACGTCACCACGGCGCGTGCAGTGCCGGGCGAGGTGCAGGGGGAGGAGGTCACGTGACAGACCCAGCAGGTGACATGGGTTGTCTGCTGCTGTGCCAGGCTAGGTGCCGATGCCGCAGTTGGTGGCCTCCTTCCCTAGGTCGACTCGGCCTCAAATGAGCCACCAGGTGCCGTGATGCGTAGCGGTGGACGTCGTCGCTAAGGGGAGAGGGACAAAGGCGGCCGTGGCGCGGTGGTGGTGACGACCACCCTCACCCCCCTCGTGTGCCCACAGTGGCGGCCTTCATAGGAAGCGCTGCTCGCTACTGACAGCACTTTCCCCGACAGTCTGTGCAGGCTGTCCTGTGGGAACCTTTGTCTTTGGGTGGGTGAGTGAATGAGTGGGTGGGTGAGTGAATGACTGAATGAGTGAGTGAGTGGGTGGGTGAATGAGTAGTTAGGTAAGTGAACGAGTGGGTGGGTGAATGAGTGAGTGGATGAGTGGTTGGGTGAGTGAATGGGTGGGTGGGTGAGTTAATGAGTAGATGTGATGGTGAATGAGTAGATGGGTGTGTGAGTGAATGGGTGGGTGAGTGAATGAGTGGATTGGGTGGTTTAGTGAACATCACCACCCACCACCACCCACCACCCACCAACACCCACCACCAACCACGAGCCACGACAACCCACTACCAACCATGCACCTCCACCACCACCCGCTACCCACCACCCACCACCACCAACCACCACCCACGACCACCCACCACCAACCACCCACCACCACCCACCACCACCCACCACCCACCACTACCCACCACCATCCACCACCACCTACCACCACGCACCACCCACCACCACCCATCACCACCCATCACCACCCACCACCACCACCCACCATCACCCACCACCCACCATCACCCACCACCCATCTCCACCAACCACCCACCACCCACCACCACCAAACCACCAACCACCCACCACCCACATCCACCAACCACCCACCACCACCCACTACCAACTCCACCACCCACCACAACCACCCACCAACCACTACCATCCACCAACCACCACCCACAAACCACCACCACCCACCAACTACCATAACCACCACCATCACCCTCCAACCACTTCCATCACCCACCAACCACCACCACCACCCACCAACCACTACCATCCACCAACCACCACCCACCAACCACCATAACCACCACTACCCACAAACACCCACCAACTACCACCTACCACCAACCACCACCACCCACCAAACACTACCACCACCACCCACCAACCACCACCACCCACCACCACCCATCCCCACCCACCAACCACCACCACCCACCACCACCACCCATCCCCACCACCACCCACCCCCACCACCACCCACCCCCACCCACCACCCACAACCAATCACCACCAACCACCACCATCCACAACCAACGACCAACTCATCCAACCACAACCACCAGCAACTACAACCACCACCAACCACAACCACCACCTCCCCTCATCATCACATAATCATCATCCATCATCATCATCCATCATCATCGCCACCCAACATCACCGTCACACATCACCACCCATCATGACCACCATCCTTCATCACAACCACCCATCACCTATCATCACCACCACCACAGATCCATCATCACCACCACCCATCATGATCAATCACTCAATATCACCTACCACCACCATCCACCAACCACCACCACCACCAACCACCACCACCCACAACCACCCACCCACAACCACCCACCCACCACCACCCTCCAACCACCACCACCCACCACCACCCCCAAGCAACCACAACCGCCACCCAAGAACCACCCATCACCACTAATCGCCAAATACCACAAATTACCAATCACCGGTAATCACCAATCACAACCAATAACCACCAACCGCCAAACACCAATCACCACCAATCACTGTTAATCACCAATCACCACCAAACAAAACCAATCTCCAAACACCAATAACACCCATTCACCATGAATCACCAATCACCAACAATCACCAATCACCACCACTCACCATGAATCACCAATCACCACCACTCACCACCAATCACCACGAATCACCATCAATCACCACCAAACACCATCCATAACCACCAATCTCCAATCACCAATCACCACCAATCACAAATCACCACCAATCACCAATCATCACCAATCACCACCAATCACAACAATCACCAATCACAACAATCACCAATCACCACTAATCACCACCAATCTCCAATCACCACCAATCACTGTTAATCACCAATCACCACCAATCTCCAAACACCAATAACAACCATTCACCATGAATCACCAATCACCAACAATCACCAATCACCACCACTCACCATGAATCACCAATCACCACCAATCACCACCAATCACCATGAATCACCAATCACCATCAATCACCACCAAACACCATCCATAACCACCAATCTCCAATCACCAATCACCACCAATCACAAATCACCACCAATCACCAATCATCACCAATCACCACCAATCACCACCAATCACAACAATCACCAATCACCACTAATCACCACCAATCTCCAATCACCACCAATCACTGTTAATCACCAATCACCACCAAACAACACCAATCTCCAAACACCAATAACAACCATTCACCATGAATCACCAATCACCAACAATCACCAATCACCACCACTCACCATGAATCACCAATCACCACCAATCACCAATCACCACCAATCACCACCAATCACCATGAATCACCAATCACCATCAATCACCACCAAACACCATCCATAACCACCAATCTCCAATCACCAATCACCACCAATCACAAATCACCACCAATCACCACCAATCACCACCAATCACAACAATCACCAATCACCACTAATCACCACCAATCTCCAATCACCACCAATCACTGTTAATCACCAATCACCACCAAACAACACCAATCTCCAAACACCAATAACAACCATTCACCATGAATCACCAATCACCACCACTCACCATGAATCACCAATCACCACCAATCACCACCAATCACCATGAATCACCAATCACCATCAATCACGACCAAACACCATCCATAACCACCAATCTCCAATCACAAATCACCACCAATCACCAATCATCACCAATCACCACCAATCACCACCAATCACAACAATCACCAATCACCACTAATCACCACCAATCTCCAATCACCACCAATCTCCAATCACCACCAATCTCCAATCACCACCAATCACCACCAATCATCATCATCACCCATCATCACCACCCATCATGATCACCACCCTTCATCACTACCACCCTTCATCACTTCCAACTATCAAAACCACCACCAATCAACCATCATTATCACCATGACCAATCATCACCACCACCCATCATCACTTTTACCTATCATAACCACCACCCATCAACCATGATCATCACCATGACTAATCATCACCACCACCCATTATCACGGACCACCATCATCATCATTGCCACCAACCACCCAACATCACCATCACCCATCATTATCCTCACCACAAATCAGCATCATCACCCATCATAATCACCCCTCATCGTCATCACCACCTTACATCATTAACACCAATTATCAGCATGAACACCCACCATCATCACCAACCAATATTATCACCATCTATCACAATCATCACCACCGATCATCATCAACCACCTATCAACACCACCACCACCACCGATCATCATCAACACACATCATCACCCATCAACCATCATCATCATCATCAACAGCCATCAGCACCCATAATAATCACCACCCATCACCATCTATAACCATCATCACCACCCGCCATCATCAATCACCACCACCCATCATCATCATCACCACCCACGGCCACCACCCGCACTGCACCACGTGGTGAGGCAGCTGTGCGCGTGGGGGCGGAGCCTCACGGAAGTGACGCCATTTCTGGTACGTCATAGCCACGCCTCCACCGCCAGTCGAGAGGAATGCGCACGAGGAAGCAGCTGCAGACGACGTTGGAGAGCGAATCCTCAAGGAGGTGAGCGTCCCTGTTGACGATGAGTGTTGTTTATCTTTATTTTACATTTTGACCGCAAACTAAAGCCTCATTATTGTTGATATGTTGATATTTTTATTTTCTGCAATCAAATTAGGACTGCTAGATAGGTTACTTGGCATGCCCTGATATGTTGCTTTTACTGTCACTGTTTAGACATAAGCGAGTCAGCATTTTAAAATTAATAACTAACTTGTTTAAATCTCAGACTATGAATAACATGTCTACAATTATTGTTTTCTGATTGCTGGCACAATTGTGCCCTACATTTTATGTATTGAATGTTATTCAACATTGGGGAGGAGTCTGCCTTCATATTCAGACCCCAGCTGCTGCCATAGTTGTCTCTAATCTGTGATGTCACAGCCACATGGGTGGTGTCTCTGACATCACGTGACCCACAACGTCATGCTCGGGTTATAACAAATAATTTAAGTAAGGTCATATGACCCTCATGACCTACAAGGCATAGGGGGGTTTTATCAAGAATTCGATTAATGCAAATGGGCTGTACAATAACATGCATGTGTGGATTAAATATCATTAAGTTTGGCGATTATGTTTAATGTAATAGGCTGGTGGAATAAACATGTTTGTGTGGATCGATGAGTGAGTGATCAGAAGCACGTATGAGTGGCAAACAAGTGCGGGCGTTGGCTTGAAAGCAACAGGCATGGAAGTGATGGGATTGGTGCAGTGAGTGGCCAAATATGTAATATTTGAGAGGATGAGTGATTCAAATTGTTGCTAAATCTTAGCGTTGTTCCAAACTCCACAGGCCATCCAACTTCACGCAGAATCTACTCTTTCCCAACATGGACAGCCAAATCAAGTGGGCGGAGATCGTGGATGACTATGAGGGTAAGTCCCAGATACCTGCATCACGTGGCTTATATACAGAGGAGGAGGCTCCTTGATCAATTACTTTGAGTAGACATGGGTTGGTGGTGATGGGAAGACGTAATGATCGAGTGTGTCAGAAACGATGGGTTTAAATCTGAATTTCAGCCATTTTTGTTTAAACTGGGGTCTCAAGCTTATGGAATTAATGGTCTCAGCATGCCCACAAAAACATGACTTGGAAAGTTTTACTGCCATGTGATGAATATTTCTCAATAGCAGCTCCTGTTGTGTGGAAAGAGCTAATTACAGGGATCTTAAAATTCGTTCTGTGAAACTCCATGTTCTTCGTTCTCTAATTCATTACTCGTCCTTTGAATTACCTGTCTGCTCTTCGCAGGCCGGGAATCGTCGCGCCAGTCGACCACCTGGGGTGACATTATGGATAAAGTGGACCCTTTCCCAGGCCAAGGTTACAAGCATCGCTCCCCAAAGGTGTGTATGGGGTCTGTGGGGATCAAATACACAACATTCTCTACAAAACTAGCACACCATCTCTCCACATCACTTTTCTCACCACACCACCACCAATTAAATAGACCATCATAGAGCCTCATCATGTATCTATACCATCACAAGACACCATTTCTCTGGAAGATTCCTCTGCTTCACCTCTCTGTATATCAAAACCAGCTCCAGACACCATCAGCCAATCTCTCCACCATCCCACTCATGCATTGGTCATTTATTACCAATGAGGACAGAATGATATAAATCAGTCACATTAATTACGTCTGCTAGTTCAGTTGATTGGAAGTAGCCATTCCAGTTGCCCACTATGGGCACTGCGTGAAATTTGTCGAGATTATGGGCTACCAGATCTTTATAATGTAACATTCTGTGGAAACTATTGCCAGTGATGATTGTTGCCAACAATTGCTATGAAATATTCCCAGTCGATCACAGACTTAAGTGCATGTATGGGGTGTGTGAGGATATGAGGATGTAACATGTATTTTGATTATGTAGGGGTTGGGATAATTAAGGGTTAGGGCTACACGTACAATGTGATAAAAGTATTGATGGATAAGGTGTTATGTTATCAGGTGATTTTATATATTCAATCTTGATTTGAAATTTTCTTGACTGTATATTCATGCGAGTGTTAAAAGCGAGTTTGAATGAGTGAACGTGGATGTCTGCATCTGTACAAAGATGTGTGAGTATGCATTTGTGTTGGGTTTATGTGCACGTTTATGTTTGCGTGCATGTGGGTATTAATTTTTGTTTGCATGTGCATGTCTGAATATTAATGTGGTGATCTTTGCTTGAACAGAGGATAATTGGGGAGTTGAAAGACTTCAGCGGGGTGAAGCGTCTCCAGGAGAAGGACCTTGGGACGGTGAAACGCCTCATGGTAGAGGAGCACCTCTTTGAGGTGCAGCGCCTGGCAAGGGTGAAGTGCCGCACAGAGGAGACGTGCTTCAGAGACTATCTACTCAAGAGGAGACTCGTTAAAGTGAAGTGTTTCACGGATGAGAAGCGACTTCGTGAAATGAAGCTTTTTGATAAGAACTGTCTGGAGGAGGATGAGGAGAAGCACCTCATGGAGGAGAAGTACCTTGAGGAGGAGCAGTGCCCCGTCAGGACTGCTACCATCACCACCACTGCCAGCAATGCTGCCACCACCACCACCGCCGCCACCGCCACCACCGCCAATGACACCAACGCCACTGCCACTGCCACCGCCACCACTGCCACCCCCGCCACGACCGCCACCACCGCCGCCGGCACCGCCACCGTCACCGCCACCACCGCGGCAACCACCACCTCTGCCACCACCACCACAACTTACTCCACCGACAACGCCACCACCACCGCTGTCACCTCAGCCACCGCCAGCACCACCACCACTGCTGCCACCGACACCACCGACACCCTTGACGCTACCGCCACCACCTCCACCACCTCCACCACCAACGACCCCCCTGCCGCTAACGCCACCACCACCGCCACCTCCACCACCACCACCACCACCACCGCCATGGCAACCACCACCAACGCAACCAACACCACCACTACCGCCACCACCGACACCACCGCCACCACCTCTGCCACCTCCGTGGACGAGGAGGTTGCGGAGGATGAGGAGGAGAGAACGGAGAAAACAGAGAAGGGGGAGAAGATGGTGGTGGAGGATGAAGATGAAATGGAGGACGAGACAAAGGAGCAGGAGATGGAGGAGGTGCAGGTGGTGGAGGAGGTGATGCAGGGAAAGAAGAGGAAGCGAGGGGGCCTCGCTCACGTGGCAAGAGCGATCACCTCACTCCTCCGCCGCGTGCTGCTTTGTGGTGGCATGTCCACCACTCAGTAGGGGTGATGGTGGTGGTCGTGGATTGGTGCCAACCATGACCACTATCACCATACTACCCACCCACCCCGTGATACATGCCACACACTTACCACACGGTTCCCCAAAGAGACGTTGCCACTGGGACCACAGCTGTTGAAGTGGAGAACGATTGCTACCAAGACACCACACACACACACGGGACTAGCCCAAAAGCATAGCTGGCCCCACCCTGGGCCCCTTCCATGCTGGTTTTTATCCAGGCAGTACTCATGGGATGACCTTGCCATGGTTTCCAGGACATGGAAGGGGCAGCTGACCCAGGGTGAGAGAGCTGGAGGGGTCTGGATCGGACAATGGACGACACCTGCCACATGGCAAGCCCCAGGGCCACCCTGTAAATAATACGGTTAAATACCATTGTTGTTGTTTGAACTAGAAACTCTGTAAAATAAACCCATGATGACAAAATCTCGTTGAATTGCTTGCAAGCGCTGCCTGCGTTGGTTAAATGTGCCTTGGCTCGGGTGTGCGGTTTTCCAGCTGTGTGGAGGTACAAGGACAAATATATAATGAGAGCCGTTTTGAGAGATGGTCCTTCTTTAGAGCACATACAAATGTCGGTGGGAAAAGATATTCAGGTGATTCGCCTCCTTCATAACACTGCCACTCTACTCCACTGCCCCACTGATCCACTGCTCCACTGCCCCACTGCTCAATTGATCCATTGCCCCTCTGCCCAACTGTCCCTTTGCTCCACTACCCCACTGCCCTACTACCCATTTGGCCCACTGCTCTTCTGCTCCGCTGTCCCACTGCCCCACTGCCCATCTGCTCAATTGCCCTACTGCTCCACTGCTCCCCAGCTCCAATTCTCCACTGCCCTTCTGCTCCACTGCACCTCTTCTCCTCTGCCCCTCTACCTCCCTGCCCCACTGCCCATCCGTTCCCCTCCTGCCACAGCAGTTGAAACAAATGTTTGAGTTTCTTAAACCCCCTGCCTCTGTCCACCAATCAGTAGAAATGGGTATGCCACAATCAAGCAGCAAGGTGCATGTGGTGTGTTTAAGTGTGGGTACTCCTTCTAAAATATCTGCCCAATGTGGAAGAGTAGAAGAAAACATCCTGTAAAGGGGCTCTCTAGAACTCGGTCTTGTAGAAATTATTCCTGCAACCAGAGGTATGATAAAGCAATTGTGAAATTGTGCCAACACTCCACAATTCAAATTGTTTTGGCAGAGTATTCAAAGAATGCTGCTGCTCACGATACAGGTTGCTACTTATGTATTTAACATGGGGGGTGTTTAGAGGCGGCCCAGTGACCGAGAGGTCAGAGCACTGAAGTGGGACCACGGAGTAACTGGGTTTGTATCCAGGCACCTGCCTGTGATCAAAGTGGGTTCTCAAGTCTAGCGAGTTCATGATCTCAGCCTGGTCGTCAATGACTGCGAAAAATAAACCATCACATGGCAGTAATGTGGTTCTGTACTTAAATTGCATGAGGCCCTCATAAAACCATGTTTTTACAAGGTCTGCATTGTGCACACAGAATCGCCCCTTGGATACGGAGAATCGGAGCGACCGCCCAGGGCCGCGAGCATTGGGAGGCCCTGCGCTTCAATGTCACGGGGGTGTCAGATGTAATACTTGCGGTGGAATTTGAAGGCGTCGGGGGCCCACATTCTGGGATTTTCCCCTGGCCTTGCACCCCTACGGACGGTCCTGTGTGTACATTGTTCAAAGTCTCGCACAGGCTTTTGCCAAACTCAATTAGGGCAATAAAAATAAAACGCATTACAGGACTGTGAAGGACATGGTATGTGAGCCCTCTAGCTCTCCCAAGTGCTTGTGGGTTGAACCGCGTGTTGTTCAGCAGGAATTCAGTGTTTTTGAAGGGAGGTGAGACAGTGAGACCCAGGTTAGTGTGGGTAGAGAGGTGAGTGTGACAGAAAGACAGACCCAGGTGAGTGAGTGTTGGAAGACAAGTGAGTGAGACAGTGAAACAGACCCAGGTGAGTGTGTGTGTGGGTAGAGGTGAGTGTGATATTTAGACAAACCAATTTGAGTGTGGAATGAGGTGTCAGACTTACACACACCGAACTCGATCAGTTAGACAAGACAGTCTACAAATCACACTTAACATTAACAGCAACAATGTCTACATCGGATTGGGAACATGTAAACATGTAGACAATATGACTACCTCTTCGGCTGCAACTATGTCGACCAAATGTAGGGACAATTTGATTTCCAAATTCAATCACCTCTCCAACAAACAATCGAATCCAAACACCGAAAAGATAGACGTCAACAAAGTCGTAATTAATCGCAGTAACAGTTCCATTTCTCATGGTCTAAAATCCGTTTTAGCTAAAGGTCTAAACTTTGCTGTCACACCAAGACACATACCGGTTAATGATATCTTTGCCCATGTCGACGTTGCACTCAAGGGCTTGAGTCACATCTCTGCAGACCTAGCAAGATCTGAAATCACTGCAACCCTCAAAAACGCTAAGTTGCCACCTAGCAACATCAGCAAAGATGAACGCTTTGAATTATCTCAATTAAAAAAGAGAGATGATATTGTCGTCCTCTCAGCCGACAAGGGTAATGCCACTGTCATCATGGACAAAACAGAATATAACAACAAAATTCAAGAACTACTCAATGATGGCAGCTATACAAAAATAAAAAGAGATCCTACCCACAGCCTGGTTACCAAAACGAACAAAATCATCTCTGATTCAACAGCATTAATTGATCAGACCAAACAGTTTTCGTTGAAACCCTCTGCTGCCAGACCACCAAGATTATATGTCCTTCAAAAGATACACAAAGAAGATATACTCCTTCGTCCCATCGTCTCTACTATCAACTCCCCCACCTATTAACTGGCACGTTTTCTTGCTGATATACTGCGACTTTTCACTGGAAAAAACACCTCTGCGGTACTAAATTCTACTCACCTGGTATTGACAATCAAGGGTATTTCCCTGTCCCCAGACGACCTGCTTGTCAGTTTTGATGTGGTGTCCTTGTTCACCAAAGTCCCGGTACCTGACACCATCGCTATCATTGAAGACCTGGTTCATCAGGGACTGCATACTGATGTACCCCCCCTGGTAAGACATTGCTTAATCAACACATACTTCACCTGGAATGGAACTTTCTACAAACAAACTGAGGGCACCCCAATGGGCTCCCCCCTATCTCCGGTTGTAGCCAACGTATTCATGGAAAATTTTGAAACTGACGCCATCCAGTCTGCCACTCTATGCCCGACCTTGTGGAAGAGGTACGTGGATGACACTTTTGTCATCTGGCCACATGGCCAGCCTGCTCTAGACCAATTCCGCGACCACATCAATTCCATACACCCAGCCATCAGATTTACCATGGAGGTCGAAAAAGATGGCAAACTACCCTTTTTAAATGTCTTAATTAAATGGAGACATGATGGTTCAATGAGCCACTCTGTCTACACCCAGCCAAGGTTCCTGTACCTGACACCATTGCAATCATTGAAGACTTGGTTCATCAAGGACTAAACACTGAGGTACCCCCCCCTGGTGAGACACTGTTTAACCAATACATACTTCACTTGGAATGGAACTTTCTACAAACAAACTGAGGGCACCCCAATGGGCTCCCCCCTTTCTCCAGTTATAGCTAACATTTTCATGGAGAAATTTGAGACTGACGCCATCCAGACTGCCACTCTGCGCCCAACCTTATGGAAGAGGTACGTGGATGACACTTTTGTCATCTGGCCACATGGCCGGCCTGCTCTAGACCAATTCTTCGACCACATCAATTCCATACACCCAGCCATCAGATTTACCATGGAAGTCGAAATAGATGGCAAGATACCTTTTTTGGATGTCCTAATTAAAAAGAGACCTGATGGTTCAATGAGCCACTCTGTCTACAGGAAAGCTACCCATACGGATGCTTATCTGAAACCGGATTCCCACCACCATCCATCACAGAAGAATTCTCTCATCAAGACTCTGTATCATAGAGCCCAATGCATATCCGACCAGGAACACATAAGCAGTGAACTCAAGCACGTACACCAAGCTCTTAGGGCTAATGGTTACTCCGACTATACAATCCGCAAAGCTATCACTCAAACCATGAAGAAGAACCCTCTTGAGGAGCCTTTCAAAACCATCACTTTACCCTACATTGCTGGGATCACAAAAAAGATCTCCAAAATCTTGAATAAACACAAGATCCAGGTCCGTTTCAACACATTACATAAAATCCGTGATCTGGTTCCGTCTGTAAAAGATGTGATTCCGGACATACAATACCCTGGTGTCTACAAACTAAGTTGCCTCTGTGGTAGTAGTTACATTGGAGAAACCAAACGCCATGTCTCGGACCGCATTCGTGAACATAAAGCAGACCTTAAACACGGTAGGACCAACACCTCGGCCGTAGCAGATCATTGTTCTAATTCAGTAGGCTCACATGCCATTGACTTTTCCAAGACGGAGGTTCTTTGTAAGCCATCTGGCTTCCATGAGAGATTCGTTCATGAGGCTATCCACATATACAAGCACAGAGACAATTTCAACCGAGAAGATGGATTCTATCTTAGCAATCATTGGAAAGATTTGATAAATCATTTCAGTTCTTGATTGATTGTTCATGCTTACAGTGGCTTTCAGACAGCATACATTATAAAAAAATTTCGTCTCCCCCCCTCCTCTTTTCAAAAAAATAGATGGACTAGTCCTGGGCAAACTGCCAATCGCTGCGCGTGACGCCAACGTTTTTTTTTATTTTTATAAATAAATAAATGTGCCGTTTAAAAATAAATTTATGCAAACCAACACACCTGATGATGACCGTTTGAGTTATGGTCGAAACGTCGTGAGAATTTTTTATTGTTTTATATATATTTTGTTATTTTGTTGTTTCTCTTCAATGTGACTTTACCGAAAAAACTAAGAATATGAATTACTGCAGTCACGAAAGCTTTAAATCAAAATTTTATACTGGGCATGTTTATTGGGTTAAATTTTACCTGTAAAAAATGTAGGGGGCCCAGACATTTTGGTTTCCATAGGGCCCAGAATTTCTGGCGGCACCTCTGGCTACGACAACCAAGAAAACAAATACATCCCTCTTATGCTCACAGAGACACCCACAGAGACCCAGAGAGACACCCATACAGATCTACAGAGATACCCATAGACTCACAAAGGCACCAATCGAGACCCACAGCTACATCCCAGTGAGATGCACAGACACAGAGACACCCACAGAGACCCACAACTATATCCCTGTGAGACTCGCACAGACAGTCACACACAGGACCAGCACCAATACCGCTTCGAGGTGCAAGAGAAGATTGGCGAGGGAGGGCAGGGAGTGGTGCTGCGGTGCGTGGAGCACAATACGGGATTCCTGGTGGCTGTCAAGATGCTGGCACTGCCCATCAAGTGGGTTGGGGCAGGGGTGATGGGGTTGGTGGTGGTGGTGTGGGTGGGTGCTGGTGGTGTTGTTGGTGGTGGTCTTAACACAGCGGCCACAGTCATAATTAGAAATGAATACAATAATAGATAATAAATGGAAGTAAATACATAGTTACAAAATAATGAGTATAATAGTAAACAATAATGATAATAACCTCCGAAAAACTCTCTAACTATAAACTGAAACTATCTCACTAAGATAATTACCGCTGTAAAACTACTATGACCCACAGACACACATAGAGATTCATGGACACCCATAGACACCCATAGATACCCACAGAGACCCACAGACTTGCTGTGTGCACGCAGCCCTACCAAGATGGAGATGCAGAGGATGGAGCTGAAGGTGATCACGGAGCTGCAGGGGGAGGGCAGTGCTGAGCTGCATGGCGTCATCCGCGTCCTGCTCTCGTTCCACTTCCGCGGACACAACTGTATCGTGCTGGAGCTGTTGAAGAATGCATCATCACCATTGTTATTATCGTCATCATTATCGTCATTATCATCGTCATTGTGATCGTCATTGTCATCGTCATTGTCATCGTCATTGTCATCATCATTGTCATCATCATCTTCATTATCGTCATCATCGTTATCGTCGTCATTGCTGCAGCTGCCGCCGTCGGGATAGCCTCTACGACTTGAGCAAGCGAGCGGTGATCTGGCGCATCGACGACGCCGCGTTGAGGTCGTACACCAGGGGCATCGTCCACTTCCTGGCCCACGCCAAGTCCCACGGCATCGTCCACGCGGTCATCCAAGCCGGTGAGAGCGGAGGGCACTCTGGGGGCGCGCACGCTCCCCACGACGCTCTCACGCTCGCTCCTGGTGTAGCGGTGGTGTAGTAAACATCGCCCAGTGGGGGAGACAAAGGCGGCCGGGCGTGGTACTGGCCACCCACCCCCTCTGTGTGTGCAACAGTGACAGCCTTCATAGGCAGTGCTGCTACTCGCTACTAACAGCACTTGGCCCTACAGCCTGCTAGCAGCTGCACGAGGGGACCTTTGCCTTTGTCGTTGTTCGTGGTCGTGCTGTGGTTCGATCCACTGCTGGCTGACCGCTCTCAGGGCAACCTCTGAGCGTGACCTCCCCTCGCCTCCCTGTGTGCGTCCAGGACAACGTGATGCTCTCTCAGGCCGGCCACATGAGAGTCACCGATTTTGGTTGCAGCTTCTATGTGGACAATCAATGTGAGTGGCCTGACATGTGTGTGTGTGTGTGGGTGCCTGTCCGGCAAAACAACCCCTACCTCCTCACGGTGCCGGACGGGCAACTCTATCGTGGACAGTGCTTTGGGGGGAGGGCTAATTCCGAATGGCTCCTCCCCTCATGGCGTCTGTGACCACCGCAGGGGTTAAACGGGGGCTCTGGACAGGTGTGAGGGGCTGGTAACCCCTCCACCTTCAAAAGATTACCACGAAACTACGACTTAAATATGTAACTAATAAGCTTGTGCTGGAGGCCCCGGGGGGACAGGCGTCTATGACGTCTCCTGGCCAAACCCCAATTGGCGGAGCGAGGAGATTGAATGTCTACCCTCGGGGTTCCTCCAGAAACAATGAAAAGCCACTTCGTTTGGCCACGTGGAATATTCGAACGTTCACTGCGGAGGAGGGGCTGCCACTCCTCTGTCAGGAGCTGGACCGGTACCGCCTGAATATCTGTGGCATTCAGGAGGTCCGGTGGACCAGTTCTGGCTCCTGTCACCATGAGGGGTGGACAGTCCTCTACTCGGGGCAGCAGACTGCCAAACAACAGGGCGTGGCTCTTCTTTTGAACAGAAGAATGAAGGGGGCGTGGGAGCGTGGCGGTGAGGTGTGGGGAAGCTGTAAGCCCCAGGCTACTTTGGGCTCGCCTTCCCATCAATCGGAGGCGAGGATTGGTGGTCGTGGTTACTTATGCCCCCACCGAAGACGAACATCCGTGGAGGGATACAGGCAAAGCCGATGAGTCAGATGCCTGCTATTACCTCCTGTCACAGGTGCTAGCTAAAGTGGCCCCTCGGGATAGAGTCATCTTGTTGGGTGACTTCAATGCCCGAGTTGGTCATGATGCTGGCACCTGGTCTGGAGTGATTGGAGGGCATGGGCCAGATCAGCTAAATAACGCTAGGAGGCTGCTAGATTTTTGTGCAGCCCATGGGCTTGTAATTACCTACACATTGTTCTGGCATTGGCGCATCCACACAACATCATGGATGCATGCCGGGTCCAGGCAAGAACATCTGCTGGACTACATAGTGACGGACCAGTGGATGCCCATGTACTTGACACCAGGACCTACCGTGGAGCTGATCTGCCCTCTGACCATCGACTAGTCATCTGTAAGATGCACCTGCCATTCTTCCACTCCGGTGGTGGGTGTATACCCAGGACCCCATTCCAACCTAAAGTGGCCTGGTCTCAGCTGATGAAAGTTGCAAGTGAGAATTTCATCACCGCGTGCGGCTGGGGTTGGCATCGTCCCCTACTCCTCCTGATGTCGAGGATAAATCGGCGAGGTTTAGGACTGTGACTCATGCAGCTGCAATGGCTGCTTTGGGTACGCGGTCCAGACCTCCCCAGAGACCCTGGCTGACAAAAGAGGTGTTCAGGATGGTTGAGAAAAAGCGACAGGCCCACTCTCATCGGCTACAGCATTCCACGTCTGAGAATGATGAGGCTTACCGCTTTCGCTCGGAGGTTCGGAGAGCCGTGAGGCGCTGCAAGGATGGGTGGTGGTCGCGGGTTGCTACGGAGATGGAGTCTGCCTCAGTGGCCCGCGATCACAACTCCCTATTTAACTCCATCAAAAAAGTAACCTGCAGCGCCACACCAAATTACCATCATTAGGGGAAGAAATGGTGATCCAATCTCCGACCCCCAGGAACAGGTTTGCAGATTTGCTGAGCATTTCTGTGAGGCCCCCCCACGCATCAACGGGGTTTTCACCTTTTTTCTTATGTATGGCCGTGACAACGAACCCCCTGTTGAGGCCCAATTGGGCTTGGTCCCCTCCAAAGATGCTAATAGAATCGAGGAATCGCTCTGGTTCAACCTCGATAGGCTCCGGGAAGCACGGGAGGCTGCATTGACGAACACGACCAAGAGGCAGCTCGCCAATGAATGATTGACGGGCCGACATACCTCCAACCACAAATGGACCGTGCGTCACAAGGCATGGCTCCACTGTGGGCTGCGGCTGCACTTGCCTACAACGACAGGCAACCCAGAAGCGGGGGGGGGGGGCCTGTGGGGTGGTTCTAGAATCCCCCGCAGCCCCTCTCAACGGGTGGGGGCTGTGGGGTGTTCTACAATCCCACAGAGCCCTGCCCCTCGGCTGAGAACCGTATATAAGGCGGACCTCTGCAGAGGTTCGTGGCAGTTGAAGACTGAAGCCTGAAGACCTGCTAGAGTAGGACCTTGGACCCCTAACCCCGCTGTCCTTGAAAGAGCCGGGGCTCTGTGAGGCCAGTGGTGGACCCTGGGACTCTCTTACCTGATGTCCTTGTAAGGGCCAGGTCTGAGGAGCCAGTGGTTGGACCTGTACCTTGGCTGGGTCAGGTTAGACTGCCTCCCGTAAGGTATCATAGCCGGAGGACCTGGAGCGTAGTCGGAATAGGCATGCTACGTAGGCGGCATATGATAGGCTGTGTGGAAGAAATACGTGAGATAGGCTGTACGAGTAGTTAGTGTACAGTAGTTAGTGGGGTGTGTGTAATAAATACGTGGAGTCTACAAGTGTCTCCGGAACTCACTACACAAGTACATTATCTCAGATTTTTCAAAAACGCTGATGTGAATGGGGTGCAATATGTGCAATAGCTATGAGAGCCCCAGTTTTTCATGTCCAAAGGGGTGGAAGCCATTTGGAGGATGTTACATTTTGACCTTCTCCTTTGGCTGTACAGTCTGAACTAAACATTGTTATTGCTATTTCAGGATGCTGATGAAGACTGTGTCGCAGGACCTTGCTCTACAAAGGATGAAAATCTACAACATCAAGACTAATACTTCAGAAGGTCCCGAAGACATCGGTATCGTGGTAGAGGGCATGAAAGTTCTGACTGCTCTGGGTAACTTTCCAAGGACTTGCTTCATGCTCGTTGGGTTGGCTTATGCATTGAATCTTGCCTATCACAAGGAGCTCAGCTACACATTGGAAGTCTTCCAGAAACTCCTCCTCGAGCTGGATTGTTCAAAGCTGTCCCCAAAAGTGAACAGCCTCAAGAATAAACTACTAGCTTTAGAAAAGCGACCCTTGCAAAATGAAAGGGAATTGTTAAGTCACTGTTCTAACTGTTCAGGTCGCTGTTTTTACGGGCCTATTCAAGCAAAGGAGCGAGAGGTCAGTGCAGTAGTAGACAGCGCTTAAAAGCTTGTTATGCAGAGGTAGCTTATAGTTTCTAATAACCGAGTCTGACTGTCAAAGTTTTGCGTTATAGGCCTATACATCTGATAGGCTATCAGAGAATGCACCGATTTGTCATTTAAAGCCATCTTTATTTTTGTTCAATGTTTGCGTAAATTTTTTGGCTGTTTCTTTGGTGTTCTAACATTGTGCTTTCTTCTGATGTGACGCTGACCTAGGCCATTGCAAGTGTTTGTTCGAAAGGAATAGATGTAAGATGCAAGGAACATCTGTAGGCTGTGCTAGTTTACTTGTTAGGAAGCCATGCTTGTAATTGTGCATGTTAAAAAAGATAGGTCCACCTGGATTGTGGATCAATTCACGTGATGTTTTAATCTCTTTTAGCTGTTTTATAAACACATTGGCCCTTAGGATTTCAATTTGCGCACATAAGAAAGAAATATTATGAAAGTATCTTTACAGATTTTTTTTAAAGATTGTCATAATTTAAGTGCACTAACAAGACTAAAACCTTGAATCACATCCAAAAAAGTAATCTGTGCCTGTAATGCCCACAAATCATTAATAGACTTCAGGTATTGTATCCCTATTGTACAGATACATGATTTCTGTCTGTTTTTTCATAGCCCCTCTTTATTTTGTACTTGTAATATGTTGGATAAACATGTTGAGACACAATTGCACAAATAAATGTTAACCTGCTGTTCCTTTTCATAGTTCTTATCTTTTTCATGGTGCTCGGTTGACTTAACGTAAGTGAATTGTGGCACCATGAAGGCATGCTAATGGGTGGATTAGAAATATAAATGTTATGGCAACAGACAATAAGTATTTTATTTAATAAATCCAAATCATTGATCCAGATATTTAGTAAGCTTATATCAATTTCACCCAGACAATTAGTACATGTAAATCAATTTCACCCAGATCATTAATAAATATTAATCAGATTCCACCAAATATTTAGTAAATCTAAATTACCATTGCTCAGATATTTAGTAAATATAAATCACTTTTCCTTGTAAAATCTATTTGTATTTACCATATTTTTCAGGCTATATAACTCATCATTTGGCATGCCATTACTAAATCCAACACATTTTAACTGTTGCTTTTATTACCATGTGTCACTTCGTTGCCACAATTTTTTTAAGTAACAATGGGTCACTCATTATAGACACCCAGAGAGACCTACAGATTTGCACGGTTGGCTACGTACGGCGCTAAAGAGGTTCAACATACAGGTTGGTGCTGATGAATTCTGACTAACCAATAAGTTGTATTTGTATTCTTGGGTCTTTCAGTAAAGTCACCACGTAGATAGGTTCAAAGAAAGTAGCAAAAAATAACAAAAAACTACGACGTTTCGATCGCAACAAAAGCGGTCGTCAAAGACTTTAAAAACGGCCTGCATCAGCAGCTTTCCCCCTCCTTGTTTCCTCCTGATGACGATTGCTTGTGTTTTGATCGAAACGTCGTAGTTTGTTTGTTATTTTTCTTCACCTATCTACGTGACTTTACCAAAAGCCCCAAGAATATTAATTCCTGCAGTCACGAAAGCTTCAAGTAAAGATGTAAGTTGTGTGTAGAGACAGTCCCCCGGGCTACGGAAGGGTGAGGAGGTGCCCCAGATCCGTAACCCTAATGAGAGACGCAGACTCCAAATATACAGCAGCAGGCGTCAGGGTCGGCATCGCACCTACGACCTCCTGGATACCAGGTGAGGTAGTTAACATCTCATCGACGAGGTGAGGTGATGGGTGAGGTGAGACGAGGTGAGGTGATGGGTGAGGTGGGAGACGAGGCGATGGGTGAGGAGAGAGACGAGGTGAGGTGATGGGTGAGGAGTGACGAGGTGAGGTGATGGGTGAGGTGAGACGAGGTGAGGTGATGGGTGAGGTGGGAGACGAGGCGATGGGTGAGGAGAGAGACGAGGTGAGGTGATGGGTGAGGAGAGACGAGGTGAGGTGATGGGTGAGGTGAGACGAGGTGATGGGTGAGGAGACAGACGAGGTGATGGGTGAGGAGAGACGAGGTGAGGTGATGGGTGAGGAGAGACGAGGTGGGGTGATGGGTGAGGAGAGACGAGTTGAGGTGATGGGTGAGGAGAGACGAGGTGATGGGTGAGGAGAGACGAGGTGAGGTGATGGGTGACGAGAGACGAGGTGGGGTGATGGGTGAGGAGAGACGAGTTGAGGTGATGGGTGAGGAGAGACGATGTGAGGTGATGGGTGAGGAGAGACGAGATGAGGTGATGGGTGAGGAGAGACGAGGTGAGGTGATGGGTGAGGAGAGACGAGGTGGGGTGATGGGTGAGGAGAGACGAGGTGAGGTGCTACGTTAGGAGAGACGAGTTGAGGTGATGGGTGAGGAGAGACGAGGTGAGGTGATGGGTGAGGAGGGGGACGAGGTGCTGGGTGAGGAGGGGGACGAGGTAAGGTGGAGGTTGACGAGGTGGTGAGGAGCAGCGAGACGCGCAGATCCCCCTCACCGATGTCGATCCGCGTGGCCCCGCGGTGCCCGAGGCGCCATCGCGGGCGGAGGAGGCCGCGAGGACGACTCAGAGACAGCCGCCATTGCTGGGGCGAGACGGGGATGGGGGGTTTCCCGCGCTTTTGAAGACGCGTGACGTCACCCCCCTTGCCCCCCCCCTCACCCCCTCTCGTCACGAAGCCACGGTGACGTCACCACGGCGCGTGCTGTGCCGGGCGAGGTGCAGCAGGTCACGTGACAGACCCAGCAGGTGACATGGGTTGACTGCTGCTGCTGCTGCTGTGCCAGGCTATGTGCAGGAGGAGGTCACGGGACAGACCCAGCAGGTGACATGGGTTGACTGCTGCTGTGCCAGGCTAGGTGCCGGTGCCGCTGGTGGTGGCCTCCTTCCCTAGGTCGACTCGGCCTCAAATGAGCCACCAGGTGCCGTGATGCGTAGCGGTGGACGTCGTCGCTAAGGGGAGAGAGACAAAGGCGGCCGTGGCGCGGTGGTGGTGACGACCACCCTCACCCACCTCGTGTGCCCACAGTGGCGGCCTTCATAGGAAGCGCTGCTCGCTACTGACAGCACTTTCCCCGACAGTCTGTGCAGGCTGTCCTGTGGGAACCTTTGTCTTTGGGTGGGTGAGTGAATGAGTGGGTGGGTGAGTGAATGAGTGGATGGCTGAATGAGTGAGTGAGTGGGTGGGTGAATGAGTAGTTAGGTAAGTGAATGAATGGGTGGGTGAATGAGTGAGTGGATGAGTGGTTGGGTGAGTGAATGGGTGGGTGAGTGAGTTAATGAGTAGATGTGATAGTGAATGAGTAGATGGGTGTGTGAGTGAAAGGGTGGGTGAGTGAATGGGTGGGTGAGTGAATGAGTGGATTGGGTGGGTTAGTGAACAGAAGGATAGTTGTGTGAATGAGTGGATGGGTTGGTGAATAAGTGAGTGGGTGGGTGAGTGAATGAGTGGGTGGGTGAGTGGTTGAGTTAGTGAATGAGTGGGTAGGTGAGTGAATGAATAGTTGGGTGAGTGAATGTGTGGGTGGGTGGGTGAGCGAATGAGTGGGGGGGGGGGGGGGGGGCGGTGAATGAGTGGGTGGGTGAGTTAATGATTAATGGGTGAGTGATCGAGTTGGTGGGTGAGTGGATGAGTAGTGGGTGAGTGAAATAGTAGGTGGGTAAGTTGATGAGTGTATGGGTGAGTGAATGAGTGAGTGGATGGGTGAGTGAATGAGTGGGTGGGTGAGTTAATGAGTGGGTGATTTAGTGAATGAGTGCGTGGGCGAGTGAATGAGTGGGTCTGTAAGTTGATGAGTGTATGGGTGAGTGAATGAGTGGGTGTGTACCTTGATGAGTGCGTGGGCGAGTGAATGAGTCTAATTGCGGTTTGGGGAAGGCTCCTGAAATCTAGGCGGGGGTTGTTGGATCACCACACACAAGATGAGTGGATGAGTTGGTGAGTGACCCCACCCTACCTGGCCATTATATACTCATTCTACCGGCCAATTATGAACCCAACCTTTCATTATCACCAGCACCAATAATAATAATCATCATCATCACCAGCACCAATCATCATCACCAGCACCAATAATCATCACCAGCACCAGCACGAACCATTATCATCATAATCAGCACCAATAATCATCATCATGGCCAGCACCAATCATCATCATCATCATCCCCAGCACCAGGACCAATCATCATCATCACCATGACCAGCACGAACCATCATCATCATCATGACCAGCACCAATAATCATCATCACCAGCACCAATCATGATCATCTTCACCAGCACGAATTATCATCATCATCATCATAACCAGCACCAGCACTCATCATCATGCTCATCATCATCACCAATCATCATCACCAGCACCAATCATCATCACCAGCAACAATCATCATCTTCATTACCAATCATCATCACCAGCATCAGCAATAATCATCATTGTCATCACCAATCATCAGTCGTCATCACCAGCACCAATAATCATCATTATCACCAGCACCAGCACGAATCATCAGCGTTATGACCAGCTCCAGCATCAATCATCATCATCATCACCAGCACCAATCATCATCATCACCAGCAGCAATCATCATCATCACCAGCACCAATCATCATTATCATCAACAGCACCAATTATAAATCATCATCACCAACCACCCACCACCACCCACCACCACTCACCTCCACCACTCACCACCAACCACCACCACCACCCACTACCCACCAACCACTAGCCACCACCACCAACCACGAGCCACAACAACCCACTACAAACCACGCACCTCCACCACCACCCGCCACCCACCACCACCAACCACCACCCACGACCAGCCACCACCAACCACCCACCACCACCCACCACCCACCACCCCCCACCACCATCCACCACCACCTAGCACCACGCACCACCCATCACCACCCATCACCACCCATCACCACCCACCACCACCACCACCCACCATCACCCACCACCCACCATCACCCACCACCCATCTCCACCAACCACCCACCACCACCAAACCACCAACCACCTACCACCCACATCCACCAACCACCCACCACCACCCACTACCACCTCCACCACCCACCAACCACCACAACCACCCACCAACCACTACCATCCACCAACCACCACCCACAAACCACCACCACCACCACCCTCCAACCATCTCCATCACCCACCAACCACCACCACCACCCACCAACCACTACCATCCACCAACCATCGCCCACAAACCACCACTCACCAACCACCATAACCACCACTACCCACAAACACCCACCAACTACCACCTACCACCAACCACCACCACCCACCAAACACTACCACCACCCACCAACCACCACCACCCACCACCACCCATCCCCACCCACCAACCACAACAACCCACCACCACCCACCACCACCCATCCCCACCACCAATAACCCCCACCCACAACCAATCACCACCAACCACCACCATCCACAACCAACGACCAACTCATCCAACCACAACCACCAGCAACTACAACCACCACCAACCACAACCACCACCTCCCCTCATCATCACATAATCATCATCCATCATCATCATCGCCACACAACATCACCGTCACACATCACCACCCATCATGACCACCATCCTTCATCACAACCACCCATCACCTATCATCACCACCACAGACCCATCATCACCACCACCCATCATGATCAATCACCCAATATCACCAACCACCACCATCCACCAACCACCACCACCAACCACCACCACCCACAACCACCCACCCACAACCACCCACCCACCACCACCCTCCAACCACCACCACCCACCACCACCCCCAAGCAACCACAACTGCCACCCAAGAACCACCAATCACCACTAATCGCCAAATACCACAAATTACCAATCACCGTTAATCACCAATCACAACCAATAACCACCAACCGCCAAACACCAATCACCACCAATCACTGTTAATCACCAATCACCACCAAACAACACCAATCTCCAAACACCAATAACAACCATTCACCACGAATCACCAATCACCAACAATCACCAATCACCACCACTCACCATGAATCACCAATCACTATCAATCACCACCAATCACCATGAATCACCATGAATCACCAATCACCACCAAACACCATCCATAACCACCAATCTCCAATCACCTTTCACCACCAATCACCAATCACCACCAATCACAAATCACCACCAATCACCAATCATCACCAATCACCACCAATCACCACTAATCACCACCAATCTCCAATCACCACCAATCTCCAATCACCACCAATCACCACCAATCATCATCATCACCCATCATCACCACCCATCATGATCACCACCCTTCATCACTACCACCCTTCATCACTTCCAACTATCAAAACCACCACCAATCAACCATCATTATCACCATGACCAATCATCAGCACCACCCATCATCACTTTTACCTATCATAACCACCACCCATCAACCATGATCATCACTATGACTAATCATCACCACCACCCATTATCAGGGACCACCATCATCATCATTGCCACCAACCACCCAACATCACCATCACCCATCATTATCCTCACCACAAATCAGCATCATCACCCATCATAATCACCACCCATCGTGATCACCACCTTACATCATTAACACCAATTATCAGCATGAACACCCACCATCATCACCAACCATCATTATCACCATCTATCACAATCATCACCACCGATCATCATCAACCACCTATCAACACCACCACCACCGACCATCATCAACACACATCATCACCCATCAACCATCATCATCAACAGCCATCAGCACCAATCAAAATCACCACCCATCACCATCTATAACCATCATCACCACCCACCATCATCAACCACCACCACCCATCATCATCACCCATCATCATCACCACCCACGGCCACCACCCGCACTGCACCACGTGGTGCGGCAGCTGTGCGCGTGGGGGCGAGGCCTCGCGGAATTGACGTCATTTCTGGTACGTCATAGCCACGCCTCCACCGCCAGTCGAGAGGAATGCGCACGAGGGAGCAGCTGCAGACGACGTTGGAGAGCGAATCCTCAACGAGGTGAGCGTCCCTGTTGACGATGAGTGTTGTTTATCTTTATTTTACATTTTGACCGCAAACTAAAGCCTCATTATTGTTGATATGTTGGTATTTTTATTTTCTGCAATCAAATTAGGACTGCTAGATAGGTTACTTGGCATTCCCTGATATGTTGCTTTTACTGTCACTGTTTAGACATAAGCGAGTCAGCATTTTAAAATTAATAACTAACTTGTTTAAATCTCAGAGTATGAATAACATGTCTACAATTATTGTTTTCTGATTGCTGGCACAATTGTGCCCTACATTTTATGCATTGAATGTTATTCAACATTGGGGAGGAGTCTGCCTTCATGTTCAGACCCCAGCTGCTGCCATAGTTGTCTCTAATCTGTGATGTCACAGCCACATGGGTGGTGTCTCTGACATCACGTGACCCACGACGTCATGCTCGGGTTATAACAAATAATTTAAGTAAGGTCATATGACCCTCATGACCTACAAGGCATAGTGGGGGGGGGGGGTTATCAAGAATTCGATTAATGCAAATGGGGTGTACATTAACATGCATGTGTGGATTAAATATCATTAAGTTTGGCGATTATGTTTAATGTAATAGGCTGGTGGAATAAACATGTTTGTGTGGATCGATGAGTGAGTGATCAGAAGTACGTATGAGTGGCAAACAAGTGCGGGCGTTGGCTTGAAAGCAACAGGCATGGAAGTGATGGGATTGGTGCAGTGAGTGGCCAAATATGTAATATTTGAGAGGATGAGTGATTCAAATTGTTGCTAAATCTTAGCGTTGTTCCAAACTCCACAGGCCATCCAACTTCACGCAGAATCTACTCTTTCCCAACAACATGGATAGCCAAATCAAGTGGGCTGAGATCGTGGATGACTATGAGGGTAAGTCCCAGATACCTGCATCACGTGGCTTATATACAGAGGAGGCTCGTTTATCAATTACTTTGAGAAGACATGGCTTGGTGGTGATGGGAAGACGTAATGATCGAGTGTTCCAGAAACGATGGGTTTATATCTGAATTTCAGTCATTTTTGTTTAAACTGGGGTCTCAAGCTTATGGAATTAATGGTCTCAGCATGCCCACAAAAACATGACTTGGAAAGTTTTACTGCCATGTGATGAATATTTCTCAATAGCAGCTCCTGTTGTGTAGAAAGAGCTAATTACAGGGATCTTAAAATTCGTTCTGTGAAACTCCATGTTCTTCGTTCTCTAATTCATTACTCGTCCTTTGAATTACCTGTCTGCTCTTCGCAGGCCGGGAATCGTCGCGCCAGTCGACCACCTGGGGTGACATTATGGATAAAGTGGACCCTTTCCCTGGCCAAGGTTACAAGCATCGCTCCCCAAAGGTGTGTATGGGGTCTGTGGGGGTCAAATACACAACATTCTCTACAAAACTAGCACACCATCTCTCCACATCACCTTTCTCACCACACCACCACCAATTAAATAGACCATCATAGAGCCTCATCATGTATCTATACCATCACAAGACACCATCTCTCTAGAACATTCCACGACCTCACCTCTCCATATATCAACACCAGCTCCAGACACCATCAACCAATCTCTCCACCATCCCACTCATGCATTGGTCATTTATTACCAATGAGGACAGAATGATATAAATCAGTCACATTAATTACGTCTGCTAGTTCAGTTGATTGGAAGTAGCCATTCCAGTTGCCCACTATGGGCACTGCGTGAAATTTGTCGAGATTATGGGCTACCAGATCTTTATAATGTAACATTCTGTGGAAACTATTGCCAGTGATGATTGTTGCCAACAATTGCTATGAAATATTCCCAGTCGATCACAGACTTAAGTGCATGTATGGGGTGTGTGAGGATATATGAGGATGTAACATGTATTTTGATTATGTAGGGGTTGGGATAATTAAGGGTTAGGGCTACACGTACAATGTGATAAAAGTATTGATGGATAAGGTGTTGTGTTATCAGGTGATTTTATATATTCAATCTTGATTTGAAATTTTCTTGACTGTGTATATTCATGCGAGTGTTAAAAGCGAGTTTGAATGAGTGAACGTGGATGTCTGCATCTGTAAAAAGATGTGTGAGTATGCATTTGTGTTGGGTTTATGTGCACGTTTATGTTTGCGTGCATGTGGGTATTAATTTTTGATTGCATGTGCATGTCTGAATGTTAATGTGGTGATCTTTGCTTGAACAGAGGATAATTGGGGAGTTGAAAGACTTCAGCGGGGTGAAGCGTCTCCAGGAGAAGGACCTTGGGACGGTGAAACGCCTCATGGTAGAGGAGCGCCTCTTTGAGGTGCAGCGCCTGGCAAGGGTGAAGTGCCGCACAGAGGAGACGTGCTTTAGAGACTATCTACTCAAGAAGGGACTCGTTAAAGTGAAGTGTTTCACGGATGAGAAGCGACTTCGTGAAATGAAGCTTTTTGATAAGAACTGTCTGGAGGAGGATGAGGAGAAGCACCTCATGGAGAAGAAGTACCTTGAGGAGGAGCAGTGCCCCGTCAGGACTGCTACCATCACCACCACTGCCAGCAACGCTGCCACCACCACCACCGCCACCACCGCCACCACCGCCAGTGACACCAACGCCACTGCCACCGCCACCGCCACCACTGCCACCCCCGCCACGACCGCCACCACCGCCGCCGGCACCGCCACCGTCACCGCCACCACCGCGGCAACCACCACCTCTGCCACCACCACCACAACTTACTCCACCGACAACGCCACCACCACCGCTGTCACCTCAGCCACCGCCAGCACCACCACCACTGCTGCCACCGACACCACCGACACCCTTGACGCTACCGCCACCACCCCCATCACCTCCACCACCAACGACCCCCCTGCCGCTAACGCCACCACCACCGCCACCGCCGCCACCTCCACCACCACCACCGCCATGGCAACCACCACCAACGCAACCAACACCACCACTACCGCCACCACCACCACCGACACCACCGCCACCACCTCCGAGGACGAGGAGGTTGCGGAGGATGAGGAGGAGAGAACGGAGAAAACAGAGAAGGGGGAGAAGATGGTGGTGGAGGATGAAGATGAAATGGAGGACGAGACAAAGGAGCAGGAGATGGAGGAGGTGCAGGTGGTGGAGGAGGTGATGCAGGGAAAGAAGAGGAAGCGAGGGGGCCTCGCTCACATGGCAAGAGCGATCACCTCATTCCTCCGCCGCGTGCTGCTTTGTGGTGGCATGTCCACCACTCAGTAGGGGTGATGGTGGTGGTCGTGGATTGGTGCCAACCATGACCACTATCACCATACTACCCACCCACCCCGTGATACATGCCACACACTTACCACACGGTTCCCCAAAGAGACGTTGCCACTGGGACCACAGCTGTTCAAGTGGAGAACGATTGCTACCAAGACACCACACACACACGGGACTAGCCCAAAAGCATAGCTGGCCCCACCCTGGGCCCCTTCCATGCTGGTTTTTATCCAGGCAGTCCTCATGGGATGACCTTGCCATGGTTTCCAGGACATGGAAGGGGCAGCTGACCCAGGGTGAGAGAGCTGGAGGGGTCTGGATCGGACAATGGAAGACACCTGCCACATGGCAAGCCCCAGGGCCACCCTGTAAATAATACGGTTAAATACCATTGTTGTTGTTTGAACTAGAAACTCTGTAAAATAAACCCATGATGACAAAATCTCGTTGAATTGCTTGCAAGCGCTGCCTGCGTTGGTTAAATGTGCCTTGGCTCGGGTGTGCGGTTTTCCAGCTGTGTGGAGGTACAAGGACAAATATATAATGAGAGCCGTTTTGAGAGATGGTCCTTCTTTAGAGCACATACAAATGTCGGTGGGAAAAGATATTCAGGTGATTCGCCTCCTTCACAACACTGCCACTCTACTCCACTGCCCCACTGATCCACTGCTCCACTGCCCCACTGTCCCACTGCTCAATTGATCCATTGCCCCTCTGCCCAACTGTCCCTTTGCTCCACTACTCCACTGCCCTACTACCCACTTGGCCCACTGCTCTTCTGCTCCGCTGTCCCAGTGCCCCACTGCCCATCTGCTCAATTGCCCTACTGCTCCACTACTCCAATGCTCCACTGCCCTTCTACTCCACTGCCCCTCTACCTCCCTGCTCCACTGCCCATCTGTTCCCCTTCTGTAACAGCAGTTGAAACAAACGTTTGAGTTTCTTACCCCCCCTGCCTCTGTCCACCAATCAGTAGAAATGGGCATGCCACAATCGAGCAGCAAGGTGCGTGTGGTGTGTTAAAGTGTGGGTACTCCTTCATCTTTTAAAATATCTGCTCAGTGTGGAAGAGTAGAACAAAACATCGTGTAAAGGGGCTCTCTAGAACTCGGTCTTGTAGAAATTATTCCTGCAACCAGAGGTATGATAAAGCAATTGCGAAATTGTGTCAGCACTCCACAATTCAAATTGTTTTGGCAGAGTATTCAAAGAATGCTGCTGCTCACGATACAGGTTGCTACTTATGTATTTAACATGGGGGGTGTTTAGAGGCGGCCCAGTGACCGAGAGGTCAGAGCACTGAAGTGGGACCACGGAGTAACTGGATTTGAATCCAGGCACCTGCCTGTGATCAAAGTGGGTTGTCAAGTCTAGCGAGTTCATGATCTCAGCCTGGTCGTCAATGACTGCGAAACATAAACCATCATATGGCAGTAATGTGGTTCTCTACTTAATTTGCGTGAGGAGGCCCTCGTAAAACCATGTTTTTACAAGGAGGTCTGCATTGTGCACACAGAATCGCCCCTTGGATACGGAGAATCGGAGCGACCGCCCAGGTCCGCGGGCATTGTGGGGGGCCCTGCGCTTCAATGTCACGGGGGTGTCAGATGTAATACTTGCGGTGGAATTTGAAGGCGTCGGAGGCCCACATGCTGGGATTTTCCCCTGGCCTAGCACCCCTATGGACGGTCCTGTGTGTACATTGTTCAAAGTCTCGCACAGGCTTTTGCCAAACTGAATTAGGGCAATAATAATAAAACGCATTACAGGACTGTGAAGGACATGGCATGTGAGCCCTGTAGCTCTCCCAAGTGCTTGTGGGTTGAACCGCGTGTTGTTCAGCAGGAATTCAGTGTTTTTGAAGGGAGGTGAGACAGTGAGACCCAGGTTAGTGTGGGTAGAGTGGTGAGTGTGACAGTAAGACAGACCCAAGTGAGTGAGTGTAGGAAGACAAATGAGTGAGACAGTGAAACAGACTCAGGTGAGTGTGTGTGGGTAGAGATGAGTGTGACATTGAGACAGACCAATGTAAGTGTCTTTGGAATGTGGTGTTAAAGTAAGACAGACCCAGGTGAGTGTGGTAGAGAGGTGAGTGTAACAGTGAGACAGACCCAGGTGGGTGAGTGTGACTAGTGATGTGAGTGTGACAGTGAGACAGACCTAGGTCAGTGCATGTGGATGAGGTGAGTGTGACAGTGAGACAGACCGAGATGAGTGAGTGTACGAATAGAGGTGAGTGTGACAGTGAGACAGACCAAGGTGAGCCCGGTCGTCCTTGACAGCACAAAGAAGTAAGAACATTGTTACGACCAACGTTACAGGAGGGAGGATCCTGCTCTTTATTACGTGGATGAGAGGGCACTTGAAAGGTACTCAGAAGTAGCTCCGTGATTACAGCTTCAGTGGGCCATTCTCTAACACAAGGCTTGCAATCTTCTGCTCGAGACACGAATGATTCGTTGTTTCCACGACAGGATGGCAACATCCAACCCAGGTTAAAATTTGGGTAAAATTAGAAACTGCAGGTTTACTAATAAAAGACGTCGCAGTTTGGTTACCAAAGCAGTGGCTTGTCGGCATGTAGCATGGAGGTAGGGTAGATGTGAAGTTTAACGTCATTGAGTATAAACTCAGAGTGAGCGTACATCCACTGTCGTTATGATCCACGTCTAGCGATACACGCAGAGACACGAGGAGCAGGAGGAACTCTATTTATTATAGCCTTCACAGGGTAGAAGGGGTCACTACACTTTCAGTCAAGAGAGCTAACACACTGCCTGTCTGACACCGCCGAGAAGATGCAGATGGTGACGATGACTCCAACAGTCCGACGGGATTCCACTCCAAGCAACAGCCCCAAACCTTTGCCCGGGATCCCCTTTTATCCTCCTAGCGTGGCTTCGCTAGGAGGATAATGCAAATCAAATTATAACATTTTTGACATGTTTTTTCTGGATGTTTTTGTTGTTATTCTGCCTCTCACTGTTCAAATAAACCTACCATTAAAATTATAGACGGATCATTTCTTTGTCAGTGGGCAAATGTACAAAATCAGCAGGGGATCAAATAATTTTTTCCCTCACTGTACTTGATATGTACAGGACCGGACAACATCACCTTAACAAATTAATATGCCACAGATTGCACATTAGATCAGAGCACAATTATTTGTTTTGTCATAGTTCTGAATGTTTCAACTAGGACCAAAAAAGTTAAACAAAGTTAATGTAATAAACAGTGCTTGTTAATATTTGTCTGTTGTTTAAAAGAAATAAGTTTCTGTTCCCAAAACTTATTTTCAATAAATTGTGCCATAGTTGTACACTTGAATAGTGTGCTGATCTTTAAAGGTGTATTGAATATTTTTTATATACTGCGACTCATAATCCTGCTGTTATGGAGTGACTCATACAGCCAGCTATGGCTGCAAAGTTTGGTCGTACATGTTATGTATATATCGTTTATTGTTAAATTTGAATCACAGTTCCTATGATCACTGTTACATTGTTTTTATTGCTTTATTTTGGTGATTTTGAAAACGTTTTGGTTTAGCCATGTTTGTTTTTTGTAGTACAGAGTTAGCCTGATAACTTTAATCTAAATTGTCTTGATTGTTATTATTCGACTTGCATCCCACCGAGATTTTTGCACACAGTGTTGATATACGGTGCTTTTCTGGAAGACTTTGCTGTCTTTTCCTGGATTTTTCTGTTGCGTGTAGTCGCTTTAAGATGTTCCTTGATCATGTTTTTGTTTGCTGCGGTTGCACCCGAGTCAAGAGCAACATAGCTCACAGGGTTATACCAAATAAATGAATCTGAAAAACTTAAATGAATTTCTGCTTGCATGTCTGAATATTCATGTGATTATCTTTGCTTGAACAGAGGATAATTGGGGAGTTGAAGGATCTCAGCGGGGTGAAGCATCTCCAGGAGGAGAAGGACCATGCGACAGAGAACCGCCACATGGTAGAGGAGCACCTCTATGAGGTGCAGCGCCTTGCCAGGGTGAAGCGCCGCACAGAGGAGAACTGCTTCAGAGACTTTCCTCAAGAAGCGCCTCGTTAAAGTGAAGTGCTTCACGGAAGAGAAGCGTCTGGAGGAGGAGAAGTGTCTCGCCAACGTGAAGAGCGTCGAGGAGGAGAAGCGCTTCATGGAGGAGGAGCGGTGCCTCGCCAGGACTACTACCATCACCACCACCAACGCTGCCACCTCCGCCCCACCACCGCTGGCGCCACCGCCATTACCGCTGCCGCCACCTCCGCTGCCACCATCACCACCATTGCCACCGCCACCACGGCCCTCACCTCCAGCAACTCCGCTGCCACCACCGATGCCACCGACGCCACCTCGGATGTTGAGGAGCATGAAGAGAGAATGGAGAAAACAGAGGAGGGGGAGAAGATGGTGGTGGAGGATTAAGAGGAGGTGGAGGAGGATGAGACAAAGGAGGAGATGGAGGTGGTGATGCAGGGAATGAAGAGGAAGCGAGAGGGCCTCGCTCGTGAGGCGAGAGCGGTCACCTCACTCCTCTGCCGCATGCTGCTTTGTGGTGGCATGTCCACCACTCAGTAGGGGTGATGGAGGTCGTGGATCGGTGCCTACCATGACCACTATCACGATACTACCCACCCACCCCGTGATACATGCCACACCCACACACACACCACATGGGTCCCCGGAGAGACCGCGCCACTGGGACCACAGCTGTGGAATGAAGCTGAGCAGCAGATGCCTAGACTACAGTGGAGAACGATTGCTACGAAGACACCGCACACCACACACAAACGGGACTAGCCCAAAAGCATAGCCGGTCCCACCCTGGGCCCCTTTCATGCTGGTTTTCATCCAGGCAGTCCTCATGGGATGACCTTGCCATGGTTTCCAGGACATGGAAGGGGCAGCTGACCCAGGGTGAGAGAGCTGGAGGGGTCTGGTACGGACAATGGACGACACCTGCCACGTGGCAAGCCCCAGGGCCACCCCGTAAAGAAAAAGGTTCAATACCATTGCTGTTAAATTTCGATTTAAAGCTATCGTGGCTGCAAGGATTCATCTTCTTTGGTTTTTTCGGTAAAGTCACGTAGAATGAGAATAAAATAATACATTGATCAAATAAAATACACAATAAAATTCTCACGACGTTTCGGCCACAACACAAGTGGCCTTCATCAGGTGAAGGGACGAGACTGTCTGGAGGAAAGCGCTGGAGCGAACACAGCCAAGCTCAGACCGCGACCTTTAAGCTGTGTGAGAAGAAACAGAGCGCCTTGACAAACGAATTAGCATAGAATTTAGCATTGAAATAGCTGAGTGATTAGCTTATGACTGGTCACAGAAATGGCTATGTTAAAGTCAAAGCCTACACATCCACAGAGGCACCTAGTACAAATCAAACAGGAGAATTTAGCATTGAAATAGCTGAGTGATTAGCTTGTGACTGGTCACAGAAATGGCTATGTTAAGTCAAAGCTTGCAAGCAGAAATATCCCTGTGAAACTCGCACAGATAGACACACACACACACGCAGATGCGCACACAAACAGGCACACAGGCGCACACAGACACTACTGCTACTAACTACTACTCAGTACTACCACTGCTGCTCCTACCACTAAGCGTTAAACATTCCCATCGTGATTGTGACTCCGACTGGCCGTGGCGGCGCTGCTGCTGCTGCTTCTTAGATACCCCAGGAGCAGCTCCAATGCCGCTTCGAGGTGCGAGAGAAGATTGGCGAGGGAGGGCAGGGAGTGGTGCTGCGGTGCGTGGACCACAAGACGGGATTCCTGGTGGCTGTCAAGATGCTGGCACTGCCCATCAAGTAGGTTGGGGCAGGGGTGATGGGGTTGGTGGTGGTGGTGTGGGTGGGTGCTGGTGGTCTTAACACAGCAGCCATGGTCATAATTATAAATGAATACAATAATAGATAATAAATGGAAGTAAATACAACATGGTTACAAAATAATGAGTATAATAGTAAACAACAATGATAATAACCTCTGCAAAACTATCTCTAACTATAAACTGAAACTATCTCACTAAAAAAGTAACCGTCATAAAACTACTATGAACTAGAGACCCACAGAGACCCACAGAGACCCACAGACTTGCTGTGTGCACGCAGCCCTACCAAGATGGAGATGCAGAGGATGGAGCTGAAGGTGATCACGGAGCTGCAGGGGGAGGGCAGTGCTGAGCTGCACGGCGTCATCCGCGTCCTGCACTCGTTCCACTTCCGCGGACACAACTGTCTCGTGCTGGAGCTGTTGAAGTACGCATCATCACCATTGTTATTATTGTCATCATTATCATCATTATCACCATCGTCATCATTATCGTCATTATCACTATCGTCATTAAAATTGATTAACACAGAAGTGTTGTGTTCTTTTCTGACATTTATGCATAAGAACTGTATTCTGTGCTGAGATCTGAACTTGGAGACCTGGCTGAACACACTAACACATACTCAGTAAATGTTAAAGCGAGAATAATTGTATTATACTGATCGATAGTACAAAGTTAAACAACACAGCCGAGTTTAATCTGCCATGCTCAAGTACCTGCATAACTGCATATGATTAATTGCATTATCCCGATTGATAACCGACCCTCGTCAACGAGGCGGGGCCTAATTATCATAACGGCTCGCAGTAGCATAATCACACATACACTAGCATAAATTAATACGATTATCTCTCGCATTCGCATAGTTTATGCGCATAAATTACACCAAATTAACATATTTTTGGATAATTATGCAAATTTCAAATTTCATTTAATTTTTATTATTTTCATCAAATTTTCATAACCTACATATACAACAGACCGCAACCTCACCCCAACCGTGACGCGTGTCGGAGAGCCCTCATGTCGTTGTTGTTGACTCCGTAGTACAGGTTTTGTTTGGGTTAGATCGCGTGAATATAAAAATGTTGTGTGGTTAAACCCGCCACCACCCGACACGGCCATCACCACAGAGAGACCCATAGACATCGTCACCACACAGAGACCCACAGACTCACCACACTGTCAACCACAGACTCAGCCCCTTTACCGTATTCACCTGATTAAGAGACTCAGTTTTTTATGTTCTTGTTACAACAAAGTATGGTTTGTGTCCTATAATCCGGTAGTAGGATAGATCGGATTGATTTAACTCACCCGTTTTGGGGTGCGTCTTACTTTACCCACTAAGCTATTCATTGTTGTTATGTTTGTGTTATATTTTAAATACAAAATGTTTACATTTGTGGGACCTCTTTGGCCCAGAATTACAATTACAGAATAAGGGATATGGCGTTACCACCTCGTGGAAATAGAAAAACTTCATCAGCAAAAAAGGAAAAGGAGGAGGGAGACACAGGGAGGAGGGAGACGGGGGAAGGAGGGAAACACGGGGAGCAGGAAGGAGACCGGGGGAGGAGGGAGACACAGGGAGGTGGAGGGAGACAGGGGGAGAACGAGGAGGGAGATGAGGGGGAGGAAGAGAAGGAGGTGCTGCAGCTGCTGACCGTCTTGACAGCGAATCTGATCGCCGGCTTCATGGCTCACCTAGCGACACAGACGGAGTGGCTGCAGGTGCAGGAGCAGCTGCAGGAGGTGCAGAAGGTTCAGCAGCTGCAGGAGGTTCAGCCAGCACAGCTGGTGCAGGAGGTGGTCAACTGCCTGGGAGACCTGTTCCTCGTGCGGTTCAGAGACTCCGTTCTGGACTTGGTGAGCCACACGGAGGAGCGGGTGGTGCACCGAGGGCCCCGCCGGCTGCTCGTGGACGTGGCCTGGGAGGTCCTCCGCGACGGCTCCGCGAGCTGGGGCCGCATGATGGTCCTGGTGGTGCTCTGCTCGCTCCTCCCTCGCGAAGAGGCTGGTGGACTGCTTACGTCTGAGCGACGCGGAGAAGACGGTGGCCGTGACGGACGCGGTGGCCGCCCTGCTGGTAAACGCGTGCGGGGCCTGGCTTGTCGAGCAGGGAGGCTGGGAGGGCTTCCGGCGAGAATTCGGGCTGGGGACGCCCACCTTGGAGAGCGGCCGCGGATGCCGAGCTCCGACGATTGGCGACGGTGGAGACAAAAAGAGAGGAGAGAGCGAGAACATCGCAGTTGGGAAAGGAAGAAACAATCCGCACGGAGGAGACGGCGCGACCGCACCCTCACCCCACCCGAGACGCGCGTCGGAGAGCCCTCATGTCGTTGTTGTTGACTCAGCCCCTTTACCGTATTCACCTGATTAAGAGACTCAGTTTTTTATATCTTCTTGATACAACAAAGTTTGGTTTGCATCCTATAATCCGGTAATAGGAGAGATCGGATTTATTTAACTCACCCGTTTTGGGGTGCGTCTTACTTTACCCACTAAGCCATTCATCATTGTTGTTATGTTTGTGTTATATTTTAAATACAACACGTTTACGTTTATGGGACCTCTTTGGCCCAGAATTAAAAAGACAGAATAAGGACACCCTGCAAGCCTCGCAGAGTGCCCTGCTACTGTGGAAGAGGCGTGTGGTAGCATTCCACCTGCCACGGCCCCTGGGGAAGGCCACATGGAGCCAACCATGGGCACCCGACTCTTGGCCCCCACATGCAGGGCATGGAAGCAAGAAGGGTGACTCAAATTATGACCTCCGTGTGGGTAGCGAAACCAGCCAGGTCTCAAAGAGGTCATCTTCGCGGGAACCGTCTTCTGCCAGGAAGACCTGTGGAGATTCTTCAAAGAGACCCACAGGAAGCCAAACAAGGTGATGGAGGCCTTGTCAGGATGGCGAGCCAGACGCCATAGAAGTCTCCCTCAGACGCATCCTAGGGGAGCTCGAGCAGGAAGGAAAACAATCGAGAGACCTGGAGAGGTCCAGGGTAAGGAGCCTTCTCAGCAAGGTGACTGATTGGAACAGGCGGGCCACTTGCTCACAATGACACTGCGCATCGCCTCCCTGAACATGAATGGGTGCAGAGGGGCGCTGAGAAGATACTACGCAGAGTCACTTGCAAAGCAGTATAATGTCTCTGTGCTGTTCGTGCAGGAGACCCATCTCGCCATGGACGATGAGGTTGCCTGGAGGACGGAGTGGAAAATGGGAGCCTTTTTTCAGCCACTTCAGCAACACCTCCTCAGGAGTAGCAACCGTGCTGTCACCAAACTTCACTCCCGACACCATCAGCCAGGTGGAGGTGATCAAGGGAAGGGTCCTGGACGTCCCGGCGCAGGTCGGCGACACCGCCATCCACCTCGTCAACGTGTACGCTCCCACCACTGACAGTGAGAGACCCGGGTTCCTGCAACTTCTGCGGAACCACCTCGGTGGCATTCCAGAGGACGAGTTTGTGGTCATGGGAGGTGACTACAACTGCACGCTGGATGCTCTGCACCGTACAGGGAAGGGGCACTGCAACGCCAATCTCCGGGGAGAGCTCCAAGCCCTTCTGGACGCCTCCGATCTGGTGGACGTGTGGCAGCTTCACCACCCGAGGCGGCGAAGCTTCACCTACACGAGGACAAGGGGCAATGAACCAGCCACCCAGTCCAGGATCGACCGCTTCTATATCTCCAGAAGTCTTGTCTCGAGCATTCTGCCTGCTGACATCAGGGCTGCACCACTAACAGACCACAGCCTGATCCTGCTGGACCTTAGGCTGCGTGGAACACCAAGTGGTGAGGCCTACTGGCACTTCAACAACGCCCTGCTGGAGGACAGTACGTTCACCGACCTCTTTAGGAAATTCTGGGCAGGCATAGACGTTTTATCAGGAGAGAAGAGGTCACTATAAAATTCCCAGGTTATTGATATTATGTCCTCACTCTTTGTTTTATGAGTGGAGGAGGAGGAAGAAGAAGGTGAGGGGGAGGAAGAAAAAGGAGGCGCTGCAGCTGTTGACTGTCTTGACAGCGAATCTGATCGCGGGCTTCATGGCTCACCTAGCGACACAGACAGAGTAGCTGCAGGTGCAGGAGCAGCTGCAGGTCCAGCAGCTGCAGAAGGTTCAGCCAGCACAGCTGGTGCAGGAGGTGGTCAACTGCCTGGGGGACCTGTTCCTCGCGCGGTTCAGAGACTCAATTCTGGTGAGCCACGCGGAGGAGCGGGTGGAGCACCGAGGGCCCCGCCGGCTGCTCGTGGACGTGGCCTGGGAGGTCCTCTGTGACGTATTCGCGAGCTGGGGCCACGTGGTGGTCCTGGTGGTGCTCTGCTCCCTCCTCCCTCGCGAAGAGGCTGGTGGACTGCGTACGTCTGAGCGACGTGGAGAAGACGGCGGCAGTGACGGACGTGGTGGCTGCCCTGCTGGTGAACGTTTGCGGGGCCTGGCTCGTCGAGCAGGGAGGCTGGGAGGGCTTCCTGCGAGAATTCGGGCTGGGGACGCCCACCTAGGAGAGGGGCCGCGGATGCTGAGCTCCGACGGTTGGCGACGGTGGAGACAAAAAGAGAGGAGAGAGCGAGAACATCGCAGTTGGGAAAGGAAGAAACAATCCGTACGGAGGAGACGGCGCGACCTCACCCTCACCCCAACCGAGACGCGCGTCGGAGAGCCCTCATGTCGTTGTTGTTGACTCCGTAGTACAGGTTTTGTTTGGGTTAGATCGCGTGAATATATTAATTTTGTGTCGTTAAACCCGCCACCACCCGACACGGCCATCACCACACAGAGACCCACAGACTCACCACACTGGCACCCACAGACTCAGCCCCTTTACCGTATTCACCTGATTAAGAGACTCAGTTTTTTCTATGTTCTTGTTACAACAAAGTTTGGTTTGCGTCCTATAATCCGGTAATAGAAAAGATCAGATTTATTTAACTCACCCGTTTTGGGGTGCATCTTACTTTACCCACTAAGCCATTCATGGTTGTTGTTTGTGTTATATTTTAAATACAACACGTTTACGTTTATGGGACCTCTTTGGCCCAGAATTAAAAAGACAGAATAAGGACACCCTGCAAGCCTCGCAAAGTGCCCTGCTAATGTGGAAGAGGCGTGCGGTAGCATTCCACCTGCCACGGCCCCTGGGGGAGGCCACATGGAGCCAACCATGGGCCCCCGACTCTTGGCCCCCACATGCAGGGCATGGAAGCAAGAAGGGGGACTCGGATGATGACCTCCGTGTGGGTAGCGAAACCAGCCAGGTCTCAAAGAGGTCATCTTCGCGGGCACCCATCTTCTGCCAGGAAGACCTGTGGAGATTCTTCGAAGAGACCCACAGGAAACCAAACAAGGTGATGGAGGCCTTCACAAGATGGCGAGCCAGACGCCATAGAGGTCTCCCTCTGACGCATCCTCACAGCGCTCCAGCAGGAAGGAAAACAATCGAGAGACCTGGAGAGGTCCAGGGTAAGGAGCCTCCTCAGCAAGGTGACTCATTGGAACAGGCGGGCGACTCACTCACAATGACGCTGCGCAACGCCTCCCTGAACATGAATGAGTGCAGAGAGGGCGCTGAGAATATACTACGTAGCGTTCTTTGCAAAGCAGCATAAGGTCTCCGTGCTGTTCGTGCAGGAGACCCATCTCGCCATGGACAATGACGTTGCCTGGAGGACGGAGTGGAGAGCGAAGCCCTTCATCAGCCACTTCAGCAACACCTCCTCAGGAGTAGCAACCGTGCTGTCACCAAACTTTTCCCCCGACACCGTCAGCCAGGTGGAGGTGATCAAGGGGAGCGTCCTGGACCTCACGGTGCAGGTCGGCGACACCGCCATCCACCTCGTCAACGTGTACGCTCACACCACTGACAGTGAGAGACCCGGGTTCCTGCAACTTCTGCGGAACCACCTCGGTGGCATTCCAGGGGACGAGTTTGTGGTCACGGGAGGTGACTACAACTGCACGCTGGATGCTCTCGACCACACAGGGAAGGGGCACTGCAACGCCAATCTCCGGGGAGAGCTCCAAGCCCTTCTGGACGCCTCCGATCTGGTGGACGTGTGGCGGCTTCACCACCCTAGGCGGCGAAGCTTCACCTTCACGCGGACACGGGGCAATGAACCAGCTACCCAGTCCAGGATCGACCGCTTCTACATCTCCAGAAGTCTTGTCTCGAGCATTCTGACTGCTGACATCAGGGGCTGCACCACTAACAGACCACAGCCTGATCCTGCTGGACCTCAGGCTGCGTGGAACACCAAGTGGTGAGGCCTACTGGCACTTAAACAACGTCCTGCTGGAGGACGGTACTCTCACCGAGCTCTTTAGGAAATTCTGGGCAGGCATAGACGTTTTATCAGGAAAGAAGAGGTCACTATAAAATCCCCGGGTTATTGATATTATGTCCTCACTCTTTGTTTTGAGAGTGGAGGAGGAGGGGGAGGAGGAGGACGAGGGGGAGGAGGAGGACGAGGGGGAGGAGGAAGGTGAGGAAAAGAAGGAGGCGCTGCAGCTGTTGAGCGTCTTGACAGGGAATCTGATCGCCGGCTACATGGCTCACCTGGCGACACAGACGGAGTAGCTGTAGGTGCAGGAGTAGCTGCAGGTGCAGGAGCAGCTGCAGCTCCTGCAGCTGCAGAAGGTTCAGCCAGGATAGCTGGCGCAGGAGGTGCTCAACTGCCTGGGAGACCTGTTCCTCGCGCAGTTCAGAAACTCCGTTCTGGTGAGTCACGCGGAGGAGCGGGTGGAGCACCGAAGGCCCCGCCGGCTGCTCGTGGACGTGGCCTGGGAAGTCCTCCACGACGGCTCCGCGAGCCGGGGCCGCGTGGTGGTCCTGGTGGTGCTCTGCTCGCTCCTCCCTCGCAAAGAGGCTGGTGGACTGCGTACGTCTGAGCGACGCAGAGAAGACGGCGGCCGTGATGGACGCGGTGGCCGCCCTGCTGGTGAACGCGTGCGGGGCCTGGCTCGTCGAGCAGGGAGGCTAGGAGGGCTTCCTGCGAGCATTCGGGCTGGGGACGCCCACTTAGGAGAGGGGCCGCGGATGTGGTGTTAAAGTGTAGGTACTACTTCCTCTTCTGAAACATCTGCCCAGTGTGGAAGAGTAGACCAAAACATCGAGTAAAGGGGTTCTCTAGAACTCCGTCTTGTAGAAATTCTTCCTGTCACCAGAGGTATGAGAAAGCAATTGCGGAATTGTGCCACCACTCCACAATAAACATTTTTTGGCAGAGTATTCAAAGAATGCTGCTGCCCACGATACAGGTTGCTGCTTATGTATTTGACATGGGGGGTGTTTGGAAGCGGCTCAGTGACCCAGAGGTCATAGCACTGACCAGGCACCACGGAGTACTTGGGTTTGAATCCACACCGCCTGTGATCAAAGCAGGTTCTCATGTCTAGCGAGCTAATGATCTCAGCCCAGTCGTCATTGACAGCACAAAATAAACCATTACATGGCTGCAATGTGGTTCTGCACTTAATTTGGATGAATTTAATCGAAAAGAACGTTGTTATGACCAACGTTACTCCTACTTAAAGGACAGGTGGGAGGGTGCTGCTCTTTACTGTGGACCAGAGGGCACTTGAAGGGTAATTAGAAGTAGCTCTGTGATATCAGCTTCGGTGAGCCATTCTCTAACACAAGGCCTGCAATGGTCTGCTAGAGACACGAATTAATAATTGGTTCCAGGGCAGGATGGCGACAGCCCAACCCAGGTTAAAATTTGGGAAAAATAAGAAAATGCAGGTTGATGAATAAAATGCGTTGCAGTTTTTTTACCACTGCAGTGGCTTTTCGGCATGGAGCACGGAGGTAGGGTAGATGTAAAGGTTCACGTCATTGTGTACCCCATGCGGTTTAACGACACAGTAAAGACTCGGAGTGAATGTACATCCACTGTCGTTACTATCCACGTACAAATACAGAACACATACAGTGCATGGAATTGTCCATGTCTCTGACAAGCTCGCAGGAACATTCTCCTGAAGCCGGTGCCTCGGATGCTTCCACTGCTGCAGTCGGTCGGTGCCGAGGGCGACACATTCACTGTGGAGCAGGTGTTCCACTACATGGAACAGTACATCAAGCGGAGGCGACTTTACGATGAAGAGAGGCAGTACCTGGTGAGGTGTGGAAGGGACCCCCTGGAGGAGGTGTTTGGTGTGGAGGGATTCTCACTCAGAGATCTCAGACACTCGGTGGCAGCGCTGCTCATTAAGTTATTCTCCGTAGTGACGGCCGACAACAGGCGAGCCGGTGCCAGCGTCAACACCACCTCCACCACTGCCTCTCCTTCTTACACTCCAGCCGGTAGAGGTGGTGGTGGCATGGGTAGTGGTGGTGATGGTATAGGTGGTGGTGGTGGTGTAGGTAGTGGTGGCATGGGTGGTGGTGCTGGTAGTGTGGTTGGTGGTGGTGGCGTGGGTGGTTTTGGTGTGGGTGGTGGTATAGGTGGTGGTGGCATGGGTGGTGGTGCTGGTAGTGTGGTTGGTGGTGTTGGTGTGGCTGATGGTGGTGGTGTTGTGGGTGGGTGCGTAGTGTGCCGGTGTGAGCCGCGTAGCTGCACGTTGGTTCACGGCGACAGCGGCCACCTTGCCACGTGCCGCCGCTGCGTCTTCGAGTTGCAGCGGTGCGGCATGGCTTGTCCACTGTGCCGCAGGGAGATTCACTCTGTGGTGCACACATTCCTGGCCTGACAGAACACACACACACAGACACACACAGACACACACACAACAACAACCGCCATTCGCCACTAAGTGGTGGTGAGACATCACCACGACGCTTGTGCCAGGTAATGTGCACCTTGAGGCCAAGTGAAGTGTCGAACGCTCACTGGCAGGTCACGGGGCAGACCCAGCAGGTGCCACGGGTCGACTGACTGAGACGAGAGGCTGATGCACCACCTGTGCCCCCTACTGTGCCAACTTGCTGTGCTTGTTGGTGTGTGCAAAAAACACTTTGGTTCTTTCGGTAAAAAAACAGTTAATAGTTTAGGTCACATGTGCAGTGATCCTGGCTCTCTTCGAGTCTCACCTGACCGAGCGCCAGGAGGAGGAGCTGACCGACGTCTGTGAAGTTTGGTTTGTCTCTATGGACGAGGGCAAATCCCGTGGTGGCATCTACAACGATGGCTACGACGACCAAGAAAACAAATACATCCCTGTGAGGCTAACAAAGAAAGAGTCACCCATAGATACACCCATTGAGACACCCATAGATACACCAATAACGACCCACAACTACATCCCTGTGAGGCTCACAGTGACACCCACAGAGACCCAGAGAGACACCCATACAGACACCCATAGAGATCTACAGATACCATAGAGACTCACAGAGGCACCAATCGAAACCAACAGCTACATCCCAGTAAGACGCACAGACACAGAGACACCCACAGAGACCCACAACTATATCCCTGTGAGACTTGCACAGACAGACACACACACACAGGCACACAGACACACACACAGACACTACTGCTACTACTAACTAATACTCACTACTACAACTGCTGCTCCTACCACTAAGCGTTAAACATTACCATCGTGATTGTGACTCCGACTGGCCGTGGCGGCGCTGCTGCTGCTGCTTCTTAGATACCCCAGGAGCAGCTCCAATGCCGCTTCGAGGTGCGAGAGAAGATTGGCGAGGGAGGGCAGGGAGTGGTGCTGCGGTGCGTGGACCACAAGACGGGATTCCTGGTGGCTGTCAAGATGCTGGCACTGCCCATCAAGTAGGTTGGGGCAGGGGTGATGGGGTTGGTGGTGGTGGTGTGGGTGGGTGGTGGTGTGGTGGTGTGGGTGGAAATGGTGTGGGTGATGATGGTCTTAACGCAGCGGCCGCAGTCATAATAATAATAATAATAGATAATTAATGGAAGTAAATACATGGTTACAAAATAATAATGAGTATAAGAGTAAACAATAATAATAACCTCCATAAAAATATCGCTAACTATAAACTGAAACTAACTCACTAAAATAATAACCGCCGTAAAACTACTATGAACTACAGACACCCATAGAGATCCATAGACACCCATCGACACCCACAGAGGCCCAGACTTGCTGTGTGCACGCAGCCCTACCAATATGGAGATGCAGAGTATGGAGCTGAAGGTGATCACGGAGCTGCAGGGGGAGGGCAGTGCTGAGCTGCACGGCGTCATCCGCGTCCTGCACTCGTTCCACTTCCGCGGACACAACTGTCACGTGCTGGAGCTGTTGAAGTACGCATCATCATCATTGTCATCATCGTCATCATCATTGTCATCATCATCTTCATTACCGTCATCATCGTTATCATCGTCGTTGCTGCTGCTGTCGCCGCAGGGATTGCCTCTACAATTTGAGCAAGCGAGCGGTGATCTGGCGCATCGACGATGCCGCGTTGAGGTCGTATACCTGGGGCATCGTCCACTTCCTGGCCCACGCCAAGTCCCGCGGCATCGTCCACGCGGACATCCAAGCCGGTGAGAGCGGAGGGCATTCTGGGGGCGCCCACGCTCCCCAAAACGCACTCGATCCTGTTGTAGTGGTGATGTGTAGTAAACATCGCCCAATGGGGGAGACAAAGGCGTCCGGGCGTAGTACTGGCCATCCACTCCCTCTGTGTGTGCCACAGTGTCAGCCTTCATAGGCAGTGCTGCTACTCGCTACTACTAATAGCACTTGGCCCTACAGCCTGCTAGCGGCTACACGAGGGGACCTTTGCCTTTGTCGTTGTTCGTGGTCGTCCTGTGGTTCGATCCACTGCTGGCTGACCGCTCTCAGGGCAACCTCTGAGCGTGACCTCCCCTTGCCTCCCTGTGTGCGTCCAGGACAACGTGATGCTCTTTCAGGCCGGCCACATGAGAGTCACCGATTTTGGTTGCAGCTTCTATGTGGACAATCAATGTGAGTGGCTACCCACCCATCGACCGACCCACCCACCCACCCACCGACCGACCGACCCACCGACCGACCGACCTACCCATCCACCCACCAACCGACCGAACCACCGACCCACCCACCGACCGACCCACCCACCCACCGACTGACCCACCCATCCACCCACAAACCAACCCACCGACCCACCCACCCACACCGACCCACCCATCCACCCACCCACCCACCCAAACCGACCCACCCACCGACTAACCCACCCACCCACCCACTGACCCAAACCAACCAACCCACCCACCCACACCGACCCACACACCCACCCACCGACCCATGCCGCCCTGACTGCACGACACGCGATGCTGATTGCGCGCAATGCCCGGCGACGGCACCACGGGCACGCGCTGCGCCACTCCGCCCAGCACGGCGCCCGCGGCGCTCCGAACGGCGCCGGTGACGCGGTCCGGCAACCCGCACTGGCTCCCGGGACGCAGGGAGCTGCTGTCGCGACTGCGGCCCTGACTGCGCGGTAGGTCTCTCCAGATTTCATCTTGGGCAGGCATAGACGTTTATCAGGAGAGAAGAGGTCACTATAAAATTCTGGCCAAAGCGCTATCCTCCAAGATGAAGACTATAGCGGCTCAGGTGGTGGGCAGTGACCAGGCCCACACGGTCCAAGTGAGAACAATTCATGATGGCGTCTTCCTCGTCAGAGACCTCATCACCCTCTCCGAGAGGAAGGGGGCTCCCACTCGCGCTTCTCTCCCTCGACCAAGAGAAGGCGTTTGACCACGGGTACCTAATGGGAACACTGAGGGCGTTTGGTTTTGGGACCAGCTATCTGGGACTGAACCGCCTGCTCTACACTGAAGTCCAGTGTTTAATCAAAGTCAACGGTACCCTCACTGCCCCTGTCAGCTTCAGAAGAGGTGTAAGACAGGGTCGTCCCATGTCGGGGCAGCTGTATACCCTCGTTGTGGGGAAACATACTAATTAACTGATTACTAACGTAGTATATAATTACAATAATACACATTACAACTAATTACTAATCTACAACTCATGACTAATCATAACATTTGACTGATTACTATCTATTATATAATTACAATACCCCCCACTCCGCCTCAAACCACTGCACCTGAATGAGTTAAATGATGACGTCACCCTGCTGCTCTATTTAAGACCTGGAGCGAGTGAGGGCTTCACCATTCTGGCGAATTGCCCGATGATGCTGGATGTAATTACCAGCGAAACGTCGTACTAAAATTTTTTAAATGTTGTGGATTCACTCTTCAACACACCAGTGGGCTAAAGTAGTGAAATATTTTGTCTTTTGTCAACGTGACACTTTTTTTACTGATTGGCCGTGTCGGGTGGTGGAGGGTTACGACACATTAATAACGCAATCTAACCCAAACACGTTTATTATGAATAATATTGGTCGCGAAAGCCTACGTGTTAAACTGACTAACCTCTATGGGGAGGATACTTTTCTTAAAACCAGAAAGTTGGAGAAGCTCCACATCAAGCGGATTGAATTGATATCTTCACTGGCGTTCCTCAAAAGGTGCAGAGATTCGAAGGTAATACCAAACGCAGTTAAAATAACACATCACATAAAGTCTGCTAAAGCTAACCAAATACTACACAAAGCTAGCAAAGTATTATTAATAGAGAGAATACAGCACAACAGGAGTGAATTATCTTACATTTCAGAATCTCTAAGGCAGTTGCACTTAGATATAAGCAAGTGGATCCATGCATTATTGGAATATAATTGAGACCATAACACAACAATCGGTTCATAATGTGTTTAATCTAACAAAAACTAGCCAAATGAATAAATTCTCTAGACTTCATAATAAACAAATCCCCACGAAAAACGAACAATTTACAAACAAAACCGTAATGAACTTGACTAACACTGTTTTAACCAGTGACATGATATCTGTCCTTTCTAAAGGCCTTAACTTTGCCGTTACCCCACGCACAATTCCAGTGGATGAGATAATTGCTGAGGTAGAATCATCGGTAAGACTCCTTCCACATGATGAGGCAGAGATGACCAGACACGAGGTTGCCAAAATAATTGAGAATAGCATAGTGCCAAAAGTAAATATTAGCTCGAACGAAGCAAAAGCTTCAAGAGAGATTCGTTTAAATAAAGATTTTAAAATCCTGGCAGCTGATAAAGGCCGCACTACTGTGGTGATGTCACGAGCCAAATATGATAATAAAATTAAAGATTTACTAGAGAAAAGTACCTACATTAAAATTAAACGAGATCCTATTAATACTTTAGAACGTAAGACTACAGCAATCATTGCAAATTCATTAATCCCTAAGAATGAGCAATACCGAATTATGCCAAGGGCCTCAAAACCACCTAGACTGTATGGGCTACCAAAGATTCATGCAATCGGCATCCCATTATGAACCATAGTCAGTACAATTGGCTCTGCCACATATAAATTAGCAAAATATATAACTAAACAAATACAGCCCTACATCGGGAGGATATCTTCATTCATAAGAAATTCAGAACATCTTGTGAATGTGATAAAAGATATTAAAACTTAACCCTAATGATATCCTGGTGAGATTTGATGTTATTTCTCTATTCACTAAGGTTCCAGTGAACGAGTAACTTAAATTACTTGATACACTAGTAAAGAATACAGGTTTAACAAAATAGATTCTGATACTCGCTCACCATTGTTTAAATAACACTTACTTCTTATGGAGGTGATTTCTTTAAACAAAAGGAAGGATCAGCAATGGGCTCTCCTTTATCTCCTGCTATAGCAAATCTGCACATGGAAAACTTTTAAACAAGAGCACTTGCCTCGAGTACGTTAAAACCATCTTTTTGGTTTATATATGTTGATGACACTTTGGTTGTCTGGCCACATGGTAAAGATACACTTAATGATTTCTAAATCATCTCAATGCACACAACCCAGTCATCCAGTTCACCATGGAAATGTAGGTGAATAGCACACTCCCATTCCTAGATATTTTGCTTGGACATGGGCTAAATGGTAAAAGAGCACAGCGTTTACATAAAGCGAATGCACACACTGATGCCTATCTGAATGCAGATTCATATCATCACCCAGCGCAGAAATCCTCTCTTATCAAGACGCTCATACATCGGGCTAAAACAGTGTCAGATGGTGAAAGTCTCGTGAGAGAGATTAAACACGTTAAAGAAGCACTACGACAGAATGGATACAATAATGCTCAAAATAACAGAGCACTGAATGCCAAATCATAATCGTAAAGCAACACTGCTGAAAGCGATCAGATTGTTAAAACAATTGAAATACCATATATCTCGGGAGTAACTGACAAATTGGCACGTGTTTTGCAAAAGCAAAATATTACAGTAGGAGGGAGACACAGGGAGGTGGAGGGAGACAAGGGGAGGGAGTGGGACACGGGGAGGAGGAATGAGACACGGGGAGGAGGAAGATGAGGACGGGGAGGAGGAAAAAGATGAGGGGGAGGAAGAGAAGAAGGTGCTGCAGCTACTGACCGTCTTGACAGCGAATCTGATCGCCGGCTACATGGCACACCTGGCGACACAGACGGAGTGGCTGCAGGTGCAGGAGCAGCTGCAGAAGGTTCAGCAGCTGCAGAAGGTTCAGCCAGCACAGCTGGTGCAGGAGGTGGTCAACTGCCTGGGGAACCTGTTCCTCACGCGGAGGAGCGGGTGGAGCACCGAGGGCCCTGCCGGCTGCTCGTGGATGTGGCCTGGGAGGTCCTCCGCGACGGCTCCGCGAGCTGGGGCCGCGTGGTGGTCCTGGTGGTGCTCTGCTCGCTCTTCCCTCGCGAAGAGGCTTGTGGACTGCGTACGTCTGAGCGACGCAGAGAAGACGGCGGCCGTGACGGACGCGGTGGCCGCCCTGCTGGTGAACACGTGTGGGGCCTGGCTCATCGAGCAGGGAGGCTGGGAGGGCTTCCTGCGAGCATTCGGGCTGGGGACACCCACCTAGGAGAGGGGCCGCGGATGTGGTGTGTTAAAGTGTGGGTACTCCTTCCTCTTCTGAAACATCTGCCCAGTGTGGAAGAGTAGACCAAAACATCGTGTAAAGGGGTTCTCTAGAACTCCGTCTTGTAGAAATTCTTCCTGTCACCAGAGGAATGAGAAAACAATTGCGGAATTGTGCCACCACTCCACAATCAAATTGTTTTGGCAGAGTATTCAAAGAATGCTGCTGCTCACGATACAGGTTGCTGCTTATGTATTTGACATAGAGGGTGTTTGGAGGCGGCTCAGTGACCCAGAGGTCCGAGCACTGAAGTGGCACCACGGAGTACTTGGGTTTGAATCCAGGCACCCGCGTGTGATCAGAGCGGGTTCTCAAGTCTAGCGAGCCAATGATCTCAGCCCAGTCGTCATTGACAGCACAAAATAAACCATCACATGTCTGCAATGTGGTTCTACACTTAATTTGGATACATTTAATCTATAAGAACATTGTTACGACTAACGTTACTCCTATTTAAAGGACAGGTGGGAGGGTGCTGCTCTTTACTGTGGACCAGAGGGCACGTGAAGGGTACTCAGAAGTAGCTCTGTGATACCAGCTTCAGTGAGCCATTCTCTAACACAAGGCTTGCAATGGTCTGACGGATGAATAATGAAAGAGAAACGAATTAATAATTGGTTCCAGGGCAGGATGGTGACAGCTCTACCTGGGTTAAAATTTGGGAAAAATAAGAAAATGCGGGTTTATGAATAGCAAAAGTTGCAGTTTTATTACCACTACAGTGGCTTTTCGGCATGGAGCACGGAGGTAGAGTAGATGTGAAGTTTCACGTCATTGTGTACCCCATGCTGTTTAATGACAAAGTAAAGACTCGGAGTTAATGTACATCCATTGTCGTTACTATCCACGTACAAATATAGAACACATACATTGCATGGAATTGTCCATGTCTCTGACAAGCTCGCAGGAACATTCTCCTGAAGCCGGTGCCTCGGATGCTTCCTCTGCTGCAGTCGGTGGGTGCCTAGGGCGACACATTCATGGTGGAGCAGGTGTTCCACTACGTGGAACAGTTCATCAATCGAAGGCGACTTTACGATGAAGAGAGGCAGTACCTGGTGAGGTGTGGCGGGGACCCCCTGGGGGAGGTTTTTGGTGTAGAGGGATTCTCACTCAGAGATCTCACACTCGGTGGCAGCGCTGCTCATGAAGATATTCTCCGTAGTGACCGCCGACAACAGGCGAGCCGGTGCCAGCGTCAACACCACCTCCACCACTGCCTCTCCTTCTTACACTCCAGCCGGTAGCGGTGGTGAATGGTGATGGTGTGGGTGGTGTGGATGGTGGTGGTGTAGGTAGTGGTGGCATTGGTGGTGGTGCTGGTAGTGTGGTTGGTGGGGTTGGTGGTGGTGGTGTGGACTGGTTTTGGTGTGGGAGGTGGTGGTGGTGTGGGTGGTGGTGGTGTTGTGGGTGATGATGTTGTGGGTGGTGGTGGTGTTGTGGGTGGTGGTGGTGTTGTGGGTGGGTGCGTGGTGTGCCGGTGTGAGCCGCGTAGCTGCACGTTGGTTCACGGCGACAGCGGCCACCTTGGCACGTGCCGCCGCTGCGTCTTCGAGTTGCAGCGGCGCGGCATGGCCTGTCCATTGTGCCGCAGGGAAATTCACTCTGTAGTGCACACATTCCTGGCCTGACAGAACAATGACAAAGATCACCCATATAGCCTTAACAGACTTGTGGGGCAAGTGCTGTTAGCGAGCACCTATGAAGGACGGAACGGTACACGAGGGGGTGGGTGGCCAGCACCACGCCCGACCGCCTTTGTCTCACTAGTGGCAATGTTTACACACTGCACCAGGTACTCATTTGAGGCTGAGTCGACCTAGGGGAGGCCCGGGACCGGTTCAGATAATCGTCAGTGGTGTTGGCCGTGAGTGGGAATTGAACCCGGGTCGCCAGGTTCATAGCACAGCGCGCCAACCGCTACACTATCGCTCCCCACTATCGCTGACAGAACACGCACACAGACACACACACACAGACACACACACACAGACACAAACACAGACACACAACAACCGCCAACTTGCTGGGCTTTTTGGTGTGTGTAAAAAACACTTTGGTTGTTTCGGTAAAGAAAAAAAAACATTCTTAGTTTTTTCGGTAAAGTCACGTTGAAGAGAAACAACAAAATAACAAAATATATATAAAACAATAAAAGTGAGAATTTTTTATTGTTTTATATTTATTTTGTTATTTTGTTGTTTCTCTTCAACGTGACTTTACCGAAAAAACTAAGAATATGAATTACTGCAGTCACGAAAGCTTTAAATAAAAAAAACATAGTTTATAGTTTAAGTTGTTGTTGTCACGTGTGCAGCGATCCTCGCTCTCTTCGAGCCTCGCCTGACCGATCGCCAGAAGGAGGAGCTGGCCGACGTCTGTGAAGTTTGGTTTTTCTCTATGGACGAGGGAAAATCCCGTGGTGGCATCTACAACGATGGCTTCGACGACCAAGAAAACAAATACATCCCTGTGAGGCTCACAGAGACACCCATAGATACACCCATTGAGACACCCAGAGACTCATAAATACACCCATAACGACCCACAACTACATCCCTGTGAGGCTCACAGAGATACCCACAGTGCTCATACAGACACCCATAGAGATCCACAGAAATACCCATAGAGACTCACAGAGGCACCAATCGAGACCCACAGCTACATCCCAGTGAGATGCACAGACACACCCACAGAGACCCACAACTACATCCCTGTGAGACTCGCACAGACAAACACACAAACACAGACACACAGGCACTACTGCTACTACTAACTACTACCCACTACTAACCACTGCTGCTCCTCCCACTAAGCATTAAATATTTCCATCGTGATTGTGACTGACTGGCCGTGGCGGCGCTGCTGCCGCTTCTGCTGCTGCTACTTTTTAGATACCCCAGGATCAGCACCAATACCACTTCGAGGTGCAAGAGAAGATTGGCTAGGGAGGGCAGGGTGTGGTGCTGCGGTGCGTGGACCACAATACTGGATTCCTGGTGGCTGTCAAGATGCTGGTACTGCCCACCAAGTGGGTTGGGGCAGGGGTGATGGGGTTGGTGGTGTGGGTGGGTGGTGGTGATGTGGTGTGGTTGGAAATGGTGTGGGTGGTGGTGGTCTTAACACAGCGGCCGCAGTCGTAATAATTATAAATGAATAAAATAATAATAGATCATGAATGGAAGTAAATACAACATGGTTACAAAATAATAATGAGTATAAGAGTAAACAACAATAATAATAATAACCTCCATAAAACTATCTCTATAAACTGAAACTATCTCACTAAGATAATAACCGTCGTAAGACTACTATGAACTAGAGACAGACACTCATAGAGATCCATAGACACCCTTAGACACTCATAGAGACCCACAGAGACCCATAGACTTGCTGTTTGCACGCAGCTCTACCAAGATGGAGATGCAGAGGATGAAGCTGAAGGTGCTGAGCTGCATGGCGTCATCCGCGTCCTGCACTCGTTCCACTTCCGCGGACACAACTGTCTCGGGCTGGAGCTGTTGAAGTACGCATCATCACCATTGTTATTATCGTCATCATTATCATCATTATCACTATCGTCATTATCATCATCATTGTCATCATCGTCATCATCATTGTCATCATCTTCGTTACCCTCATCATCGTTATAATCGTCGTTGCTGCTGCTGCCGCCGCCAGGATTGCCTCTACGACTTGAGCAAGCGAGCGGTGATCTGGCGAATCGACGACGCCGCGTTGAGGTCGTACACCAGGGGCATCGTCCGCTTCCTGGCCCACGCCAAGTCCCGCGGCATCGTCCACGCGGTCATCCAAGCCGGTGAGAGCGGAGGGCACTCTGGGGGTGCGCACGCTCCCCACGACGCTCTCACGCTCGCTCCTGGTGTAGCGGTGGTGTGTAGTAAACATCGCCCAATGAGGGAGACAAAGGCGGCCGGGCGTGGTACTGGCCACCCACCCCCTCTGTGTGTGCAACAGTGACAACCTTCATAGGCAGTGCTGATACTCGCTACTACTAACAGCACTTGGCCCTACAGCCTGCTAGAGGCTACACGAGGGGACCTTTGCCTTTGTCGTTGTTCCTGGTCGTGCCGTGGGTCGATCCACTGCTGGCTGACCGCTCTCAGGGCAACCTCTGAGCGTGACCTCCCCTTGCCTCCCCGTGTGCGTCCAGGACAACGTGATCCTTTCTCAGGCCGGCCACATGAGAGTCACCGATTTTGGTTGCAGCTTCTATGTGGACAATCAATGTGAGTGGCCTGACGTGCCTGGGATGGTGTCTGTGTGTGTGGGTGTCTGTGGGTGTGTGGGTGTCTGTGGGTGCCGGAGCAAGGAGATTGAATCTCTACCCTCGGGGCTCCTCCAGAAACAACGAAAAGCCACTTCGTGTGGCCACGTGGCATGTTCGAACACTCACTGCGGAGGAGAGGCTGCCACTCCTCTGTCGGGAGCTGGACCGGTACTGCCTGGATCTCTGTGGCATTCAGAAGGTCCGGTTGGCCGGTTCTGGCTCCTGTCACCATGAGGGGTGGACAGTCCTCTACTCGGGGCAGCAGACTGCCAAACAACAGGGTGTGGCTCTTCTTTTGAACAGAAGAATGAAGGGGGCGTGGGAGCGTGGCGGTGAGGTGTGGGGAAGCTGTAAGCCCCAGGCTACTTTGGGCTCGCCTTCCCATCAATCGGAGGCGAGGATTGGTGGTCGTGGTTACTTATGCCCCCACCGAAGACGAACATCCGTGGAGGGATGCAGGCAAAGCCGATGAGTCAGATGCCTTCTATGACCTCCTGTCACAGGCGCTAGCTAAAGTGGCCCCTCGGGATAGAGTCATCTTGTTGGGTGACTTCAATGCCCGAGTTGATCATGATGCTGGCACCTGGTCTGGAGTAATTGGAGGGCATGGGCCAGATCAGCTAAATAACAACGCTAGGAGGCTGCTAGATTTTTGTGCAGCCCATGGACTTGTAATTACCAACACGTTGTTCTGGTATTGGCGCATCCACACAACATAATGGATGCATGCCGGGTCCAGGCAAGAACATCTGCTGAACTACATAGTGACGGACCAGTGGATGCCCATGTCCTTGACACCAGGACCTACCCTGGAGCTGATCTGCCAGCTGACCATCGACTAGTCATCTCTAAGATGCACCTGCCATTCTTCCACTCCGGTGGTGGGTGTACACCCAGGACCCCATTCCAACCGAAAGTGGCCTGGTCTCAGCTGATGAAAGTTGCAAGTGAGAATTTCATCACCGCGTGCGGCTGGGGTTGGCATCGGCCCTTACTCCTCCTGATGTCGAGGATAAATCGGCGAGGTTTAGGACTGTGACTCATGCAGCTTCAATGGCTGCTTTGGGTACGCGGTCCAGACCTCCCCAGAGACCCTGGCTGACAAAAGAGGTGTTCAGGATGGTTGAGAAAAAGCGACAGGCCCACTCTCATCGGCTACAGCATTCCACGTCAGAGAATGAGGAGGCTTACCGCAGCTTTCACTCGGAGGTTCGGAGAGCCGTGAGGCGCTGCAAGGATGGGTGGTGGTCGCGGGTTGCTACGGAGATGGAGTGTGCCTCAGTGGCCCGCGATTACAACTCCCTATTTAACGCCATCAAAAAAGTAACCTGCAGCGCCACACCAATTACCATCATTAGGGGAAGAAATGGTGATCCAATCTCCGACCCCCAGGAACAGGTTTGCAGATTTGCTGAGCATTTCTGTGAGGCCCCCCACGCATCAACGGGGTTTTCACCTTTTTTCTCATGAATGGCCGTGACAACGAACCCCCTGTTGACGCCCAATTGGGCTTGGTCCCCTCCAAAGATGCTAATAGAATCGAGGAATCGCTCTGGTTCAACCTCGATAGGTTCCGGGAAGCACGGGAGGCTGCATTGGCGAACACGACCAAGAGGCAGCTCGCCAATGAACGATTGACGGGCCGACATACCTCCAACCACAAATGGACTGTGGGTCACAAGGCATGGCTTCACTGGGGGCTGCGGCTGCACTTGCCTACAACGGTAGACAACCCAGAAGTGGGTGGGGGCTCTGGGGTGGTTCTAGGATCCCCCGCAGCCCCTCCCAATGGGTGGGGGCTGTGGGGTGTTATACGATCCCACAGAGCCCCGCCCCTCGGCTGAAAAGCGTATAAGTCGGACCTCTGGAGAGGTTCGTGGCAGTTGAAGACCGAAGCCTGAAGACCTGCTAGAGTAGGACCTTGGACCCCTAACCCCGCTGTCCTTGTAAGGGCCAGGGCTCTGTGAGGCCAGTGGTGGACCCTGGGACTCTCTTACCTGATGTCCTTGTAAGGGCCAGGTCTGAGGAGCCAGTGATTGGACCTGTAACTTGGCTGGGTCAGGTCAGACAGCCTCCCATAGGGTATCATAACCGGAGGACCTGGAGCATAGCCGGGGTAGGCACGCTACGCAGGCGGCGTATGATAGGCTGTGTGGAAGACGTCGAGGCTCCTCAAGGATAAAAGGGGGACCCCCGTGACGTAAGCGGGGTCGTAGCTGGAGAGTAGGGTCTGAGGAGGGTGGAACGGGGAGCCAGTGGCAAGAGGGTAGGGATAGGAGAGAGCACAGTGCCAGGCTAGATGTGGCTGTGCTCCTCGGTCGGCCGTGTTGGTTGATCCCACAGCCGGAGCAGAGGAAACAGCACAGGGCAGCCGGCTGTGTCGGGACCTAGCCCGGGACCCCTAACCCCTGGGGAGTTGTTCACCCCTGTGTATTGTTAAAGATTTGTAATAAAACCTTGGCGGAAGCCCTTACCTTACCTTAGCCTCCGAGTGAGTCGTCGGGAACTCCTTTACAACTGGTGCCAGGAGTGGTTACGCTGCCGTCGCTATGCCTAAATCGGGCGGGCGGCGTAAGAATCCACCGGCGGGATGCGGGGAGAGTGCTGACGACGTCGGGGAGGCTCCGACTGCGACCCGGGGGCAGTCCGTCGCCGTGGAGATGGACTCGGCGGGACAGGTGGTGTCGGCGGCTGGGGGTCCCAGCGCACCACCGCCGGTGGTGGGGGGCGATGCCGAGGAGCGGTCACAGCTGCTCCTGCGTGCGATCGAGCAGCTCACCGCCGCCCTTACAAAGGTGGGAGCGCGGACGCACCCACCCGGCCCACACTCCGCGTGGCACCGGCGGATTCCCGCCGTTTTGCCGCCCGCCAATTTGGAAGTCGGCGCCATTTTTCATGCGCCGCCGAAGGTGGCGGCAATGTTGGTGGGGGAGCCGCAAGCGGACGTAATTTCCGCTGCCGGAAGCGGCAGCCATTGTTGCGGCCGTGGCTGCCGCGGATGCAGCTGAGGATGCCGCCGTGGCTCCGCGCCTCGCCGTGGTTGCGAGCTTGGCCGCGGATGTCGCTGCCGCGGATGTCGCCGCCGCGGCTCCGCGCCTCGCCGTGGCTGCGAGCTTGGCCGCGGATGCTGCCGCGGATGCCGCCGCGGCTCCGCACCTCGCCGTACCGGCGAGCCGGGCCGCGGATTCCGCCGCAATTGCGGGGTGGCTCGCGGGCACCGCTGCAGCTCCTAATCTCGCCGCGTCTGCGGCGTGGCCTGCCGGGACCGCAACGCCGCCGCACCTCGCCACGTTGGCGGGATGGGCCGCGGACGCCGCGGCGCCCCCCCACGCTGACGCTATTGCAAGGTGGGTCGCGGGCGGGGTGGGCGGCGGCCGCTGCTGCACCTCCGCACCTCGCCGCGTCTACGGTGTGGCCCAGGGGGGCCGCAACGCGGCCGCTGCTCGCCGCGTCTCTGGCGTGGCTTACGGGGGCCGCAACGGTGCCGCACCACGCCGCATCGCGGGAGGTTGCCGCAACTGCGGAGGCCGCCGCAAGCACGCACGCCGGCATCGCGGCTCCGTACGGCGCCGCGGACAGGTGGGTCGCAGGCGCTGTGGTGCCTCCACACCTCGCCGCGTCTACGGCGTGGCCCGGGGAGGCCGCAACGCCGCCGCCCCTCGCCGCATCACGGGAGGTTGCCGCGGCTGCGGCTGCAGATCGATCTGTCGCCGCGCCTGCGGGGTGGCCCGCAGGGGCCACCGCGGGGCCGTGTTATACCGCCGCGTATCCGGCGTGGCCTACGGGGGCCGCGACTCTGCCGCCACCCACCACGTCTCCGGCGTAGCCTATGGGGGCCGCGACTCTGCCACCACCCACCGCGTCTCCGGCGTGGTCTACGGGGGCCAAAGTGCCACCGCACCTTGCTGCGTCTTCGGCGTGGCCTATGGGGGCCGCAACGCTGCCGCACCACGCCGTGGTTGCAGGGTGGCCCGCGGGAGTCGGGGGGCTTCCATACCTCGCCGCACCGCGCAGCCAGGGGCTGCGCCGGTTACCCCACATCACGCCGTTTGTCACGAAAGTGGGCGACTGGTTGGCCTTCCAGGACCGGTTCGACACGGCGTATATGTCGGTCGGCTGGTCCATGGAGGAGGCGTTGGGGGCCCTTCCGACCTACCTGGTCGAGAAGGCGATGCAGGTCTTCAAGTCCATTCCCCCGGCCGATAAGGCGGCTGCAATTCCTACAATCGCCTACCGTCCTGTCTCCCTTGGTTGCCAGTGTGCGGGCCTTGAATAGGGCGGCGGTGACCGTGCCGCCGGCGTCACAAATCTTGCTACCCCTTAGGTTGCGCAGACCGCTCGAAGGGGGCTCCACGGAGACAGGTATCCTCCTGTCCCCGTCGAGTTACTTTTCAAGTACGATGGGATTGGTGGGCGCCTTAAAGGCCGTGTCGGGGGGCCAGGACCTTTTTCTACAGGTCCTCAATTCGGGGCCCACGCCGATCGTAATCCCGGCCGGTGCCGTCCTGGTGCACGCGACCCCGGCTCCCCCACCCGAGAGCGCTGCCCCGGATGGAGGAGTCGTGGCGGGCGTGATGCGCGCGGGGGACTCCGACGCATCGTGGATCGCCACGTTGTACGACGAGAATGCCTCGTTGTCCACCGGGGAGCGTCAGCAACTCCGCGAACTCATCGAGAGGTTCAACGATGTGTTTAGCCAAAGTAAGTTTGATCTGGGTCGCACTACTCTTTTGGAACACCACATAGATACGGGCGACTCAGTTCCTATTCGGCTTAATTTCCACCGCTTTAGCCCTGCGGAAAAGGAGCATGTCCGCTCGGCTGTCGACGAAATGTTGGCGGCGGACATCGTCTCCCCTTCCACTAGCCCTTGGGGTGCCCCCATTGTGCTAGTCAAGAAACGGGACGGGAGTCTCCGGTTCTGCGTCGATTTCCGTAAATTGAGCAAGATCTCGGTGGCTGACGCATATCCATTGCCTCGCATGGATGATTCCCTGGACGCCCTCTCGGGCGCGCGGTTCTTTTCGACTCTAGATTTGCTCTCCGGCTTCTGGCAATTGCCGCTGGACGAAGCCTCTAGACCCAAGACAGCGTTCCGCACGCCCCAGGGGCTGTTCAAGTTCAATCGGCTTCCTATGGGTCTTCATTCGGCCCCAGCCACCTTCCAGCGTCTCATGGAGATGGTTTTGGCGGGGCTGCAGTGGGAGTCTTGTTTAATCTACTTGGACGACGTTATTGTTTTTGGGCGTACGTTTGACGAGCACTTGCAACGCCTCGAGGCTGTGTTCGTCAAAGTGCGCGCTGCGGGCTTGAAATTTAAACCCCAGAAATGCCATTTGCTACAACCATCAGTGAAGTATTTGGGACACATCGTTAGTGCGTCAGGTGTCGCCACAGACCCGGAGAAAACGGCTTGTGTCCGGACGTGGCCGACTCCCACATCTGTCGCGGAGGTGCGTAGCTTCGTCGGCTTCGTATCGTACTATCGCCGGTTTGTCCGCGATTTTGCGATGATTGCGAAGCCGCTGCACGCCCTCTCCACCAAAGGCCAAAGGTTTTACTGGGGCGCGGAGGAGGAGGCTGCTTTTGCGATGCTTCGCACGGCGTTGGCGAATGCGCCGCCCTTGGGGTACCCCGATTTCTCGAAGCCCTTTCTGCTTGACACCGATGCCAGCGACACGGGCATTGGGGCAGTCCTGGCCCAGGTGGTCGACGGGGTGGAGAGGGTGGTAGCCTACGGCAGTCGGGTTCTGTCCCCGACGGAACAGCGATATAGGCCCTACTTGTACGGTAGGCGGTATACAGTGCGAACCGACCACGCGGCCCTGCAATATTCGCTGAGGATTGGTCAGCCCTCGGGTCAGCTGTCCCGCTGGCTCGAGGTGCTCCAGGATTACCCCTTTGACGTAATCCACAAAAGGGGGGCACTGCATGGAAATGCGGACGGCTTGTCCAGATTGCCAGCAGGTGGCGGGTGTGCTTGTGCCCTGGGCTCTAGCCGTTGCAAGGCCCCAGGGGACGTCGCAGCCCAGTTGGTCGCGTCGGCAGTGACGGCCACCCCCCCGGGTGCGGCGACATCCGGGGATTTCGGCCTGGGACTCCCCCGAGAGGTATGGTCCAGCTTGCAGATGGAGGATTCCTCTCTGCTGAAGCTACGGCGACGCATCGGACGTACGGCCCGGGGCTCAGCTTCGTCAGCGGCCCCAGCGATCGCCGTGCATGACGGACTCCTCATGCGTTGGGATGCCCAATTGGAACGCTATTGCGTGGTTGTGCCCACTAGCCTGCATGGTAAATTAACCCGAGCCATTCACGAGAAGCTTATGCACCTTGGCTACCACAAGACCCTATTGACCCTTAAGCGGGACTATTACTGGCCAGGTGTGGAGGGTGACATGGCACTGATTTTGAAGGGTTGCCATGACTGCGCACGGAGGGAGGCCCCAATTGTCCAGGACCGGGCCCCGCTGCAGTCCATCCGGGTTTCTCGCGTTAATGAACTCGTGGCGCTCGACATCTTGGGCCCATTCCCTGCATCCCAACGGGGCCATAAATATCTCTTGGTGGGCGTTGAGTACCTCACACGTTGGCCTGTGGCGTGGCCTTTGGTCGATCAGTCGGCCTCTTCTATTACTGAGGCGTTCGTCCAGGGTACGTGTTGGACAAGGGCGCGCCGGAACAATTGTTGACAAATCAGGGGCGGAATTTCTCGTCTAAGCTGCTCAAGGAGGTGTGTGACCTCCTTGGCACCAAGAAAATCCGCACCTCGCCCTACCACCCCCAATCGGATGGGATGGTAGAGCGCTTGAACCGCACCCTCACTTCCATGATGTGCCACCATGTGAACACGTCTCAATCGGACTGAGAACTGTTTGTCCCGGGGGTCTTGGCAGTGTATCGGTTGGCTCCTCACGCCTCAACGGGATTTTCGCCTTTTTATTTAATGTGCGGGAGGGAGCCGGAGCCCCCGGTGCACGTCCAACTGGATGTGGGGTCCTCCAGGAAGGGGTCGGCTGTGCCGGTCCCTTTGAAAGTCGCGCTTGACCGGCTGCGCGAGGCACGGTAGGCCGCTGGTGAGAACTCCGCCGGCCGGCAGGCGGCTAATGAGCGGCTGCCCAAACACCAGGCAGCGGGCCTCCCGTGGGTAGCGGGCCAGAAAGCGTGGCTGCATTGTCCCCAGGTCCCGGTTGGCACATCTGCCAAATTGCACCGCCCTTGGCAGGGTCCCATTGAGGTCGTGGAAGTCCCCCGGCCGCAGTGCGTCCGGATTCGGTTCAGACGCTGGCGGTGGATAGTGCACCCGTCCCGGCTCATACGCTATATTCCATCTACCCTGGGGGATCCACCCCCAACTCCGGGGTGGCCAGCGGGTGATGTGTCCGTCGTGCCTGTCCGGTAGGGTCCAATTGACGGGGGAGGCATTCGCCCTGTTTGTGTGTCCCCAGGGCCCTTCCATGTAGCGCCGGCGAGGACCCCCCGGCCACCGGAGGCTACGGCGGTGGGACTGTTGCCTGCGGACAGCCCACCTGCACCGGCGGCGGACGCCACACGGGGAAGCGGGCCGGCAGCACATACCCGTTCAAGGGGGATGCGGCTCCGGTGATGGCCTGGGCGGCCGTTCGTAGGGCCCAGCCCCGGCGCCCGCTCGGCCCTGCCGGCCGGGAGAAGCCGTCTTATTTTTTCCCGTTCATTTGGTTGTTGTTGTTATTGTGATGCCTGGGATGCCGTGCTGCCCTAAGGTTGGGGTTTTCTTGCAGCCGGGTCGGCTGTTTTTTTTCACGGGGGGGGGGGGGGGTAATGTAGAGGAGTAGAATGGGGAAGTGGCGTCACTTGTGCTGTCCAGGGCGATGACGTGACGTCATGCGCTCGGGGCAGCAGAGTGGATGTCACGGCTCCTCAAGGATAAAAGGGGGACCCTGTGATGTAAGCGGGGTCGTAGCTGGAGAGTAGGGTCTGAGGAGGGTGGAACGGGGAGCCAGGGGCAAGAGGGTAGGGATAGGAGAGAGCACAGTGCCAGGCTAGACGTGGCTGTGCTCCTCGGTCGGCCGTGTTGGTTGATCCCACGGCCGGGGCAGAGGAGACAGCACAGGGCAGCCGGCTGTGTCGGGACCTAGCCCGGGACCCCTAACTCCTGGGGAGTTGTTCACCCCTGTGTATTGTTAAAGATTTGTAATAAAACCTTGGCGAAAGCCCTTACCTTACCTTAGCCTCCGAGTGAGTCGTCGGGAACTCCTTTGCACAGGTAACGAGCTGAAATTAGGAGCACACTCTTTAAGGAAGTGCTCCTAGTCTCAGCTTGTTAGCTGTAAAAAAGACGCCTGTACACAGAAGAAATCAATCAGATTCCAAACTCTCCACCATGGTGAAGACCAAAGAGCTCTCCAAGGATGTCAGGGACAAGATTGTAGACCTACACAAGGCTGGAATGGGCTACAAGGCCATTGCCAAGCAGTTTGGTGAGAAAGTGACAACAGTTGATGCGATTATTCGCAAATGGAAGAAACGCAAAATAACTGTCAATCTCCCTCGGCCTGGGGCTCCATGCAAGATCTCACTCCATGGAGTTGCAATGATCATGAGAACGGTGATGAATCAGCCCAGAACTACACTAGAGGATCTTGTCAATGATCTCAAGGCAGCTGGGCCCATAGTCACCAAGAAAACAATTGGTAAAACACTACGCCGTGAAGGACTGAAATCCCGCAGCGTCCGCAAGGTCCCCCTCCTCAAGAAAGCACATATACATGCCCGTCTGAAGTTTGCCAATGCCCATCTGAATGATTTAGAGGACAACTGGGTGAAAGTGTTGTGGTCAGATGAGACCAAAATGGATCTCTTTGGCATCAACTCAACTTGTCGTGTTTGGAGGAGGAGGGATGCTGCTCAAGGAGGTGTGTGACCTCCGTGGCACCAAGAAAATCCGCACCTCGCCCTACCACCCCCAATCGGACGGGATGGTAGAGCGCTTGAACCGCACCCTCACTTCGATGCTGTGCACCATGTGAAGACGTCTCAATCAGACTGGGACCTGTTTGTCCCGGGGGTCTTGGCAGCGTATCGGTTGGCTCCTCATGCCTCAACGGGATTTTCGCCTTTTTATTTAATGTACGGGAAGGAGCCCGAGCCCCCGGTGCACGTCCAACTGGACGTGGGGTCCTGCAGGAAGGGATCGGCTGTGCCGGTCCCTTTGAATGTCGCGCTTGACCGGCTGCGCGAGGCACGGCAAGCCGCTGCCGAGAACTCCGCCGGCCGGCAGGCAGCTAATGAGCGGCTGCCCAAACACCAGGCAACGGGCCTCCCGTGGGTAGCGGGCCAGAAAGCGTGGCTGCATTGTCCCCAGGTCCCGGTTGGCACATCTGCCAAATTGCACTGCCCTTGGCAGGGTCCCGTTGAGGTCGTGGAAGTCCCCCGGCCGCAGTGCGTCCGGATTCGGTTCAGATGCCGGCGGTGGATAGTGCACCCGTCCCGGCTCAAACGCTATATTCCATCTACCCTGGGGGATCCACCCCCAACTCCGGGGCGGCCGGCGGGTGATGCGTCCATCGTGCCTCTCCGGCAGGGTCCTATTGACGGGGGAGGCATTCGCCTTGTTTGTGTGCCCCCAGGGCCCTTCCAAGTAGCGCCGGCGAGGAACCCCCGGCCACCGGAGGCTACGGCGGTGGGCCTGTTGCCTGCGGACAGCCCACCTGCACCGTCGGCGGACGCCACACGGGGAAGCGGGCCGGCAGCACATACCCGTTCAAGGGGGATGCGGCTCCGGTGATGGCCTGGGCGGCCGTTCGTAGGGCCCAGCCCCGGTGCCCGCTCGGCACTGCCGGCCGGGAGAAGCCGTCTTATTTTTTCCCGTTCATTTGGTTGTTGTTGTTATTGTGATGCCTGGGATGCCGTGCTGCCCTAAGGTTGGGGTTTTCTTGCAGCCGGGTCGGCTGTTTTTTTTCACGGGGGGGGGGGGTAATGTAGACGAGTAGAATGGGGAAGTGGCGTCACTTGTGCTGTCCAGGGCGATGACGTGACGTCATGCGCTCGGGGCAGCAGAGTGGATGTCACGGCTCCTCAAGGATAAAAGGGGGACCCTGTGATGTAAGCGGGGTCGTAGCTGGAGAGTAGGGTCTGAGGAGGGTGGAACGGGGAGCCAGGGGCAAGAGGGTAGGGATAGGAGAGAGCACAGTGCCAGGCTAGACGTGGCTGTGCTCCTCGGTCGGCCGTGTTGGTTGATCCCACGGCCGGGGCAGAGGAGACAGCACAGGGCAGCCGGCTGTGTCGGGACCTAGCCCGGGACCCCTAACTCCTGGGGAGTTGTTCACCCCTGTGTATTGTTAAAGATTTGTAATAAAACCTTGGCGAAAGCCCTTACCTTACCTTAGCCTCCGAGTGAGTCGTCGGGAACTCCTTTGCACAGGTAACGAGCTGAAATTAGGAGCACACTCTTTAAGGAAGTGCTCCTAGTCTCAGCTTGTTAGCTGAAAAAAAGACGCCTGTACACAGAAGAAATCAATCAGATTCCAAACTCTCCACCATGGTGAAGACCAAAGAGCTCTCCAAGGATGTCAGGGACAAGATTGTAGACCTACACAAGGCTGGAATGGGCTACAAGGCCATTGCCAAGCAGTTTGGTGAAAAAGTGACAACAGTTGATGCGATTATTCGCAAATGGAAGAAACACAAAATAACTGTCAATCTCCCTCGGCCTGGGGCTCCATGCAAGATCTCACCCCATGGAGTTGCAATGATCATGAGAACGGTGATGAATCAGCCCAGAACTACACTAGAGGATCTTGTCAATGATCTCAAGGCAGCTGGGCCCATAGTAACCAAGAAAACAATTCACTACGCCGTGAAGGACTGAAATCCCACAGTTTCCGCAAGGTCCCCCTGCTAAAGAAAGCACATATACATGCCCGTCTGAAGTTTGCCAATGCCCATCTGAATGATTCAGAGGACAACTGGGTGAAAGTGTTGTGGTCAGATGAGACCAAAATGGATCTCTTTGGCATCAACTCAACTTGTCGTGTTTGGAGGAGGAGGGATGCTGCTCAAGGAGGTGTGTGAGCTCCTTGGCACCAAGAAAATCCGCACCTCGCCCTACCACCCCCAATCGGACGGGATGGTAGAGCACTTGAACCGCACCCTCACTTCGATGCTGTGCCACCATGTGAACACGTCTCAATCGGACTGGGACCTGTTTGTCCCGGGGGTCTTGGCAGCGTATCGGTTGGCTCCTCATGCCTCAACGGGATTTTCGCCTTTTTATTTAATGTACGGGAGGGAGCCGGAGCCCCCGGTGCACGTCCAACTGGACGTGGGGTCCTGCAGGAAGGGATCGGCTGTGCCGGTCCCTTTGAAAGTCGCGCTTGACCGGCTGCGCGAGGCACGGCAGGCCGCTGCCGAGAATTCCGCCGGCCGGTAGGCTGCTAATGAGCGGCTGCCCAAACACCAGGCAGTGGGCCTCCCGTGGGTAGCGGGCCAGAAAGCGTGGCTGCATTGTCCCCAGGTCCCGGTTGGCACATCTGCCAAATTGCACTGCCCTTGGCAGGGTCCCGTTGAGGTCGTGGAATTCCCCCGGCCGCAGTGCGTCCGGATTCGGTTCAGATGCCGGCGGTGGATAGTGCACCCGTCCCGGCTCAAACGCTATATTCCATCTACCCTGGGGGATCCACCCCCAACTCCGGGGCGGCCGGCGGGTGATGCGTCCATCGTGCCTGTCCGGCAGGGTCCTATTGACGGGGGAGGCATTCGCCCTGTTTGTGTGCCCCCAGGGCCCTTCCAAGTAGCGCCGGCGAGGACCCCCCGGCCATCGGAGGCTACGGCGGTGGGCCTGTTGCCTGCGGACAGCCCACCTGCACCGGCGGCGGACGCCACACGGGGAAGCGGGCCGGCAGCACATACCCGTTCAAGGGGGATGCGGCTCCGGTGATGGCCTGGGTGGCCGTTCGTAGGGCCCAGCCCCGGCGCCCGCTCGGCACTGCCGGCCGGGAGAAGCCGCCTTATTTTTTCCCGTTCATTTGGTTGTTGTTGTTATTGTGATGCCTGGGATGCCATGCTGCCCTAAGGTTGGGGTTTTCTTGCAGCCGGGTCGGCTGTTTTTTTCACAGGGGGGGGTAATGTAGAGGAGTAGAATGGGGAAGTGGCGTCACTTGTGCTGTCCAGGGCGATGACGTGACGTCATGCGCTCGGGGCAGCAGAGTGGATGTCACGGCTCCTCAAGGATAAAAGGGGGACCCTGTGATGTAAGCGGGGTCGTAGCTGGAGAGTAGGGTCTGAGGAGGGTGGAACGGGGAGCCAGGGGCAAGAGGGTAGGGATAGGAGAGAGCACAGTGCCAGGCTAGACGTGGCTGTGCTCCTCGGTCGGCCGTGTTGGTTTATCCCACGGCCGGGGCAGAGGAGACAGCACAGGGCAGCCGGCTGTGTCGGGACCTAGCCCGGGACCCCTAACTCCTGGGGAGTTGTTCACCCCTGTGTATTGTTAAAGATTTGTAATAAAACTTTGGCGAAAGCCCTTACCTTACCTTAGCCTCCGAGTGAGTCGTCGGGAACTCCTTTGCACAGGTAACGAGCTGAAATTAGGAGCACACTCTTTAAGGAAGTGCTCCTAGTCTCAGCTTGTTAGCTGTAAAAAAGACGCCTGTACACAGAAGAAATCAATCAGATTAAAAACTCTCCACCATGGTGAAGACCAAAGAGCTCTCCAAGGATGTCAGGGACAAGATTGTAGACCTACACAAGGCTGGAATGGGCTACAAGGCCATTGCCAAGCAGTTTGGTGAGAAAGTGACAACAGTTGATGCGATTATTCGCAAATGGAAGAAACACAAAATAACTGTCAATCTCCCTCGGCCTGGGGCTCCATGCAAGATCTCACCCCATGGAGTTGCAATGATCATGAGAACGGTGATGAATCAGCCCAGAACTACACTAGAGGATCTTGTCAATGATCTCAAGGCAGCTGGGCCCATAGTAACCAAGAAAACAATTCACTACGCCGTGAAGGACTGAAATCCCACAGTTTCCGCAAGGTCCCCCTGCTAAAGAAAGCACATATACATGCCCGTCTGAAGTTTGCCAATGCCCATCTGAATGATTCAGAGGACAACTGGGTGAAAGTGTTGTGGTCAGATGAGACCAAAATGGATCTCTTTGGCATCAACTCAACTTGTCGTGTTTGGAGGAGGAGGGATGCTGCTCAAGGAGGTGTGTGAGCTCCTTGGCACCAAGAAAATCCGCACCTCGCCCTACCACCCCCAATCGGACGGGATGGTAGAGCACTTGAACTGCACCCTCACTTCGATGCTGTGCCACCATGTGAAGACGTCTCAATTGGACTGGGACCTGTTTGTCCCGGGGGTCTTGGCAGCGTATCGGTTGGCTCCTCACGCCTCAACGGGATTTTCGCCTTTTTATTTAATGTACGGGAGGCAGCCGGAGCCCCCGGTGCACGTCCAACTGGACGTGGGGTCCTCCAGGAAGGGATCGGCTGTGCCGGTCCCTTTGAAAGTCGCGCTTGACCGACTGCGCGAGGCACGGCAGGCCGCTGCCGAGAATTCCACCGGCCGGCAGGCGGCTAATGAGCGGCTGCCCAAACACCAGGCAGCGAGCCTCCCGTGGGTAGCGGGCCAGAAAGCGTGGCTGCATTGTCCCCAGGTCCCGGTTGGCACATCTGCCAAATTGCACTGCCCTTGGCAGGGTCCCGTTGAGGTCGTGGAAGTCCCCCGGCCGCAGTGCGTCCGGATTCGGATCAGATGCCGGCAGTGGATAGTGCACCCGTCCCGGCTCAAACGCTATATTCCATCTACCCTGGGGGATCCACCCCCAACTCCGGGGCGGCCGGCGGGTGATGCGTCCATCGTGCCTGTCCGGCAGGGTCCTATTGACGGGGGAGGCATTCGCCCTGTTTGTGTGCCCCCAGGGCCCTTCCAAGTAGCGCCGGCGAGGACCCCCCGGCCACCGGAGGCTACGGCGGCGGGCCTGTTGCCTGCGGACAGCCCACCTGCACCGGCGGCGGACGCCACACGAGGAAGCGGGCCGGCAGCACATACCCGTTCAAGGGGGATGCGGCTCCGGTGATGGCCTGGGCGGCCGTTCGTAGGGCCCAGCTCCGGCGCCTGCTCGGCACTGCCGACCAGGAGAAGCCGCCTTATTTTTTCCCGTTCATTTGGTTGTTGTTGTTATTGTGATGCCTGGGATGCCATGCTGCCCTAAGGTTGGGGTTTTCTTGCAGCCGGGTCGGCTGTGTTTTTTCACAGGGGGGGGGGGGGTAATGTAGAGGAGTAGAATGGGGAAGTGGCGTCACTTGTGCTGTCCAGGGCGATGACGTGACGTCATGCGCTCGGGGCAGCAGAGTGGATGTCACGGCTCCTCAAGGATGAAAGGGGGACCCCGTGATGTAAGCGGGGTCGTAACTGGAGAGTAGGGTCTGAGGAGGGTGGAACGGGGAGCCAGTGGCAAGAGGGTAGGGATAGGAGAGAGCACAGTGCCAGGCTAGACGTGGCTGTGCTCCTCGGTCGGCCGTGTTGGTTGATCCCACGGCCGGGGCAGAGGAGACAGCACAGGGCAGCCGGCTGTGTCAGGACCTAGCCCGGGACCCCTAACTCCTGGGGAGTTGTTCACCCCTGTGTATTGTTAAAGATTTGTAATAAAACCTTGGCGAAAGCCCTTACCTTACCTTAGCCTCCGAGTGAGTCGTCGGGAACTCCTTTACACAAGTAACGAGCTGAAATTAGGAGCACACTCTTTAAGGGAGTGCTCCTAATCTCAGCTTGTTACCTGTATAAAAGACGCCTGTCCACAGAAGAAATCAATCAGATTCCAAACTCTCCACTATGGTCAAGACCAAAGAGCTCTCCAAGGATGTCAGGGACAAGATTGTAGACCTACACAAGGCTGGAATGGGCTACAAGGCCATTGCCAAGCAGTTTGGTGAGAAAGTGACAACAGTTGATGCGATTATTCGCAAATGGAAGAAACACAAAAGAACTGTCAATCTCCATCGGCCTGGGGCTCCATGCAAGATCTCACCTCATGGAGTTGCAATGATCATGAGAACGGTGATGAATCAGCCCAGAACTACACTGGAGGATCTTGTCAATGATCTCGAGGCAGCTGGGCCCATAGTCACCAAGAAAACAATTGGTAACACACTACGCCGTGAAGGACTGAAATCCCAGTTTCCGCAAGGTCCCCCTGCTCAAGAAAGCACATATACATGCCCGTCTGAAGTTTGCCAATGCCCATCTGAATGATTTAGAGGACAACTGGGTGAAAGTGTTGTGGTCAGATGAGACCAAAATGGATCTTTTTGGCATCAACTCAACTTGTGTTTGGAGGAGGAGGGATGCTGCTCAAGGAGGTGTGTGACCTCCTTGGCACCAAGAAAATCCGCACCTCGCCCTACCACCCCCAATCGGACGGGATGGTAGAGCGCTTGAACCGCACCCTCACTTCGATGCTGTGCCACCATGTGAAGACGTCTCAATCGGACTGGGACCTGTTTGTTCCGGGGGTCTTGGCAGCGTATCGGTTGGCTCCTCATGCCTCAACGGGATTTTCGCCTTTTTATTTAATGTACGGGAGGGAGCCGGAGCCCCCGGTGCACGTCCAACTGGACGTGGGGTCCTCCAGGAAGGGATCGGCTGTGCCGGTCCCTTTGAAAGTCGGGCTTGACTGGCTGCGTGAGGCACGGCAGGCCGCTGCCGAGAATTCCGCCGGCCAGCAGGCGGCTAATGAGCGGCTGCCCAAACACCAGGCAGCGGGCCTCCCGTGGGTAGCGGGCCAGAAAGCGTGGCTGCATTGTCCCCAGGTCCCGGTTGGCACATCTGCCAAATTGCACCGCCCTTGGCAGGGTCCCGTTGAGGTCGTGGAAGTCCCCTGGCCGCAGTGCGTCCGGATTCGGTTCAGATGCCGGCGGTGGATAGTGCACCCGTTCCGGCTCAAACGCTATATTCCATCTACCCTGGGGGATCCACCCCCAACTGCGGGGCGGCCGGCAGGTGATGCGTCCATCGTGCCTGTCCGGCAGGGTCCTATTGAAGGGGGAGGCATTCGCCCTGTTCGTGTGCCCCCAGGGCCCTTCCAAGTAGCGCCGGCGAGGACCCCCCGGCCACCGGAGGCTACGGCGGTGGGCCTGTTGCCTGCGGACAGCCCACCTGCACTGGCGGCGGACGCCACACGGGGAAGCGGGCCGGAAGCACATACCCGTTTCAAGGGGGATGCGGCTCCGGTGATGGCCTGGGCGGCCGTTCTTATGGCCCAGCCCCGGCGCCCGCTCGGCACTGCCGGCCGGGAGAAGCCGTCTTATTTTTTCCCGTTCATTTGGTTGTTGTTGTTATTGTGATGCCTGGGATGCCGTGCTGCCCTAAGGTTGTGGTTTTCTTGCAGCCGGGTCGGCTGTTTTTTTTCACAGGGGGGGGGGGGGTAATGTAGAGGAGTAGAATGGGGAAGTGGCGTCACTTGTGCTGTCCAGGGCGATGACGTGACGTCATGCGCTCGGGGCAGCAGAGTGGATGTCACGGCTCCTCAAGGATAAAAGGGGGACCCCGTGATGTAAGCGGGGTCGCAGCTGGAGAGTAGGGTCTGAGGAGGGTGGAACGGGGAGCCAGGAGCAAGAGGGTAGGGATAGGAGAGAGCACAGTGCCAGGCTAGACGTGGCTGTGCTCCTCGGTCGGCCGTGTTGGTTGATCCCACGGCCGGGGCAGAGGAGACAGCACAGGGCAGCCGGCTGTGTCGGGACCTAGCCCGGGACCCCTAACTCCTGGGGAGTTGTTCACCCCTGTGTATTGTTAAAGATTTGTAATAAAACCTTGGCGAAAGCCCTTACCTTACCTTAGCCTCCGAGTGAGTCGTCGGGAACTCCTTTACACAGGTAACGAGCTGAAGTTAGGAGCACACTCTTTAAGGGAGTGCTCCTAATCTCAGCTTGTTACCTGTATAAAAGACGCCTGTCCACAGAAGAAATCAATCAGATTCCAAACTCTCCACTATGGTCAAGACCAAAGAGCTCTCCAAGGATGTCAGGGACAAGATTGTAGACCTACACAAGGCTGGAATGGGCTACAAGGCCATTGCCAAGCAGTTTGGTGAGAAAGTGACAACAGTTGATGCGATTATTCGCAAATGGAAGAAACACAAAAGAACTGTCAATCTCCATCGGCCTGGGGCTCCATGCAAGATCTCACCTCATGGAGTTGCAATGATCATGAGAACGGTGATGAATCAGCCCAGAACTACACTGGAGGATCTTGTCAATGATCTCGAGGCAGCTGGGCCATAGTCACCAAGAAAACAATTGGTAACACACTACGCCGTGAAGGACTGAAATCCCGCAGCGTCCGCAAGGTCCCACTGCTCAAGAAAGCACATATACATGCCCGTCTGAAGTTTGCCAATGCCCATCTGAATGATTCAGAGGACAACTGGGTGAAAGTGTTGTGGTCAGATTAGACCAAAATGGAGCTCTTTGGCATCAACTCAAGTTGTCGTGTTTGGAGGAGGGATGCTGCCTATGACCCCAAGAACACCATCCCCACTGCCAAACATGGAGGTGGAAACATTATGCTTTGGGGGTGTTTTTATTCTAAGGGGACAGGACAACTTCACCGCATCAAAGGGACGATGGACGGGGCCATGTACCGTCAAATCTTGGGTGAGAACCTCCTTCCCTCAGCCAGGGCATTGGAAATGGGTCGTGGATGGGTATTCCAGCATGACAATGAACCAAAACACATGGCCAAGGCAACAAAGGAGTTGCTCAAGAAGAAGCACATTAAGGTCCTTGAGTGGCCAAGCCAGTCTCCAGACCTTAATCCAATAGAAAATCTATGGAGGGAGCTGAAGGTTCGAGTTGCCAAACGTCATGCGTTTTTCGGATTTTTGTGTTGCTATTCTCTCTCTCACTGTTCAAATAAACCTACTATTAAAATTATAAACTGATAATTTCTTTGTCAGTGGGCAAGCGTACAAAATCAGCAGGGGATCAAATACTTTTTTTCCCTCACTGTAGCCGTGTAAGAATGCGTCCGTAATGGATGCGGCCGACTGATCTGGCAAAGGCCATGTCACCAGCCACCAGGACAGGTACTCCACCCCGACTAGCAAAACTTTGCTACCCCTCGGAGTGGTGGGAAATGTACCGAGAATGTTGAGATCAACGAGCTCGTTCATACGGGATACCTCGATGGATTGCAATATTGCGCTGGGCCTGCCTCAGTGGGGGATTTTGGCGAGCGCACTCAACACAATCCTTAAGCATGTTGTGTACATCCTCTGACAGAAGTCGCGCTTCAAGGTCAATAAGGTTTTCCGCACCCCAAGGTGCATGCTCCTCACATGGAAAGCCCGAGTAACTCTACCCCGCTGAGCAGTTAGCACGACGATGCAGTAACGCTGCACCTCCTCATCCCACCTCATCAGTAGCCCATCACGAAGGACCATAAGGGACATTCCCACTGGCACCTTTCTACCACCCTTCGTTGCGACGCGACGCCACAATTTTAACAGGGAGGCGTCTTCCACCTGGAGGTGTCCCCATTCCGCGTGCGTGAGACCAATCGTGTTGTAGCAGGGAACATTTGCTGTGGGTGGTGAAACGTCAACCGGCGCTACGACAGTGCACTGCAATCCTGCAACCACAGGTTTACATCGGCCGGCACTCAACAAACATGCACATTGACTCCTCCGCGGCAATAGGGACAAAGCGTCCACATTACAATGACGTGTAATTTTTCTGTAGGTGACCGTGAAGCAATAATCTTGTAAAATTTCCAACCAGTGGGAGAGCTGGCTAGACGGCTGGTCAAACCGCAGCACATATGGAAGAGCTGCGTGATCCGTGCGTACGATAAACTGTCTACCGAAAAGGTACGGACGGTAATGTTGTACGAAATTTACAATAGACAATCATTTGTGGTGCATCACACAATAACGCTGCTCTGCCGGGGACAGTACACGGCTCCCATGAGCTACAACCCTCTCTACCCTGTTCACCACCTGTGATATCACAATGCCGATTGCGGTGTCACTGGCGTCCGTGTCCAGCACAAATGGTAAAGAAAAATCGGGGTACCCAAGGGGAGGTGCGTTAATGAGGCCATCGCACAGTGCGACAAACACGGCCTCCTCCACCAGCTATACACTTCTAGCCCTGCCTACTTCCCCCCCCCCACAGCCTCACTTACTCTTCCCCTAGCGCTCACGCAGCCCACCTCCTTCCCCTACCCCCCCCCCCTCTCTCTCCTCCCTTGCTCCTCCCTCCTTTCTTACCCATGTAACCTTTTGCCACAGTGGCCCTCTCGCCCACTTCAGCATTTTTTCTTGCTGTGATGATGATTGCTTGTGTTGCGATCGAAACATCGTGACAATACTTGTGGACAGAATGCAAAAAAAAACATACTCTGATTATATATGCATTGTCTTTGAATCTGATTAGTCCACACCATATACAGCTTTCTTTTGAGCCTCGTCTCAAACGGTGTTATACCAGAGGATGCCAAAAAGCATAGTTGACCGTAAGTATTGTGGTTAATGCAGACATGATTCCTTGTGAAAGGTTGTTTTGTTGCCAGAACAAAGGGGAAAGATCCTATTCTCATATTTTGATACTGGCAAATGAGGTCCCATGACGTGCAATGACAGTCGGGTCAACCTGCGGTGTGAGTGGACTAGTGGCCACGGGAGGTAATGACAGAGGAGTCAGCCTGCAGTGTGAGTGGGCTAGTGGCCACGGGAGCGGGAGGTAGTGACAGGGTAGTCAGTCTGCAGTGTGAGTGGACTAGTGGCCACGGGAGGTAATGACAGAGGAGTCAGCCTGCAGTGTGAGTGGGCTAGTGGCCACGGGAGGTAGTGACAGGGTAGTCAGTCTGCAGTGTGAGTGGACTAGTGGCCACGGGAGGTAATGACAGGGGAGTCAGCCTGCAGTGGGAGTGGACTGGTGGCCACGGGAGGTAATGACAGGGGAGTCAGCCTGCAGTACCAGTGGACTAGTGGCCACGGGAGGTAATGACAGGGGAGTCAGCCTGCAGTGTGAATGGTGGCTACAGGAACGATCGACAATTGGAGCGTGGCCAGATAACGTAAGAGGACAGTGAAATCTGGTCTTAAACCAGCAAGAAGGTTTGGGAATGGGGGATTGGCTTTGGACCGTATATAAGAGAGATGCGAGGGAGACTCGGGGCATTTGCACTGGGGTCTCCGCCTGTCCGAGTGTGAGCACTGGCTCCTTAATAAAGAAAACCTTCCCAGGACAAGTGCATCGAAGTCGTCATTACATATGCATATATTTACGTATACATATATAGCATTTAGTATGTATACAAATATTCATATATTTACATGTGTATATATATAATTATTGCCCATAGCTCTGTCACTGGAAGAAGTTCACGCGTGGTGGTTGTTGTGGTGGTGGTAGTCGTGGTGGTGATGTTTGTTGCTGCTGCTCTACCGCCTTCTCCTGGCGAGCACCAGGGCCACGTGGTGCCTCATTGACTCGCCCTCGTGGGGAGTTCACAGCATCGTCAGTGCGTGATCCACCAACCCCCCCCCCACCCCACAGTGCTGGGTCACAGCGAGGCTGCAGGTTGCCCCTCAGTGTCTCTGTTTTGTTGTCGCCAACGAGGGACTCCCCCAGTGGCGGGAATCCAGAATGTCAGAATCTGTGTTTGTAGTGCAAGAGGAATCCGATGAGCTGTGAAGCTCTTTGTCACAGATGGTGCAGTGGTGAGGGGCGGGCGTGGAGGGAGCGCATGGGGGGAGGGGGGGGGAGATGGGGAGCGGTGACGTCACCGCGTTGGGGGAGAGTGAGTGGTGACGTCACCACGTCCATGACGCAGCAGCAGCAGATGACTAAAACAACTGGGACATTGTTGGGGCCTTTTGTGTGTTGGCATCATCTCTTTGTTTGTTTATTAATTTGTAGATTTAATTTGCTTGGCAGTGGCTGTGTAGAGGATTTGGTCCTCGTGTTTAATTAATAAACAGCGTTGTAGGATCCAATGAGCACAAATGACGCTGTAGACAACTACATTGTTGTTGTTTGTGCTCTATATTTTATTGTAGAATCGACGATCCAAGCGTTACAACGCCACTGTCGTACGCGTACATTTATATATTTTTTTAAAATTAACATTATTGTTGTTGTAGAAACACATTGTGGTGCCGCCGCAGCGGAGCCGCTCCGTCGGGGCTGTACCCACCGCCGCGACACCGCCACCGGTGCCTCGGATTCCCCGCCACTCTCCCGAGGCCGGTGCTCTCTGAGACATCCGCTTGTGGTGCCGCCGCCGCTTGTGGTGCCGCTCCATCGGGGCCGCACCCACCACAGTGACGACGCTGCGCGCCCTCGCCGCCCCCCCCCCCCCCCGTTGTATATATAGGTGTTATGAAAATTTATGAAAATAATGAAAATTAAATGAAATTTGAGATTTGCATAATTTATCCTAAATTATGTTAATCAGTGTAATTATGCGCATAAATTATGCTGATTCGAGAGATATTCGTATTAATTTATGCGAGTGGGCGTGGTTATGATAATGCAGGTCGTTAAGGATTATAAGGTCGAGCCTCGGTGACGAGGATTGTGTTATGAATTGGAATAACGCAATTAATCGTATGCAGTGACGCAGGCGTTGTGAGCGTGAATGAGAGAGAGTCGATTCGACTCTGCTCTTTAATTCCGTATTATCGATAAGGATACGATTACTCTCGATTGAACATTATGAATTATGTGTGTTATGGATTATGTGTGGTGATAGTGTGCTTATGATAGGTCCCCAGGATTCAGATCTCATACGCAGAACAATATTATGCAGAATTTCAGGAAGAATCACACACAACCTTTATGCTTTAATCAATTTTATTCTCTAGCTAACTTTAATTTTTGGATAATATGAAAATTCTCGACCTTGGAATTTCAACACAGCGTTAACATGATACCATCACGATTGCGTTGTTTCACCTCGATAGCGGCACCTGTGGTTAATTCCCGACGCGTAACACAATCAATCGGTTGTTGAGAGAGAGATTAAACATGCATACTATTCTATCAAAACCTTAACCTTATAATGTAAATTCGTATTTAAACATTGCCCACACAGTACCACATCCATTCATAGACCTTCAAGTCAATTCTTATCACGTTTTTAACAGTAGGGCGATTGGTTATTATGCAACTCAATGACAGCAGTATTTTTCGTTATGAATTGATTTTTAATGCACCACCTTGGAGTGGCAACCCTTCTTGATTATCCCGATATGCGTATCGTGTGTCTTCGTTATCACTGGTTCAATTCTTTGCGTAAAGCAGACGCTGAGGTTAGCATCTCGTGTGTCCAAAATGTGTTTCCTGTGTGTTGCGGTGCGGTGGGGGAGTGAGGGGAAGAGTGTGGGTGAGGGGTTTGGGCATACGAACGGCTGCCAGTTTCTGTCCACCGCTGGCTGGATGAGTCAGCACGACGCTCGCCGTCGTCGCGCCGATGGGTGTTGAGTGCGGGGCCGCTTCCCTCAGCCCTGGTGACGCGAAGTTGCGCGCTGTAGCACGCTGGTGGCACGCTGTTGGCACGCGCTGGTGCTGGTGCTGGTGGCACGCTGGTGGCGCGCTGTTGGCACGCGCTGGTGCTGATGCTGGTGCTGATGCTGGTGCTGATGCTGGTGCTGATGGCACGCTGGTGGCGCGCGCTCCCTCTCCTTGAAGATGCGCGAACGCGCCCGTGCTGGTTCGCTGACAGCAGTTTCTCTCCACTGCTGGCTGAGCTGCTGCACGCTCTTGCTTGGCGTTGCTGGCCGCGCTCTTTCTCCTAGAAGATGCGCGAACGCGCCCGTGCTGGTTCGCTGATAGCAGTTTCTCTCCACTGCTGGCTGAGCTGCTGCACGCTCTTGCTTGGCGTTGCTGGCCGCGCTCTTTCTCCTTGAAGATGCGCGAACACGCCCGTGCTGATTCGCTGACAGCAGTTTCCTCCACTGCTGTATGAGCTGCGCCGGTGCGCGCTCTTTCCGCTGCTGTAGTATCTGACGCTGCGCTCGCAGGCGACAGGTCAAGTTTTTCTTCTGCTGAGCGAGCCGAGTCGCACGCGCTCTCTTTGTTGAGGTTGTTGGCGGCTCTCTGACAGCAGGTTTCCTCCACTGCTGTATGACTCAAGTCGCACGCGCTTGGTCACTGGTTTGCTGAAGTTGTTGGCGGCTGCTCGTGCTTTTCCGCTGCTGGTTGAGCCACGTTGCACGTGCTTTCTTTGTGGAGATGTTCGAGCGCTCTCAGCGCTGATTCGCTGATACTTTGTTGGCGGCTGGCCAAGCTTTTTCTTCAGTTGAGTGAGTTGAGTCGCACGTGCTCTCTCTGTTGAAGTGCGCGAACGCGCCCGTGCTGGTTCGCTGACAGCAGGTTTCCTCCACTTCTGTATGGCTCACTTTTGTTGATACATCGCGACTCAGCGATCCTCGCTACTCAGCGAGGCTCGGAGCCAGCCGCTCCATGCGACTGCTCGTCCTGTGGACGTCTTGACTCGCTGATCTGTCTTGACTCTTGACTTAACTTCACTGACTTTTGAAAATGCGGCTGACCGTTATATTCAAAGACAATTCTCTCTGCGCAGTGGAAAAGGGGGGGGGGGGGTCTGTGTGTGTGAGTTCGTGTGTGTGTGTACAGATGGCTCCTGCGATAACGATCTGTTTGCCCTGGCATGAAATTCCTTTCTCGCGCTCTTCGGGAAAGACAAAGGTGGTCGGGAGTAACTATCTTTTTATACTTTCGACTTTATATTTCTCAAATACCATTTGGTCCCATGTTCGCCAAGACTCGTGTTTGTAACTACGTCCTCCCGACACCCCTCTCGGGTTACCGAGGTTCGCATTGATATGATGGAGTTATTAGAAAGAAAAATAATTTTCATCCTGAGTTTAAGAGGTCCGTTTCCAGATTGTTGGAATCCATATCCCTTGGTTCTGTAAGGTTCTATAATGGAATATCGTTTAAGGTTAACACGTTGTTATTATTAATAGTATATTGCAATTTTCTTTAAAACTTTGTTTGCCTGGTTGCCGTGTGTGGGGTGGGGTGTGTCTCCTCATCAAACCCGGCTGGCTTTTCCAGATGGCCCCTTGTGATAAGGTGTAATTCCTGCTTCTCCGCGCTGTGAGAGAGACAAAGGTGGTCGGGGTTGCTTGGGATATTGTTTAAACTCTTTCGTAAGTTTGCCCGTTCGCCTCATTCCTTCTCGATAACCTTTGATGTGACTCGGTATTTTGTCTCCAAGCTTTGTTTTAACAGTAAAAGTATTAAAGGTGAAAATCATTTGATAGCGAATTAATTATTGGATAATAATTCACTGATGTATCTGGTGGCCTGGTCTTGATTGGAGTGAGCGCGAGGACCGCTAACTTTAGCTTATTCTTGTCATTGCATTTTAAATTTGAACCGTTGTTTTAATGACAAAGGATATATATATGGTTTAACCCGTGGGCGTCCTCGTTTCTGGCTTGCGGAGGGCTTCCCTCTGCGTGACCTCCCTTAGGGCACATCAAACTCTTGTTCATCTGGAGATCTTCGCAGATAGCTGCTAACATCTCCGCCTCGAGAGTTTTATTATTTCTTTATTTTTTAATGGTCTGTTTATGATCGACATCTGGTTTTTCGTGTGCCTGGCTTACGGGTTTTATTGATTATTTTTTTTGTTTGTTAAAAAAAATATTATATATAACGCAAATATTGGAAATAGGAATAGGTTTTACCCTTTTAACTGGCACAAAAACTGACACCTTTATTCAAGGTATCATGTTTGCAATGACCACAACACAAGCAGTCAAAATGCAAACAAAAAAGACAACTCTGATAATAATATGCACTGTCCTTGAATTTGATTGGTCCACACCCGAGACAGCTTTTCTTAGTGTCTCGGGTGTGGACCAATCAAATTCAAGGACAGTGCATATTATTATCAGAGTTGTCTTTTTTGTTTGCATTTTGACTGCTTGTGTTGTGGTCATTGCAAACATGATGCCTTGAATAAAGGTGTCAGTTTTTTTGTGCCAGTTAAAAAGGTAAAACCTATTCCTATATCTTGTTTCTGGCAAAGGAGGTCTCATAATGTTAAAAACGCAAATATTGTTAATATCAATTTTTGAAAAGGCTCATATACAACACCCCCCCCCCCCCCCCCCCCCCACATGAATGCACGCACACCCCACGTAGAACCGGGAGGGAAGGTCACCTGGCCGACAGGTTTTTATCCAGAAGCCCCTAATGGGATCAAGCTTCATGGTTTCCTGCGGCTGGGAAATTGGGCGATCTACCCCCGAGGTTGACATACACCGCGGCACCGTGACCTGACATTAAAGTTACGTGGTCACAGCGGAGGCTGTTGAGCCACCGCGAGTGAAAACCGCACACGCACAAACACGAGTCAGTGGGCCGATAGCGGGAAGAACGGAGAGCGGACGTCCGAGAAACCACAACGGTGACGTCACCAGAGCATGATCAAAGTACCGGAGAAGGCGGGAAAATCCGGGCCTCCGATTGGGCAGGAGGCCAAGGGGCGTACGGAAATCAATGCCTGCTGTTATAGATAGCATTAGGAACTGAATGCCTTTTGTTATAGGTGAGATTACGGATCCAAATAACAACGGGACAGGAACATTCCGACATCTGAATAGACAGGGTGGCATGAGTGCGGAAGCAACTGAATGACTTTTGTTATAGATGAGATTACGGATCCCAAATGTCAAAGGGACAGAAATATCTCAACCTCCGATTGGTCAAAAGGGCACAGGCGAGCAAGTGCATGATTGAGACGGTAAAGACTGAGTTCTCCCAGTCATCGAAGTTCACAGAGAATCGGAGCCGGCCGTTCGGATCGTCCATGTGACAAGTTTCAGCGCAGCCAGGCACGACCTTCTACGGAGACGACCCACAGCATCGCCCTTCTACAACTTCCAGCGCATCAGAGTGGAAGTAAGCGTGAGTAAGAGAGAGAGGTGAGTGTGGGGCTATTTAATCGAGGGTAGAAAGCGGAGCGATAGGCAGGATAAATTGAGCCTAGGATTCCCGAAGGATAAGCTAGGAGGGCCTGCTGACTCACACAGACACACGCAGTTATGCGGGATATTCGGGGGGAATAAAACCGCTAATAGAGGATAAAACTGTGTCATGGTCGCTGTGAGTATGAAGAGGGAGGCGGAGTGTTTTGTGCTCGCGCGCATACGCGGCTGTTTGCGGCGAATAAGGGAGTGTAGCGTCTGGTGATCGCGTGCACGCACGGTTGCTTACAACGAGGCGGAGTACTTAGTGTGCGCATGCCTACGCGGCTGTTTACGGGAGTGCTTGGCGTTTGCGTATCCGTGCGACTGTTTACGGGAGGGTCTTGCGGTCGCGTGCACGCGCGGTTGTTTGTAGCGAAGCAGAGAGCTAAGCGCCTGGTGTGCGCGTATATGCACGGCTGTTTAAACGGCCCTTTAAATTGGAGCGGAGTGGCTCCCTCCAATCAGCGGCGCGCGCACGGCAAACGCCCTTTCCCTCTCACCCCCGACCCCAACTCCCTCGAGTGTGATTGGTGTACGGGGCTGGGCAGGTAGCGGCGTCGGGTTTGCTATTGCCTGGGTGCGTAGAGCGTGTGTGTGAGGGAATCACGCGTCGGCACACCGCACCCATTTGTTTGCGTACGGGAGTCACGCATCGGTATGCCGTGCCCATTTGTTCACGCGCGGGACGGAGTCCTGCTTCACGAACACGCTCATCGCAGCACGCCGCCATTGAACCCGCATAGCGCGCCGCAAGCGTAAAGCGTCCAAGCCCACTAATTGAGCCATGCCTACGCGGTCGACAACACAGTCAGGGGTACAGGGGGGCGAGGAGTCGGGGGTCGGTAACCTGAATCCCACAGAACAGCTGGGGGGTAGGAGTATGAATGTAATGGGGGAGTCGGGGGACAGCGGCCCCGACAATTCGGTGATGGCGGGGGACGGTAGCCCCCACAACATCCCAGTTCACCATTGCTAATCACTGATACCCCTACACTACAGCTACACTCCTCTGACAGGGTGAATATATCCACTTTGGCTTCAAACACAGAGCAGTACTTATTTTATCACCCCCTTAGAAAAGTTGCGAGGATTGTTTACGCTCAGCCCCCCATTGTGATGGAAAGCCACACAGCCCCTCGCCACCGACAGCCACCAGCCAGTCACAGGCGTGGCACTGTGCGTGATGGTGATGAGGCTGACGAGCACCGTGCGTCGTGGTGTCTGTCCTCTACGCTGTTCACGTTCACCGCTCTCAGGACGCACCACTCAGATCGACAATCCTCACTGAGTCACCAAATTGACCCCACCCAACCAAAAGCCCAGGATGTAGGGGCTGAGCAAAGGTTTGGTGAAACGAGTGCAACGGCACCATGGAGTCGGCGCTGTAAAACGACAGCAGCCCCGCGTCCCAGTCGAGATGGACCCCGACTCTCCCTTGAGGCTCCGGCACTGACAGTGACGTCACTACCCCGCCATGATGCACTGAGAAGCTGTCGCCAAGTTTCTGTAGACACCAGGAGACGTCATTCCCTCCCAGGAGGCACTCATCACCACTCCCTCTCCGTGGGATCGTGCCGTACGCGACTCCAACTCGACACAACTCCACGCTCCCCACGTCCACCTCCCAGTAGTGCTGACCCGACGAGAAGCTCTCAGAGCACAGGGCTTGTCCCCAGACATCAAAGCGGTGTGGGTGATGGGGGCGACTCTGGGGGGACACCGCTCACCATCACCGTCCTGAGATCCGAGGAAATCTGGAGGCGGTTGTGGGCTGAGTTTGTGTCCAGAGTCGGTGAGCGTCCACCTGTGGTGAGGACAGCGACGACGCTCGCACAGCGGTCACGGCCACGTGGGCGCAGTAGCGGCACGAGCAGTGCAGGTGGCGTGTACACACACACAGACACGTGGCGTGTACACACACACACAGACACGTGGCGTGTACACACACACAGACACGTGGTGTGTACACACACACAGACACGTGGTGTGTACACACACACAGACACGTGGTGTGTACACACACACAGACACGTGGTGTGTACACACACACAGACACGTGGTGTGTACACACACAGACACGTGGCGTGTACACACACACAGACACGTGGCGTGTACACACACACAGACACGTGGCGTGTACACACACACACAGGCACGTGGCGTGTACACACACACAGACACGTGGTGTGTAAACACACACACAGACACGTGGTGTGTACACACACACAGACACGTGGCGTGTACACACACACACAGACACGTGGCGTGTACACACACACAGACACGTGGCGTGTACACACACACAGACACGTGGCGTGTACACACACACAGCAGACACGTGGCGTGTACACACACACAGATACGTGGTGTGTACACACACAGTGCAGGTGGCGTGTACACACACACAGACACGTGGCGTGTACACACACACAGACACGTGGTGTGTACACACACACAGACACGTGGTGTGTACACACACACAGACACGTGGTGTGTACACACACACAGACACGTGGCGTGTACACACACACAGACACGTGGCGTGTACACACACAGACACGTGGCGTGTACACACACACAGACACGTGGCGTGTACACACACACAGACACGTGGCGTGTACACACACACACAGACACGTGGCGTGTACACACACACAGACACGTGGCGTGTACAAACACACAGACACGTGGCGTGTACACACACACAGACACGTGGCGAGTACACACACACAGACACGTGGTGTGTACACACACACAGACACGTGGCGTGTACACACACACAGACACGTGGCGTGTACACACACAGAGACACGTGGCGTGTACACACACACAGACACGTGGTGTGTACACACGCAAAGACAAGTGGCGTGTACAGACGCACAGACACGTGGCGTGTACACACGCACAGACACGTGGCGTGTACACACGCACAGACACGTGGCGTGTACACACGCACAGACACGTGATGTGTTCACACGCACAGACACGTGGTGTGTACACACACACAGACACGTGGCGTGTACACACACACACAGACACGTGGCGTGTACACACACACACAGACACGTGGCGTGTACACACACACAGACACGTGGCGTGTACACACACACACAGACACGTGGTGTGTACACACACACAGACACGTGGTGTGTACACACACACAGCCACGTGGCCTGTACACACACACAGACACGTGGCGTGTACACACACACAGACACGTGGCGTGTACACACACAGACACGTGGTGTGTACACACACACAGACACGTGGCGTGTACACACACACAGACAAGTGGCGTGCACACACACACAGACAAGTGGCGTGCACACACACACAGACACGTGGTGTGTACACACACACACACAGACACGTGGTGTGTACACACACACACACACAGACACGTGGCGTGTACACACACACAGACACGTGGTGTGTACACACACAGACACGTGGTGTGTACACACACACAGACACGTGGTGTGTACACACACACACACACAGACACGTGGCGTGTACACACACACACACACAGACACGTGGTGTGTACACACACACAGACACGTGGTGTGTACACACGCACAGACACGTGGTGTGTACACACACACACACAGATACGTGGCGTGTACACACACACAGACACGTGGTGTGTACACACACACACACACAGACACGTGGCGTGTACACACACACAGACACGTGGCGTGTACACACAGACACGTGGCATGTACACACACACACGCGCTCGTGTTGTGTTGTCTGTTGTGTTGTTGTGGTCATGGGATACATTAGCGCTTGTATCACAAATGCATACAGTACTGGTATTCGTCAGCATCTTTTGACACGTACTAATATTCGTTAGTATTTGTGTACACATACTAATACTAGTGCACACATGCTGATATTAATTAGTATTAGTGTAGGCATGCTATTCAAAAGTATTTGCGCATACCAATATTCATTAGTATTTGTGTACACATATTTATATTCGTTAGTATATGTCTACACATACAAATATTCGTCAGTATATGTCTACACATACAAATATTCATTAGTGTTTGTGTACGCATACTAATACTCATTCGTGAATAATAATGCATTACTATACTATTTGGTTCTTTCGGTAAAGTCACGTAGGTAAAAAAAATCACGACGTTATGATCGCAACACAAGCAATCGTCCTCAGGTGAAAAAATAATATAGCAGTACAACTGCTGAACCAGAAAGAATATAGCGGGAGAGCTGCTGCAACAAGAGGTTATTTAGGTTTGAGGTGGGTGCAACCCAATGGTTAGTAGGCAGGGTCAGAGAGGGAAAGGAGTCCCGTCGCCGCACGCATGCACAGCGGCTGTGTTAATGGGAGAGATTAGCATGTCAATGTAAACAAGTTTAATGGGGCATTAATGGGAGAGATTAGCATGTCAATGTAAACGAGTTGAATGGGAGAGATTAGCATGTCAATGTAAACGAGTTTAACGGGTGAGATTAGCATGTCAATGTAAACGAGTTTAATGTGGCGTTAATGGGAGAGATTAGCATGTCAAAATTAACGAGTTTAATGGGAGAGATTAGCATGTCAATGTAAACGAGTTTAATGGGGCGTTAATGGGAGAGATTAGCATGTCAATGTAAACGAGTTTAATGGGGCATTAATGGGAAGATTAGCACGTCAATGTAAACGAGTTTAATGGGGCGTTAATGGGAGAGATTAGCATGTCAATGTAAACGAGTTTAATGGGGCGTTAATGGGAGAGTATAGCATGTCAATGTAAACGAGTTTAATGGGACGATAGCATGTCTGTGTCAGAGGACCGGGCATAACGCCAATCCTGTGTGGAACACAAGCTGCGGCGTTGGCTGCTGCACTGCGAGAGGCCAGCGTGTCAACGCAAGAGAACCACCGTAACGGTGGCCGTGCCAGTGAGACATATCGTACAGCCTATTAAACAGCGAGAGCTACCGCTACATCGAGGCAAAGAACCAAAGAGTACGAATTCCTGCAGTCACGAAAGCTTCAAATAAAAATTCATTACTAATTAATGAATAATAAATCATTTATACTTATTGCACTGCACTAACATGACCATGGGTGTGTGTGCAGTCGCAGTGAACAGTGGTGACGATGCCAGCACTACGATGTTAACGCCACTCTCACAGCGTCTCTCTACAAACACGACGCCTGTACAATAGCCACCAGAGCCTCGCACACTCACATCCACGCAGAGACACTGTGTCACTCCGCTGCTGGATGTGCGCCTCCCCGCACCGTGCGCGTCCTGGGGGGGGGAGTTGATTTGACCATACTTCACCGCTTTCGTCGGTGCGCGTTTGCGATGGTGGGGATCGTGAACGTAGAAGCGTAGAGGTGCAGTACAACAATGGTTCACGCTGCACTGCCCTCTGTTGGTGTGATGTGTATACATTTGGCACTAGGGAGACAAAGGTGGCCGGGCGTGGTGCTGGCCACACACCCCCTCGTGTGTCGTGCGGCCTTCATAGGTGCTGCTCGCTAACAGCACGTGTCCCAGTACCCAGCAGTAGGGTTTAGTAGAATATTAAAACTGTTAAACTAATTTCATTTCACGAGGTAGAGCCCACTGATCCATGTCGCTCTCTTTCAGAGTCTGCCTCTCTCTCCCTGTGGTCACGTCGATTTTTTTCTGGTTCCTCGCGTTTTTCCACCCACACAAATAAATGTGCATTAAGACGATTTGGCTGCTGCTATAAATATCCACGTGATAAGCCACGCCGTTGATCTATCATTTGTGATTGTCGGGTCGCTTATTGAAAAGAGCGACATGGTTCAGCGGGTTCCTTACCTGGTAAAATTAACTGAAATTTGATGAAGATGGGGAGCACAGAAGTGCAGTGCAACACAGCAAAACATGCGGGTGCAAGACTGAGGAACTTACAGACGAGAGGCAGGAGTCTGCGCATAACCCTTTCAAGGCAACGGATCGTGGTGACGTCCAGTGAAGTGGGAGGTGGGGGTGCAGATTCCTTTGGGATCTCTCTTCTGGGACAACCACCAACAGCATCACACACAGTCTCGTTTCACCACAGCATCAGAACAAATGGGTTCCATCGCACATGCCGTGTTTCATACACAGCCTGCGTCTCACATATAGTGCATGTCTCACAGACAACCAGTGTGTCTAAGACACACACATACACACCATGTTTCTAACACACATACACAGCCCATGTGTCTAACAGACAAACATAGGCAGCAACCCGTGTCTAACAAAGACATATACAGCCCATGTGTCTAACACACACACATACACAGCCTGTGTCTAATACACACAGCCCCGTGTTGAGTGTTCAACCGTGAGACGTTAAGGATCTGTACCTTCGTGTCACCTCCAAGTGCCCCTGTGGAAGAGAGAGAGAGAGAGCATGAATGACGTCTCTAGCCTTGGACCACGAGTCCCCCTGCCACTGCCCGCTCTGTTGTTCTGGACACCCAAACGGCGCCTCCACAGAGGCGCTCCCCACCTGCAGGAAGGCGAGCGAGTTCATCTCGTGCTGCAGAGCGCGCAGGTGAGCGGCCGCCGCTTTGAGCTCGCCAATCTCCCGCTTGTGACGAGCGATGTCCTCCTCGATCCGGGACAGCAGCTCGCGCTCCTTCACGGCTACGCGACATAGAGCCTCCCTCTCGTCCTCGTCCAGAGCCTTCCTTAGGTGGGCGAACTTGCCCGTGATGCGATCCCTGATCTCGGCCACTGATTCCTGCGGAGACACGGGGACCGCGGTTGGCTCCCTGAGCCACTCCGTGTGTGAGTGGGGGCGCCGCAGTGGCTTAGAGATATTGACTCCCCCGCCTGGTATACAGCAGGTCGGGGTTCGATCCTGACCCCGACGCCTGCTTCATATTTGGAGTTATTGTGTTCGCTCTGTGGTTGTGTGGATTTTTCTTGCCGTCCCCTCGTTTTTCACTCCATATTTAGACTCAATGTCGCGCATTCGGAGTATTTTGCAGCTATCAATTTCAACATTACAATCATACATTTTGTTGAGCTATCATTATGTAATAGCCAGGTCGCTTCTGAAAAATAACTACATAGCTCAATGGAACCGTTCCTGGTAAAATAGAAAATAGTTTAGTCTATGGGTCTCTATGTGTCTCTCGGGGTCTCTGTATCTCAATGAGTCTCTATGGGGTTCTAGGTATTTCGATGTGTCTGGTATGTATATGGGTGTCTATGTATCGATATGTGTCCCTACGTATATTTTTCTGCTATAAATTTCCAAGTGAAAATGATGATATCAGCCACTTGGTTAATCTACCATTTGTGCTAGCTAAATCGCATCCAATTAAGAGCTTACCAGCTCAGTGGGCATTACCTGGTATAATAAAAAATATATAATACAGTGTTTGTGTCTTTATCTATTTCTGTGTCCCTATATATATGGGTCTCCATCGGTCTCTAAGGGTCTCTCTGTATCAATATGGGTCTCTTTGTATCTCTCTGTGTCCCTATGTATCTCTATAGGTTTTTATGTTTCCATATTTATCTTAAGGCGTTTAGATTATTTGGCTGCTGCTATACATTTCCACGTGATGATGATGATGAAGATGTCAGCCATTTGGTTGATCTATCATTTGTGATAGCCAGGTCGCTTTCAGTGACGAGGCGCCCATGGGACTGAGTCGATCCATGCCAAGGAGGCAAGAGGGGTGCCGCTCTCTTCTTGTTTCTCCCCTAGAGGGCGCTGGGGTCGTGGTTGTTGAGACTCGGGCACGCGGAGTCCGATGGGGGCCCTCTCGTGGGTACGACGGGATGTGGCGAGTTGTTAACTACCTCGCCTGGTGTACAGGGGGTCGTGGGTTCGATCACGACCCTGATTCCTGCTGTAAATTTGGAGTCTGCATCTCTCTCCCTATGGTCCCATGGATTTTTCTCTGAGTCCTCCGGGTTTTCCCACCACATTTAGAATTGCCGTAATCCAGGTCGGGCTTTCCGACGCGTCCAACTCGGGTTTAGAGTCCAAGGCATTCGTTATCTGCTGTGAACAACCTGCAGAGCCCAAAAGCGTCTCTTGGTTCAAGCAAGAGTTTAGAGTGCAGTATTTAGAATATTTGGCTGCTATCAATTTACATCTGATAAGCCATTTGATTGAGCTATGATTTGTGATATTCAGGTTCCTTCTGTAAAAGAGCTGCATGGTTCAGTGGGGCCTTACCTTGCGAAATAAAAATAGTTGTAGTTTAAATAAACTCCGGTGACGCAATTATGGATGGTGTGAGGTGCAGCTGTGCGGTTTTCGTGCCTCTGCGTCTGTGACGGTGCGACCTCCCGTGCAGCGCTACAGCTGCACCACAGCTCCACCCGGAAAATCCGTGGCACTCTCTACATTTATTTTTGCTACAGGAGTGGAAGACGCAATGCCGAGTAACCCGACGTCGTGGCAGACTCGCCAATGCGTTTATCATGAACGTGCAACCCCCTTGTAGTTAATGTTGAGTTCGAAAGTAAATTATATAGTTAGGAGGCATCAAAGTTACGACGCTGCACAAAGTTCGCTTGAATAAATGTTGACCTTCACCACTTCTGTGCTGGGTGGAGGTCATAGGGGCCAAAGAGCTAGACCCGAACACGGTACCTGCGCCTCCTTGCGAGCGGCCTCCATCCGCTTCACGGACTCCTCCGCCTTCTTCCTCTTCTCCTCCACCGTTCGCATCTCCTTCCCTGCGCGCGTCTGTAGTGAGAGACGAGACATCACCAGGGGGAGACTCCAGCCCCCTGAGCCACCCCTCACACAACCCTTCCATCCGCAACGACCCCTCCACAGTGAAAGCCCTCATCTCCATGCTGCCTCTGTACGGCGACTGAGACGGTGGGCACGGGGAGTGGGCAAGCTGATGCTTCGCTGTAACAGCAGCCAGCGGGAGCCGTGCTGGCTTGGTGTCCCTACCGACTCGGACCTATGGGCCCATGTGACCACAGCTGTCTAGTTTGGAAGATAAATCTACTAGAATTGTTTCTCAGGTGGCTGTGATATCAGTCTCAAAGTTCTGTCCACTTAATTACTTCATACGGCAATTATGTTTAATGAAACCCTAGGATTCAATACATTCTGAGGCGCTTTCCTGAAATGCAAACCAGGAGATTAGCTGCACAGGCAGAGTGAGTTTTAAAAGGGAGAGCATGAACACACGACAGTTTTTTTTTATCAGATGTGTAGCTGAGTGACAGAATTGGTCAGATCGTGTTACGGTTTCTCACTCTGAGGGACTCACCTTCCTTGCCTCGTGCTCGTCCTTCACCGTCAGGATCTTGTGTCCTGTGTGTTCATCTGCGATAATGCAGGTAGAGCAGACCAGGCTGTTGTCAATTGTGCAGTAGAATTCCAGCTCCCTTTTGTGATTAGGGCATCTTCTCTCATCCAATATCGCATTGGGATCCACCACAGCGTGGTCTCTCAACCTGGGATTCTTCAGGTGAGGCCTAAAGTGAGAAAAACAGTAGGACATCTCGCATCTCAGGCAGGTCTTCACTGCAGGAGTGTGGCCATCACCGCAGTTGTCACAAAAGACGGCCGTGGCCATCCCAAATCTAACTCTGAGCTGCTCCGCCAGGTTGGCCAGGGCCACGTTTCTCCTCAGCTGGGGTCGCACAGGGAAGGTCGCTCGGCACTGCGGGCAGCTGAAGCTGCTCCCCGTCTCCCAGGCGGCCTCCAGGCACCGCAGGCAGAACGAGTGGCCGCAGCTCAGCGTGGAGGGGCAGACGAACGTGTCCAGACAGATGGAGCAGCGCAGCTCACTATCCACACTCTCACTGGGAGTCGCGGTCGCCATGACTCATGGGCTTCGCTGGGATCGCTCGCTGTGTGACTCAGAGAGACGCTGGACCAGGACCTCTCTCTTATAGCGACAGTGAAAAAGGAAGTAAAATACTTAAAATATTTGCATTGTCGTCACTGACATCATGAGTCGCTGGCTGGCATGTGAACCCATGTTCTTGGTGCGCAAACAGCAGCTTCAGGGCGAACACGGCAACTGTACAAACCTTGGCATTAAAAAAAATAATTTTGTTAATGTAAATCGGCCAGGCTCAGCTGCGTTTGCTCATCTCATTCGTGGGTCGAGTGTGAATAGCAATTTGGTGCAAGATGTTATCTCTCTCGCCCGGTATACAGGAGGTCGTGGGTTTGATCCTGACCTGATGCCTGCTTCATATTTAAAATTAGCATTTCTCTCTCTCCGTGGTCGCGTGAATTTTTCTAGGAGTTCTCCAGGTTTTCCCCTCCACATTTACAATTTACATCACGCGTTCAGAGTCGTTGCATGCAATACATTTCCACATGATAAGCCATCTTTTGTGGCCAGGTCGTTTCTGAAAAATAGCTACGCAGCTCAGTGAGCCTTACCTGCTAAAATTAAAATAAATAGTTGGCACAGTTGTAGATATCTCATGATGTCCTGTAACTCCATCTCCGTGTAATTACCACAACGTGACAAGTTTCATGAATGTCATCGTGGAATCAGAATACATTTTTGCGTGTAGCCTCCCCGTGACCCATCCTGGAATCTTTACTCATTTGCTAGCAGTGTGAATCTATCACCAACTCTACCTGCCTCCATCACCAACTGCTGGCGATGTCACCGTCTCTCACTCTCACCTTGTCCGAGACTGCAGATCCCCGTCCCAATCATTCACAGCCGCACCCACCGCTTACTTCAGCTGCGTTGTTGTTTCACATTCACACGCACGGCTACTCAACACGCATGCACAATCAGCAACAAAGATGCCCATCGGCGTTCATCCTTATTGTTAAAAAGAGAATACGAATAAAACTAAACTATTTTTATTTCACCAGGTGTACTGCCCCACTGAACTTATTCGCTTATTTTTCCAAAGCGGCCTGCCCATCACAAATTATAGCTCAACAAAGTGGCTCATCATGTTGGAAATTCATAGCAGCCAAATACTCTTAAAACTGCACTCTAAGCGCTGCTTGAACCCGGAGACGCTCTCTTGGGCTCTGCGGGTTGTTCACAGCAGATAACGAATGCATTGGACTCGACACCCCAGTCGGACTCGTGGGAAAACCCGACCTGGATTAGACTGAACACGGCCTGGACTCGTCCACTTTACTTACTAACAGAAAAAAACAAAACCGTGGCACTGCGTTTGAAAGATTCCTTCTACAAGGTCACCAACGCGAGCAAGGAGGCTTCCCACGATGTCCACGGCTCATTCCTTGGTGCAGTAGCAGCGACGGCTTAGTGCTCAGTGAGGCGCAGTGGCTCCAGGCCAGGCAGGCAGCGCGATCGGTCGCGGGTTTTGTAGCCAACAAATCCTCACAGCGTCCCGACAGAGTTGGTGACAGCTCAGCACCCCTTGGGTGCCACGCAGCCCACACGCGGCTACGCATCAAGTTACACTCACACACACTCACTTACACACTTACAACAACAACCGCCATTTGCCACTAAGTGGCGGTGACGTCACCACGACGCTTGTGCCAGGCCATGTGAACCTTGAGGCCACGTGAAGTGTCGAACGCCCGCTGGCAGGAGGTCACGGGGCAGATCCAGGTGCCACGGGTCGACTGACTGAGATGACCGAGATGACTAGCTGATGCACCACCTGCGCCCCCTACTGTGCCAACTTGCTGTGCTTTAGCCACCTGGGGCTCCGCTCGTTGTTGTGAGAGTCGCTCCTCCGCCTTCCGTTGTTGTTGGAGGGCGACTGTCTCCAGCTGCTCAGTAGCATCCTTCACGAGCCTCCTCCACTGAGGCCGATCTTGACACCACTAGTATCAGTCATCAGCAAGTCCACTCAGCTCCACGTCCTCCGGTACCACATCACTCCATCTCTTCTCTATCCCATGCCGCGCCCGTTTCGTCCCCTCTATCCGGCCGAACATAAGCTGTTTAGGCATGCGGTGGCTGGGAATGCGGGCTACATGACCCAGCCAACGCAGCCTCGCCTGCCAGAGGAGCTCACTGATGGGACTTTGCCCAGATCTTTCAAGGATTTGTGAGCTCCTCACACAATCCAGCCTGGTTCAACCCAGGATGGATCGTAGGCACGCCAGCATTATTGTTTCTAACCAGCGAAGATGCTCCATTAGGGGGGTCCACGTTTCGCAAGCGTAGAGAAGGGAGGGAATGACCGTGGCCGAGAAGACCTGAAGCTTCGTGCAGAGCGACAAACCAGGTAGCTTCCACACAGCGTTACGCAACCGATGAAAAGATTTTGCTGCTCAACTGATTTGGAGTGAGACCTCTGCTGTTAAACCGAAGCCGGTCATAAGCACACTGCCCAAGTATGGGAAACTCTCTCTCCACAACTGCCCCAACACCGATTGGGAGTTGTGGAGTGTCCGATGGTACAAAATACTCAGGCAGGTGCTTAGTTTTGGTGGGGCTGATGGTAAGGCCCCACCTCTTAGTGGCATGCTCCAGTTTCAGCAGCAGCGTATGCAAATCCTCCTCTGAATGAGCAGCAATTACCAAATCATCGGCATACATAACGTGGTTGACCAATAGGGAGCCATCCCTTGACCACACCCGGGCATCGATAAGCCTCCAATTATATCTGTACCAAATGGAAATTCCCCCGGTACAGCTATTGAAGGCTTTACAAATTACGTGGTCAAAATAGATGTTAAATCATGTGGGAGCCAGAGGACATCCCTGTCGCACCCCAGGTGTACAGGGAATGGCTCTGACTCCCGGCCACGTAGTTTTACCCGGGCCCGCTCACCATCATGAAGGTCCTCAATGATCGTGAGCAGAGGGTCAGGGACTCCGAAAGCACGAAGAACAACCCAGAGCTCAGGCCTACTGATGGTATCAAAGGCACTCACACACTCACATATTCACTCACACACTCACTCACACTTACTCACATACCCACTCACACACTCACTTACACACTCACACACTTACTGACACACTCACACACTCACACACGGGCCTACGGTCTGTCTCTTTCTCACTTACCACTTGTATAAAGCCACGTCCCGTCTGTATACTCCCATACATGAATCTGTGTCTCTTGTTTGTGTGTCTCTATTAAAAGTCCTTTGTGTCCCGTCTGTGTTGTATATGTGCCTTTTCCAAAAATATATATTAAGAGTAATATTGCCTATTTTTAACGTAACAGGTTTTTTTTCTCTACATCTGTCTGGATTCAGAGCGTTATATTTGTAGTGCCTTGGATTCACTCGGACGACAATTGCCTTTCTTCCACCGTCACATTTATTTCCATCGTTCCGCACATACTATAATTTCTCCTCTCCGCGCTCCGCCAACTCGAACACTCGAATTCCCCTCAGCACCGTCCGCTCATATTCCTTGTCTCCACACACAGTCTCTTCTTCTCTCACCGCACACACAGTGTTCCTATCTCTATCTCCTCACACACAGTGATTCGTCTATCTCTTCACACACAGTGGCTGTCTATCTCTTCACACACAGTGACCTGTCTATCTCTTCACACACAGTGACTCTGTCTATCTATTCACACACAGTGACCTATCTCTTCACACACAGTGACTTGTCTATCGCTAACTCTCCCTGTACCTACCTATACCGTAATCTCCACTCTGCTAACGCTAACTCTCGCTATCGCTATTTATTGTCCTCTTGGTTCGGCTCTCAATCTATTTCCCACTAACACTTGCTGGGCTTCCACTCTTCGCATCTCTCTCTACCCGCTGCTGTCTCCACTTCTCGCCAACTCTCCCTCGTCCAAATCACCTAGCGTTTTTATCCCCTTTCCAATCAGCCTTAATTATTTGCCACGTGCCTCGCTGGCATTATCCCGCCAGCTCCGCACCTGTCCAACGGCCCAGACTCCGTGACGCCACCACTTAACGCTAACAGCCTTTCGACCAATTACAGCCCTCGTCCCTTGACTCCCTTAATTACTTTGGCTTGTTTACGCCACCCGTGACTTCATCACCTGATCGAACTTGCATGACCCACACTGTTTGTATGTACTGTATATGGCCAACTTACCCATGTGTATTGTCTACTCCACTACATCACCCCCCCCCCCCCCCCCCCCCCATGATGAAAGAACCTAGCCGTCCCCGGCTACGCTATACTCGAATTGGAGTAGTGGAGTGAAGCGGACGGAACAACGATAACATATATACAGAACGCACTCGCAACACATAAGCATTTTGTACAACCACCCGACACGCACCACACAACCACACTCACACAACACCTTTATACAGAGTCCCCAAACCCCCGAAAGTCAACGTAGTGTACTTCTCCTGGAACGGGTTCCCGCTGCCGGCCCATCTCCCCTGCACGGGACACCCTGCGGTAAGGGAGGGCCTTGCTCGTCTCGCCAAAGAGGGGCACTCCTGGGCTCCACCCTGCGCCCATCCCTGTCCCAGCGACACTCTGCTGGCGGGACTGTCCGTCGTTCCCGGTCGGGATGGACATTGGTCCGGATCTGTGGCCGTTCAGTCGGCGTCCGGTCGGCAACTCTGCCCAAAAGGGGCGATCCTGCAGGCACACGGGGGGCAGATCTCTGGGACACGCGCACTTGTGACCTCCCCACAGGTTCGTCGGACACATCCAATACAGGCCGCTCTCGGATGGGGGATGACGGATCGTATGGTAACACAAATTTCTTCAGGCGCGACGGGTGAACAAACCATGTCTGACGACCGAATTTTATTCGCACACTCTGATCCCGTAAAACCTCCACAATATGAACGGGCCCCTGCCAGGGGCGGTGAAACTTTGGGGACGTTTCCACCGGCACCATGGGGCAGTGCAACCAGGCTTTATCTCCAACACTCCATGGCTCTCGTGGCCGCTGCCCGCCATACAATATTTCGTTAGCGGCTTGTCGCCGTGCCGTATTTTTCAATGCAGCCTCCCGGGCTTCCCTCAAATGGTCTAAAGCCACCTGCATCGGAGCAGGCACCGTCGTAGCTTTCTCTCGCTTTCGAATTCCCAATTTAACAATAGCCGGCGCTTCTGGTTTCCGTCCATACATTAGACAAAATGGTGAGTACCCCGTTGAGGCATGCGGGGACAATCTATACGCGGCCAGCGTCGCTGCAACATGCAGGTCCCAATCATCTTGAGCGGTGTTTACTTTGTGACAAAGCATAGACGTCAGCGTCCTATGCAGCTGCTCGACCATCCCGTCAGTCTGCGGGTGGTACGGGGACGTCCGGATCGTTTTGGTCCCCAGCGAGTCACACACGTCTTTAATAAATTTCGATGAAAAATTTCTGCCGTGGTCAGTAAGAAATTGTTCCGGGGCCCTCTTATCTAAGACGTACCCTTTTACAAAAGCCTCAGCGATTGACGTCGCTGACTGGTCTACCAGGGGCCATGCCATCGGCCAACGAGTTAAGTATTCCACCCCGACGAGCAAATATTTGTGCCCTCGGGGGGTGACGGGGAACGGACCCAAAATATCTAGTGCCACAATTTCGTTCACTCTTGAAACTTGAATCGATTACAATGGGACACGATATGGCCGTGCCGGCGCTTTCCTCCGCGCACATTCCTGGCACGCTTTTACATGCTGTTTCACATCATTAAACATTCCCGGCCAGTAAAATTCTTTCCCCACTGTCAACGCAGTCTTCTTCTCCCCCAAATGCATCAATTTCTCATGTATCTCGTTAATGAGTTTCCCCGGCAACACCCTCGGGACAACAATACAACATTTTTGTGCTTCCACATCACAGCGAACAAGCAACCCCTCCGTCAACATCAAAAATGGGCGATCCTCCGATCCCCTTGAACGAGAGGCACGCAGCCTCATCCTGGTCAGCGAGGAATCCTCGACCTGCAGTTGCTTCCACTGTTTGAATGACAACCCCAACAATCCAATTTCTGCTCCAGGGATTATCCCTGGCACTCCCGAACCCGCTGCAGCGACCGTTTGCGGAACCTCCTGCAGCGGCGGGCCACAACGCAGCGAGCCCTCTGCGCACCGACACGTCTCAGCCAGTCGCGGCAACCTCGACAAAGCATCCGCGTTTACATGGTGCATTCTTTTCCTATGTTGGATCGTGAAAGAGTACTCCTGGAGGGTCTCAAGCCAGCGAGCTATCTGTCCCGATGGCTGATCCACGCGCAGCGAGTACTGTAGTGCCGCGTGATCAGTGCGGATCAAAAATTCCCTGCCGTACAGATACGGTCGGTACTGCCGAACAAAATGGACAATCATTATGAGACCTCCTTTGTCAGTAACAAGATATAGGAATAGGTTTTACCCTTTTAACTGGCACAAAAATTGACACCTTTATTCAAGGCATCATGATTGCAATAACCACAACACAAGCAGTCAAAATGCAAACAAAAAAGACAACTCTGATAATGATATGCACTGTCCTTGAATTTGATTGGTCCACACCCGAGACAGATTTTCTTAGAGCCTAGTCTCCATTGGTGTTGGACCAGAAGACGCCAAAAGGCGTACAACTCAAAAGCAGCGCACTATCAGAGTATTGAGGGCTCGGGGTGAGCATTTACATTATGAGACCTCCTTGCAAACATGATGGCTTGAATAAAGGTGTCAGTTTTTGTGCCAGTTAAAAAGGTAAAACCTATTCCTATATCTTGTTACTGGCAAAGGAGGTCTCATAATGTAAATGTTCACCCCGAGCCCTGAATACTCTGATAGTGTGCTGTTTTTGAGTTGTACGCCTTTTGGCGTCTTCTGGTCCAACACCAATGGAGACTAGGCTCTAAGAAAAGCTGTCTCGGGTGTGGACCAATCAAATTCAAGGACTGTGCATATTATTATCAGAGTTGTCTTTTTTGTTTGCATTTTGACTGCTTGTGTTGTGGTTATTGCAAACATGATGCCTTGAATAAAGGTGTCAGTTTTTGTGCAAGTTAAAAGGGTAAAACCTATTCCAAAATGGACAATCGCCAACAATTCTCTACGCATCACACAGTATTTTTGCTCTGCCGGCGATAACACTCGGCTGCCATATGCCAGCACTCTCTCGATGCCCTCAACCATCTGTGACAAAACCACGCCTATGCTCGTATCACTGGCATCCGTGTCAAGTATAAATCGCTTCGTAAAATCCGGGTATCCCAACGGCGGTGCGTCCGCCAGTGCGGCCCGCAACACTTCGAACAATTTTTGTTCTGCAATCCCCCATTGAAACTTCACACCTTTCCCGGTCAGCGTATGCAATGGTCGAGCAATCGTGGCAAAATCCTTAACGAACCGCCGATAATACGAAGCAAAGCCCACAAAGCTACGCACTTCCCCTGCTGTTCTTGGCACTGGCCATGTTCGCACACAACTCGTCTTTTTCGGATCAGTGGCCACTCCTGACGCGCTAACAACGTGCCCCAAATACTTCACCGATGTTCTTAACAATTGGCACTTCTGTGGTTTAAATTTCAATCCAGCGCGCCGCACTCTGCCAAAAACGGCGCGCAGTTGTTGCAAATGTTAATCGAAATTCCTACTGAAAACAATCACATCTTCTAGATATATCAAGCATGACTCCCACTGCAGGCCCGACAACACGAGTTCCATTAATCGCTGGAAGGTCGCCAGCGTGGAGTGGAGTCCCATCGGGAGCACGTTAAATTGATACAATCCTTTTGGTGTCCGAAATGCGGTTTTAGGTCTTGACTCCTCATCCAGGGGCAATTGCCAAAAGCCCGACAAGAGATCGATGTTCGAAAAGATTCTGGCGCCGGACAGGGCGTCCAGTGAATCATCAATTCGTGGAAGCGGGTACGCTTCCGCCACCGAAACTTTATTCAATTTCCGGTAGTCAACACACAATTGCATGGTTCCATCACGTTTTTTTTAACGAGGACAATAGGGGCTTCCCACGGACTGGACGATGGGGCAATAATATCTTGCTCTAGCATTTCATCAACAGATCGCTGAATACATTATTTCTCAAGCGGACTTACACGATGCGAATTTAACCTGATCGGGGGTGCGTTTCCTGTGTCAATATGATGCCGCAACAACGTCGTTCGACCCACGTCGTATTTCCCTGAACTGAACACATCTTTGAATTCCACTAGCAACGCATGCAAACTCGACCGTTGCACAGGCGATAACTCTGGGTTTTGTTTGTAAAGATCCCTTAACCATTCTGGATCGACTTCCTCCCTTGACAACATTTCATCCTGTCCCGTAGCAAAACATGTTTCCGTTTCTGGACCCGGCGCACCCGTCGCGTGCGCCAACGAAGTGCCCTCTTGAATAACAACCTCTTCGTGCCCCGCGTTTATAATTTAAATGAAAGGGTCGCAATATGTTGGTATTATGGTCAAAGCCCCTACCACGGTGGGCATTCTCGATACAGCATTTGAGGGTGTTAACAGCACTCCCTCCTGCAGCTCATCCCAAGGCAATTCCTTCTTTAACCGTAGCGGCACCAATATTTGCGATGCAGGTGGAATGCGCACGGTGCGGCTCACCACGGCCTGCACCACAGCGTTCGCCACCGCAAATTTTGAAGGCGTTCCCAAAAATTTCATACATCTCCCCGACGGTAATTCCAAACAACCTTTTTCCACTGAAATCTTAATCGGCATCTTCTGCAAAAAAATCCGTGCCCAACAAACACGGTACCGCAAAGGCCTTTGAAACCAAAACACTTCCCGTCACAATCACCTCCCCAATTTGAATTGGCGCAACCACGCAGCCCATAATGCCCAAACTACCCCCGTTTGTCACTACGCATGGCCCGTCCACCGGCCCCAACGATCCAGGAGACGTCGGCAGCGACCGAAAAGTTTGCAACGAAATGAGAGTCGCCGACGCCCCGGTATCTACAATAACCCGTACCATAACACCTTGAATGCATGCCATCACATCCGACGATCCCGGCGCGGCCCCCAACACACGATGTACCAACGCGCCCCACGTATCCCGGCCATGCGTACTATCCGAACTCGATGAATACGGGTGAGATGACGCGGATGAGTGATGTGGATAGGGCGGCCCTGTATTGAATGCATCTCGACTCACCCGGGATCCTTGGTCTTGGGGGAACCGCCCGCTGTAGTTGATCGGCGCCCTTGGAGGACCACCTCTCCATCTCCAGCAGTCGTGGGCGAGATGACCCCTCCGCCCGCACTCGTAGGATGTCCGATGCACGCCATCTCCATACACCCCGGGATGACGCCGTCGTTCTCCGGTCGACACCCCGGCCGCCGCTGCCATCGGCGGCGTCTCGTCCACCACCACCACCACCGTGCTCCCGGCCCCGGCAGGGGTCGTCAGCGACGGCTGCGCCACCGCCGCCGCTGGTTCGTCTCGTATGTCAAGGTTGACTTGGATGTTCCTGGCGATCAGCAATGACGACACGTCGTCGTCATCGTCCTTGTCCGGGAGTGACAAGACGACTTTCAGCTCCTTCGCCAGCTGTAGCATCTTCTCCTGCAGCAGGAAGTCCCAGCCCTCCTCGTCCATCGCCGGGTACGCAACCTGGGCGAGGGCCAGCAAGGCGCTGCGGAATGCCAGGGGGGACTCCGTGGCCTCCCGGTTCCTCTGTTGAAATCGACGTTTGGCGACCGACCGCGGCTCGTAGACTTTTCTAGCACCGTCCAATGTTTTTCTGACAGCGGCAGGGAGTCTGTTAAAAGTCGCCAAGGAGTCATCATCCAATGCCGTCGGCAGTGCTCATAACGCGGCACTCTCCGTCCATTTCAGGGACTCGTAAGCCGCACGGAATCTTCGTATGAACGCCGTCCAATCTCCCACTTTGGCCTCAAATCGTTGTACGTGTAGCCGTCGTGGCGGTCCCGCCGACCGGTCGTCTTCGTCGTCAGAGTCCTCCACCCGCTCCGGCTGAGCGGCAACCTCCGGCGGTAGACCCGGTACTGGTTGTTGAATGCGGTTCTCCATCAAAAACTTCCGGAACTCCTCCGACAACGTCTCCATCCTGGCCTCCCACTGGATCATGAGGACTCGCCAATCCTTTGGCGATCCGGGGCCCTCAGCACCACCCGAACCGCTGTCCCAGTCAGGAGTACTGCCGGCCATCTGGCCGGGCTGTACATCGTCGTTGTTGCTGTTGCCACCCGAATCCACTTGCACATTTGTTTTCTTTGCCGCTTTTTTGACATCGCGGCGTGTTCCGTACTTTTTCTGACACCAAATGTAGTGCCTTGGATTCACTCGGACGACAATTGCCTTTCTTCCAACGTCACTTTAATTTCCATCGTTCCGCACACACACACACACACTTTATAATTTCTCCTCTCCGCCAACTTGAACACTCAAATTCCCCTCAGCACTGTCTGCTCATACTCCTTGTCTCCACACACAGTCTTTTCTTCTCTCACCGCACACACAGTGGTTCTATCTCTATTTCCTCACACACAGTGACTCGTCTATCTCTTCACACGCAGTGACTCTGTCTATCTCTTCACACACAGTGACCTGTCTATCTCCTCACACACAGTGACTTGTCTATCTCTTCACACACAGTGACTTGTCTATCTCTTCACACACAGTGACTTGTCTATCACTAACTCTCCCTGTACCTACCTATACCGTAATCTCCACTCTGCTAATGCTAACTCTCGCTATCGCTATTTATTGTTCTCTGGTTTCGGCTCTTAATCTATTTCCCACTAACACTTGCCGGGCTTCCACTCTTCGCATCTCTCTCTACCCGCTGCTGTCTCCACTTCTCGCCAACTCTCCTTTGTCCAAATCACCTAGCGTTTTATCCCCTTTCCAATCAGCCTTAATTAATTGCCACGTGCCTAGCTGGCATTTTCCCGCCAGCTCCGCACCTGTCCAACGGCCCAGACTCCGTGACGCCGCCACTTAACGCTGACAGCCTCTCGACCAATCACAGCCCTCATCCCTTGACTCCCTTAATTACTTTGGCTTGTTTATGCCACCCGTGACTTCATCACCTGATCGAACTTACATGACCCACACTGTTTGTATGTACTGTATATGGCCAACTTACCCATGTGTATTGTCTACTCCACTACATATATATAAAAAAAGGCAAAATACGAATTTTTTCAATTCTCCATGACCAAAATAACATGTATTCCAGGGGTATAACCAGAGCCTGCCCAACCGCCTTTGTCTTCCCAGTGACTGTCATTGCATGCTGCAGCAGGAATTAATATTAAGCATGCGTCGAACCTGAAGAGGGGGAAGGCCGTTTCACAATAAACAAGGCTACAGACACACACCACTCCGGGGGCAATTAAGAACATCTGGACTCACAATCTTGGGGTGACCTCTTGAGGGAGGGAGGGGAGTTTTATAGGGGTTATGACATCAGGTGTCAGGATGTCCAGGCAGTCAGACAAAGCCAGGCTGACCAGATCAATGCAAGGGGCATGATAGGAGGAGGAGCTTTGGGCTTGCAGAGGCAAAGGATCTGTGTTGCTAAGTGTAGAGTGGTGGAGCGGCTCCTTACCATGGTACAGAAGGAGGGAGTGATGCTGCCGGTGGTGGAGGAGGAAGTCCGCACCTCACTATGGGTCGCACGCCATCTCTGCACTTACGAAGAGATGGCGGGACCCGCGCGAGGTGTGGCACACGTCACGTGGGATTGCGGTGACACGTGCCGCCGCCGGCGGAGGAGGAGGATGAGGGAGAGATGGTGGCGGCCCTGCGGCAGTACCCGAGGATCCCGCGGGAAGTGGAGCGCCGACCCCGGCACTGGGCACCTCGCGAGGCAGGAGATCATCCTTGGTTCACAGACGACGTCATCTGCCATCGCTGCGGTCAGGAGAGACGCATCACCCGCAGATGCCACAGAAGGACGAGTGCACCGGGGGTGACCAGCCGGGATCGTCAACCTCGGTCCGCGGCCGTTCCGACTCAGGCGAGTGCTGACACCTCGGACACCCGGCCAGAACCATACATGCCATTTTCACCCCATCACGCATCTCATTGCTCGGAGGCAGCGGCTAGGATTCCCGCTGATGGTCCGGACCCGTGGCCAGACACAGTTAATAAGTGGCGTCGGTTGGCCAGAAGGGTGGTGGCGGCCACTGGGGGGACGTCCGTGTTGGTAGGCTCGGTGGCAGGGGTTAGCGTCTGCGTGTTGTTCGACACGGGTGCGACGGCCAGCATCATATCCCTGCGTATCTTTGAATTGTTACCGAAGGGACAGCTTCGTCTCGCGCCGGTGCAGGCCAGGTACATAGCCACAAATGGGGGAAGTATGAGGATAGTGGGCCAAGTGGTAGTGCCGGTCCGCATTGGGGACCTGAAGGTACATGCTCTGTTATTGGTCTCCAGTGTGCTCACGGTTCCCTGCTTGCTGGGCACGGACCTTCTGGGTCTCATGCCCCTGCGCATTCTGACGGATGAAGCCTGCGTCGAGACCCCGTAGGGGGGTCGCTTGTATCTCTTACGTCCAGACGGTAACCAAAGCAGCTTCCACGAGTTCAGGCACTGGTCAGGACTACGGTCTCGATCCCGCCTGGTGTGCAGGACTTGGTGCTGCTCCGCTCATTGTCTTCGCAGTATTGTCAGTGGTGGGTCGCCATTGCTTAGCAGCAGCTGACACACTCGTGCACAGGAATCAGCCTCTGTTCATGCAGGTCCTCAACATGGCCGACATCCCCATAACAATTCAGGAAGGGACCTTGTTCGCAAATGTCAGTCCCATGCATTCGAACCCTGAGGTGCACACTGTCAACAATGTGCAATTGGACGGCCCGTCAGTCGGCGCAGAGGACACGGCATGGATAGACGCGCTCTTGGCACAGAACACCAATCTGTCGGCAAGGCAATCGGGGGAGCACAGGACTTTGTTGAGTGACTTTGCAGACGTGTTAAGTCAGGGTCCCTACGATGTTGGTCGCACGACGCTGATGGAGCACCACATCGAAATGGGCGATTCGCCACCCATTCAGCAGAACTCCTATAGGATGGGTCCGAGGGAGAAGGAGCATGTGCGGCGAGCAGTGCAGGAGATGATGGAGTCAGACATAATATCACCATCGACGAGTCCGTGGGGGGCGCTGGTTGTATTGGTTAATCATTCGGATGGATCCTTTCGTTTTTGCGTAGACTTCAGGCGGCTGAACAAAGTTACCTTGGCGGATGCCTACCCGCTCCCGCGCATAGACGACTCATTGGATGCCCTCGCAGGAGCAAACATTTTCTCCACACTAGATCTTTTGGTGGGATTCTGGCAGCTACCACTATATGCTGAAACCAGACCTAAAACGGCTTTCAGAACGCCCCAAGGTCTCTTTCATTTCAACTGTTTGCTGATGGGTTTACAGACGGCTCCCACCACGTTCCAGGAATTGATGGAGCTGGTGCTCACTGGATTGCAGTGGGAGTCGTTTCTCATCTATCTCGACGATGTGATCGTGTTCACTCGCACATTCGAGAAGCACTTAACCCAGTTGCGACAGGTGTTTTTGAAAATCCGTGACGCCAAGCTCAATTTAAAACCCTCCAAATGCCATCTGGTTCGCTCCTCCATTAAATACCTGAGGCATGTCGTTAATGCGTCCATAGTGGACGGCGGCGTCCATAGCGGACGCCTTTGTAAATGGCTATGTCGCTGACAAGGGGGCTCCGGAGCGGCTGCTGACAGACCAGGGCAGAAATTTCTCCAAACTGTTGCAGGAGGTGTGTGATATGCTGAGTGTCACCATCTTGGGGATGCTGTCACTTGGTCAATGACCAGCAGACAGACTGGGATTTGCACATCTCTGGGGTTTTGACGGCTTATCGCTCGGCGCCGCATGCGTCAACGGGATATTCACCAATTTTCTTGATATATGGACGTGAGCCGAGCCCTCCAATTGAGGCACAGTTGCACCCTGTCCCGTCACGTGCGGGAAATTGGCCAGCCGCGTTCCGCCACTCGCTCAAGTATTTGTGCGAGGCTCTCAAGGCAGCCTCAGCAGCATCCGCGTCTGCGCAAGTTACGAACGAGCGTTTGCGGGCTAAGTCGCCGGTCGCGGATCCCTTTGCAGTGGGTGACCTGGCTTGGCTGCACTGTCCGCAGACGTCAGCGAAGCTGTACTGACCTTGGCAGGGCCCGGTCACAGTGCTGCAGGTATTGCGACCTCAGTGTGTTCGCATTCAGATGGGAAAGCGTAGGTGGTACGTTCACCCTTCGAGGCTAAAACGTTATGTCGCAGCCGAGCTGCCCCTATGAGCATCGTGACCTTCACCACCTTTATCGTAAGTTCGGCTGGGTGGGAAGAGGTTTTCACACTCAGGGCCTACTACCCGACCCACTGACAATGCAGCCACTGTCCATCCTGCAGGACTACAGGTGACCGGAACGCCAGCACCAGACCCGTCGCCGTCCGTGGCTGAAGACGCAGCCGCAGCAGAGGACTTGGCCACAAGACGGGGCGCCTTAACCCGCTAATGCCTGCCTTGTCACAGCTGTGTACATGAACATCCCTGCAACCCTGTTGTGTTCGGTCGAGGGATTGGATCGTGGGGAAAGTCGGCGACAGAGGCGGTGCTCTTGTAAACAAGGAGACAGTGTTACTTTTGCTTTATTGCACTTTTTTTGTTGTCGTTTAAATTACATGCGCCCGGCCGCAATTGGCTTTGAACGGCCAAGGCATACATTTGTTGAGCCGAGGACGGCTTGGTCTCAAGGAAGGGGGGGGGGGGGTGATGTAAGGGATCTGCAAGCCACCCTCACGCACACGCACCATGCAGACATGAAATCTCCACTCTCACTATTGCACGAAGCTGCTGCTCCGCACCCTCCGACTACGCATGTCCCTTTTTATTTATGAACTTCCCTCCCCCTTTGGCGTCCATGTACGAGGTGCCTCTGTGGATGTGTAGGCTTTGACTTTAACATATTTTTCTGTGACCAGTGACAAGCTAATCCTTTAGCTATTACAATGCTAAATTACTAGTTGCTTCTGTGGATGTGTAGGTTTTGACTTTAACATAGCCATTTCCGTGACCAGTCACAAGCTAATCCCTCAGCTATTTGATATGTAAACCCCTTTGTCAAGGTGCCTCACTTCTCCCAACCAGCTTCAGACCGCAGCGCTTTCGCTGGCACTGACTCTTAATACCTCTCACACCACGGTTAATGGTATGGTTTATAACATGGAGTATAACAGCGCCTCGCAGCTGTTTCTCCCCTCCTTCCTCCTCCGCTCCAACCATGGATGGACTCGTCCGTCTGAACGTAGCTGTCCGCAATGCAAATCGGCCTGGGCGGGGTCGGACAATCTCTTGGCACTGGGAAACCGTGGGACATCCCCACGAGGGGGGCCCTCGAGTAAAAACCGAGAGTGTCAGGTGACCCCCCCCCCCACGAGGCCCTACGTGGGGGTACGTGTGTGTATTCGTGTGGGGGGTTGCGAGGGGATAGCAGCGCCGGCAGAGTTGCTTCGGTGCTGCGGCACCACACTTGCCCCTAGACAACACAATCACATACACATTAATCTTAACAATTTTTAACACAGAGATTCTTAATTACACTTAACACATATTTTTTTGTTAATCACAATTAATTACATGCATTAACATATTTAACGTAATTTTTGTTTTTGAAATATATTATTTTATCAATATCTTTTAAATATACTTTTAAAATGACAATATATTCAACACGGGTCTGCACCAGACTTGTACAAGGCACGCAATGGGATGGTCCCCGCAATTTTGACAGCAGTGGTTCTTAACGTTGACTGCAGCCTTGCACCCCTTTGGTTCTCAATCGTAATTTTTTATTGATGTTAATAAATACCTGGGGGTTTTATATACAAAGGAGTTGTACTTACGTGCCCGTGCTTAATTGTGTATCGATGATTTACCTTCTAAAAAAGTCTGGCCACGTCTCACACCATACAGAATGGGCATTTCGCACCCCAGGGTGTGCATGCACGCCAGGTTTAGAACCACTGTCTACAGGGACCGATCTCCGCTCATAAACCAACGAGACCCCTGAGGCCTACGGGTCGCCTCCTTCTAAGGAGTCCGAGGTCAAGGCTCTGTTCGTGGGGTGATCGGGTGGGTGAGTGAGTAAGTGAGTGGGTGCCTGGGTAAGTGATTAGAGGTGGGTGCGTGGGTGGGTGCGTAGGTTGGTGAGTGAGTGGGTGGGTGGGTGAGTGGAGATGGGTAAGTGGCTGGGTGGTTAAGTGGGTAGGTGGGTGAGTGGGTGCGTGGGTGAGTGAGTAGGTGGGTGAGTGGGTGCGTGGGTGGGTGAGTGGGTGAGAGAATAGGTGGGTGTGTGAGTGGGTGGGTGAGTGAGTGAGTGGGTGAGTGAGTCGGTGCGTGCGTGAGTGGGTGGGTGGGTGAGTGAGTGGGTTGTTGTGTGAGTGGGTGGGTGAGTCGGTGGGTGGGTGGGTGAGTGAGTGGGTGGTTGTGTGAGTGGGTGGGTGAGTGATTGGGTGGGTGGGTGCGTGAGTGAGCAGGTGAGTGGGTGCGTGGCTGGGTGAGTGGGTGCCTGAGTGGGTGAATGAGTTGGTGGGGGAGTTTGTGAGTGATTGGTTGAGTGGGTGGGTGAATGGGTGGATGAGTGGGTGAATGGGTGATGGGGCTGTTGCCTGCACTGTGCAGCTCCAAAGACTGAAACAACGCTTTGTCTTTACGTATCAGACAATCTGAATCGTTAGAGCTGGGTTTTTTTCCGTTTTGAAAACTCACTTCTTTAAACTGGCCCGTACCCTATATTCTTATTTTTTTTCGGTAAAGTCACGTTGAAGAGAAACAACAAAATAACAAAATATATATAAAACAATAAAAAATTCTCACGACGTTTCGACCATAACTCGAAATGGTCGAAACGTCGTGAGAATTTTTTATTGTTTTATATATATTTTGTTATTTTGTTGTTTCTCTTCAACGTGACTTTACCGAAAAAAAAAATAAGAATATGAATTACTGCAGTCACGAAAGCTTTAAATCAAAATTTGGCCCTTACCCTGTTTACCCTGTTGGTGAGTGAGTGCGGGAATGAGTTTGTAAGTGAGGTTGGTTGGTGAGTGAGGTGGGTGAGTGGGTAAGTGTGTGGATGGGTGAGTCGCTGATTGAGTGGGTGAGTGAGTGGGTGAGTAAGTTGGTGAGTGAGTAATTAGGTGGGTGAGTGACTGGGTAGGTGGGTGTGTGCCTAGGTAAGTTTGTAAATGGGTGGGTGAGTGATTAGGTGAGTGAGTGGCTGAGTGGCTAAATCACCCTTTACCCCTCCCCTGCCAATCCCTGCCCGTCTACCCTGCAGGCTCTGTCTATTTCCTGTCTATTTCCTAATACAGTATATAGCAGAAGAAAATATTTCAGCTTCTTGTTTTGAGTTTAATTTTGACACTCGCATGACGAAACTTCTGCGTTTTTAAAAACAAACAACGCTGTGTCCTTTATATATTTATTTGTTATCTTAGTTTCTTCTTCTTCCAATGTCGTTCCGAAAGGACTCCCCAAAACCTTCCTCCGAGGTGGACCATTTAGCAATGGCTATTCCAGACAATAACAAAACTAATACTGGCGAGTTAGGATACCTCACAAAATGGACAATTGGTTCAAATATTGACGTTCATTCTTCATGCATTTATTTCTCAGAGCCTTGTTGGGTCAGTCAAGGGCGGTATTCGGTTGAAACTAAATTCAACAAGGGGGGCACAGCAGTGGCCAACAAAGGTGAAGAGCCACTGCTGTCAACATTGCGGGGGCCATTCCATAGCGTGCTTTGCACAGAAGTGGTCCAGATGTCTGGTGACACCCCCCCCCCCGCCCCAATTAATTGACCCCGAACATTTTTTTCCTTTGGATTTTACTTTCTGTTTTAAATAAACATTACCTTAAATATATATACAATTTTAAAGAATTAAATGGGGGAGAGGGGGGGTCACAATACATCTGGACCACACCTGCAGTGTTTATCTTCAGGTTTCGTAAGACGACTGGAGTGGTGTAGTGTCAAGTGATGGAGGTGTGAAAGTTGCACCTTTAAACAACAGCTTTTAATATCACAAACAGCTACCCAGCCGTGCCAAAGACACAAACTGTACAGAACAACATTTTTTTTACCATGTTAGGCCCCACTGAAACGACCTGGATACCACAAATAATAGCTCAAAGAAGTCACCGTGTGGAAATGTATAGCAACAGCCAATATACATAGAGACTCATGTAGATATATAGAGACACATAGAGATATTAGACCCAGAGTGACATATAGAGACATATTTGGGGACACTTAGAGATACACAGGAGCACATTGAGATACGCAGAGACCCGTAAAAAATCCACACGACCACAGGAAGAGAGAGAGAGACAGGCACGTGTGACCCGTGCCCACTGTGCCTCGATCTTTCCTGGCCGTGACCGTTTTCGAGGACACAGAGGGGTGGCGGTTATTTATAAATGATGAAATAAAAGTTTCGGGTAGCACTTCTGCCTAGTTCTCCTTGGCTCCATTGCGTGACTCTCGAAATTACGTATATGTACTTTCAACATGCAAAATTTCCTATGATTATCAAAACAATAATTAATGTTATACTAATCATACCTACCCTTTATAATACTGTAGTGTTTATGAAGACGAAAACACTTCTTTGGAGGCACACTCTGTTTATTGTAATTCCTTTCTTATACAGTCCTTAACACACAGAGGGGTATCCGGTCCCCTCACCCGATACCCTAAGGACGTACAGCCTCCGGACTCAGCGTAACCTAAACACAGATCTCCTCGATACCTAAGGAGGTACAGCCTCCTAGCTTGGCGGGACTTGCACGTCTACCGCTACCCTATCCCAGAGTCCTCCGGCTGGGACCTAGGGGAGGCTATCTGACCCACCGCTGGCCCCCTGGGTTCGTAGCCCAGCGCAGCGCTCACCGCTGTGGCCACCGTTCCCCCCACACGGAGTCGTCCACAGGCGCCAGGGACACGCCGAGGGGAATCCCCGCCGCGTGATCAGCGCCTCACTCGCCCCCCCCATGGCCACCCACAGCAGTCAGGAGATGTTTTTGTTTCGTCTTCCTCAACGACCTCTCGCTTCCAGGCAAAAGCCTCGCCACAAATCTCGCCTCTCCTCCTCCACTCGGCAGCGTTGCCACTCACGACCCCGCACGTCCATTCTCATTGACGCACGCACACTCCTTCACTTTGATGTTGTAGCTCGTGTGCCTACACTCGGAGTGTTCTGTCACGCGTGGTTTCTATGATTTGAAATTAAATATATTCTCAGCAGCAGTGATTTCCCCCGTACTTTAAGTGATGTACAATGGGTGGGTGGAATTCGTGTGAGTGAATAAGTTCATCCAAACCGCACCGGGATTGTTCACCCCACGCTGGCGGGTCGAGCCGTCTCGAGCACGCCCTGCCCACAGGACGTCTAAAACGCGCCGAGTGCCTCTCAACTCCGTGCTCTGTACAAGACGAATCTACTCACACTCGCCTGCCCCTAACATCCACCATTTCACAAGGGGGGAAGCTGTTCATTTATTATTTATTTTATCTGCTTGTTATTAATTTCATTATTCATGTTTTATTCGTTCATTTTTCATTTTATTTTATTTTTTACATATTTTATACATATTATTTTATATTTGTATATTATTAAGTTTATTTAAATTCTTATTTTTTGTATTAATTTATTATTCATAAAAAAATTACTTTAGTTAAATTATTTTAAAAATGACTTTTTATCTTATTTTATTTAAATTAGTAAATTCACGTAACTTATAATCTGCCCATGTCTTGCAACCCCAGAACGGGCACCTTGCACCCACAGGGGCTGCGTGATGCACCCCAGGTTGAGCCATTTTCGGCTATGGGATTTTATCTTTATTTTGGGGCTAACTTTACTATTGCATGTTCACTAGCTCACTCCTTGTTTAAAAATGTTGCTTTGAAGGTCTCGCTCTCAGAATAACTCTCCCAAATAATCAACAAATATTGGTAGTGTGCTGCCATCGACCACCCAAGTGGGAAGGATGTTGAAGCTGCAGCTGCACTGAGAGGGCTTTTTGGGGGCCTCCCTAAAGGTGAAATAGTTTTAGTGGGTGATCTAAATTGAAATTGGCTAAACCCGCCGTCCGTGGCCACAAATTTTGCAGATGAATTTAATCTGTTTCAGTTAATAAATGTCCCCACAAGATCCAACCTAAAAAAATCCGGGACAGTCATCTCTGCTTGACGTCCTATTGACAAATGCCCCTCACAATTTCACACTGACTGGTGTTCTGGGTAATAACCTTAGTGATCACTCGTTCATTTTTGGGGTGAGATCATGAGCCAGACCCAAAGCCCCTCCTAAATTGGTTGAGAAGCACTCTATGAGACACTTCAGTACTCAGGCATTTACTAATGATGTGCTTCACTTGGATATTGACAAGGTCTGTGATATCCCCAACCCCACTACGGCTTGGGAGACATTCAGGTACACGTTTCTCCAAATTCTTAACAAACATGCTCCGTTGGTTAGATTTAAAACTAAAGACAACCGCCCACCATGGTTTGATCCTTTGATTACAAAGCTCATGAAAACTAGGGACAAGGTTTGGGCATGTGCTCAGAAAAGTTATACGGTCAATGACTGGCTAGAACACAGGATTTTAAGGAATAGATGCGTCAAAAAAACACGGCATGCAAAAAATGCCTACTTTTCCTCCACTCTCCTGGAATCACATGGAAATACCAGGATTTTCTGGAAAACAATTAAATGTATCGAAAAGGTATCCAAAGCAGACAATCTGCCCGTTGAGCTTAACCGAAATGGGGAATATTTTTCAGATCCCTAAAAATAGTTGACAATTTTAACCTTAATTTTTCTGAAAATGGTAATCTTTTTGAAAATGTATTGGTAGTCGCCCTGCTCATGCAAATTCCTACACCCCTTTCCAAATATTAAACGAATTTAGTTTCCAGCCAATCCACGAAAATGTTCTGAAACAACTGTCCTACCTCAAAGGGTCCTCCTCTACCGGAGCAGATAGTATTCCTGCATTTGCTCTACTAACTGTTGGTCACCTAATATACAAACCTATAGCCCATATTTTCAACCTGTCCATCAACGAAGCATCAGTTCCTCTAGAATGGAAACATTCCTATGTCCGTCCACTTCACAAAGGGGGCCCTAAAGATGACCCAAATAAATACCGACCTATCTCAATTTTGTCCCCGTTGATGAAAATTTTTGAAAAATTATTGACCTACCAAATTAGCAGTTTCCTGTCCACCAACAATCTACTACATCTAAAACAATCTGGGTTCCGAAAAAAATACAGCACCACATCTGCTGCATTAGACTCTCTGAATCACATTTACAGTAGCCTTGATAATAAGCAATACTGTGCCTGTATTTTTCTATACCTGTCCAAAGCTTTTGATACAGTAGACCACAACACCCTGCTTAGTAAACTAAGTTGCCTCGGTTTTTCCGTAAACACAGTAAAATGGTTACAAAATTACCTCTTTTCTCGCATGCAAACTGTATTCACAGATGGTTGGAGGTCAAACAGTGTTAAGATAACAAAAGGGGTTCCACAGGGTTCCATCCTCGGCCCCCTTTTGCTCGCTCTTTATGTAAATGACTTGGGCACTGACCTGGATCATTCCAGGGTAAATCTTTTTGCAGATGACACGATACTGATTACTGCTGGCCGCTCTCCGGATGACGTGATTGCTAAGCTACAGGGTGATTTCAACAAACTACAACATCAGCTAGTTGCTCTTAAACTAGTCCTGAATACCTCCAAAAGCAAGGTGCTATGCTTCTCACCATGACTAAAGCAGGAAGTTACTTTTCTCCAATTACATTCCTTAAATAATTATCAAATAGAGCAATATATTGTTGTTTCTTTCGGTAAAGTCACGTTGAAGGGAAACAATAAAATATATATAAAACAATAAAATTATCACGACGTTTCGACTGTAACACAAACAGTCATCATCAAACAGTCATCATCAGGTGTGATAATGACTGTTTGTGTTACAGTCGAAACGTCGTGAGAATTGTATTTTTTATATATATATTTTATTGTTTCCCTTCAACGTGACTTTACCAAAAGAACCAAGAATATGAATCACTGCAGTCACGAAAGCTTTAAATAAAAAAAAATAAGTCAAGATCTATAAGTATCTTGGGGTCATCCTGGATTCAAAACTGAATTTTGAAGATCACATTGATTATATTGGTAAAAATACAAAAATAAAAATTGGTTTTCTGTATCGACACAAGCACTGCTCCCCCCCAATGTTCCGTTTGGAATTGATAAAAGCTACCATACTGCCTCTACTTGACTACTGTGACATCGTTTATAAATCAGCCCCAAGTACTGTACTGAAGAAGCTTGATTCCATCTATCACTCTGCCTTAAGATTTACATTGAACTGCCCATATAGGACTTACCACTGTGATCTCTACATTGGGTCAAACTTAACATCTCTTAATGTTCGACGGCTTGTGCACCAGATCTTATTTATTCACGATGTACTTACAAAAAATCCGCAGACTACCTGCTGCATCTCCTCTATGTTTCAAAGAACAAATTTGACCTCAGGTCTTCGCTCATTTACCAGCTTCACATTCCCTATTGCCATACAAAAACTAGAGGAAGGGCCTTTGCTATTGATGCCCCCAGGGTCTAGAATGCTATTGCCAATCAACTGCAACTTAAATCGCTACCAATGAGATCTTCTCTCAAAACTGCTCTAGAGGAGTTGAACACCCCTAGCTGCCACTGCTATTCATTGGCGTAAAATAAAATTAAATGTTTTGCTCCGGATGACGCTGCAAAGTATTATCTGTATTGTGATTTAGCGTGCTGATCTTAAAGGTTTGGACATGTTTGTTTTGTTGTAGTACGGAGTTAGACTGATGGCCTTAATCTAAGTTTTCTTGTGGTTGTTGTTGTTGTTTGACTTGCATCCCACTGGGATTTTTTTGCACACGACGTTGGTGTACGGTGCTTTTTTCAGGAATATTTTGCCGGTTTTTTTTCATGGATTTTCTGTTTTCATAGTCACATATTCACTTTAAGATGTTTTTCTTGTTCGTGTTTTTGTTTTTTTGTTTGTTGTGGTTGCACCCGATTCAAGAGCCGAATGGCTCACAGGGCTATACCAAAATAAATAAGTTGAAAAAACTGAATCAGATTCCAACAGAGAAAATTCAGGTTACAGATCATTCTTTGGAACCTAACCCTTCCGTAACCCGGGGACTGCCTGTACTTTGGATAGAATAAACGTAGTCTTGGAAATGATAGATTGCATTGTAAATTGTAATCTGAATAGGTTATGGATTGAATATCATAGATAGGATAAGTACGGAAATATAACTGATTGCTAGAATAGGTGCAGCATTATTTATTATAGTGAAGTTAAGGAAAGCATAGCATTATAAAGGATTTTTATGATTAGTATAACAAGAATAATTATTTAGATATTAGGACATTTTGATTATTGTTAAAAATATATATTTACATAATTGCGAGAGTCACGTGACCACTGGACAATGATCTTGAAGAGAGGGAGGCCTGTGTCGGGGAGACAATTGTGACGTCAGCACGTCGTGACGTCAGCACGTCGACACTAAAGGGGTCCGTTGGCGTCCCTGTGGGCTGGGAGCCGGACGAATAAACAGATGCCGTTTTGTACCCTCGTGAACCCCTCAGAAGGTCTTCGGTGTGTGTGTGTGGTGTTTGTGGTGTTTGTGGTGTGAGTGTGTGGTGTGTGGTGTGTGTGTGGTGTGTGGTGTGTGTGTGTGTGGTATTTGTGGTGTGAGTGTGTGGTGTGTGTGTGTGTGGTGTGTGGTGTGTGTGTGTGGTGTGTGGTGTGTGTGTGTGTGGTGTTTGTGGTGTGAGTGTGTGTCGTGTGTGGTGTGTGTGTGGTGTGAGTGTGTGGTGTGAGTGTGTGGTGTGTGTGGTGTGTGGTGTTTGTGGTGTGAGTGTGTGGTGTGTGTGTGGTGTGTGTGATGTTTGTGGTGTGTGTGTGGTGTGTGTGGTGTGTGTGGTCTGTGTGTAGTGTTTGTGGTGTGAGTGTGTGGTGTGTGTGTGTGTGGTGTGTGTGGTGTTTGTGGTGTGAGTGTGTGGTGTGTGTGTGGTGGGTGTGGTGTGTGTGGTGTCTGTGGTGTGTGTGGTGTTTGTGGTGTGAGTGTGTGGTGTGTGTAGTGTGTGTGGTGTGTGTGGTGTGAGTGTGGTGGGAGTGTGTGTGGTGTGTGTGGTGTGTGTGGTGTTTGTGGTGTGAGTGTGTGGTGTGTGTGTGGTGTGTGTGGTGTGTGTGGTGTGTGTGTGGTGTGTGTGGTCTGTGTGTGGTGTGTGTGGTGTGAGTGTGTGCTGTGTGTGTGTGTGGTGTGTGTGGTATTTGTGGTGTGAGTGTGTGGTGTGTGTGGTGTGTGTGGTGTGAGTGTGTGGTGTGTGGTGTGTGTGTGTGGTGTGTGTGGTGTTTGTGGTGTGAGTGTGGTGTGTGTGGTGTGTGTGGTGTTTGTGGTGTGTGTGTGGTGTGTGGTGTGTGTGTGGTGTGTGTGTGGTGTGTATGGTGTGTGTGGTCTGTGTGTGGTGTGTGTGGTGTGTGGTGTGTGTGGTGTTTGTGGTGTGAGTGTGTGGTGTGTGTCTGGTATGTGTGTGTGGTGTTTGTGGTGTGTGTGGTGTTTGTGGTGTGAGTGTGTGGTGTGTGTGGTGTGTGTGGTGTGTGTGTGGTGTGTGTGGTGTTTATGGTGTGAGTGTGTGTGGTGTGTGTGGTGTGTGGTATTTGTGGTGTGAGTGTGTGGTGTGTGTGGTGTGTGTGGTGTGAGTGTGTGGTGTGTGTGGTGTGTGTGTGGTGTGTGTGGTGTTTGTGGTGTGTGTGGTGTGGTGTGTGTGTGTGGTGTGTGTGGTGTGTGTGGTCTGTGTGTGGTGTGTGTAGTGTTTGGTGTGCGTGGTGTTTGTGGTGTGAGTGTGTGGTGTGTGTCTGGTATGTGTGTGTGGTGTTTGTGGTGTGTGTGGTGTTTGTGGTGTGAGTGTGTGGTGTGTGTGGTGTGTGTGGTATTTGTGGTGTGAGTGTGTGGTGTGTGTGGTGTGAGTGTGTGGTGTGTGTGGTGTGTGTGTGGTGTGTGTGGTGTTTGTTGTGTGAGTGTGTGGTGTGTGTTTGTGGTGTGTTTGGTGTGTGTGGTGTTTGTGGTGTGTGTGGTGTGTGTGTGTTGTGTGTGGTGTTTTGTGGTGAGTGTGTGTGGTGTGTGTGTGTGGTGTGTGTGTTTGGTGTGTGTGGTGTTTGTGGTGTGAGTGTGTGTGGTGTGTGTGGTGTATGTGTGGTGTGTGTGTGCACGTGGCCGCCGTTGGGAGCGAGAGAGAGAGTCGTGTCGCAGTTGACAAGGAGGAGGATCACGCAGCGGAGCCAAGGAGAACTAGGCAGGAAGTGCTACTCACAACTTTTATTTCATAATTTATTGATGACCGATCCCCCTCTGTATCCTCGATAACGGCCACGGCCAGGAAAGATCGAGGCACAGTGGGCAAGGGTCACACGTGACTGTCTCTCTCGCTGTCTCTCTTCACGTAGTAGTGTGGATTTTTCTCCAGGTCTCTATGTAGCTCTAAGTTTCCCTATGTATCTCTAAGTGTCCCTATATATGTATATCTAGGTGTCACGATGGGTCTGGTATCTATATGCGTCTCTACGTATATCTATGCAAAGGAAAAAAATGTTAGGGGTCAATTAATTGGGGGGGGGGGGGTCACCAGACATCTGGACCAACCCTGTGCACGGCACGCAAGGGGATGGCCCCCGCAATATTGACAGAAATTGGTTCTCAACTTTTGTTGGCCACTGTTACCCCCCGAGTACCGCCATTGACTGACCCAACAAGGCTCTAAGAAATAAATGAATGAAGAATGAACGTCAATATTTGAACCAATTGTCCATTTTGTGAGGTGTACCTAACTTGCCGGTAACTGCAAGCGAATACAATCAAGCCCTCGGACGCTCTGCATGCGTGACGAATTACAAACAGAACTCTGGAAACCTCACTCGTTGATTAGTAGAGGCGTCTCTGTATTCGTTTTGTTCTTGGCAACTTGTCTGGAATAGCCATTGATGAATGGTTTACATCAGAGGAAGGAGTTGGGAGTCATTTTGGAACGACATTAGAAGAAGAAAAAAATAACATTAAATATATAACGGACACAGCGTTGTTTGTATTTAAAAAAGCAGAAGTTTCGTTATGCGCGTGTCAAAATTAAATTCAAAACAAGAAGCTGAAATATTTCCTCCTGCTATTTAGTTTGAATGTTTTTTTTCCTGTCCTAAAGATGCTGTGTACATTATAGGGACACCACTTACTACTTATCGTGTGCATATGGCAACAACAATAACTTACACTTAAAGAGTTGCGAATTGCATCCGTAGGGTCCCGCTACCAATGCGCCCCGCGTATAGAAAGCAGAAAATAGAGAGAGCCTGCAGTGTACACGGACAGGGCTTGGCAGGGGGGGATAATGATTGATTTAGCCGCGTAGCCACTCACTCACCTACTCACTCACCCACCCATTCACAAACTTACATACCCCCCCACCCTCTCACCCAGCCACCCAGTCACTCTCTCACCCACCCACTTACTCACCAACAAACCTACTCACTTACTCACACACTCACTCACCTACTTAAGCACACTTACCCACTCACCCACCTCTCACTCACAAACTCATTCCCTCACTCACTAACCAACAGGGTAAACAGGGTTAAGGCCAGATTGTCTGATACGTAAAGACAAAGCGTTGTTTCAGTTTCGGGAGCTGCACGGCACAGGCAACAGCCCCATCACCAATTCACCCACCCACTCACTCACCCACACACTCACCCACTCACTCACCACCCACTCACTCACCCACCCACTCACTCACCCACCCACTCATTCACCACCCATTCACGCACCCACTCACCCACCGACTCACCCACTCACTCACCACCCACTCACCCACCCACTCACCCACTCACTCACCACCCACTCACGCACCCACTCACGCACCCACTCACCCACCCACTCACCCACCCACCCACCCACTCATTCACCACTCACTCACTCACGCACCCACTCACCCACCGACTCACCCACTCACTCAACACCCACTCACCCACCCACTCACCCACTCACTCACCACCCACTCTCCCACCCACTCACCCACTCACTCACCACCCACTCACGCACCCACTCACGCTCCCATTCACCCACCCACTCACGCACCCACCCACGCACCCAACATCCCACCTACACACCCACGCATCTGCCTTGGCACGTTCGTGTGGTGAGCGGAGCCGCTCCAGCGGAACCGCGCCCACTACCGCCGCGCCATCACCTATGCCGCGGAGTTCCCGCCACCCTCCCGGGGCCGGTGCCTTCAACCCCACCCGATCGGATCCAGGAGGACGTCGGCTGTGCCTTCCCGAGCCTGGACGACGAGCAGCTGAGGCGGATCCAGCTGCGGGATCCAGATCTAGCGGCAGTAGAGGCGGCCCTACGGGAGAAAGAGGACACCCTACCAGGGCCCTGGAGTGGTTTGTATGCCCGATTGTGCGTGCAGAACGGGGTGGTATGGGAGCTAACCGAAGCCGGCCAGCCGGGGTACATCTGCGTCCCCGCCCAGATGCGACCCCAGCTGCTGAGATTAGTGCACGACCACCCGCTCGGGGGCCATGACGGAGAACGGCGCACTCGTGAAACCCTGCGCCGCCAGTATCTCTGGCCCAAGTTGGCACAAGACGTGGCCGCCTGGGTGCAGGGCTGCCGCGCGTGTCAGCAATGCGGGCCGAAACCGGCGCGATACCAGGTACCCCTGAGGCCGTTCCGCGTCAGCCGGACGAACCAGTTGGTCGGGATCGACCTGCAGGGGCCATTCCCGCGATCCCACCGGGGCAACCGATATATTCTTGTAGCGGTGGAATACTTCACACGCTATCCCGTAGCGGTAGCCATCCCTGATAAGACAGCCCTCGTAGTGGCCCGAGCGTTCGTGGAACACTACGTACTGAAGCACGGGATCCCCGAATGGGTCATTACTGACCAGGGTAGTGAGTTCGAGGCAGAACTATTCCAGGCACTGTGCCGGGAGTTCGGGATCCAGAAGGACCGAACTACGGCGTATCACCCCCAGGCAAATGGGATGGTAGAGAGAATGAACCAGACCCTAGCGGGGAAGCTTAAACGCATGGCGGCCGCGAATAAACGGGACTGGGATGAACACCTCCCCTATGCGCTGCTCGCCTACGCCACCACAGTACACACATCCACGGGACAGACCCCGTTCCTAATGATGTTTGGTCGCGAGTCTCGCCTGCCTACAGATCTGCTGTTCGGTGTCCCCCCGCCGCAATGGGAGGAAGGGAGCCGCCCCGTGGAGCACCTGATGGGGACCCTGCGAGAAGCTAGGGTCCGTGCCTACCCGCAAGGCGAGACCGCACACCGGCGGCAGGAGCGGGGCGCCCAACCCCGGATGGAGCCCCCCTTCTACTCGGCGGGCTCTAAGGTATGGCTGCACACCCCTCGCGTCGGGGCCGGGCAGGTGGGGAAGCTAACCACATACTGGCGGGGGCCCTGGACGGTGGGGCGACAGATCTCCCCCTGGACGGTACTGATTCAGGGGGGGGAGAGGGGCCGGGAGATGGTAGTTAATGTTCGGCGACTAAAACCGTGGAGGGCGGTGTACACACACAGACACGTGTGTGTACACACCACGTGTCTGTGTGTGTACACACCACGTGTCTGTGTGTGTGTACACACCACGTGTCTGTGTGTGTGTACACACCACGTGTCTGTGTGTGTGTACACGCCACGTGTCTGTGTGTGTGTACACGCCACGTGTCTGTGTGTGTGTGTACACGCCACGTGTCTGTGTGTGTACACACCACGTGTCTGTGTGTGTGTACACACCACGTGTCTGTGTGTGTGTACACACCACGTGCACTGTGTGTGTGTACACGCCACGTGTCTGTGTGTGTGTACACGCCACGTGTCTGTGTGTGTGTACACACCACGTGTCTGTGTGTGTGTACACACCACGTGTCTGTGTGTGTGTACACGCCACGTGTCTGTGTGTGTGTACACGCCACGTGTCTGTGTGTGTGTACACACCACGTGTCTGTGTGTGTGTACACGCCACCTGCACTGCTCGTGCCGCTACTGCGCCCACGTGGCCGTGACCGCTGTGCGAGCGTCGTCGCTGTCCTCACCACAGGTGGACGCTCACCGACTCTGGACACAAACTCAGCCCACAACCGCCTCCAGATTTCCTCGGATCTCAGGACGGTGATGGTGAGCGGTGTCCCCCAGAGTCGCCCCCATCACCCACACCGCTTCGATGTCTGGGGACAAGCCCTGTGCTCTGAGAGCTTCTCGTCGGGTCAGCACTACTGGGAGGTGGACGTGGGGAGCGTGGAGTTGTGTCGAGTTGGAGTCGCGTACGGCACGATCCCACGGAGAGGGAGTGGTGATGAGTGCCTCCTGGGAGGGAATGACGTCTCCTGGTGTCTACAGAAACTTGGCGACAGCTTCTCAGTGCATCATGGCGGGGTAGTGACGTCACTGTTGGTGCGGCAGCCTCCGCGGAGAGTCGGGGTTCATCTGGACTGGGACGCGGGGCTGCTGTCGTTTTACAGCGCCGACTCCATGGTGCCGTTGCACTCGTTTCACCAAACCTTTGCTCAGCCCCTACATCCTGGGCTTTTGGTTGGGTGGGGTCAATTTGGTGACTCCGTGAGGATTGTCGATCTGAGTGGTGCGTCCTGAGAGCGGTGAACGTGAACAGCGTGGAGGGCAGACACCACGACGCACGGTGCTCGTCAGCCTCATCACCATCACGCACAGTGCCACGCCTGTGACTGGCTGGTGGCTGTCGGTGGCGAGGGGCTGTGTGGCTCTCCATCACAATGGGGGACTGAGCGTAAACAATCCTCGCAACTTTTCTAAGGGGGTGATAAAATAAGTACTGCTCTGTGTTTGAAGCCAAAGTGGATATATTCACCCTGTCAGAGGAGTGTAGCTGTAGTGTAGGGGTGTCAGTGATTAGCAATGGTGAACTGGGATGTTGTGGGGGCTACCGTCCCCCGCCATCACCAAATTGTCGGGGCCGCTGTCCCCCGACTCCCCCATTACATTCATACTACTACCCCCTGGCAGTTCTGTAGGGTTCGGGTTACCGACCCCCGACTCCTCGCCCCCCTGTACCCCTGACTTTGTTGTCGACCGCGTAGGCATGGCTCAGTTAGTGGGCTTGGACGCTTTACGCTTGCGGCGCGCTATGCGGGTTCAATGGCGGCGTGCTGCGATGAGCGTGTTCGTGAAGCAGGACTCCGTCCCGCGCGTGAACAAATGGGCACGGCGCGCCGATGCGTGACTCCCGTACGCAAACAAATGGGTATGGTGCGCCGATGCGTGATTCCCTCACACACACGCTCTACGCACCCAGGCAATAGCAAACCCGACGCCGCTACCTGCCCAGCCCCGTACACCAATCACACTCGAGGGAGTTGGAGTTCGGGGGTGAGAGGGAAAGGGCGTTTTGCCGTGCACGCGCCGCTGATTGGAGGGAGCCACTCCGCTCCGATTTAAAGGGCCGTTTAAACAGCCGTGCGTATACGCGCACACCAGGCGCTTAGCTCTCTGCTTCGCTACAAACAACCGCGCTTGCACACGACCGCAAGACCCTCCCGTAAACAGTCGCACGGGTACGCAAACGCCAAGCACTCCCGTTAACAGCCGCGTAGGCATGCGCACACTAAGTACTCCGCCTCGTTGTAAACAACCGTGCGTGCACGCGATCACCAGACGCTACACTCCCTTATTCGCCGCAAACAGCCGCGTATGCGCGCGAGCACAAAACACTCCGCCTCCCTCTTCATACTCACAGCGATCATGAGACAGTTTTATCCTTCATAATAACAGTTTTATCCTCTATTAGCGGTTTTATTCCCCGCGAATATCCCGCTAAACTAAGTGCGTCTGTGTGAGTCAGCAGGCCCTCCTAGCCTATCCTTCGGGAATCCACGGCTCAATTTATCCTGCCAATCGCTCCACTTTCTACCCTCGATTAAATAGCCCCACACTCACCTCTCTCTCTTACTCACGCTTACTTCCACTCTGATGCGCTGGAAGTTGTAGAAGGACGATGCTATGGGTCGTCTCCGTAGAAGGTGGTGCCTGGCTGTGCTGAAACTCGTCACACGGACGATCCGAACGGCCGGCTCCGATGCTCCGTGGACTTTGATGACTGGGAGAACTTAGTCTTTACTGTCTCAATCACCTGCCTTTTATCCTACCTATCACAAAAGGCATTCCGCGGACCCTGCACTTGCTCACCCGTGCCCTTTTGTCCAATCGGAGGCTGAGATATTTCTGTCCCTTTGACATTCAGATCCCTAATCCCACCGATAACAAAAGGCATTCAGTTGTTACTGCACTCGTGCCCCTCTGTCCAATCTGAGGCTGAGAGATTTCTGTTCCTCTGACATTTGGGATCCGTAATCTCACCTATAACAAAAGGCATTCAGTTGCTTCCGCAGTCATGCCGCCCTGTCCATTCAGATGTCTGAATGTTCCTGTCCCGTTTTTATTTGGATCCGTAATCTCACCTATAACAAAAGGCATTCAGTTCCTAATGCTATCTCTAACAGCAGGCATTCAGTTCCGTACGCCCCTTGGCCTCCTGCCCAATCGGAGGCCCGGCTTTTCCCGCCTTCTCCGGTACTTTGATCATGCTCTGGTGATGTCACCGTGGTGGTTTCTCGAACGTTCGCTCTCCATTCTTCTCGCTATCGGCCCACTGACTCATGTTTGTGTGTGTGCGGTTTTCACTCGCGGTGGCTCTACGGCCTCCGCCGTGACCATGTAACTTTAATATCAGGTCACGGTGCCGCGGTGTATGTCAGCCTCGGGGGTAGATGGCCCAATTTCCCGGCCGCAGGAACCATGAAGCTTGATCCCATTAGGGGCTTCTGGATAAAAACCTGTCGGCCAGGTGACCTTCCCTTCCGGTTCTACGTGGGATGTGCGTGCATTCATGTGGGTGGGTGGCGGCGAGGGCGCGTAGCGTCGTCACTGTGGTAAGTGCGGCCCCGATGGAGCGGCACCACAAGCGGCGGCGGCACCACAAGCGGACGTCTGAGAGAGCACCGGCCTCGGGAGAGTGGCGGGGAATCCGAGGCACCGGTGGCGGCGTCGCGGCGGTGGGTACAGCCCCGACGGAGCGGCTCCGCTGCGGCGGCACCACAATGTGTTTCTACAACAACAATAATGTTAATTTTAAAAAAATATATAAATGTACGCGTACGACAGTGGCGTTGTAACGCTTGGATCGTCGATTCTACAATAAAATATAGAGCACAAACAACAACAATGTAGTTGTCTACAGCGTCATTTGTGCTCATTGGATCCTACAACGCTGTTTATTAATTAAAGACGAGGACCAAATCCTCTACACAGCCACTGCCAAGCAAATTAAATCTACAAATTAATAAACAAATAAAGAGATGATGCCAACACACAAAAGGCCCCAACAATGTCCCAGCTGTTTTAGTCATCTGCTGCTGCTGCGTCATGGATGTGGTGACGTCACCACTCACTCTCCCCCAACGCGGTGACGTCACCGCTCCCCATCTTCCCCCCCTCCCCCCATGCGCTCCCTCCACGCCCGCCCCTCACCACTGCACCATCTGTGACAAAGAGCTTCACAGCTCATCGGATTCCTCTTGCACTACAAACACAGATTCTGACATTCTGGATTCCCGCCACTGGGGGAGTCCCTCATTGGCGACAACAAAACAGAGACACTGAGGGGCAACCTGCAGCCTCGCTGTGACCCAGCACTGTGGGGTGGGGGGGGGGGTTGGTGGATCACGCACTGACGCTGCTGTGAACTCCCCACGAGGGCGAGTCAATGAGGCACCACGTGGCCCTGGTGCTCGCCAGGAGAAGGCGGTAGAGCAGCAGCAACAAACATCACCACCACGACTACCACCACCACCACAACAACCACCACGCGTGAACTTCGTCCAGTGACAGAGCTATGGGCAATAATTATATATATACACATGTAAATATATGAATATTTGTATACATACTAAATGCTATATATGTATACATAAATATATGCATATGTAATGACGACTTCGATGCACTTGTCCTGGGAAGGTTTTCTTTATTAAGGAGCCAGTGCTCACACTCGGACAGGCGGAGACCCCAGTGCAAATGCCCCGAGTCTCCCTCGCATCTCTCTTATATACGGTCCAAAGCCAATCCCCCATTCCCAAACCTTCTTGCTGGTTTAAGACCAGATTTCACTGTCCTCTTACGTTATCTGGCCACGCTCCAATTGTCGATCGTTCCTGTAGCCACCATTCACACTGCAGGCTGACTCCCCTGTCATTACCTCTCGTGGCCACTAGTCCACTGGTACTGCAGGCTGACTCCCCTGTCATTACCTCCCGTGGCCACCAGTCCACTCCCACTGCAGGCTGACTCCCCTGTCATTACCTCCCGTGGCCACTAGTCCACTCACACTGCAGACTGACTCCTCTGTCATTACCTCCCGTGGCCACTAGCCCACTCACACTGCAGACTGACTACCCTGTCACTACCTCCCGTGGCCACTAGCCCACTCACACTGCAGGCTGACTCCTCTGTCATTACCTCCCGTGGCCACTAGTCTACTCACACCGCAGGTTGACCCTACTGTCATTGCACGTCATGGGACCTCTTTTGCCAGTATCAAAATATGAGAATAGGATCTTTCCCCTTTGTTCTGGAAACAAAACAACCTTTCACAAGGAATCATGTCTGCATTAACCACAATACTTACGGTCAACTATGCTTTTTTGGCATCCTCTGGTATAACACCGTTTGAGACGAGGCTCAAAAGAAAGCTGTCTATGGTGTGGACTAATCAGATTCAAAGACAATGCATATATAATCAGAGTATGTTTTTTTTGCATTCTGTCCACAAGTATTGTCACGATGTTTCGATCGCAACACAAGCAATCATCATCACAGCAAGAAAAAATGCTGAAGTGGGCGAGAGGGTTAATGTGGCAAAAGGTTACATGGGTAAGAAAGGAGGGAGGAGCAAGGGAGGAGAGAGAGGGGGGGGTAGGGGAAGGAGGTGGGCTGCGTGAGCGCTAGGGGAAGAGTAAGTGAGGCTGGGGGGGGGGTGGAAGTAGGCAGGGCTAGAAGTGTAAAGCTGGTGGAGGAGGCCGTGTTTGTCGCACTGTGCGATGGCCTCATTAACGCACCTCCCCTTGGGTACCCCGATTTTTCTTTACCATTTGTGCTGGACACGGACGCCAGTGACACCGCAATCGGCATTGTGATATCACAGGTGGTGAACAGGGTAGAGAGGGTCGTAGCTCATGGGAGCCGTGTACTGTCCCCGGCAGAGCAGCGTTATTGTGTGATGCACCACGAATGATTGTCTATTGTAAATTTCGTACAACTTTACCGTCCGTACCTTTACGGTAGACAGTTTATCGTACGCACGGATCACGCAGCTCTTGCATATGTGCTGCGGGGTGACCATCCGTCTAGCCAGCTCTCCCACTGGTTGGAAATTTTTTCAAGATGATTCCTTCACGGTCACCTACAGAAAAATTACACGTCATTGTAATGTGGACGCTTTGTCCCTATTGGCGCGGAGGAGTCAATGTGCATGTTTGTTGAGTGCCGGCCGATGTTAACCTGTGGTTGCAGGATTGCAGTGCACTGTCGTAGCGTCGGTCGACGTTTCACCACCCGCAGCAAATGTTCCCTGCTACAACACGATTGGTCTCCCGCACGCGGAATGGGGACACCTCCAGGCGGAGGACGCCTCCCTGTTAAAATTGTGGCATCGCGTCGCAACGAAGGGTGGTAGAAAGGGGCCAGTGGGAATGTCCCTTATGGTCCTTCGTGATGGGCTACTGATGAGGTGGGATGAGGAGGTGCAGCGTTACTGCATCGTCGTGCTAACTGCTCAGTGAGGTAGAGTTACGCGGGCTGTCCATGTGAGGATCGTGCACCTTGGGGTGCGGAAAACCTTATTCACCTTGAAGCGCGACTTCTGTCACAGGATGTACACAACATGCTTAAGAATTGTGTTGAGTGCACTCGCCAAAATCCCCCGCTGAGGCAGGCCCAGCCACCATTGCAATCCATTGAGGTATCCCGTATGAACGAGCTCGTTGCTCTCAACATTCTCGGTCCATTTCCCACCACTCCGAGGGGTAACAAAGTTTTGCTCGACGGGGTGGAGTACCTGTCCTGGTGGCTGGTCACATGGCCTTTACCAGATCAATCGGCTGCATCCATTATGGACGCATTCTTACACGGCTATGTTGTAGATAAGGGAGCCCCCCACCCCCGTCTCGCCCCAGCAATGGCGGCTGTCTCTGAGTCGTCCTCGTGGCCTCCTCCGCCCGCGATGGCGCCTCGGGCACCGCGGGGCCACGCGGATCGACATCGGTGAGGGGGATCTGCGCGTCTCGCTGCTCCTCACCACCTCGTCAACCTCCACCTCACCTCGTCCCCCTCCTCACCCATCACCTCACCTCATCTCTCCTCACCCATCACCTCACCTCGTCTCTCCTCACCCATCACCTCACCTCGTCCCCCTCCTCACCCATCACCTCACCTCATCTCTCCTCACCCATCACCTCACCTCGTCTCTCCTCACCCATCACCTCACCTCGTCTCTCCTCACCCATCACCTCACCTCGTCTCTCCTCACCCATCACCTCAACTCGTCTCTCCTCACCCTTCACCTCACCTCATCTCTCCTCACCCATCACCTCACCTCGTCTCTCCTCACCCATCACCTCACCTCGTCTCTCCTCACCCATCACCTCATCGAGTCTCACCTCACCCATCACCTCACATCGTCTCTCCTCACCCATCACCTCAACTCGTCTCTCCTCACCCATCACCCCACCTCGTCTCTCCTTACCCATCACCTCACCTCGTCTGTCTCCTCACCCATCACCTCGTCTCACCTCACCCATCACCTCACCTCGTCTCTCCTCACCCATCACCTCGTCTGTCTCCTCACCCATCACCTCGTCTCACCTCACCCATCACCTCACCTCGTCTCTCCTCACCCATCACCTCACCTCGTCTCTCCTCACACATCACATCACCTCGTCTCTCCTCACCCATCACCTCACCTCGTCTCTCCTCACCCATCACCTCATCGAGTCTCACCTCAACCATCACCTCACCTCGTCTCTCCTCACCCATCACCTCAACTCGTCTCTCCTCACCCATCACCTCAACTCGTCTCTCCTCAACCATCACCTCACCTCGTCTCTCCTCACCCATCACCCCACCTCGTCTCTCCTCACCCATCACCCCACCTCGTCTATCCTCACCCATCACCCCACCTCGTCTCTCCTCACCCATCACCTCACCTCGTCTCTCCTCACCCATCACCTCGTCTGTCTCCTCACCCATCACCCCACCTCGTCTATCCTCACCCATCACCCCACCTCGTCTCTCCTCACCCATCACCTCACCTCGTCTCTCCTCACCCATCACCTCACCTCGTCTCTCCTCACCCATCACCTCACCTCGTCTCTCCTTACCCATCACCCCACCTCGTCTCTCCTCACCCATCACCTCAACTCGTCTCTCCTCACCCATCACCTCACCTCGTCTCTCCTCACCCATCACCCCACCTCGTCTATCCTCACGCATCACCCCACCTCGTCTCTCCTCACCCATCACCTCACCTCGTCTCTCCTCACCCATCACCTCGTCTCACCTCACCCATCACCTCACCTCGTCTCTCCTCACCCATCACCTCGTCTGTCTCCTCACCCATCACCTCGTCTCACCTCACCCATCACCTCGTCTCACCTCACCCATCACCTCACCTCGTCTCTCCTCACCTCACCTCGTCTCTCTCCTCACCCATCGCCTCGTCTCCCACCTCACCCATCACCTCACCTCGTCTCTCCTAACCCATCACCTCACCTCGTCTCTCCTCACCCATCACCTCGTCTCTCCTCACCCATCACCTCAACTCGTCTCTCCTAACGCAGCACCTCACCTCGTCTCTCCTCACCCATCACCTCACATCGTCTCTCCTCACCCATCACCTCACCGAATCTCACCTCACCCATCATCTCACCTCGTCTCTCCTCACCCATCACCTCACCTCGTCTCTCCTCACCCATCACCTCAACTCGTCTCTCCTCACCCATCACCCCACCTCGTCTCTCCTCACCCATCACCTCAACTCGTCTCTCCTCACCCATCACCCCACCTCGTCTCTCCTTACCCATCACCCCACCTCGTCTATCCTCACCCATCACCCCACCTCGTCTCTCCTCACCCATCACCTCGTCTCACCTCACCCATCACCTCACCTCGTCTCTCCTCACCTCACCTCGTCTCTCTCCTCACCCATCACCTCGTCTCACCTCACCCATCACCTCACCTCGTCTCTCCTCACCCATCACCTCGTCTGTCTCCTCACCCATCACCTCGTCTCACCTCACCCATCACCTCACCTCGTCTCACCTCACCCATCACCTCACCTCGTCTCTCCTAACCTCACCTCGTCTCTCCCCTCACCCATCGCCTCGTCTCCCACCTCACCCATCACCTCACCTCGTCTCTCCTCACCCATCACCTCACCCATCACCTCACCTCGTCTCACCTCACCCATAACCTCACCTCGTCTATGAGATGTTAACTACCTCGCCTGGTATCCAGGAGGTCGTAGGTGCGATGCCGACCCTGACGCCTGCTGCTGTATATTTGGAGTCTGGGTCTCTCATCAGGGTTACGGATCTGGGGCACCTCCTCACCCTTCCATAGCCCCGGGGGACTGTCTCTACACACAACTTAAATCTTTACTTGAAGCTTTCGTGACTGCAGGAATTAATATTCTTGGGGCTTTTGGTAAAGTCACGTAGATAGGTAAAGAAAAATTAACAAAAAAACTACGACGTTTCGATCGCAACACAAGCAATCGTCATCAGGAGGAAACAAGGAGGGGGAAAGCTGCTGATGCAGGCCGTTTTAAAAGTCTTTGACGACCGCTTTTGTTGCGATCGAAACGTCGTAGTTTTTTGTTTTTTTGCTACTTTCTCTGAACCTATCTACGTGGTGACTTTACCGAAAGACCCAAGAATACAAATACAACTTATTGGGTAGTCAGAATTTATCAGCACCAACCTGTATGTTGAACCTCTTTAGCGCCGTACGTAGCCAACCGTGCAAATCTGTAGGTCTCTCTGGGTGTCTATATTGTGACCCATTGTTACTTAAATAAATTGTGGCAACGAAGTGACACATGGTAATAAAAGCAACAGTTAAAATGTGTTGGATTTAGTAATGGCATGCCAAATGATGAGTTATATAGCCTGAAAAATAGGGTAAATACAAATAGATTTTACAAGGAAAAGTGATTTATATTTACTAAATATCTGAGCAATGGTAATTTAGATTTACTAAATATTTGGTGGAATCTGATTAATATTTATTAATGATCTGGGTGAAATTGATTTACATGTACTAATTGTCTGGGTGAAATTGATATAAGCTTACTAAATATCTGGATCAATGATTTGGATTTATTAAATAAAATACTTAATGTCTGTTGCCATAACATTTATATTTCTAATCCACCCAATAGCATGCCTTCATGGTGCCACAATTCACTTATGTTAAGTCAACCGAGCACCATGAAAAAGATAAGAACTATGAAAAGGAACAGCAGGTTAACATTTATTTGTGCAATTTTGTCTCAACATGTTTATCCAACATATTACAAGTACAAAATAAAGAGGGGCTATGAAAAAACAAAGACAGAAATCATGTATCTGTACAATAGGGATACAATACCTGAAGTCTATTAATGATTTGTGGGCATTACAGGCACAGATTACTTTTTTGGATGTGATTCAAGGTTTTAGTCTTGTTAGTGCATTTAAATTACGACAATATTTAAAAAAAAAATCTGTAAAGATACTTTCATAATATTTCTTTCTTATGTGCGCAAATTGAAATCCTAAGGGCCAATGTGTTTATAAAACAGCTAAAAGAGATTAAAACATCACGTGAATTGATCCCCAATCCAGGTGGACCTATCTTTTTTAACATGCACAATTACAAGCATGGCTTCCTAACAAGTAAACTAGCACAGCCTACAGATGTTCCTTGCATCTTACATCTATTCCTTTCGAACAAACACTTGCAATGGCCTAGGTCAGCGTCACATCAGAAGAAAGCACAATGTTAGAACACCAAAGAAACATCCAAAAAAATTAAAGCAAACATTGAACAAAAATAAAGATGGCTTTAAATGACAAATCGGTGCATTCTCTGATAGCCTATCAGATGTATAGGCCTATAACGCAAAACTTTGACAGTCAGACTCGGTTATTAGAAACTATAAGCTACCTCTGCATAACAAGCTTTTAAGCGCTGTCTACTACTGCACTGACCTCTCGCTCATTTGCTCGAATAAGCCCGTAAAAACAGCGACCTGAACAGTTAGAACAGTGACTTAACAATTCCCTTTCATTTTGCAAGGGTCGCTTTTCTAAAGCTAGTAGTTTATTCTTGAGGCTGTTCACTTTTGGGGACAGCTTTGAACAATCCAGCTCGAGGAGGAGTTTCTGGAAGACTTCCAATGTGTAGCTGAGCTCCTTGTGATAGGCAAGATTCAATGCATAAGCCAACCCAACGAGCATGAAGCAAGTCCTTGGAAAGTTACCCAGAGCATTCAGAACTTTCATGCCCTCTACCACGATACCGATGTCTTCGGGACCTTCTGAAGTATTAGTCTTGATGTTGTAGATTTTCATCCTTTGTAGAGCAAGGTCCTGCGACACAGTCTTCATCAGCATCCTGAAATAGCAAGAACAATGTTTAGTTCAGACTGTACAGCCAAAGGAGAAGGTCAAAAGGTAACATCCCGAAAATGGCTTCCAACCCTTTGGACATGAAAAACTGGGGCTCTCATAGCTATTGCACATATTGCACCCCATTCACATCATTGTTTTTGAAAAATCTGAGATAATGTACTTGTGTAGTGAGTTCCGGAGACACTTGTAGACGCCACGTATTTATTACACACACCCCACTAACTACTGTACACTAACTACTCGTACAGCCTATCTCACGTATTTCTTCCACACAGCCTATCATATGCCGCCTACGTAGCATGCCTATCCCGACTACGCTCCAGGTCCTCCGGCTATGATACCTTACGGGAGGCTGTCTAACCTGACCCAGCCAAGGTACAGGTCCAACCACTGGCTCCTCAGACCTGGCCCTTACAAGGACATCAGGTAAGAGAGTCCCAGGGTCCACCACTGGCCTCACAGAGCCCCGGCTCTTTCAAGGACAGCGGGGTTAGGGGTCCAAGGTCCTACTCTAGCAGGTCTTCAGGCTTCGGTCTTCAACTGCCACGAACCTCTGCAGAGGTCCGCCTTATATACGCTTCTCAGCCGAGGGGCAGGGCTCTGTGGTATCGTAGAACACCCCACAGCCCCCACCCGTTGAGAGGGGCTGCGGGGGATTCTAGAACCACCCCACAGCCCCCCCCCCCCCCCGCTTCTGGGTTGCCTGTCGTTGTAGGCATGTGCAGCCGCAGCCCACAGTGGAGCCATGCCTTGTGACCCACGGTCCATTTGTGGTTGGAGGTATGTCGGCCCGTCAATCATTCATTGGCGAGCTGCCTCTTGGTCGTGTTCGTCAATCCAGCCTCCCGTGCTTCCCGGAGCCTATCGAGGTTGAACCAGAGCGATTCCTCGATTCTATTAGCATCTTTGGAGGGGACCAAGCCCAATTGGGCCTCAACAGGGGGTTCGTTGTCACGGCCATACATAAGAAAAAAGGTGAAAACCCCGTTGATGCGTGGGGGGGCCTCACAGAAATGCTCAGCAAATCTGAAAACCTTTTCCTGGGGGTCGGAGATTGGATCACCATTTCTTCCCCTAATGATGGTAATTGGTGTGGCGCTGCAGGTTACTTTTTTGATGGAGTTAAATAGGGAGCTGTGATCGCGGGCCACTGAGGCAGACTCCATCTCCGTAGCAACCTGCGACCACCACCCATTCTTGCAGCGCCTCACGGCTCTCCGAACCTCTGAGCGAAAGCGGTAAGCCTCATCATTCTCTGACGTGGAATGCTGTAGCCGATGAGAGTGGGCATGTCGCTTTTTCTCAACCATCCTGAACACCTCTTTTGTCAGCCAGGGTCTCTGGGGAGGTCTGGACCCCGTACCCAAAGCAGCCATTGCAGCTGCATGAGTCACAGTCCTAAACCTCGCCGATTTACCCTCGACATCAGGAGGAGTAGGGGACGATGCCAACCCCAACCGCACGCGGTGATGAAATTCTCACTTGCAACTTTCATCAGCTGAGACCAGGCCACTTTAGGTTGGAATGGGGTCCTGGGTGTACACCCACCACCGGAGTGGAAGAATGGCAGGTGCATCTTACAGATGACTAGTTGATGGTCAGAGGGCAGATCAGCTCCACGGTAGGTCCTGGTGTCAAGTACATGGGCATCCACTGGTCCGTCACTATGTAGTCCAGCAGATGTTCTTGCCTGGACCCGGCATGCATCCATGATGTTGTGTGGATGCGCCAATGCCAGAACAATGTGTAGGTAATTACAAGCCCATGGGCTGAACAAAAATCTAGCAGCCTCCTAGCGTTATTTAGCTGATCTGGCCCATGCCCTCCAATCACTCCAGACCAGGTGCCAGCATCATGACCAACTCGGGCATTGAAGTCACCCAACAAGATGACTCTATCCTGAGGGGCCACTTTGGCTAGCACCTGTGACAGGAGGTAATAGAAGGCATCTGACTCATCGGCTTTGCCTGTAGCCCAAAGTAGCCTGGGGCTTACAGCTTCCCCACACCTCACCGCCACGCTCCCACGCCCCCTTCATTCTTCTGTTCAAAAGAAGAGCCACGCCCTGTTGTTTGGCAGTCTGCTGCCGCGAGTAGAGGACTGTCCACCCCTCATGGTGACAGGAGCCAGAACTGGTCCACCGGACCTCCTGAATGCCACAGATATTCAGGTGGTACCGGTCCAGCTCCCGACAGAGGAGTGGCAGCCCCTCCTCCGCAGTGAGCGTTCGAACATTCCACGTGGCCAAACGAAGTGGCTTTTCATTGTTTCTGGAGGAACCCCGAGGGTAGAGATTCAATCTCCTCGCTCCGCCAATTGGGGTTTGGCCAGGAGACGTCATAGACGCCTGTCCCCCCGGGGCCTCCAGCACAAGCTTATTAGTTACATATTTAAGTCGTAGTTTCGTGGTAATCTTTTGAAGGTGGAGGGGTTACCAGCCCCTCGCACCCATCCATAGCCCCCGTTTAACCCCTGTGGTGGTCACAGACGCCATGAGGGGAGGAGCCATTCGGAATTAGCCCTCCCCCCAAAGCACTGTCCACGATAGAGTTGCCCGTCCGGCACCGTAAGGAGGTAGGGGTTGTTTTGCCGTACCGGCACACACACACACACGTCAGGCCACTCACATTGATTGTCCACATAGAAGCTGCAACCAAAATCGGTGACTCTCATGTGGCCGGCCTGAGAAAGCATCACGTTGTCCTGGACGCACACAGGGAGGCGAGGGGAGGTCACGCTCAGAGGTTGCCCTGACTGTCAGCCAGCAGTGGATCGAACCACAGCACGACCACGAACAACGACAAAGGCAAAGGTCCCCTCGTGCAGCCGCTAGCAGGCTGTAAGGCCAAGTGCTGTTAGTAGTAGCGAGTAGCAGCACTGCCTATGAAGGCTGTCACTGTTGCACACACAGAGGGGGTGGGTGGCCAGTACCACGCCCGGCCGCTTTTGTCTCCCCCATTGGGCGATGTTTACTACACCACCGCTGCAACAGGAGCGAGCGTGAGAGCGTCGTGGGGAGCGTGCGCGCCCCCAGAGTGCCCTCCGCTCTCACCGGCTTGGATGACCGCGTGGACGATGCCGCGGGACTTGGCGTGGGCCAGGAAGCGGACGATGCCCCTGATGTACGACCTCAACGCGGCGTCGTCGATGCGCCAGATCACCGCTCGCTTGCTCAAGTCGTAGAGGCTATCCCGGCGGCGGCAGCAGCAATGACGACGATAACGATGATGACGATAATGAAGATGATGATGACAATGATGATGACAATGACGATGACAATGATGATGACAATGACGATGACAATGACGATGACAATGACGATGATAATGACGATAATCATGACGATAATAACAATGGTGATGATGCGTACTTCAACAGCTGCAGCACGAGACAGTTGTGTCCGCAGAAGTGGAACGAGTGCAGGACGCGGATGACGCCGTGCAGCTCAGCACTGCCCTCCCCCTGCAGCTCCGTGATCACCTTCAGCTCCATCCTCTGCATCTCCATCTTGGTAGGACTGCGTGCACACAGCAAGTCTGTGGGTCTCTGTGGGTCTCTGTGGGTGTCTATGGGTGTCTATGGATTGCTATGGGTGTTTGGGGGTGATAGTAGTTTTACGGAGGTTATTATTATTGTTTACTATTTTACTCATTATTTTGTAACCATGTATTTACTTCCATTATCTATTATTTTATTCAATTATAATTATTACGACTGCAGCCGCTTTGTTAAGACCACCACCAACCACACCACATCACCACCCACACACACCACTACCACCATCCCCATCACCCCTGCAACAACCCACTTGATGGGCAGTGCCAGCATCTTCACAGCCACCACGAATCCCATCTTGTGGTCCACACACCGCAGCACTACTCCCTGCCCTTCCTCGCCAAATTATTCTCTCGCACCTCGAAGTGGTATTGGAGCTGCTCCTGGGGAATATAAAATGGAGCAGATGTGGCAGCAGCGCCGCCACAAGCCAGTCAGTCACAATCACGATGTGAATGTTTAACGCTTAGTGCTAGGAGCAGCAGTGGTAGTAGTGGTTAGTAGTAGCAGTAGTGTCTGTGTGTGTGTCTGTATGTGCGAGTCTCACAGGGATATAGTTGTGGGTCTCTGTGGGTGTCTCTGTGTCTGTGCGTTTCACTGGGATGTAGCTGTGGGTCTCTATTGGTGCCTCGTTGAGTCTAAATGGGTATCTGTAGATCTCTATGGGTGTCTGTATGGGTGTCTCTCTGGGTCTCTGTGAGCCTCACAGGGATGTAGTTGTGGGTCGTTATGGGTGTATCTATGGGTGTCTCAATGGGTGTCACAATGGGTGTGTCTATGAGTGTCTGTCTTTGTGAACCTCACAGGGATATATTTGTTTTCTTGGTTGTCGTAGCCATCGTTGTTGATGCAACCGCGGGATTTGCCCTCGTCCATAGAGACAAAACAAACTTCACAGACGTCGTCCAGCTCCTCCTCCTGTCGCTCGGTCAGGCGAGGCAGGAAGAGTGCCAGGATCACTGCACACGTGACAACAACTATGGGTTTTTTTCTTTACCGACAGAACCAAAGAGTTTCTTACACACCAACAAGCCCACTAAATTGGCACAGTAGGGGGCACAGGTGGTGCATCAGCCACTCGTCTCAGTCGGTCGACCCGTGGCACCTGTTGGGTCTGCCCCGTGACCTCCTGCCAGTGGCGTTCGACACTTCACTTGGCTTAAAAGTGCACATAGCCTGGCACAAGCGTCGTTATGATGTCACCGCCACTTAGTGGCGAATGGCGGTTGTTGTGTGTGTGTATATTCAAGCAGGCCAAGAATGTGTGCACCACAGTGAATCTCCCTGCGGTACAGTGGACAGGCCATGCCGCGCCGCTGCAACTCGAAGACGCAGCGGCGGCACGTGGCAAGGTGGCCGCTGTCGCCGTGAACCAACGTGCAGCTACGTGGCTCACACCGGCACACCACGCACCCACCCACAACACCACCACCACCCACACCACAACCACCATCCACAACACCATCACCACCCACAACACCACGCACCCACCCACAAGACCACCACCATCAGCCACACCAACATCACCCACACCACCAACACCACCAACCACACTACCAGCACCACCACCCATGCCACCACCACCTATACCACCACCCACACCAAAACCACCCACACCACCAGCACCACCCACCACAACACCACCACCCACAACACCACCACCACCCACACCACCACCCACACCAACGCCACCCGCACCACCAACACCACCAACCACAAAACCAGCACCACCACCCATGCCACCACTACCTACATCACCACAACCCACACCACCACCACCCAGACCACGCACCCACCCACAACACCACCACCAACACCATCACCACCACCCACACCACCACCACCGCTACTGGCTGGAGTGTAAGAAGGAGAGGCAGTGGCGGAGGTGGTGTTGACGCTGGCACCGGCTCGCCTGTTGTCGGCCGTCACTACGGAGAATAACTTCATGAGCAGCGCTGCCACCGAGTGTCTGAGATCTCTGAGTGAGAATCCCTCCACACCAAACACCTCCTCCAAGGGGTCCCTGCCACACCTCACCAGGTACTGCCTCTCTTCATCGTAAAGTCGCCTCCGCTTGATGTACTGTTCCATGTAGTGGAATACCTGCTCCACATTGAATGTGTCGCTCTCGGCACCGACCGACTGCAGCAGTGGAAGCATCCGAGGCACCGGCTTCAGGAGAATGTTCCTGCGAGTTTGTCAGAGACATGGACAATTCCATGCACTGTATGTGTTCTGTATTTGTACATGGATAGTAACGACAGTGGATGTGAATTCACTCCGAGTCTTTACTGTGTCGTTAAACAGCATGGGGTACACAATGACGTGAAACTTTACATCTACCCTACCTCCGTGCTCCATGCCGAAAAGCCACTGCAGTGGTAATAAAACTGCAACGCATTTTATTCATCAACCTGCATTTTCTTATTTTTCCCAAATTTTAACCTGGGTTGGGCTGTCGCCATCCTGCCCTGGAACCAATTATTAATTCGTGTCTCTAGCAGACCATTGCAGGCCTTGTGTTAGAGAATGGCTCACTGAAGCTGATATCACAGAGCTACTTCTAATTACCCTTGAAGTGCCCCTCCGGTCCACAGTAAAGAGCAGCACCCTCCCACCTGTCCTTTAAGTAGGAGTAATGTTGGTCATAACAACGTTCTTTTCGATGAAATTTATCCAAATTAAGTGCAGAACCACATTGCAGCCATGTGATGGTTTATTTTGTGCTGTCAATGACGACTGGGCTGAGATCATTAGCTCGCTAGACTTGAGAACCTGCTTTGATCACAGGCGGTGTGGATTCAAACCCAAGTACTCCGTGGTGCCTGGTCAGTGCTATGACCTCTGGGTCACTGAGCCGCCTCCAAACACCCCCCATGTCAAATACATAAGCAGCAACCTGTATCGTGGGCAGCAGCATTCTTTGAATACTCTGCCAAAAATGTTTTATTGTGGAGTGGTAGCACAATTCCGCAATTGCTTTCTCATACCTCTGGTGACAGGAAGAATTTCTACAAGACGGAGTTCTAGAGAACCCCTTTACTCGATGTTTTGGTCTACTCTTCCACACTGGGCAGATGTTTCAGAAGAGGAAGTAGTACCCACACTTTAACACACCGCATCCGCGGCCCCTCTCCTAAGTGGGCGTCCCCAGCCCGAATGCTCGCAGGAAGCCCTCCCAGCCTCCCTGCTCGACGAGCCAGGCCCCGCACGCGTTCACCAGCAGGGCGGCCACCGCGTCCATCACGGCCGCCGTCTTCTCCGCGTCGCTCAGACGTACGCAGTCCACCAGCCTCTTTGCGAGGGAGGAGCGAGCAGAGCACCACCAGGACCACCACGCGGCCGCGGCTCGCGGAGCCGTCGTGGAGGACTTCCCAGGCCACGTCCACGAGCAGCCGGCGGGGCCATCGGTGCTCCACCCGCTCCTCCGCATGGCTCACCAGAACGGAGTTTCTGAACCGCGCGAGGAACAGGTCTCCCAGGCAGTTGACCACCTCCTGCGCCAGCTGTCCTGGCTGAACCTTCTACAGCTGCTGGAGCTGCAGCTGCTCCTGCACCTGCAGTTACTCCTGCACCTACAGCTTCTCCGTCTGTGTCGCCAGGTGAGCCATGTAGCCGGCGATCAGATTCGCTGTCAAGACGCTCAACAGCTGCAGCGCCTCCTTCTTTTCCTCACCTTCCTCCTCCTCCCCCTCGTCCTCTTCCCCCTCATCCTCCTCCTCCCCCTCCTCCTCCACTCTCAAAACAAAGAGTGAGGACATAATATCAATAACCCGGGGATTTTATAGTGACCTCTTCTTTCCTGATAAAACGTCTATGCCTGCCCAGAATTTCCTAAAGAGCTCGGTGAGAGTACCGTCCTCCAGCAGGGTGTTGTTGAAGTGCCAGTAGGCCTCACCACTTGGTGTTCCACGCAGCCTGAGGTCCAGCAGGATCAGGCTGTGGTCTGTTAGTGGTGCAGCCCCTGATGTCAGCAGTCAGAATGCTCGAGACAAGACTTCTGGAGATGTAGAAGCGGTCCATCCTGGACTGGATAGCTGGTTCATTGCCCCGTGTCCGCGTGAAGGTGAAGCTTCGCCGCCTAGGTTGGTGAAGCCGCCACACGTCTACCAGATCGGAGGCGTCCAGAAGGGCTTGGAGCTCTCCCCGGAGCTTGGCGTTGCAGTGCCCCTTCCCTGTACGGTGCAGAGCATCCAGCGTGCAGTTGTAGTCACCTCCCGTGACCACAAACTCGTCCCCTGGAATGCCACCGAGGTGTTTCCTCAGAAGTTGCAGGAACCCGGGTCACTAACTGTCAGTGCTGGGAGCGTACACGTTGACGAGGTGGATGGCGGTGTCGCCGACCTGCACCGTGAGGTTCAGGACCCTCCCCTTGATCACCTCCACCTGGCTGACGGTGTCGGGGGAAAAGTTTGGTGACAGCACGGTTGCTACTCCTGAGGAGGTGTTGCTGAAGTGGCTGATGAAGGGCTTCGCTCTCCACTCCGTCCTCCATGCAACGTCATTGTCCATGGCGAGATGGGTCTCCTGCACGAACAGCACGGAGACCTTCTGCTGCTTTGCAAGGTACGCTACGTAGTATATTCTCAGCGCCCCTCTGCACCCATTCATGTCCAGGGAGGCGTTGCGCAGCGTCATTGTGAGTGAGTCGCCCGCCTGTTCCAATGAGTCACCTTGCTGAGGAGGCTCCTTACCCTGGACCTCTCCAGGTCTCTCGATTGTTTTCCTTCCTGCTGGAGCGCTGTGAGGATGCGTCAGAGGGAGACCTCTATGGCGTCTGGCTCGCCATCTTGTCAAGGCCTCCATCACCTTGTTTGGTTTCCTGTGGGTCTCTTCGAAGAATCTCCACAGGTCTTCCTGACAGAAGATGGGTGCCCGCGAAGATGACATCTTTGAGACCTGGCTGGTTTCGCTACCCACACGGAGGTCATCATCCGAGTCCCCCTTCTTGCTTCCATGCCCTGCATGTGGGGGCCAAGAGTCGGGTGCCCATGGTTGGCTCCATGTGGCCTCCCCCAGGGGCCGTGGCAGGTGGAATGCTACCGCATGCCTCTTCCACATTAGCAGGGCACTCTGGGAGGCTTGCAGGGTGTCCCTATTCTGTCTTTTTAATTCTGGGCCAAAGAGGTCCCATAAACGTGAACGTGTTGTATTTAAAATATAACACAAACAACAACAATGAATGGCTTAGTGGGTAAAGTAAGACGCACGCCAAAACGGGTGAGTTAAATAAATCCAATCTCTCCTACTACCGGATTATAGGACGCAAACCAAACTTTGTTGTAACAAGAACATTGAATAAAACTGAGTATCTTAATCAGGTGAATACGGTAAAGGGGCTGAGTCTGTGGGTGCCAGTGTGGTGAGTCTGTGGGTCTCTGTGTGGTGATGGCCGTGTCGGGTGGTGGCGGGTTTAACCACACAACAATTATATATTCACGCGATCTAACCCAAACAAAACCTGTACTACGGAGTCAACAACAACGACATGAGGGCTCTCCGACGCGCGTCTCGGTTGGGGTGAGGGTGCGGTCGCGCCGTCTCCTCTGTACGGATTGTTTCTTCCTTTCCCAACTGCGACGTTCTCGCTCTCTCCTCTCTTTTTGTCTCCACCGTCGCCAATCGTTGGAGCTCGGCATCCGCGGCCGCTCTCCTAGGTGGGTGTCCCCAGCCCGAATTCTCGCCGGAAGCCCTCCCAGCCTCCCTGCTCGACAAGCCAGGCCCCGCACGCGTTCACCAGCAGGGCGGCCACCGCGTCCGTCACGGCCGCCGTCTCCTCCGCGTCGCTCAGACGTACGCAGTCCACCAGCTTCTTCGCGAGGGAGGAGCGAGCAGAGCACCACCAGGACCACCACGCGGCCCCAGCTCGCGGAGCCATTGCGGATGTCTTCCCAGGCCACGTCCACGAGCAGCCGGCGGTGCCCTCGGTGCTCCACCCGCTCCTCCGTGTGGCTCACCAAGTCCAGAACGGAGTCTCTGAACCGCGCGAGGGACAGGTCTCCCAGGCAGTTGACCACCTCCTGCACCAGCTGCGTTGGCTGAACCTCCTGCAGCTGCTGAACCTTCTGCACCTTCTGCAGCTGCTCCTGCACCTGCAGCCACTCCGTCTGTGTCGCTAGGTGAGCCATGAAGCCGGCGATCAGATTCGCTGGCAAGACGGTCAGCAGCTGCAGCGCCTCCTTCTCTTCCTCCCCCTCGTCTTCCTCCTCCACCTCATCATCTTCCTCCTCCCCCTCCTCGGACTCCTCCTTCTCCTCTGTCTCCCTCCAACTCCCTGTGTGTCCCTCCTCCCCCGGTCTCCTTCCTCCTCCCCGTGCGTCCCTCCTCCTTCCCCCGTCTCCCTCTTCCCTGTGTCTCCCTCCTCTTTTTTCTTTTTGCTGATGAAGTTTTTTTTATTTCCACAAGGTGTAAACGCCGTATCCCTTATTCTGTAATTGTAATTCTGGGCCAAAGAGGTCCCACAAACGTAAACGTTTTGTATTTAAAATATAACACAACAACAATGAATGGCTTAGTGGGTAAATTAAGACGCACGCCAAAACGGGTGAGTTAAATAAATCCAATCTCTCCTACTACCGGATTATAGAATGCAAACCAAACTTTGTTGTAACAAGAACATAAAAAACTGATTCTCTTAATCAGGTTAATACGGTAAAGGGGCTGAGTCTGTGGTTGCCAGTGTGGTGAGTCTGTGGGTCTCTGTGTGGTGACGATGTCTATGGGTCTCTGTGGTGATGGCCGTGTCGGGTGGTGGCGGGTTTAACCACACAACATTTATATATTCACGCGATCTAACCCAAACAAAACCTGTACTACGGAGTCAACAACAACGACATGAGGGCTCTCCGACACGCGTCACGGTTGGGGTGAGGGTGCGGTCTGTTGTATATGTAGGTTATGAAAATTTGATGAAAATAATAAAAATTAAATGAAATTTTAAATTTGCATAATTATCCGAAAATATGTTAATTTGGTGTAATTTATGCGCATAAACTATGCGAATGCGAGAGATAATCGTATTAATTTATGCTTGTGTATGTGTGATTATGCTACTGCGAGCCGTTATGATAATTAGGCCCCGCCTCGTTGACGAGGGTCGGTTATCAATCGGGATAATGCAATTAATCATATGCAGTTATGCAGGTACTGTGAGCATGTCAGATTAAACTCGGCTGTGTTGTTTAACTTTGTACTATCGATCGGTATAATACAATTATTCTCGCTTTAACATTTACTGTGTATGTGTTAGTGTGTTCAGCCAGGTCTCCAAGTTCAGATCTCAGCACAGAATACAGTTCTTATGCATAAATGTCACGAAAGAACACAACACTTCTGTGTTAATCAATTTTAATGACGATAGTGATAATGACGATAATGATGACGATGGTGATAATGATGACGATGGTGATAATGATAATGATGACGATAATAACAATGGTGATGATGCGTACTTCAACAGCTCCAGCACGAGACAGTTGTGTCCGCGAAGTGGAACGAGTGCAGGACGCGGATGACGCCGTGCAGCTCAGCACTGCCCTCCCCCTGCAGCTCTGTGATCACCTTCAACTCCATCCTCTGCATCTCCATTTTGGTAGGGCTGTGTGCACACAGCAAGTCTGTGGGTCTCTGTGGGTCTCTGTGGGTTTCTGTGGGTCTCTGTGGGTCTCTGTGGGTCTCTAGTTCATAGTAGTTTTACGACGGTTAATTTTTTAGTGAGATAGTTTCAGTTTATAGTTAGAGATAGTTTTGCAGAGGTTATTATCATTGTTGTTTACTATTGTACTCGTTATTTTGTAACCATGTTGTATTTACTTCCATTTATTATCAATTATTGTATTCATTTATAATTATGACCATGGCCGCTGTGTTAAGACCACCAGCACCCACCCACACCACCACCACCACCAACCCCATCACCCCTGCCCCAACCTACTTGATGGGCAGTGCCAGCATCTTGGCAGCCACCAGGAATCCCGTCTTGTGGTCCACGCACCGCAGCACCACTCCCTGCCCTCCCTCGCCAATCTTCTCTCGCACCTCGAAGCGGCATTGGAGCTGCTCCTGGGGTATCTAAGAAGCAGCAGCAGCAGCGCCGCCACGGCCAGTCGGAGTCACAATCACGATGGGAATGTTTAACGCTTAGTGGTAGGAGCAGCAGTTGTAGTAGTGAGTAGTAGTTAGTAGTAGCAGTAGTGTCTGTGTGTGTGTGTGTGTCTGTGTGTGTGCGCATCTGCGTGTGTGTGTGTGTCTGTCTGTGCGAGTTTCACAGGGATATTTCTGCTTGCAAGCTTTGACTTTAACATAGCCATTTCTGTGACCAGTCACAAGCTAATCACTCAGCTATTTCAATGCTAAATTATCCTGTTTGATTTGTACTAGGTGCCTCTGTGGATGTGTAGGCTTTGACTTTAACATAGCCATTTCTGTGACCAGTCACAAGCTAATCACTCAGCTATTTCAATGCTAAATTCTATGCTAATTCGTTTGTCAAGGCGCTCTGTTTCTTCTCACACAGCTTAAAGGTCGCGGTCTGAGCTTGGCTGTGTTCGCTCCAGCGCTTTCCTCCAGACAGTCTCGTCCCTTCACCTGATGAAGGCCGCTTGTGTTGTGGCCAAAACGTCGTGAGAATTTTATTGTGTTATTTTATTTGATCAATGTATTATTTTATTCTCATTCTACGTGACTTTACCGAAAGAACCAAAGAAGATGAATCCTTGCAGCCACGATAGCTTTAAATCGAAATTTAACAGCAATGGTATTGAACCTTTTTCTTTACGGGGTGGCCCTGGGGCTTGCCACGTGGCAGGTGTCGTCCATTGTCCGTACCAGACCCCTCCAGCTCTCTCACCCTGGGTCAGCTGCCCCTTCCATGTCCTGGAAACCATGGCAAGGTCATCCCATGAGGACTGCCTGGATGAAAACCAGCATGGAAGGGGCCCAGGGTGGGGCCGGCTATGCTTTTGGGCTAGTCCCGTTTGTGTGTGGTGTGCGGTGTCTTCGTAGCAATCGTTCTCCACTGTAGTCCTGGCATCTGCTGCTCAGCTTCATTCCACAGCTGTGGTTCCAGTGGCGCGGTCTCTCCGGGGACCCATGTGGTGTGGGTGTGGCATGTATCACGGGGTGGGTGGGTAGTATCGTGATAGTGGTCATGGTAGGCACCGATCCACGACCTCCATCACCCCTACTGAGTGGTGGACATGCCACCACAAAGCAGCATGCGGCGGAGGAGTGAGGTGACCGCTCTCGCCTCACGAGCGAGGCCCCCTCGCTTCCTCTTCATTCCCTGCATCACCACCTCCATCTCCTCCTTTGTCTCATCCTCCTCCACCTCCTCTTAATCCTCCACCACCATCTTCTCCCCCTCCTCTGTTTTCTCCGTTCTCTCTTCATGCTCCTCAACCTCCGAGGTGGCATCGGTGGTGGCAGCGGAGGTGCTGGAGGTGATGGCCGTGGTGGCGGTGGCAATGGTGGTGATGGTGGCAGCGGAGGTGGCGGTGGCGGCGGCGGTAATGGCGGTGGCGCCAGCGGTGGTGGGGCGGAGGTGGCCGCGTTGGTGGTGGTGATGGTAGTAGTCCTGGCGAGGCACCGCTCCTCCTCCATGAAGCGCTTCTCCTCCTCGACGCTCTTCACGTTGGCGAGACACTTCTCCTCCTCCAGACGCTTCTCTTCCGTGAAGCACTTCACTTTAACGAGGCGCTTCTTGAGGAAATAGTCTCTGAAGCAGTTCTCCTCTGTGCGGCGCTTCACCCTGGCAAGGCGCTGCACCTCAAAGAGGTGCTCCTCTACCATGTGGCGTTTCTCTGTCGCATGGTCCTTCTCCTCCTGGAGATGCTTCACCCCGCTGAGATCCTTCAACTCCCCAATTATCCTCTGTTCAAGCAAAGATAATCACATGAATATTCAGACATGCAAGCAGAAATTCATTTAAGTTTTTCAGATTCATTTATTTGGTATAACCCTGTGAGCTATGTTGCTCTTGACTCGGATGCAACCGCAACAAACAAAAACATGATCAAGGAACATCTTAAAGCGACTACACGCAACAGAAAAATCCAGGAAAAGACAGCAAAGTCTTCCAGAAAAGCACCGTATATCAACACTGTGTGCAAAAATCCCGGTGGGATGCAAGTCGAATAATAACAATCATAAGACAATTTAGATTAAAGTTATCAGGCTAACTCTGTACTACAAAAAACAAACATGGCTAAACCAAAACGTTTTCAAAATCGCCAAAATAAAGCTAAAAAAACAATGTAACAGTGATCATAGGAACTGTGATTCAAATTTAACAATAAACGATATATACATAACATGTACGACCAAACTTTGCAGCCATAGCTGGCTGTATGAGTCACTCCATAACAGCAGGATTAATGGTCGCAGTATATAAAAAAATATTCAATACACCTTTAAAGATCAGCACACTATTCAAGTGTACAACTATGGTACAATTTATTGAAAATAAATTTTGGGAACAGAAACTTATTTCTTTTAAACAACAGACAAATATTAACAAGCACTGTTTATTACATTAACTTTGTTTAACTTTTTTGGTCCCAGTTGAGACATTCAGAACTATGACAACACAAATAATTGTGCTCTGATCTAATGTGCAATCTGTGGCATATAAATTTGTTAAGGTGATGTTGTCCGGTCCTGTACATATGAAGTACAGTGAGGGAAAAAATCATTTGATCCCCTGCTGATTTTGTACATTTGCCCACTGACAAAGAAATGATCAGTCTATAATTTTAATGGTAGGTTTATTTGAACAGTGAGAGGCAGAATAACAACAAAAACATCCAGAAAAACATGTCAAAAATGTTATAATTTGATTTGCATTATCCTCCTAGCGAGGCCTCGCTAGGAGGATAAAAGGGGACCCCGGCCAAAGGTTTGGGGCTGTTGCTTGGAGTGGAATCCCGTCGGGCTGCTGGAGTCATTGTCACCATCTGCATCTTCTCGGCGGTGTCAGACAGGCAGTCTGTTAGCTCTCTTGACTGAAAGTGTAGTGACCCCTTGAACCCTGTGAAGGCTATACTAAATAGAGTACCTCCTGCTCCTCGTGTCTCTGCGTGTATCGCTAGACGTGGATCATAACGACAGTGGATGTACGCTCACTCTGAGTTTTTACTCAATGACGTTAAACTTCACATCTACCCTACCTCCATGCTACATGCCGACAAGCCACTGCTTTGGTAACCAAACTGCAACGTCTTTTATTAGTAAACCTGCATTTTCTAATTTTACCAAAATTTTAACCTGGGTTGGATGTTGCCATCCTGCCGTGGAAACAACGAATCATTCGTGTCTCGAGCAGAAGATTGAAAGCCTTGTGTTAGAGAATGGCCCACTGAAGCTGTAATCACGGAGCTACTTCTGAGTACCATTCAAGTGCCCTCTCATCCACGTAATAAAGAGCAGGATCCTCCCTCCTGTAACGTTGGTCGTAACAATGTTCTTACTTTTTTGTGCTGTCAAGGACAACCGGGCTCACCTTGGTCTGTCTCACTGTCACACTCACCTCTATTCGTACACTCACTCATCTGGGTCTGTCTCACTGTCACACTCACCTCTCTACCACACTCACCTGGGTCTGTCTTACTTTAACACCACATTCCACAGACACTTACATTGGTCTGTCTCAATGTCACACTCACCTCTACCCACACACACTCACCTGAGTCTGTTTCACTGTCTCACTCATTTGTCTTCCTACACTCACTCACTTGGGTCTGTCTTACTGTTACACTCACCGCTCTACCCACACTAACCTGGGTCTCACTGTCTCACCTCCCTTCAAGAACACTGAATTCCTGCTGAACAACACGCGGTTCAACCCACAAGCACTTGGGAGAGCTACAGGGCTCACATGCCATGTCCTTCACAGTCCTGTAATGCGTTTTATTATTATTGCCCTAATTGAGTTTGGCAAAAGCCTGTGCGAGACTTTCAACAATGTACACACAGGACCGGCCATAGTGTTGCTAGGCCAGGGGAAAATCCCAGCATGTGGGCCTCGGACGCCTTCAAATTCCACCGCAAGTATTATATCTGACACCCCCGTGACATTGAAGCGCAGGGCCCCCCCAATGCCCGCGGCCCTGGGCGGTCGCTCCGATTCTCCGTATCCAAGGGGCGATTCTGTGTGCACAATGCCGACCTCCTTGTAAAAACATGGTTTTATGAGGGCCTCCTCACGCAAATTAAGTAGAGAACCACATTACTGCCATGTGATGGTTTATGTTTCGCAGTCATTGACGACTAGGCTGAGATCATGAACTCGCTAGACTTGACAACCCACTTTGATCACAGGCGGGTGCCTGGATTCAAACCCAGTTACTCCGTGGTCCCACTTCAGTGCTCTGACCTCTCGGTCACTGGGCCGCCTCTAAACACCCCCCATGTTAAATACATAAGTAGCAACCTGTATCGTGAGCAGCAGCATTCTTTGAATACTCTGCCAAAACAATTTGAATTGTGGAGTGTTGACACAATTTCGCAATTGCTTTATCATACCTCTGGTTGCAGGAATAATTTCTACAAGACCGAGTTCTAGAGAGCCCCTTTACACGATGTTTTGTTCTACTCTTCCACACTGAGCAGATATTTTAGAAGATGAAGGAGTACCCACACTTTAACACACCACACGCACCTTGCTGCTCGATTGTGGCGTACCCATTTCTACTGATTGGTGGACAGAGGCAGGGGGGTTAAGAAACTCAAACGTTTGTTTCAACTGCTGTTACAGAAGGGGAACAGATGGGCAGTGGAGCAGGGAGGTAGAGGGGCAGTGGAGTAGAAGGGCAGTGGAGCATTGGAGTAGTGGAGCAGTAGGGCAATTGAGCAGATGGGCAGTGGGGCAGTGGGACAGCGGAGCAGAAGAGCAGTGGGCCAAATGGGTAGTAGGGCAGTGGAGTAGTGGAGCAAAGGGACAGTTGGGCAGAGGGGCAATGGATCAATTGAGCAGTGGGACAGTGGGGCAGTGGAGCAGTGGATCAGTGGGGCAGTGGAGTAGAGTGGCAGTGTTGTGAAGGAGGCGATTCACCTGAATATCTTTTCCCACCGACATTTGTATGTGCTCTAAAGAAGGACCATCTCTCAAAACGGCGATCATTCTATATTTGTCCTTGTACCTCCACACACAGCTGGAAAACCGCACACCCGAGCCAAGGCACATTTAACCAACTCAGGCAGCACTTGCAAGCAATTCAAATATATTTTGTGTCATCATGGGTTTATTTCAAAGAGTTTATAGTACCAAAGAGAACAATGGTATTTAACCGTATTATTTGCAGGGTGGCCCTGGGGCTTGCCATGTGGCAGGTGTCGTCCATTGTCCGATCCAGATCCCTCCAGCTCTCTCACCCTTGCTTTTCTGCCCCTTCCATGTCCTGGAAACCATGGCAAGGTCATCCCATGAGGACTGCCTGGATAAAAACCAGCATGGAAGGGGCCCAGGGTGGGGCCGGCTATGCTTTTGGGCTAGTCCCGTGTGTGTGTGGTGTGCATGGTGTCTTGGTAGCAATCGTTCTCCACTTCAACAGCTGTGGTCCCAGTGGCAACGTTTCTCTGGGGAACCGTGTGGTAAGTGTGTTTCATGTATCACGGGGTGGGTGGGTGTGGCATGTATCACAGAGTGGGTGGGTAGTATGGTGATAGTGGTCATGGTTGGCACCAATCCACGACCACCACCATCACCCCTACTGAGTGGTGGACATGCCACCACAAAGCAGAACGCGGCGGAGGAGTGAGGTGATCGCTCTTGCAACGTGAGCGAGGCCCCCTCGCTTCCTCTTCTTTCCCTGCATCACCACCTCCACCACCTGCAACCTCTTCCATCTCCTGCTCCTTTGTCTCGTCCTCCATTTCATCTTCATCCTCCACCACCATCTTATCCATCTTCTCTGTTTTCTCCATTCTCTCCTCATCCTCCTCAACCTCCTCGTCCTCGGAGGTGGCAGAGGTGGTGGCAGTGGTGTCGGTGGTGGTGGTGTTGGCTGAGGTGGCAGTGCCGGTGGTGTCATTGGCGGTGGCGGTGGCGGTGGTGGTGGTGGTGGTGGTGGTGGTGGCGATAGTGGTGGTGTTGGTTGCGTTGGTAGCGGCAGAGGTGGTGGTTGCCATGGTGGTGGCAGTGGTGGTGGCGTTAGCGGCAGGGCAGTCGGTGGTGATGATGGCGGTGGAGGTGGTGGAGTTGGTGGAGGTGGTGGCGGTAGCGTCAATGGTGTCGGTGGCAGCAGTGGTGGTGGCGCTGGCGGTGGAGTAATTTGTGGTCGTGGTGGCAGAGGTGGTGGTTGCCGCGGTGGTGGCGGTGACGGTGGCGGTGGTGGCGGTCGTGTCAGTGGTGGCAGTGATGGCGGGGGTGGCAGCGGTGGTGGTGGCAGCGTTGCTGGCAGTGGTGGTGATGGTAGCAGTCCTCACGGGGCACTGCTCCTCCTCAAGGTACTTCTCCTCCATGAGGTGCTTCTCCTCATCCTCCTCCAAACGGTTCTCATCAAGATGCTTCATCTCACGAAGTCGCTTCTCCTCCGTCAAGCACTGCACTATAACGAGTCGCTTCTTGAGGAGATAGTCTCTGAAGCAATTCTCCTCTGTGCGGCACTGCACCCTGGCCAGGCGCTGCAACTCAAAGAGGCGCGACTTTACCGAAAGAACAAAAGAAGATGAATCCTTGCAGTCATGAAAGCTTTAAATCGAAATTTAACCGCCTCTACGGGGAGGGATTCCACACAACCTTAAGATCATTCAACAGACTCCGGGATAAGAAGTCTCAACTAATCGAGTCTCTTACCTTTCTGAAGAGATGTCGCGACTCTAAGGTAATACCAACCGCATTTACACTAACCTCTGCTGCTGCAACTTCTCTCATTGCAAAACGAATTCTAGCTAGAACTAGTTTCGCTCTAATCTCGGAAAAAATCAGACTTACACGCACCGAACTCGATCAGTTAGACACGACACTCTACAAATCACACTTAACATTAACAGCAACAATGTCTACGTCGGATTGGGAACATGTAAACATGTAGACAATATGACTACCTCTTCGGCTGCAACTATGTCGACCAAATGTAGGGACAATTTGATTTCCAAATTCAATCACCTCTCCAACAAAAAATCGGATCCACATACCGAAAAGATAGACGTCAACAAAGTCGTAATTAATCGCAGTAACAGTTCCATTTCTGATGGTCTGAAATCCGTTTTAGCTAAAGGTCTAAACTTTGCTGTCACACCGAGACACATACCGGTTAATGATATCATTGCCCATGTCGACGTTGCACTCAAGGGCTTGAGTCACATCTCTGCATATGTAGCAAGATCTGAAATCGCTGCAACCCTCAAAAACGCTAAGTTGCCACCTAGTACCATCAGCAAAGATCAACGCTTTGAATTATCTCAATTAAAAAAGAGAGATGATATTGTCGTCCTCTCAGCTGACAAGGGCAATGCCACTGTCATCATGGACAAAACAGAATATAACAACAAAATTCAAGAACTACTCAATGATGGCAGCTTTACAAAAATAAAAATAGATCCCACCAACAGGCTGGTTACCAAAACGTACGAAATCATCTCTGATTCAACAGCATTAATTGATCAGACCAAACAGTTCTCGTTGAAACCCTCTGCTGCCAGACCACCAAGATTATATGGCCTTCCAAAGATACGCAAAGAAGATACACCCCTTTGTCCCATCGTCTCTACTATCAACTCCCCCACCTATAAACTGGCATGTTTTCTTGCTGATATACTGCGACCTTTCACTGGAAAAAAAACACCTCTGTGGTACTAAATTCTACTCACCTGGTATCGACAATCAAGGGAATTTCCCTGTCCCCAGACGACCTGCTTGTCAGCTTTGATGTGGTGTCCTTGTTCACCAAAGACCTGGTTCATCAGGAACTGCATACTGATGTACCCCCCCTGGTGAGACATTGCTTAACGAACACATACTTCACCTGGATTGGAACTTTCTACAAACAAACTGAGGGCACCCCAATGGGCTCCCCCCTATCTCGGTGGTAGCCAACGTATTCATGGAACAATTTGAAACTGACCCCATCCAGACTGCCACTCTACGCCCGACCTTGTGGAAGAGGTACGTGGATGACACTTTTGTCATCTGGCCAGATGGCCAGCCTGCTCTAGACCAATTCCGCGACCACATCAATTCCATACACCCAGCCATCAGATTTACCATGGAGGTCAAAAAAGATGGCAAACTACCCTTTTTGGATGTCTTAATTAAAAGGAGACATGATGGTTCAATGAGCCACTCTGTCTACAGGAAAGCTACCCATACAGTTGCTTACTTGAAACCGGATTTCCACCACCATCCATCCCAGAAGAACTCCCTCATCAAGACTCTATACCATAATGCCCAATGCATTTCCGACCAGGAACAAATTACCAGTGAACTCAAGCACGTACACCAGGCTCTCAGGACTAATGGTTACTCTGACTACACAATCTGCAAAGCCATCACTCAAGTCATGAAGAAGGATCCTCTTGTGGAGCCACTCAAAACCATCACCTTACCCTACATTGCAGGGGTCACTAAAAAGATATCCAAAATCCTTAATAAACACAAGAGCCAGGTCCGATTCAACACAGTACATAAAATCCGTGATCTGGTTCCATCTGTAAAAGATGCTGTTCCAGACATACAGGACCCGAGCGTTTACAAACTAAAGTGCCTCTGTGGTAGTAGCTACATTGGAGAAACCAAACGACATATCTCGGACCGCATCCGCGAACATAAAGCAGACTTGAAATACGGTAGAACTAACTCCTCTGCCGTAGCAGATCACTGTTATAATTTAGTGGGCTCACATGACATTGACTTCTCCAAGACGGAGGTTCTTTGCAAATCAACCGGCTACCATGAGAGATTCGTTCATGAGGCCATTCACATATACAAGCACAGAGACAATTTCCACCGAGAAGATGGATTCTGGCTTGGTAACCATTGGAAAGATGTTTTAAACCATTTCTGTTCTTAATTAATTGTATTTTACGATGACCATCAGACCTCAGCTCTTTCGCTGGTATTGACTCTCAACACCTCTCACACCACGGATAATGGTATGGTTTACAACATGGAGTATAACAGCGCCTCGCAGCTGTCTCTCTCCCCCTCCTCCATTCCGACCATGGATGAACTCGTCCGTCTGAACGGGGCTCGTAGCTATCTGTGGTGCGGAAGTTGAAGGTAAGAATCCACCCATTTTTACCCCATATAGCATTCATATATAACGACTTATTGTTGGTAGCTTAGCTGATTGGAGAATATATAGAGTAAATTGATAACATTGAGGTAGGTTTTTATTTAATTTGTTTTATTGGTTTACTATGTGGTATTCATTATATAGTGCAGTGTATACCCAGTTAGTGTTAATAGCTCAGCTTATTGAAGAATATATTGAGTACATTTATTATATTGATGTAATTTAAACTTAGGTTTTTCACATCGGTTAACTATATGATAGTCGAGTTGTTGCAGCCCCTTTGGCGTCCATGTACTAGGTGCCTCTGTAGATGTGTAGGCTTTGACTTTAATACAGCTATTTCTATGACCAGTCACAAGCTAATCACTCAGTTATTTCAATGCAAAGTTCTCCTGTTTAATTTATACTAGGTGCCTCTGGATGTGTAGTCTTTGACTTTAACATAGCCATTTCTGTGACCAGTCACAAGCTAATCACTCAGCTATTTCAATGCTAAATTATCCTGTTTGATTTGTACTAGGTGTCTCTGTGGATGTGTAAGCTTTGACTTTAACATAGCTATTTCTAAGACCAGTCACAAGCTAATCACTCAGCTATTTCAATGCTAAATTCTCCTGTTTGATATGTAAACCCCTTTGTCAAGATGCCTCACTTCTCTAAACCAGCTTAAAAGACGCTAAAAATCTTAACAACGTTCATTGAAGCTCTGTCGTCCCGACAGGTCTGTTCCTTTCACCTGAAGAAGGCTACTTGTGTTGTGGCCGAAGCGTCGTGAGAATTTTATCGTGTTATTTTATTTGATTAATGTATTATTTTATTCTCATTCTACGTGACTTTACTGAAAGAACCAAAGAAGATGAACCCTTGTACCCTCTGAAGGCTATAATAAATAGAGTGCCTCCTGCTCCTAGTGTCTCTGAGTGTATCACTACACGTGGATCGTAATGACAGTGGATGTACGCTCATTCTGAATTTTTACACAATGACGTTAAACTTCACATCTACCCTTCCTCCATGCTACATGCCGAAAAACCACTGCTTTGCTAACCAAACTGCAACGTCTTTTATTAATAAACCCGCATTTTCTAATTTTGCCCAAATTTTAACCTGGGTTGGATGTTGCCATCCTGCCGTGGAAACAATTACTCATTCGTGTCTCGAGCAGAAGATTGCAAGCCTTGTGTTAGAGAATGGCCCACTGAAGCTGTAATCACGGAGCTACTTCTGAGTACCATTCAAGTGCCCTCTCATCCACGTAATAAAGAGCAGGATCCTCCCTCCTGTAACGTTGGTCGTAACAATGTTCTTACTTCTTTGTGTTGTCAAGGACGACCGGGCTCACCTGGGTCTGTCTCACTGTCACACTCACCTCTATTCGTACACTCACTCATCTGGGTCTGTCTCACTGTCACACTCACCTCATCCACACGCACTGACCTAGGTCTGTCTCACTGTCACACTCACATCACTAGTCACACTCACCCACCTGGGTCTGTCTCACTGTTACACTCACCTCTCTACCACACTCACCTGGGTCTGTCTTACTTTAACACCACATTCCACAGACACTTACATTGGTCTGTCTCAATGTCACACTCATCTCTACCCACACACACTCACCTGAGTCTGTTTCACTGTCTCACTCATTTGTCTTCCTACACTCACTCACTTGGGTCTGTCTTACTGTCACACTCACCGCTCTACCCACACTAACCTGGGTCTCACTGTCTCACCTCCCTTCAAAAACACTGAATTCCTGCTGAACAACACGCGGTTCAACCCACAAGCACTTGGGAGAGCTACAGGGCTCACATGCCATGTCCTTCACAGTCCTGTAATGCGTTTTATTTTTATTGCCCTAATTGAGTTTGGCAAAAGCCTGTGCGAGACTTTGAACAATGTACACACAGGACCGTCCATAGGGGTGCTAGGCCAGGGGAAAATCCCAGCATGTGGGCCTCCGACGCCTTCAAATTCCACCGCAAGTATTACATCTGACACCCCCGTGACGTTGAAGCGCAGGGCCCCCCCAATGCCCGCGGACCTGGGCGGTCGCTCCGATTCTCCATATCCAAGGGGCGATTCTGTGTGCACAATGCAGACCTCCTTCTAAAAACATGGTTTTACGAGGGCCTCCTCACGCAAATTAAGTAGTGAACCACATTACTGCCATGTGATGGTTTATGTTTCGCAGTCATTGACGACCAGGCTGAGATCATGAACTCGCTAGACTTGACAACCCACTTTGATCACAGGCGGGTGCCTGGATTCAAACCCAGTTACTCCGTGGTCCCACTTCAGTGCTCTGACCTCTCAGTCACTGGGCCGCCTCTAAACACCCCCCATGTTAAATACATAAGTTGCAACCTGTATCGTGAGCAGCAGCATTCTTTGAATACTCTGCCAAAACAATTTGAATTGTGGAGTGTTGACACAATTTCGCAATTGCTTTATCATACCTCTGGTTGCAGGAATAATTTCTACAAGACCGAGTTCTAGAGAGCCCCTTTACACGATGTTTTGTTCTACTCTTCCACACTGAGCAGATATTTTAGAAGATGAAGGAGTACCCACACTTTAACACACCACATGCACCTTGCTGCTCGATTGTGGCGTACCCATTTCTACTGATTGGTGGACAGAGGCAGGGGTGGTTAAGAAACTCAAACGTTTGTTTCAACTGCTGTTACAGAAGGGGAACAGATGGGCAGTGGAGCAGGGAGGTAGAGGGGCAGTGGAGTAGAAGGGCAGTGGAGCATTGGAGTAGTGGAGCAGTAGGGCAATTGAGCAGATGGGCAGTGGGGCAGTGGGACAGCGGAGCAGAAGAGCAGTGGGCCAAATGGGTAGTAGGGCAGTGGGGTAGTGGAGCATTGGGACAGTTGGGCAGAGGGGCAATGGATCAATTGAGCAGTGGGGCAGTGGGGCAGTGGAGCAGTGGATCAGTGGGGCAGTGGAGTAGAGTGGCAGTGTTATGAAGGAGGCGAATCACCTGAATATCTTTTCCCACCGACATTTGTATGTGCTCGAAAGAAGGACCATCTCTCAAAACGGCTCTCATTATATATTTGTCCTTGTACCTCCACACAGCTGGAAAACCGCACACCCGAGCCAAGGCACATTTAACCAACGCAGGCAGCGCTTGCAAGCAATTCAACGAGATTTTGTCATCATGGGTTTATTTTACAGAGTTTCTAGTTCAAACAACAACGATGGTATTTAACCGTATTATTTACAGGGTGCCCTGGGGCTTGCCATGTGGCAGGTGTCGTCCATTGTCCGATCCAGACCCCTCCAGCTCTCTCACCCTGGGTCAGCTGCCCCTTCCATGTCCTGGAAACCATGGCAAGGTCATCCCATGAGGACTGCCTGGATAAAAACCAGCATGGAAGGGGCCCAGGGTGGGGCCAGCTATGCTTTTGGGCTAGTCCCGTGTGTGGTGTGTGTGGTGTCTTGGTAGCAATCGTTCTCCACTTCAACAGCTGTGGTCCAAGTGGCAACGTCTCTTTGGGGAACCGTGTGGTGTGTGGCATGTATCACGGGGTGGGTGGGTAGTATGGTGATAGTGGTCATGGTTGGCACCAATCCACGACCACCACCATCACCCCTACTGAGTGGTGGACATGCCACCACAAAGCAGCATACGGCGGAGGAATGAGGCGATCGCTCTTGCCACGTGAGCGAGGCCCCCTCGCTTCCTCTTCTTTCCCTGCATCACCACCTCCACCACCTGCACCTCCTCCATCTCCTGCTCCTTTGTCTCGTCCTCCTCCATTTCATCTTCATCCTCCACCACCATCTTCTCCCCCTTCTCTGTTTTTTCCGTTCTCTCATCCTCATCCTCCGCAACCTCCTCGTCCTCGGAGGTGGCAGAGGTGGTGGCAGTGGTGTCGGTGGTGGCGGTAGTGGTGGTGTTGGTTGCGTTGGTGGTGGTTGCCATGGCGGTGGTGGAGGTGGTGGCGGTAGCGTCAAGGGTGTCGGTGGTGTCGGTGGCAGCAGTGGTGGTGGTGCTGGCAGTGGCTGAGGTGACAGCGGTGGTGGTGGCGTTGTCGGTGGAGTAAGTTGTGGTGGTGGTGGCAGAGGTGGTGGTTGCCGCGGTGGTGGCGGTGGCGGCGGCGGTGGTGGCGGTCGTGGCGGGGGTGGCAGTGGTGGCGGTGGTGGTGGTGGCAGCGTTGCTGGCAGTGGTGGTGATGGTATAAGTCCTGACGGGGCACTGCTCCTCCTCAAGGTACTTCTCCTCCATGAGGTGCTTCTCCTCATCCTCCTCCAGACAGTTCTCATCAAAAAGCTTCATTTCACGAAGTCGCTTCTCATCCGTGAAACACTTCACTTTAACGAGTCCCTTCTTGAGTAGATCGTCTCTGAAGCACGTCTCCTCTGTGCGGCACTTCACCCTTGCCAGGCGCTGCACCTCAAAGAGGCGCTCCTCTACCATGAGGCGTTTCACCGTCCGAAGGTCCTTCTCCTGGAGACGCTTCACCCCGCTGAAGTCTTTCAACTCCCCAATTATCCTCTGTTCAAGCAAAGATCACCACATTAATATTCAGACATGCACATGCAAACAAAAATTAATGCCCACATGCACGCAAACATAAACATACACATAAACCCAACACAAATGCATACTCACACATCTTTGTACAGATGCAGACATCCACGTTCACTCATTCAAACTCGCTTTTAACACTCGCATGAATATACACAGTCAAGAAAATTTCAAATCAAGATTGAATATATAAAATAATCCTGATAACATAACACCTTATCCATCAATACTTTTATCACATTGTACGTGTAGCCCTAACCCTTAATGCTGCCAACCCCCACATAATCAAAATACATGTTACATCCTCAAATATCCTCACACACCCCATACATGCACTTAAGTCTGTGATCGACTGGGAATATTTCATAGCAATTGTTAGCAACAATCATCACTGGCAATAGTTTCCACAGAATGTTACATTATAAAGATCTGGTAGCCCATAATCTCGACAAATTTCACGCAGTGCCCATAGTGGGCAACTGGAATGGCTACTTCCAATCAACTGAACTAGCAGACGTAATTAATGTGACTGATTTATATCATTCTGTCCTCATTGGTAATAAATGACCAATGCATGAGTGGGATGGTGGAGAGATTGGCTGATGGTGTCTGGAGCTGGTTTTGATATACAGAGAGGTGAAGCAGAGGAATGTTCCAGAGAGATGGTGTCTTGTGATGTTATAGATTCATGATAAGGCTCTATGATGGTCTATTTAATTGGTGGTGGTGTGGTGAGAAAGGTGATGTGGAGAGATGGTGTGCTAGTTTTGTAGAGAATGTTGTGTATTTGACCCCCACAGACCCCATACACACCTTTGGGGAGCGATGCTTGTAACCTTGGCCTGGGAAAGGGTCCACTTTATCCATAATGTCACCCCAGGTGGTCGACTGGCGCGACGATTCCCGGCCTGCGAAGAGCAGACAGGTAATTCAAAGGACGAGTAATGAATTAGAGAACGAAGAACATGGAGTTTCACAGAACGAATTTTAAGATCCCTGTAATTAGCTCTTTCTACACAACAGGAGCTGCTATTGAGAAATATTCATCACATGGCAGTAAAACTTTCCAAGTCATGTTTTTGTGGGCATGCTGAGACCATTAATTCCATAAGCTTGAGACCCCAGTTTAAACAAAAATGGCTGAAATTCAGATATAAACCCATCGTTTTTGGAACACTCGATCATTACGTCTTCCCATCACCACCAAGCCATGTCTTCTCAAAGTAATTAATAAAGGAGCCTCCTCTGTATATAAGCCACGTGATGCAGGTATCTGGGACTTACCCTCATAGTCATCCACGATCGCAGCCCACTTGATTTGGCTATCCATGTTGTTGGGAAAGAGTAGATTCTGCGTGAAGTTGGATGGCCTGTGGAGTTTGGAACAACGCTAAGATTTAGCAACAATTTGAATCACTCATCTCAAATATTTCATATTTGGCCACTCACTGCACCAATCCCATCACTTCCATGCCTGTTGCTTTCAAGCCAACGCCCGCACTTGTTTGCCACTCATACGTGCTTCTGATCACTCACTCATCGATCCACACAAACATGTTTATTCCACCAGCCTATTACATTAAACATAATCGCCAAACTTAATGATATTTAATCCACACATACATGTTAATGTACAGCCCATTTGCATTAATCGAATTCTTGATAAACAAAAAAACCTTATGCCTTGTAGGTCATAAGGGTCATATGACCTTACTTGAATTATTTGTTATAACCCGAGCATGACGTCGTGGGTCACGTGATGTCAGAGACACCACCCATGTGGCTGTGACATCACAGATTAGAGACAACTATGGCAGCAGCTGGGGTCTGAACATGAAGGCAGACTCCTTCCCAATGTTGAATAACATTCAATGCATAAAATGTAGGGCACAATTGTGCCAGCAATCAGAAAACAATAATTGTAGACATGTTATTCATACTCTGAGATTTAAACAAGTTAGTCATTAATTTTAAAATGCTGACTCGCTTATGTCTAAACAGTGACAGTAAAAGCAACATATCAGGGCATGCCAAGTAACCTATCTAGCAGTCCTAATTTGATTGCACAAAATACAAATACCAACATATCAACAATAATGAGGCTTTAGTTTGCGGTCAAAATGTAAAATAAAGATAAACAACACTCATCGTCAACAGGGACGCTCACCTCGTTGAGGATTCGCTCTCCAACGTCGTCTGCAGCTGCTCCCTCGTGCGCATTCCTCTCGACTGGCGGTGGAGGCGTGGCTAAGACGTACCAGAAATGACGTCACTTCCGCTTAGGCTCCGCCCCCACGCGCACAGCTGCCGCACCACGTGGTGCAGTGCGGGTGGTGGCCGTGGGTGGTGATGATGATTAGTGATGATGATGGGTGCTGGTGGTTGATGATGGTGGGTGGTGATGATGGTTATAGATGGGTGGTGATTATGATGGGTGCTGATGGCTGTTGATGATGATGGTTGATGGGTGATGATGTGTGTTGATGATGGTCGGTGGTGGTGGTGTTGATAGGTGGTTGATGATGATCGGTGGTGATGATTGTGATAGATGGTGATAATGATGGTTGGTGATGATGGTGAGTGTTCATGCTGATAATTGGTGTTAATGATGTAAGGTGGTGATCACGATGGGTGGGGATTATGATGGGTGATGATGCTGATTTGTGGTGAGGATAATGATGGGTGATGGTGATGTTGGGTGGTTGGTGGCAATGATGATGATGGTGGTCCGTGATAATGGGTGGTGGTGATGATTAGTCATGGTGATGATCATGGTTGATGGGTGGTGGTTATGATAGGTAAAAGTGATGATGGGTGGTGCTGATGATTGGTCATGGTGATAATGATGGTTGATTGGTGGTGGTTTTGATAGTTGGAAGTGATGAAGGGTGGTAGTGATGAAGGGTGGTGATCATGATGGGTGGTGATGATGGGTGATGATGATGATTGGTGGTGATTGGTGGTGATTGGAGATTGGTGGTGATTGGAGATTGGTGGTGATTGGAGATTGGGGGTGATTGGAGATTGGTGGTGATTGGTGATTGGTGGTGAAAGGTGATTGGAGATTGGTGGTTATGGATGGTGTTTGGTGGTGATTGATGGTTATTGGTGATTCATGGTGATTGGTGGTGATTGGTGATTGTTGGTGATTGGTGATTCGTGGTGAATGGTTGTTATTAGTGTTTGGAGATTGGTGTTGTTTGGTGGTGATTGGTGATTAACAGTGATTGGTGGTGATTGGTGTTTGGCAGTTGGTGGTTATTGGTTGTGATTGGTGATTAACGGTGATTGGTAATTTGTGGTATTTGGCGATTAGTGGTGATTGGTGGTTCTTGGGTGGCGGTTGTGGTTGCTTGGGGGTGGTGGTGGGTGGTGGTGGTTGGAGGGTGGTGGTGGGTGGGTGGGTGTGGGTGGGTGGGTGGTTGTGGGTGGTTGTGGGTGGTGGTGGGTGGTGGTGGGTGGTGGTGGTGGTGGTGGTTGGTGGATGGTGGTGGTTGGTGATATTGGGTGATTGATCATGATGGGTGGTGGTGATGATGGGTCTGTGGTGGTGGTGGTGATGATAGGTGATGGGTGGTTGTGATGAAGGATGGTGGTCATGATGGGTGGTGATGTGTGACGGTGATGTTGGGTGGCGATGATGATGGATGATGATGGATGATGATTATGTGATGATGAGGGGAGGTGGTGGTTGTGGTTGGTGGTGGTTGTAGTTGCTGGTGGTTGTGGTTGGATGAGTTGGTCGTTGGTTGTGGATGGTGGTGGTTGGTGGTGATTGGTTGTGGGTGGTGGGTGGGGGTGGGTGGTGGTGGGGATGGGTGGTGGTGGGTGGTGGTGGTGGTGGTTGGTGGGTGGGGATGGGTGGTGGTGGGTGGTGGTGGTTGGTGGGTGGTGGTGGTAGTGTTTGGTGGGTGGTGGTGGTTGGTGGTAGGTGGTAGTTGGTGGGTGTTTGTGGGTAGTGGTGGTTATGGTGGTTTGTGGGTGGTGGTTGGTGGATGGTAGTGGGTGGTGGTGGTGGTGGTTGGTGGGTGATGGAGGTGGTTGGAGGGTGGTGGTGGTGGTGGTTTGTGGGTGGTGGTTGGTGGATGGTAGTGGTTGGTGGGTGGTAGTGGGTGGTGGTGGGTGGTTCGTGGATGTGGGTGGTTGGTGGAGATGGGTGGTGGGTGATGGTGGGTGGTGGGTGATGGTGGGTGATGGTGGGTGGTGGGTGATGGTGGGTGGTGGTGGTGGGTGGTTATGGGTGGTGGTGGGTGGTGCGTGGTGCTAGGTGGTGGTTGATGGTGGTGGGTAGTGGTGGGTGGTGGTGGGTGGTTGGTGGTGGGTGGTCGTGGGTGGTGGTTGGTGGTGGTGGGTGGTGGGTGGCGGGTGGCGGTGGAGGTGCGTGGTTGGTAGTGGGTTGTCGTGGCTCGTGGTTGGTGGTGGGTGGTGGTGGGTGGTGGGTGGTGGGTGGTGGATGGTGGAGGTGGGTGGTGGGTGGTGGTGGGTGGTGGTGGGTGGTGGTGGGTGGTGGTGGGTGGTTGGTGATGATGATTTATAATTGGTGCTGTTGATGATAATGATGATTGGTGCTGGTGATGATGATGATTGCTGCTGGTGATGATGATGATTGGTGCTGGTGATGATGATGATTGTTGCTGGTGCAGGTCATAACGCTGATGATTCGTGCTGGTGATAATGATGATGATTGGTGCTGGTGATGACGACTGATGATTGGTGATGACAATTATGATTATTGCTGATGCTGGTGATGATGATTGGTGCTGGTGATGATGATTGGTGATGATGATGAGCATGATGATGAGTGCTGGTGCTGGTTCTGATGATGATGATGATGATTCGTGCTGGTGAAGATGATCATGATTGGTGCTGGTGAAGATGATCATGATTGGTGCTGGTGATGATGATTATTGGTGCTGGTCATGATGATGATGGTTCGTGCTGGTCATGGTGATGATGATGATTGGTCCTGGTGCTGGGGATGATGATGATGATTGGTGCTGGCCATGATGATGATTATTGGTGCTGGTTATGATGATAATGGTTCGTGCTGGTGCTGGTGATGATTATTGGTGCTGGTGATGATGATTGGTGCTGGTGCTGATGATGATGATGATGATTATTATTATTGGTGCTGGTGATAATGAAAGGTTGGGTTCATAATTGCCCGGTAGAATGAGTATATAATGGCCAGGTAGGGTGTGGTCACTCACCAACTGATCCACTCATCTTGTGTGTGGTGATCCACCAACCCCCACCTAGATTTCAGGCGCCTCCCCAAACCGCAATTAGACTCATTCACTCGCCCACGCACTCAGTCACTCACGCACCCACTCATTTACTCACCCACCCCCTCATTCACTCACCCACGCACTCATTCACTCGCCCATGCACTCATCAACGTACACACCCACTCATTCACTCACCCATACACTCATCAACTTACAGACCCACTCATTCACTCGCCCACGCACTCATTCACTCACTCACCCACTCATTAACTCACCCACCCACTCATTCCCTCACCCACCCACTCACTCATTCACTCACCCATACACTCATCAACTTACCCACCTACTATTTCACTCACCCACCACTCATCCACTCACCCACCAACTCGTTCACTCACCCATTAATCATTAACTCACCCACCCACTCATTCACTCACCCACCCACTCACTTATTCAACAACCCATCCACTCATTCACACAACTATCCTTCTGTTCACTAACCCACCCAATCCACTCATTCACTCACCCACCCATTCACTCACCCACCCTTTCACTCACACACCCATCTACTCATTCACCATCACATCTACTCATTAACTCATCCACCCACCCATTCACTTACCCAACCACTCATCCACTCACTCATTCACCCACCCACTCATTCACTTACCTAACTACTCATTCACCCACCCACTCACTCATTCAGCCATCCACTCATTCACTCACCCACCCACTCATTCACTCACCCACCCAAAGACAAAGGTTCCCACGGGACAGCCTGCACAGACTGTCGGGGAAAGTGCTGTCAGTAGCGAGCAGCGCTTACTATGAAGGCCGCCACTGTGAGCACACGAGGGGGGTGAGGGTGGTCGTCACCACCACCGCGCCACGGCCGCCTTTGTCTCTCTCCCCTTAGCGACGACGTCCACCGCTATGCATCACGGCACCGGGTGGCTCATTTGAGGCCGACCTAGGGAAGGAGGCCACCACCAGCGGCACCGGCACCTAGCCTGGCACAGCAGCAGCAGTCAACCCATGGCACCTGCTGTGTCTGTCCCGTGACCTCCTCCTCATGCACCTAGCCTGGCACAGCAGCAGTCAACCCATGACACCTGCTGGGCCTGTCCCGTGACCTCCTCCTCATGCACCTAGGCTGGCACAGCAGCAGTCAGCCAATGGCACCTGCTGGGTCTGTCCTGTGACCTCCTCGTGCACCTAGCCTGGCACAGCAGCAGTCAACCCATGTCACCTGCTGGGTCTGTCCCGTGACCTCCTCCTTATGCACCTAGCCTGCAACAGCAGTAGCAGTCAACCCATGGCACCTGCTGGGTCTGTCACGTGACCTGCTGCACCTCGCCCGGCACAGCACGCGCGTGGTGACGTCACCGTCGCTTCGTGACGAGTGGAGGGGAGGGGGTGAGGGGGGGGCAAGGGGTGACGTCACGCGTCTTCAAAAGCGCGGGAAACCCCCCACCCCCGTCTCGCCCCAGCAATGGCGGCTGTCTCTGAGTCGTCCTCGCGGCCTCCTCCGCCCGCGATGGCGCCTCGGGCACCGCGGGGGAAACGCGGATCGACATCGGTGAGGGGGATGTGCGCGTCTCGCTGCTCCTCACCACCTCGTCAACCTCCACCTCACCTCGTCTCCCACCTCACCCATCACCTCGTCTCTCCTCACGCAGCACCTCACCTCGTCTCTCACACATCACCTCACCTCGTCTCTCCTCACCCATCACCTCACCTCGTCTCTCCTTACCCATCACCTCACCTCGTCTCTCCTCACCCATCACCCCACCTCGTCTCTCCTTACCCATTACCTCACCTCGTCTCTCCTCACCCATCACCCCACCTCGTCTCTCCTCACCCATCACCCCACCTCGTCTATCCTCACCCATCACCTCGTCTCTCCTCACCCATCACCTCAACTCGTCTCTCCTCACCCATCACCTCAACTCGTCTCTCCTAACGCAGCACCTCACCTCGTCTCTCCTCACCCATCACCTCACCTCGTCTCTCCTCACCCATCACCCCACCTCGTCTCTCCTTACCCATCACCTCACCTCGTCTCTCCTCACCCATCACCCCACCTCGTCTCTCCTCACCCATCACCCCACCTCGTCTATCCTCACCCATCACCTCGTCTCTCCTCACCCATCACCTCAACTCGTCTCTCCTAACGCAGCACCTCACCTCGTCTCTCCTCACCCATCACCTCACCTCGTCTCTCCTCACCCATCACCTCACCGAATCTCACCTCACCCATCACCTCACCTCGTCTCTCCTCACCCATCACCTCACCTCGTCTCTCCTCACCCATCACCTCAACTCGTCTCTCCTCACCCAGCACCCCACCTCGTCTCTCCTCACCCATCACCTCACCTCGTCTCACCTCACCCATCACCTCACCTCGTCTCTCCTCACCTCACCTCGTCTCTCTCCTCACCCATCGCCTCGTCTCCCACCTCACCCATCATCTCACCTCGTCTCTCCTCACCCATCACCTCACCTCGTCTCTCTCCTCACCCATCGCCTCGTCTCCCACCTCACGCATCACCTCGCCTCGTCTCTCCTCACCCATCACCTCACCTCGTCTCCCACCTCACCCATCACCTCACCCATCACCTCACCTCGTCTCCCACCTCACCCATCACCTCACCTCGTCTCTCCTCACCCATCACCTCACCTCGTCTATGAGATGTTAACTACCTCGCCTGGTATCCAGGAGGTCGTAGGTGCGATGCCGACCCTGACGCCTGCTGCTGTATATTTGGAGTCTGCGTCTCTCATCAGGGTTATGGATCTGGGGCACCTCCTCACCCTTCCATAGCCCCGGGGGACTGTCTCTACACACAACTTAAATCTTTACTTGAAGCTTTCGTGACTGCAGGAATTAATATTCTTGGGGCTTTTGGTAAAGTCACGTAGATAGGTAAAGAAAAAATAACAAAAAAACTACGACGTTTCGATCGCAACACAAGCAATCGTCATCAGGAGGAAACAAGGAGGGGGAAAGCTGCTGATGCAGGCCGTTTTAAAAGTCTTTGACGACCGCTTTTGTTGCGATCGAAACGTCGTAGTTTTTTGTTTTTTTGCTACTTTCTTTGAACCTATCTACGTGGTGACTTTACTGAAAGACCCAAGAATACAAATACAACTTATTGGGTAGTCAGAATTCATCAGCACCAACCTGTATGTTGAACCTCTTTAGCGCCGTACGTAGCCAACCGTGCAAATCTGTAGGTCTCTCTGGGTGTCTATAATGTGACCCATTGTTACTTAAAAAAAATGTGGCAACGAAGTGACACATGGTAATAAAAGCAACAGTTAAAATGTGTTGGATTTAGTAATGGCATGCCAAATGATGAGTTATATAGCCTGAAAAATATGGTAAATACAAATAGATTTTACAAGGAAAAGTGATTTATATTTACTAAATATCTGAGCAATGGTAATTTAGATTTACTAAATATTTGGTGGAATCTGATTAATATTTATTAATGATCTGGGTGAAATTGATTTACATGTACTAATTGTCTGGGTGAAATTGATATAAGCTTACTAAATATCTGGATCAATGATTTGGATTTATTAAATAAAATACTTAATGTCTGTTGCCATAACATTTATATTTCTAATCCACCCATTAGCATGCCTTCATGGTGCCACAATTCACTTACGTTAAGTCAACCGAGCACCATGAAAAAGATAAGAACTATGAAAAGGAACAGCAGGTTAACATTAATTTGTGCAATTGTGTCTCAACATGTTATCCAACATATTATAAGTACAAAATAAAGAGGGGCTATGAAAAAACAGACAGAAATCATGTATCTGTACAATAGGGATACAATACCTGAAGTCTATTAATGATTTGTGGGCATTACAGGCACAGATTACTTTTTTGGATGTGATTCAAGGTTTTAGTCTTGTTAGTGCACTTAAATTATGACAATCTTTAAAAAAAATCTGTAAAGATACTTTTATAATATTTCTTTCTTATGTGCGCAAATTGAAATCCTAAGGGCCAATGTGTTTATAAAACAGCTAAAAGAGATTAAAACATCACGTGAATTGATCCCCAATCCAGGTGGACCTATCTTTTTTAACATGCACAATTACAAGCATGGCTTCCTAACAAGTAAACTAGCACAGCCTACAGATGTTCCTTGCATCTTACATCTATTCCTTTCGAACAAACACTTGCAATGGCCTAGGTCAGCGTCACATCAGAAGAAAGCACAATGTTAGAACACCAAAGAAACATCCAAAAAAATTAAAGCAAACATTGAACAAAAATAAAGATGGCTTTAAATGACAAATCGGTGCATTCTCTGATAGCCTATCAGATGTATAGGCCTATAACGCAAAACTTTGACAGTCAGACTCGGTTATTAGAAACTATAAGCTACCTCTGCATAACAAGCTTTTAAGCGCTGTCTACTACTGCACTGACCTCTCGCTCATTTGCTTGAATAAGCCCGTAAAAACAGCGACCTGAACAGTTAGAACAGTGACTTAACAATTCCCTTTCATTTTGCAAGGGTCGCTTTTCTAAAGCTAGTAGTTTATTCTTGAGGCTGTTCACTTTTGGGGACAGCTTTGAACAATCCAGCTCGAGGAGGAGTTTCTGGAAGACTTCCAATGTGTAGCTGAGCTCCTTGTGATAGGCAAGATTCAATGCATAAGCCAACCCAACGAGCATGAAGCAAGTCCTTGGAAAGTTACCCAGAGCAGTCAGAACTTTCATGCCCTCTACCACGATACCGATGTCTTCGGGACCTTCTGAAGTATTAGTCTTGATGTTGTAGATTTTCATCCTTTGTAGAGCAAGGTCCTGCGACACAGTCTTCATCAGCATCCTGAAATAGCAATAACAATGTTTAGTTCAGACTGTACAGCCAAAGGAGAAGGTCAAAATGTAACATCCTCCAAATGGCTTCCACCCCTTTGGACATGAAAAACTGGGGCTCTCATAGCTATTGCACATATTGCACCCCATTCACATCAGTGTTTTTGAAAAATCTGAGATAATGTACTTGTGTAGTGAGTTCCGGAGACACTTGTAGACTCCACGTATTTATTACACACACCCCACTAACTACTGTACACTAACTACTCGTACAGCCTATCTCACGTATTTCTTCCACACAGCCTATCATATGCCGCCTACGTAGCATGCCTATCCCGACTACGCTCCAGGTCCTCCGGCTATGATACCTTACGGGAGGCTGTCTAACCTGACCCAGCCAAGGTACAGGTCCAACCACTGGCTCCTCAGACCTGGCCCTTACAAGGACATCAGGTAAGAGAGTCCCAGGGTCCACCACTGGCCTCACAGAGCCCCGGCTCTTTCAAGGACAGCGGGGTTAGGGGTCCAAGGTCCTACTCTAGCAGGTCTTCAGGCTTCGGTCTTCAACTGCCACGAACCTCTGCAGAGGTCCGCCTTATATACGCTTCTCAGCCGAGGGGCAGGGCTCTGTGGGATTGTAGAACACCCCACAGCCCCCACCCGTTGAGAGGGGCTGCGGGGGATTCTAGAACCACCCCACAGCCCCCCCCCCCCCCCCCCCCGCTTCTGGGTTGCCTGTCGTTGTAGGCATGTGCAGCCGCAGCCCACAGTGGAGCCATGCCTTGTGACCCACCGTCCATTTGTGGTTGGAGGTATGTCGGCCCGTCAATCATTCATTGGCGAGCTGCCTCTTGGTCGTGTTCGTCAATCCAGCCTCCCGTGCTTCCCGGAGCCTATCGAGGTTGAACCAGAGCGATTCCTCGATTCTATTAGCATCTTTGGAGGGGACCAAGCCCAATTGGGCCTCAACAGGGGGTTCGTTGTCACGGCCATACATAAGAAAAAAGGTGAAAACCCCGTTGATGCGTGGGGGGGCCTCACAGAAATGCTCAGCAAATCTGAAAACCTTTTCCTGGGGGTCGGAGATTGGATCACCATTTCTTCCCCTAATGATGGTAATTGGTGTGGCGCTGCAGGTTACTTTTTTGATGGAGTTAAATAGGGAGCTGTGATCGCGGGCCACTGAGGCAGACTCCATCTCCGTAGCAACCTGCGACCACCACCCATTCTTGCAGCGCCTCACGGCTCTCCGAACCTCTGAGCGAAAGCGGTAAGCCTCATCATTCTCTGACGTGGAATGCTGTAGCCGATGAGAGTGGGCATGTCGCTTTTTCTCAACCATCCTGAACACCTCTTTTGTCAGCCAGGGTCTCTGGGGAGGTCTGGACCCCGTACCCAAAGCAGCCATTGCAGCTGCATGAGTCACAGTCCTAAACCTCGCCGATTTACCCTCGACATCAGGAGGAGTAGGGGACGATGCCAACCCCAACCGCACGCGGTGATGAAATTCTCACTTGCAACTTTCATCAGCTGAGACCAGGCCACTTTAGGTTGGAATGGGGTCCTGGGTGTACACCCACCACCGGAGTGGAAGAATGGCAGGTGCATCTTACAGATGACTAGTCGATGGTCAGAGGGCAGATCAGCTCCACGGTAGGTCATGGTGTCAAGTACATGGGCATCCACTGGTCCGTCACTATGTAGTCCAGCAGATGTTCTTGCCTGGACCCGGCATGCATCCATGATGTTGTGTGGATGCGCCAATGCCAGAACAATGTGTAGGTAATTACAAGCCCATGGGCTGAACAAAAATCTAGCAGCCTCCTAGCGTTATTTAGCTGATCTGGCCCATGCCCTCCAATCACTCCAGACCAGGTGCCAGCATCATGACCAACTCGGGCATTGAAGTCACCCAACAAGATGACTCTATCCTGAGGGGCCACTTTGGCTAGCACCTGTGACAGGAGGTAATAGAAGGCATCTGACTCATCGGCTTTGCCTGTAGCCCAAAGTAGCCTGGGGCTTACAGCTTCCCCACACCTCACCGCCACGCTCCCACGCCCCCTTCATTCTTCTGTTCAAAAGAAGAGCCACGCCCTGTTGTTTGGCAGTCTGCTGCCGCGAGTAGAGGACTGTCCACCCCTCATGGTGACAGGAGCCAGAACTGGTCCACCGGACCTCCTGAATGCCACAGATATTCAGGTGGTACCGGTCCAGCTCCCGACAGAGGAGTGGCAGCCCCTCCTCCGCAGTGAGCGTTCGAACATTCCATGTGGCCAAACGAAGTGGCTTTTCATTGTTTCTGGAGGAACCCCGAGGGTAGAGATTCAATCTCCTCGCTCCGCCAATTGGGGTTTGGCCAGGAGACGTCATAGACGCCTGTCCCCCCGGGGCCTCCAGCACAAGCTTATTAGTTACATATTTAAGTCGTAGTTTCGTGGTAATCTTTTGAAGGTGGAGGGGTTACCAGCCCCTCGCACCCATCCATAGCCCCCGTTTAACCCCTGTGGTGGTCACAGACGCCATGAGGGGAGGAGCCATTCGGAATTAGTCCTCCCCCCAAAGCACTGTCCACGATAGAGTTGCCCGTCCGGCACCGTAAGGAGGTAGGGGTTGTTTTGCCGTACCGGCACACACACACACACGTCAGGCCACTCACATTGATTGTCCACATAGAAGCTGCAACCAAAATCGGTGACTCTCATGTGGCCGGCCTGAGAAAGCATCACGTTGTCCTGGACGCACACAGGGAGGCGAGGGGAGGTCACGCTCAGAGGTTGCCCTGACTGTCAGCCAGCAGTGGATCGAACCACAGCACGACCACGAACAACGACAAAGGCAAAGGTCCCCTCGTGCAGCCGCTAGCAGGCTGTAAGGCCAAGTGCTGTTAGTAGTAGCAAGTAGCAGCACTGCCTATGAAGGCTGTCACTGTTGCACACACAGAGGGGGTGGGTGGCCAGTACCACGCCCGGCCGCTTTTGTCTCCCCCATTGGGCGATGTTTACTACACACCACCGCTGCAACAGGAGCGAGCGTGAGAGCGTCGTGGGGAGCGTGCGCGCCCCCAGAGTGCCCTCCGCTCTCACCGGCTTGGATGACCGCGTGGACGATGCCGCGGGACTTGGCGTGGGCCAGGAAGCGGACGATGCCCCTGGTGTACGACCTCAACGCGGCGTCGTCGATGCGCCAGATCACCGCTCGCTTGCTCAAGTCGTAGAGGCTATCCCGGCGGCGGCAGCAGCAATGACGACGATAACGATGATGACGATAATGAAGATGATGATGACAATGATGATGACAATGACGATGACAATGATGATGACAATGACGATGACAATGACGATGACAATGACGATGATAATGACGATAATGATGACGATAATAACAATGGTGATGATGCATTCTTCAACAGCTCCAGCACGATACAGTTGTGTCCGCGGAAGTAGAACGAGAGCAGGACGCGGATGACGCCATGCAGCTCAGCACTGCCCTCCCCCTGCAGCTCCGTGATCACCTTCAGCTCCATCCTCTGCATCTCCATCTTGGTAGGCCTGCGTGCACACAGCAAGTCTGTGGGTCTCTGTGGGTATCTATGGGTGTCTATGGGTGTCCATGAATCTCTATGTGTGTCTGTGGGTCATAGTAGTTTTACAGCGGTAATTATCTTAGTGAGATAGTTTCAGTTTATAGTTAGAGAGAGTTTTACGGAGGTTATTATCATTATTGTTTACTATTATACTCATTATTTTGTAACCATGTATTTACTTCCATTTATTATCTATTGTATTCATTTCTAATTATGACTGGCCGCTGTGTTAAGACCACCACCAAAAACACCACCAGCACCCACCCACACCACCACCACCAACCCCATCACCCCTGCCCCAACCCACTTGATGGGCAGTGCCAGCATCTTGACAGCCACCAGGAATCCCGTATTGTGCTCCACGCACCGCAGCACCACTCCCTGCCCTCCCTCGCCAATCTTCTCTTGCACCTCGAAGCGGTATTGGTGCTGGTCCTGTGTGTGACTGTCTGTGCGAGTCTCACAGGGATATAGTTGTGGGTCTCTGTGGGTGTCTCTGTGTCTGTGCGTCTCACTGGGATGTAGCTGTGGGTCTCGATTGGTGCCTTTGTGAGTCTATGGGTATCTCTGTAGATCTGTATGGGTGTCTCTCTGGGTCTCTGTGGGTGTCTCTGTGAGCATAAGAGGGATGTATTTGTTTTCTTGGTCGTCGTAGCCAGAGGTGCCGCCAGAAATTCTGGGCCCTATGGAATAGGTTTTACCCTTTTAACTGGCACAAAAACTGACACCTTTATTCAAGGCATCATGTTTGCAATGACCACAACACAAGCAGTCAAAATGCAAACAAAAAAGACAACTCTGATAATAATATGCACTGTCCTTGAATTTGATTGGTCTCCACCCGAGACAGCTTTTCTTAGAGCCTAGTCTCCATTGGTGTTGGACCAGAAGACGCCAAAAGGCGTACAACTCAAAAACAGCGCACTATCAGAGTATTGAGGGCTCGGGGTGAGCATTAACATTATGAGACCTCCTTTGCCAGAAACAAGATATAGGAATAGGTTTTACCCTTTTAACTGGCACAAAAACTGACACCTTTATTCAAGGCATCATGTTTGCAATGACCACAACACAAGCAGTCAAAATGCAAACAAAAAAGACAACTCTGATAATAATATGCACTGTCCTTGAATTTGATTGGTCTCCACTCGAGACAGCTTTTCTTAGAGCCTATTCTCCATTGGTGTTGGACCAGAAGACGCCAAAAGGCGTACAACTCAAAAACAGCGCACTATCAGAGTATTGAGGGCTCGGGGTGAGCATTGACATTATGAGACCTCCTTTGCCAGAAACAAGATATAGGAATAGGTTTTACCCTTTTAACTGGCACAAAAACTGACACCTTTATTCAAGGCATCATGTTTGCAATGACCACAACACAAGCAGTCAAAATGCAAACAAAAAAGACAACTCTGATAATAATATGCACTATCCTTGAATTTCATTGGTCTCCACTCGAGACAGCTTTTCTTAGAGCCTATTCTCCATTGGTGTTGGACCAGAAGACGCCAAAAGGCGTACAACTCAAAAACAGCGCACTATCAGAGTATTGAGGGCTCGAGGAGAGCATTAACATTATGAGACCTCCTTTGCCAGAAACAAGATATAGGAATAGGTTTTACCCTTTTAACTGGCACAAAAACTGACACCTTTATTCAAGGCATCATGTTTGCAATGACCACAACACAAGCAGTCAAAATGCAAACAAAAAAGACAACTCTGATAATAATATGCACTGTCCTTGAATTTGATTGGTCTCCACCCGAGACAGCTATTCTTAGAGCCTAGTCTCCATTGGTGTTGGACCAGAAGACGCCAAAAGGCGTACAACTCAAAAACAGCGCACTATCAGATTATTGAGGGCTCGGGGTGAGCATTAACCCCGAGCCCTCAATTAACCCCGAGCCCTCAATACTCTGATATGTACTTGTTTACATAAAATGGAGAATATTTATGATCTCAATTGCAATTGCAAGCACAACAGAACATAATGTACACATATTGACATATACTTTACATGAACAAGCTTTAGCTGGGTCAAACTGCTCAATCAGGAAACATCAGCTAGAACTAACCCATAATTAAATCAGTCCAGGAATAAAACTAGCTAGGCCAAAAGGGCACAAAATGAAGACACACCAGAAGTAATGCCAGGCCTAAACCAGTCCAGGACTAAACAAGTACTGAACCAGACATCAACTGTTTGTTATCCAGGTCTAACAAAGTTATGTTCAACATCACTTTATAATGGCCCAGCGGCGTGCCTTTCTGCTGGCAAAATCACGTATCAAATCATCAAAGTTCAGCTTTCTTGCCAGTTTGCTCTCAATGGATAGTATGGCAAGGTGACAAAGTCTATCCTGCAACATAGCAGACCTCAGATTTTTTTTTTAAATCAGTTTCAGCTTATTGAATGCTCTCTCGCCACCAGCAACGGTCACAGGCAGTGTGCAAAATATTCGCAAAACTATGCAGACCTGCCCAAAAATACTCTGTAGCTGCATCTTGTAAATGCTGTTAAGCAGATAAATTGGTGACAGACACCCTGGGAAAGTGGCCCTATATACAGAGTTGAGGTGTCTGACTTCATCTTCAAATTCACAAGTCAGATCAGTGTTGTATTTTGAAATCAATGGCTTGCATACAGAATGGATTTGATCATCACGTAACTGACCAATTTTTACAACTACAGAAAACTGATCTAAGATCTCAGCTGTTGTGGCAAACCTGGTACTTAAGTCATTGATTATGTGGTCCATCATGGGAAGAAACACAGTGTTTTTGAATATGGTGTCTGCACTGTGCTCCCTTGCTCCCTCTACCTCTGTCTCATCGTGAAACCGTTTTCTTTTCCTCTGGCGGCTGAATCCTGACCTGAACAGAGGGTTAATGCTCATCTGGTGGGCAACAAGTGATGCTTCAGAAAAGAAACTCTCCCATTCATCCCTCAGATGTTGCTTCTCCTCCTGCAATGCTCTGATATTTTCTGCTTCTGTCTCAAGAGTTAATTTCCCTGACTGGAGAATAATATTCCTTTTGTCAATGGCTTGCAGAACTTTGACCCAAACAGTCAACAGAAAACAGTATCAAAAGTTTCAAAATATTTGTTTAGGCCGCTGGCTTCAGACCGAGCCTCTGGTGTCAGACTGCAGGTTGAGAGGATGGCATCAAGAGCTTCTAGGACACTGGGCAGGTGCTTGGCTATAGGTTGAACAGCCTTAACCCTTGCACTCCACCGAGTGTCTGACAGACAATGTAAAGTGCAACCCGTTTTTGCCTTATAGATGGCCCATCGCTCTGGGCTGGCACTAACAAGTGCATAAAGGCGATTGACAAAGCCAAAAAGTTGGTAACCTCTGGACTTGATTGAGCTGCATGCACACCAACAAGGTTCAGAGTATGAGACGCACAAGGAGAAAAAGTAGCCAGCTTATTTTTTTAATAATTGGGCTTGAACCCCCTTGATTTTTCCAGACATGTTTGCCCCATTATCATAGCCTTGGCCCCTGCAGTCATTCAGATCTATGCCATGACTGTTAAGCACATTTACAATCATGTCTGCAATCTCACTTCCTGTTTTTTTGTGAAAATCTTTAAACTCCAAAAACCTTTCAACAACCTCCCATTTCTTGTTTTCTTTATCAAAACCTACATATCTTAAGAGTAATAAATGTTGCTCTGTATGTGAAATATCAGGGGTAGCATCGCAAATGACTGAATAATAGACTGATTCCTCCCTTTCCTAAAGAATACTACTTAACACTCGTTTTCCACATGACTCAATAAATTCCTTCTGAATATCTGAGCTTAAATAGTGTGTTAATCTTGTTCTTGTTTTTTGTCTCTGACTTTTTGTAGATGTTCGTTGAGTAGTGGGTCATAATGGGACAGGAGCTCAAGGGTGCCCATGAAGTTGCCATTATGAATGTCCCCCAAGTCTTTTGTTTTACCCCTAAAGGGTAAATTTCGAGAGGCCAAGAACAAGGTTACATCTAGTATCCTCTTCAGAATAGCTCTATTTTTGTCTATTTCTGTTTGTATGAGCTTCTTCAGCTTGCTGTCTATTCCCCCAGGGACAGCTGCCATTACAGACTGTTGTAAGGTTTTCCATTTTAAGTAGCACTCCCTGTTTGCTTTGCTGCTTTCGTGGTTAGGGAATTTATCATACATTCGACGCCATGTTATGTCTTTGATTTTATAACCATGTTGACTGCTTAGTGTGCTCATACAAGGTTTCTTTAGCTCATGACCAAATAATACACAAGGAATACAAAATAGTGCATTTGTGCTTTGGCTGTAAATGATCCAGTCTCTCTTAATCTTTTCCCTGCAATTTCCTGACTTTGTGTACTTGAGGTATTCGGGGAAGGCTTTACCTTTTGAATCATGTGGCATTTCTTGTTCTTTATCTTTAGAAGAAGCTATTTTTTCCACAATTTTTTCTCTGTCTGCATTGCTAATTTTTGCTGGCCACAAACCAGGATCATTTGACACAAGTCTCTTCTTCATCTTCCTCTGAGTCTGCTCTCATGGCTTCCCCTGTTCTCTCATCTTCCTCTGAGTCTGCTCTCATGGCTTCCTCTGTTCTCTCATCTTCCACTCTTCTGTTATCTTCCTTTACACTTAGGGCTCCCTCTGTGCTCATATTCCACTATTCTCACCACTTCCTCAACTTCCACACTCTTTCCTGGCAAAACTCTGTCTCTCTCTTGTTTCTGTGGGGTTAGGATAGCAAAATCATTTTTGTTCCCCAGTCAACAACAAGTTACAGCTTAGAATTAATATTTTCTTAACTGCATTGTTGAATAATATTATATGAAACATATAACTATACAACACAAGAAAATATTAGACAATCCAAAACTTAATTAGTTTTTTACTACCTTGGTAGCTGACCATGTTCACCTTACCTGACACTGAGAGGACTGGGTCATTAGTAGGAGAACGAGGTGCAGACAATAAAGCTGACTCTGCATCTGTATAAGTCAAACACACACACACACGTAATAATAACCATATTATTTTTATTGGCCTATTTAGTTTTCTTAATATAAAATATTAAAATATCTATTTTGTAAACTAATTATATCCAATGGTTACTACAGACACATGTTTTTTTCAATTTTATATTATTTTTTCTGGGGCATTTTATTCACATTAAGAACGTCAAGTTTGACAGCATCGATCGTAGCAGCAGCACTGTCAATTCACAGAACAAACGACTCACACACGGAAAACTGATTTTGTAAATTTTGATGTGTGTAGATTACTTTTTGTTTTGTAAAGTTATCATCATGTGGCGAACACAGTAGATTAGACGTGTTTAGAGGCTTCAATCTTCGTGAAGTTTCGCGCTCAGGCTCACCTTGTTCGGCTGAGACGGGGACGGGGGACGTGGGGGAAGGAGGTTGTGGGTGTGCAGCAGCCGCTGAATCTGTGTCTACGAGACATGATAACCCCGGAGACAGCAGAGATGTTATTATTGTTGGATGTCAATCATAATTCAGTAATTATTTTACTAAGCTAGCTAGATAAAAGCAGGTCATGTAGCAACAAAAATAAGTAACTCTGAAAGTTTTGGAATTCAGGAATAGGGCAAGCTACCTTTCTTTTTGAAATACTGTGTGACATACTGGCGACTTCGGCGTTCTCTGTCTTCTCTTTAATTATTTTCTTTCCGTTTTTGATGCCCTGACTTTTGATGTGACATGCCTGCGTGTGTCACTGTCTGCACTGCATCATAGCAAGTGCAATAAGCAAGAGACGCTACACTAGCGATCGTTGCTCGGACAGCGCAGGTGGAATGAAACATTGTGAGGGGGAGGGGTGTGACTGAAACAGTAAATACATTATTTGTTTTTTAAATATTAAATCTATGGTCAAAACGGACAAAATACACATTTAGTGCATGAGGGGCCCTAGCACATTAAATGTATGTATAAAAAAGAGAAAATAAATAAGAAAAGAAAAAGGGGGTCTGCTCTTCTGGGCCCTAAATCTGCCTGGGCCCTTAGAATCGTCCTAACTTCCACCCCTTTACGGCGCCCTTGAATAAAAGCAACAGTTAAAATGTGTTGGATTTAGTAATAGAATGCCAAATGATGAGTTATTTAGCCTGAAAAATAGTGTAAATACAAATGGATTTTACAAGGAAAAGTGACTTATATTTACTAAATATCTGAGCAATGGTAATTCAGATTTACTAAATATCTGGTGGAATCTGATTAATATTTATTAATGATCTGGGTGAAATTGATTTACATGTACTAATTGTCTGGGTGAAATTGATAGAAGCTTACTAAATATCTGGATCAATGATTTGGATTTACTAAATGAAATACTTATATTGAATGTCTGTTGCCATAACATTTCTATTTCTAATCCACCCAATATGCCTTCATGGTGCCACAATTCACTTACGTTAAGTCAACCGAGCACCATGAAAAAGATAATAACTAGGAAAAGGAACAGCAGGTTATCAATTATTTGTGCAATTTTGTCTCAACATGTTTATCCAACATATAACAAGTACAAAATAAAGAGGGGCTAGAAGAAAACAAAGACAGAAACCACGTATCTGTACAATAGGGATACAATACCTGAAGTCTATTAATAATGTGTGGGCATTACAGGGACAGATTACTTTTTTGGATGTGATTCAAGGTTTTAGTCTTGTTAGTGCATTTAAATTACGACAATGTTTTAAAAAAATCTGTAAAGATACTTTCATAATATTTCTTTCTTTTGTGCGCAAATTGAAATCCTAAGGGCCAATATGTTTTTTAAACAGCTAAAAGAGATTGAAACAGCACGTGAATTGACTTGCATTCTATGTACTTATACTAGTAGCCATAATCCACAATCCAGGTGGACCTATCTTTTTTAACATGCACAATTACAAGCATGGCTTACTAACAAGTAAACTAGCACGGCCTACAGATGTTCCATGCATCTTACATCTATTCCTTTCGAACAAACACTTGCAATGGCCTCGGTCAGCGTCACGTCAGAAGAAAGCACAATGTTAGAACACCCAAGAAACATTGCCAAAAAATAAAAGCAAACATTCAACAAAAATAAAGATGGCTTTCAATGACAAATCGGTGCATTCTCTGATAGCCTATCAGATGTATAGGCCTATAACGCAGAACTTTGACAGTCATACAACCTCTGCATAACAAGCTTTTAAGCGCTGTCTACCACTGCACTGACCTCTCGCTCCTTTGCTTGAATAGGCCCATAAAAAAGTACCTGAACAGTTAGAACAGTGACTTTAACAATTCCCTTTCATTTCGCAAGGGTATCTTTTCTTAAGCTAACAGCTTATTGTTGAGACTGTTCACTTTGGGGACAGCTTTGAACAATCCAGCTCGAGGAGGAGTTTCTGGAAGACATCCAATGTGTACCTGAGCTCCTTGGGATAGGCAAGATTCAATGCATAAGCCAACCCAACGAGCATGAAGGAAGCCCTTGGAAAGTTACCCAGAGCAGTCAGAACTTTCATGCCCTCTACCACTACACTGTCTTCGGTACCTTCTGTAGTATTAGTCTTGATGTTGTAGATCTTCATCTTTTGTACAGCTAGGACCTGCGACGCAGTCTTCATCAGCACCCTGAAATAGCAGAACAATGTTTAGTTCAGACTGTACAGCCAAAGGAGAAGGTCAAAATGTAACATCTCCCAAATGGCTTCCAACCCTTTGGACATGAAAAACTGGGGCTATCATAGCTATTGCACATATTGCACCCCATTCACATCAGTGTTTTTGAAAAATCTGAGATAATGTACTTGTGTAGTGAGTTCCGGAGACACTTGTAGAGGCCACGTATTTATTACACACACCCCACTAACTACTGTACACTAACTACTCGTACAGCCTATCTCACGTATTTCTTCCACACTGCCTATCATACGCCGCCGACGTAGCGTGCCTACCCCGGCTGCGCTCCAGGTCCTCCGGCTATGATATCCTACGGGAGGCTGTCTGACCTGACCCAGCCAAGGTACAGGTCCAGCCACTGGCTTCTCAGACCTGGCCCTTACAAAGACAGCGGGGTTAGGGGTCCAAGGTCCTACTCTAGCAGGTCTTCAGGCTTCGGTCTTCAACTGCCACGAACCTCTCCAGAGGTCCGCCTTATATACGCTTCTCAGCCGAGGGCCGGGGCTCTGTGGGATCGTAGAACACCCCACAGCCCCTACCCGTTGGTGAAATCAGATTGAGATGGTGAGCATTTAGTAATACGTATTTTTGCCATTGTATTTAAATTCGCGAATGAAAAAAAAAACTTCACATACTTACAGAGGACCATGATACTTACATGACTTCACAAGACTATAAAACTCTAGCTTCCCAATAATTACATTTCCTGGGAGAAATAGTTACTACTTCATTTTGTGATTTGACCTTCCCAAGACATGGGAGAAAGAAGAGTGGGATATTAACATGCACTTCCACTTACAACATACTCTTTTAAGAGTTGATCTGTAGATTCCCCAAGGTACACCATCAAACACCGAATGACAACATATCTGGTCATGTTGATGCTAAGATTGCTTGGAGCTTGAAATGACAAAAATAAACTATGAATATGAAGCTAAAATTAGCAACACAGCTTATAATGAAACTGTAAACGGAAAAAAATAGCTAGTCTGCTCCAAAGGAAAGATGATTTGATTACCAGCACATATAAGGCTCACTGATTAACATGTTACGTCTATGTTTGTTTAATCCATACAAAAAGCAAGCTGTAAAATGTTGTGGTGTTATTGGAGTTTGTGCTATGCACTATAGCTTGGCTGGGACCAATGACTTCCTGGAGTCGCAGCTGATTCTTCCTGTCTCATTAATGACAGGAAGTGTTTCATTAGACTGGTACCTGAGACAGCACAAAAAAGGTATGCAATTATTTCATACCTTTTTTATTCAAGGTGTACTATTGTGCTTCTCTGAAACTCATCCTGGATCTGAAAACAAATAAGGAAATCAGCTATTAAGTCTTAAATATGAACTAGAAATATTTTTCTAATTAGCATGCACTTGTAACTCACGTGAGATGCTTCAAATAGAGCTGGCCATCTGGCTTTGATGTCATCTATGCTGGGCGTTCGATTGACGATTTAATTTCTTCTGTGTGCAAATGTTTTGGACATTTATTTTATCACTTGGTTGTCCCTTTTCTTTACTTCAGTAAGCAACTGAATCCTCTCTTGTTCTTGACTCTCTTCATCCTCTCCTGCCAGGTGAGGGGGGGAGGTAGTTTACTTCTGCCTTTCTAGGCTTTTTTACACTCTTTGCAGATCTTCTTTGGTTCTTTCGGTAAAGTCACGTAGAATGAGAATAAAATAATAAATTGATAAAATAAAATAACACAATAAAATTGTCACGACGTTTCGGCCACAACACAAGCGGCCTTCATCAGGTGAAGGGACGAGACTGTCTGGAGGACAGCGCTGGAGCGAACAAAGCCACGCTCAGATCGCGACCCTTAAGCTGTGTGAGAAGAAACAAAGTGCCTTGACAAAGAAATTAGCAGAGAATTTAGTATTGAAATGGCTGAGTGATTAGCTTGTGACTGGTCACAGAAATGGCTATGTTAAAGTAAAAGCATACACATCCGCAGAGGCACCCCTTGACAAAGGAATTAGCATAGAATTGAGCATTGACATAGCTAAGTTAAAGCATACACATCCGCAGAGTCATCCCTTGACAAAGGAATTAGCATAGAATTTAGCATTGAAATAGCTGACTGATTAGCTTGTAACTGGTCGCAGAAATAGCTATGTTAAAGTCAGAGCATACACATTCACAGAGGCACCTAGTACAAATCAAACAGGATAATTTAGCATTTAAATAACTAGGCGAATTTAGCATTGAAATAACTGAGTGACTAGCTTGTGACTGGTCACAGAAATGGCTATGTTGAAAGTCAAGGCCTACACATCTGAGCTATTCACAGTAACTGGGTATACACTACAATATATAATGAATACTACATAGTGAACCAATAAAAAACTAAAATATAAATTACCTCAATTTTATCAATAAACTCTATATATTCTCCAATCAGCTAAGCTACCAACAATAAGTCGTTAAATATCACAATGCTATATGGCGGAAAAAAAATGGGTGGATTATTACCCTCAACTTTAGCAACACGGATAGCTACGGGCCACGTTCAGACGGACGAGTTCATCCATGGTCGGAACAGAGGAGGGGGAGAGAGACACCTGCGAGGCGCTGTTATACTCCATGTTGTAAAGCATACCATTAACCGTGGTGTGAGAGGTATTAAGAGTCAATGCCAGCGAAAGAGCTGCGGTATGCAGGTCATCGTAAAATACAATTAATTAAGAACGGAAATGGTTTAAAACATCTTTCCAATGGCTACTAAGCCAGAATCCATCTTCTCGGTTGAAATTTTCTCTGTGCTTGTATATGTGAATGGTCTCATCAACGAATCTCTCATGGTAGCCGGTTGGTTTGCAAAGAACCTCCGTCTTGGAGAAGTCAATGTCATGTGAGCCCACTGAATTGTAACAATGATCTGCCACGGCAGAGGAGTTCGTTCTAACGTGTTTCAAGTCTGCTTTATGTTCGCGGATGCGGTCCGAGATATGTCGTTTGGTTTCTCCAATGTAGCTACTACCACAGAGGCACTTTAGTTTGTAAACGCCCGGGTACTGTATGTCTGGAACAGCATCTTTTACAGATGGAACCAGATCACGGATTTTATGTACTGTGTTGAATCGGACCTGGATCTTGTGTTTATTCAGGATTTTGGAGATATTCTTAGTTTTTTCGGTAAAGTCACGTTGAAGAGAAACAACAAAATAATAAAATATATATAAAACAATAAAAAATTCTCACGAGGTTTCGACCATAACTCAAACGATCGTCTTCAGGTGTGTTGGTTCGCATAAATTTATTTTTAAACGGCGCATTTATTTATTTATTAAAAAAACGTTAGCGCCACGCGCAGCGATTTGGCAGTTTACCCAGGACTAGTCCATATATATTCTGAAAAGAGGAGGGGGGGAGACGAATTTTTTTTTTTTTAATAATGTATGCTGTCTGAAAGCCACTGTAAGCGTGAACAATCAATTAAGACCTGAAATGGTTTATCAAATCTTTCCAATGATTGCTAAGATAGAATCCATCTTCTCGGTTGAAATTGTCTCTGTGCTTGTATATGTGGATAGCCTCATGAACGAATCTCTCATGGAAGCCAGATGGCTTACAAAGAACCTCTGTCTTGGAAAAGTCAATGGCATGTGAGCCTACTGAATTAGAACAATGATCTGCCACGGCCGAGATGTTGGTCCTACCGCGTTTATGGTCTGCTTTGTGTTCACGAATGCGGTCCGAGACATGGCGTTTGGTTTCTCCAATGTAACTACTACCACAGAGGCAACTTAGTTTGTAGACACCAGGGTATTGTATGTCCGGAATCACATCTTTTACAGACGGAACCAGATCACGGATTTTATGTAATGTGTTGAAACGGACCTGGATCTTGTGTTTATTCAAGATTTTGGAGATCTTTTTAGTGACCCCTGCAATGTAGGGTAAGGTGATGGTTTTGAGTGGCTCCACAAGAGGATCCTTCTTCATGAGTGGAGTGATGGCTTTGCGGATTGTGAAGTCGGAGTAACCATTAGCCCTGAGAACCTGGTGTACGTGCTTGAGTTCACTGGTAATGTGTTCCTGGTCGTAAATGCATTGGGCATTATGGTATAGAGTCTTGATGAGGGAGTTCTTCTGGATGGATGGTGGTGGAAATCCGGTTTCAAGTAAGCAACTGTATGGGTAGCTTTCCTGTAGACAGAGTGGCTCATTGAACCGTCATGTCTCCTTTTAATTAAGACATCCAAAAAGGGTAGTTTGCCATCTTTTTTGACCTCCATGGTAAATCTGATGGCTGGGTGTATGGAATTGATGTGGTCACGGAATTGGTCTAGAGCAGGCTGGCCATGTGGCCAGATGACAAAAGTGTCATCCACGAACCTCTTCCACAAGGTCTGGCGTAGAGTGGCAGTCTGGATGGCGTCAGTTTCAAATTTTTCCATGAATACGTTGGCTACAACCGGAGATAGGGGGGAGCCCATTGGGGTGCCCTCAGTTTGTTTGTGGAAAGTTCCATTCCAGGGGAAGTATGTGTTGGTTAAGCAATGTCTCACCAGGCGGGGTACATCAGTATGCAGTCCCTGATGAACCAGGTCTTCAATGATAGCGATGGTGTCAGGTACCGGGACTTTGGTGAACAAGGACACCACATCAAAACTGACAAGCAGGTCGTCTGGGGACCTGGAAATACCCTTGATTGTCAATACCAGGTGAGTAGAATTTAGTACCGCAGAGATGGTTTTTCCAGTGAAAGGTCGCAGTATATCAGCAAGAAAACATGCCAGTTAATAGGTGGGGGAGTTGATAGTAGAGACGATGGGATGAAGGAGCATATCTTCTTTTTGTATCTTTGGAAGGACATATAATCTTGCTGGTCTGGCAGCAGAGGGTTTCAACGAAAACTGTTTGGTCTGATCAATTAATGCTGTTGAATTAGAGATGATTTTGTTCGTTTTGGTAATCAGGCTGTTGGTGGGATCTCCTTTTATTTTTGTATAGCTGCCATCATTGAGTAGTTCTTGAATTTTGTTGTTATATTCTGTTTTGTCCATGATGACAGTGGCATTGCCCTTGTCGGCTGAGAGGACGACAATATCATCTCTCTTTTTTAATTGAGATCATTCAAAGCATTCATCTTTGCTGATGTTGCTAGGTGGCAACATAGCGTTTTTGAGGGTTGCAGCGATTTCAGATCTTGCTACGTCTGCAGAGATGTGACTCAAGCCCTTGAGTGCAACGTCGACATGGGCAATGATATCATTAACCGGTATGTGTCTTGGTGTGACAGCAAAGTTTAGATCTTTAGCTAAAACGGATTTCAGACCATGAGAAATGGAACTGTTACTGCGATTAATTACGACTTTGTTGACATCTATCTTTTCTGTGTGTGGATCCGATTTTTTGTTGGAGAGGTGATTGAATTTGGAAATCAAATTGTCCCTACATTTGGTCGACATATTGGCAGCCGAAGAGGTAGTCATATTGTATACATGTTCCCAATCCGATGTAGACATTGTTGCTGTCAATGTTAAGTGTAATTTGTAGAGTGTCTTGTCTAACTGATCGAGTTCGGTGCGTGTAAGTCTGATTTTTTCCGAGATAAGAGCGAAGCTAGTTCTAGCTAGAATTCGTTTTGCATTGAGAGAAGTTACAGCAGCAGAGCTTAGTGTAAATGCGGTTGGTATTACCTTAGAGTCGCGGCATCTCTTCAGAAAGGTGAGAGACTCAATTAGTTGAGCCTTCTTATCCCGGAGTCTGTTGAATGATCTTAAGGTTGTGTGGAATCCCTCCCCGTAGAGGCGGTTAAATTTCGATTTAAAGCTTTCGTGACTGCAAGGATTCATCTTCTTTGGTTCTTTCGGTAAAGTCACGTAGAATGAGAATAAAACAATAAATTAATAAAATAACACTAAAATTCTCACGACGTTTCGGCCACAACGCAAGTGGCCTTCTTCAGGTGAAAGGAACAGATCTGTCGGGACGACAGAGCTTCAATGAATGTTGTTAAGATTTGTAGCATCTTTTAAGCTGGTTTAGAGAAGTGAGGCACCTTGTCAAAGGGGTTTACATACCAAACAGGAGAATTTAGCATTGAAATAGCTGAGTGATTAGCTTGTGACTGGTCTTAGAAATAGCTATGTTAAAGTCAAAGCTTACACATCCACAGAGGCACCTAGTACAAATAAAAAAAGGATAATTTAGCATTTAAATAGCTGAGTGATTAGCTTGTGACTGGTCACAGAAATGGCTATGTTAAAGTCAAAGCCTACACATCCACAGAGGCACCTAGTCCAAATCAAACAGGAGAATTTACCATTGAAATGACTAGTGATTGGCTTGTGACTGGTCATAGAAATAGCTATGTTAAAGTCAAAGCCTACACATCCACAGAGGCACCTAGCACAAATAAACAGGATAATTTAGCATTGAAATAGCTGAGTGATTAGCTTGTGACTGGTCACAGAAATGGCTATATTAAAGTCAAAGTCTACACATCCACAGAGGCACCTAGTACAAATCAAACAGGAGACATTAGCATCGAAATAACTGAGGGATTAGCTTGTGACTGGTCATAGAAATAGCTATGTTAAACGTCGTGAGTATTTTATTGGGTTATTTTATTTTATTAATTTATTATTTTATTCTCATTCTACGTGACTTTACCGAAAGAACCAAAGAAGATGAATCCTTGCAGTCATGAAAGCTTTAAATCGAAATTTAACCGCCTCTACGGGGAGGGATTCCACACAACCTTAAGATCATTCAACAGACTCCGGGATAAGAAGTCTCAACTAATCGAGTCTCTTACCTTTCTGAAGAGATGTCGCGACTCTAAGGTAATACCAACCGCATTTACACTAACCTCTGCTGCTGCAACTTCTCTCATTGCAAAACGAATTCTAGCTAGAACTAGTTTCGCTCTAATCTCGGAAAAAATCAGACTTACACGCACCGAACTCGATCAGTTAGACACGACACTCTACAAATCACACTTAACATTAACAGCAACAATGTCTACGTCGGATTGGGAACATGTAAACATGTAGACAATATGACTACCTCTTCGGCTGCAACTATGTCGACCAAATGTAGGGACAATTTGATTTCCAAAGTCAATCACCTCTCCAACAAAAAATTGGATCCACATACCGAAAAGATAGACGTCAACAAAGTCATAATTAATCGCAGTAACAGTTCCATTTCTGATGGTCTGAAATCCGTTTTAGCTAAAGGTCTAAACTTTGCTGTCACACCGAGACACATACCGGTTAATGATATCATTGCCCATGTTGACGTTGCACTCAAGGGCTTGAGTCACATCTCTGCATATGTAGCAAGATATGAAATCGCTGCAACCCTCAAAAACGCTAAGTTGCCACCTAGCAACATCAGCAAAGATCAACGCTTTGAATTATCTCAATTAAAAAAGAGAGATGATATTGTCGTCCTCTCAGCTGACAAGGGCAATGCCACTGTCATCATGGACAAAACAGAATATAACAACAAAATTCAAGAACTACTCAACGATGGCAGCTTTACAAAAATAAAAATAGATCCCACCAACAGGCTGGTTACCAAAACGTACGAAATAATCTCTGATTCAACAGCATTAATTGATCAGACCAAACAGTTCTCGTTGAAACCCTCTGCTGCCAGACCACCAAGATTATATGGCCTTCCAAAGATACGCAAAGAAGATACACCCCTTTGTCCCATCGTCTCTACTATCAACTCCCCCACCTATAAACTGGCATGTTTTCTTGCTGATATACTGCGACCTTTCACTGGAAAAAAACACCTCTGTGGTACTAAATTCTACTCACCTGGTATCGACAATCAAGGGAATTTCCCTGTCCCCAGACGACCTGCTTGTCAGCTTTGATGTGGTGTCCTTGTTCACCAAAGACCTGGTTCATCAGGAACTGCATACTGATGTACCCCCCCTGGTGAGACATTGCTTAACGAACACATACTTCACCTGGATTGGAACTTTCTACAAACAAACTGAGGGCACCCCAATGGGCTCCCCCCTATCTCGGTGGTAGCCAACGTATTCATGGAACAATTTGAAACTGACCCCATCCAGACTGCCACTCTACGCCCGACCTTGTGGAAGAGGTACGTGTATGACACTTTTGTCATCTGGCCACATGGCCAGCCTGCTCTAGACCAATTCCGCGACCACATCAATTCCATACACCCAGCCATCAGATTTACCATGGAGGTCAAAAAAGATGGCAAACTACCCTTTTTGGATGTCTTAATTAAAAGGAGACATGATGGTTCAATGAGCCACTCTGTCTACAGGAAAGCTACCCATACAGTTGCTTACTTGAAACCGGATTTCCACCACCATCCATCCCAGAAGAACTCCCTCATCAAGACTCTATACCATAATGCCCAATGCATTTCCGACCAGGAACAAATTACCAGTGAACTCAAGCACGTACACCAGGCTCTCAGGACTAATGGTTACTCTGACTACACAATCTGCAAAGCCATCACTCAAGTCATGAAGAAGGATCCTCTTGTGGAGCCACTCAAAACCATCACCTTACCCTACATTGCAGGGGTCACTAAAAAGATATCCAAAATCCTGAATAAACACAAGATCCAGGTCCGATTCAACACAGTACATAAAATCCGTGATCTGGTTCCATCTGTAAAAGATGCTGTTCCAGACATACAGGACCCGAGCGTTTACAAACTAAAGTGCCTCTGTGGTAGTAGCTACATTGGAGAAACCAAACGACATATCTCGGACCGCATCCGCGAACATAAAGCAGACTTGAAATACGGTAGAACTAACTCCTCTGCCATAGCAGATCACTGTTATAATTCAGTGGGCTCACATGACATTGACTTCTCCAAGACGGAGGTTTTTTGCAAATCAACCGGCTACCATGAGAGATTCGTTCATGAGGCCATTCACATATACAAGCACAGAGACAATTTCCACCGAGAAGATGGATTCTGGCTTGGTAACCATTGGAAAGATGTTTTAAACCATTTCTGTTCTTAATTAATTGTATTTTACGATGACCATCAGACCTCAGCTCTTTCGCTGGCATTGACTCTCAACACCTCTCACACCACGGATAATGGTATGGTTTACAACATGGAGTATAACAGCGCCTCGCAGCTGTCTCTCTCCCCCTCCTCCATTCCGACCATGGATGAACTCGTCCGTCTGAACGGGGCTCGTAGCTATCTGTGGTGCGGAAGTTGAAGGTAAGAATCCACCCATTTTTACCCCATATAGCATTCATATATAACGACTTATTGTTGGTAGCTTAGCTGATTGGAGAATATATAGAGTAAATTGATAACATTGAGGTAGTTTTTTATTTAATTTGTTTTATTGGTTTACTATGTGGTATTCATTATATAGTGCAGTGTATACCCAGTTAGTGTTAATAGCTCAGCTTATTGAAGAATATATTGAGTACATTTATTATATTGATGTAATTTAAACTTAGGTTTTTCACATCGGTTAACTATATGATAGTCGAGTTGTTGCAGCCCCTTTGGCGTCCATGTACTAGGTGCCTCTGTAGATGTGTAGGCTTTGACTTTAACATAGCCATTTCTGTGACCAGTCACAAGCTAATCACTCAGCTATTTCAATGCTAAATTATCCTGTTTGATTTGTACTAGGTGTATCTGTGGATGTGTAAGCTTTGACTTTAACATAGCTATTTCTAAGACCAGTCACAAGCTAATCACTCAGCTATTTCAATGCTAAATTCTCCTGTTTGATATGTAAACCCCTTTGTCAAGATGCCTCACTTCTCTAAACCAGCTTAAAAGATGCTAGAAATCTTAACAACGTTCATTGAAGCTCTGTCGTCCCGACAGGTCTGTTCCTTTCACCTGAAGAAGGCTACTTGTGTTGTGGCCGAAACGTCGTGAGAATTTTATCGTGTTATTTTATTTGATTAATTTATTATTTTATTCTCATTCTACGTGACTTTACTGAAAGAACCAAAGAAGATGAACCCTTGTACCCTCTGAAGGCTATAATAAATAGAGTGCCTCCTGCTCCTAGTGTCTCTGAGTGTATCACTACACGTGGATCGTAATGACAGTGGATGTACGCTCATTCTGAATTTTTACACAATGACGTTAAACTTCACATCTACCCTTCCTCCATGCTACATGCCGAAAAACCACTGCTTTGCTAACCAAACTGCAACGTCTTTTATTAATAAACCCGCATTTTCTAATTTTGCCCAAATTTTAACCTGGGTTGGATGTTGCCATCCTGCCGTGGAAACAATTACTCATTCGTGTCTCGAGCAGAAGATTGCAAGCCTTGTGTTAGAGAATGGCCCACTGAAGCTGTAATCACGGAGCTACTTCTGAGTACCATTCAAGTGCCCTCTCATCCACGTAATAAAGAGCAGGATCCTCCCTCCTGTAACGTTGGTCGTAACAATGTTCTTACTTCTTTGTGTTGTCAAGGACGACCGGGCTCACCTGGGTCTGTCTCACTGTCACACTCACCTCTATTCGTACACTCACTCATCTGGGTCTGTCTCACTGTCACACTCACCTCATCCACACGCACTGACCTAGGTCTGTCTCACTGTCACACTCACATCACTAGTCACACTCACCCACCTGGGTCTGTCTCACTGTTACACTCACCTCTCTACCACACTCACCTGGGTCTGTCTTACTTTAACACCACATTCCACAGACACTTACATTGGTCTGTCTCAATGTCACACTCATCTCTACCCACACACACTCACCTGAGTCTGTTTCACTCTCACTCATTTGTCTTCCTACACTCACTCACTTGGGTCTGTCTCACTGTCACACTCACATCACTAGTCACACTCACCCACCTGGGTCTGTCTCACTGTTACACTCACCTCTCTACCACACTCACCTGGGTCTGTCTTACTTTAACACCACATTCCACAGACACTTACATTGGTCTGTCTCAATGTCACACTCATCTCTACCCACACACACTCACCTGAGTCTGTTTCACTCTCACTCATTTGTCTTCCTACACTCACTCACTTGGGTCTGTCTTACTGTCACACTCACCGCTCTACCCACACTAACCTGGGTCTCACTGTCTCACCTCCCTTCAAAAACACTGAATTCCTGCTGAACAACACGCGGTTCAACCCACAAGCACTTGGGAGAGCTACAGGGCTCACATGCCATGTCCTTCACAGTCCTGTAATGCGTTTTATTATTATTGCCCTAATTGAGTTTGGCAAAAGCCTGTGCGAGACTTTGAACAATGTACACACAGGACCGTCCATAGGGGTGCTATGCCAGGGGAAAATCCCAGCATGTGGGCCTCCGACGCCTTCAAATTCCACCGCAAGTATTACATCTGACACCCCCGTGACATTGAAGTGCAGGGCCTCCCAATGCTCGCGGCCCTGGGCGGTCGCTCCGATTCTCCGTATCCAAGGGGCGATTCTGTGTGCACAATGCAGACCTTGTAAAAACATGGTTTTATGATGGCCTCATGCAATTTAAGTACAGAACCACATTACTGCCATGTGATGGTTTATTTTTCGCAGTCATTGACGACCAGGCTGAGATCATGAACTCGCTAGACTTGAGAACCCACTTTGATCACAGGCGGGTGCCTGAATACAAACCCAGTTACTCCGTGGTCCCACTTCAGTGCTCTGACCTCTCGGTCACTGGGCCGCCTCTAAACACCCCCCATGTTAAATACATAAGTAGCAACCTGTATCGTGAGCAGCAGCATTCTTTGAATACTCTGCCAAAACAATTTGAATTGTGGAGTGTTGGCACAATTTCGCAATTGCTTTATCATACCTCTGGTTGCAGGAATAATTTCTACAAGACCGAGTTCTAGAGAGCCCCTTTATAGGATGTTTTGTTTTACTCTTCCACATTGGGCAGATATTTTAGAAGATGGAGTACCCACACTTTAACACACCACACGCACCTTGCTGCTTGATTGTGGCATACCCATTTCTACTGATTGGTGGACAGAGGCAGGGGGTTTAAGAAACTCAAACATTTGTTTCAACTGCTGTGGCAGGAGGGGAACGGATGGGCAGTGGGGCAGGGAGGTAGAGGGGCAGAGGAGCAGAGGTGCAGTGGAGCAGAAGGGCAGTGGAGCATTGGAGCTGGGGAGCAGTGGAGCAGTAGGGCAATTGAGCAGATGGGCAGTGGGGCAGTGGGACAGCGGAGCAGAAGAGCAGTGGGCCAAATGGGTAGTAGGGCAGTGGGGTAGTGGAGCATTGGGACAGTTGGGCAGAGGGGCAATGGATCAATTGAGCAGTGGGGCAGTGGGGCAGTGGAGCAGTGGATCAGTGGGGCAGTGGAGTAGAGTGGCAGTGTTATGAAGGAGGCGAATCACCTGAATATCTTTTCCCACCGACATTTGTATGTGCTCTAAAGAAGGACCATCTCTCAAAACGGCTCTCATTATATATTTGTCGTTGTACCTCCACACAGCTGGAAAACCGCACACCCGAGCCAAGGCACATTTAACCAACGCAGGCAGCGCTTGCAAGCAATTCAACGAGATTTTGTCATCATGGGTTTATTTTACAGAGTTTCTAGTTCAAACAACAACGATGGTATTTAACCGTATTATTTACAGGGTGCCCTGGGGCTTGCCATGTGGCAGGTGTCGTCCATTGTCCGATCCAGACCCCTCCAGCTCTCTCACCCTGGGTCAGCTGCCCCTTCCATGTCCTGGAAACCATGGCAAGGTCATCCCATGAGGACTGCCTGGATAAAAACCAGCATGGAAGGGGCCCAGGGTGGGGCCAGCTATGCTTTTGGGCTAGTCCCGTGTGTGTGTGGTGTCTTGGTAGCAATCGTTCTCCACTTCAACAGCTGTGGTCCCAGTGGCAACGTCTCTTTGGGGAACCGTGTGGTAAGTGTGTGGCATGTATCACGGGGTGGGTGGGTAGTATGGTGATAGTGGTCATGGTTGGCACCAATCCACGACCACCACCATCACTCCTACTGAGTGGTGGACATGCCACCACAAAGCAGCACGCGGCGGAGGAGTGAGGTGATCGCTCTTGCCACGTGAGCGAGGCCCCCTCGCTTCCTCTTCTTTCCCTGCATCACCTCCTCCACCACCTGCACCTCCTCCATCTCCTGCTCCTTTGTCTCGTCCTCCTCCATTTCATCTTCATCCTCCACCACCATCTTCTCCCCCTTCTCTGTTTTCTCCGTTCTCTCATCCTCATCCTCCGCAACCTCCTCGTCCTCGGAGGTGGCAGAGGTGGTGGCGGTGGTGTCGGTGGTGGCGGTAGTGGTGGTGTTGGTTGCGTTGGTGGTGGTTGCCATGGCGGTGGTGGAGGTGGTGGCGGTAGCGTCAAGGGTGTCGGTGGTGTCGGTGGCAGCAGTGGTGGTGGTGCTGGCGGTGGCTGAGGTGACAGCGGTGGTGGTGGCGTTGTCGGTGGAGTAAGTTGTGGTGGTGGTGGCAGAGGTGGTGGTTGCCGCGGTGGTGGCGGTGACGGTGGCGGTGCCGGCGGCGGTGGTGGCGGTCGTGGCGGGGGTGGCAGTGGCGGCGGCGGTGTTGGTGGTGGCAGCGTTGCTGGCAGTGGTGGTGATGGTATAAGTCCTGACGGGGCACTGCTCCTCCTCAAGGTACTTCTCCTCCATGAGGTGCTTCTCCTCATCCTCCTCCAGACAGTTCTCATCAAAAAGCTTCATTTCACGAAGTCGCTTCTCATCCGTGAAACACTTCACTTTAACGAGTCCCTTCTTGAGTAGATCGTCTCTGAAGCACGTCTCCTCTGTGCGGCACTTCACCCTTGCCAGGCGCTGCACCTCAAAGAGGCGCTCCTCTACCATGAGGCGTTTCACCATCCCAAGGTCCTTCTCCTGGAGACGCTTCACCCCGCTGAAGTCTTTCAACTCCCCAATTATCCTCTGTTCAAGCAAAGATCACCACATTAACATTCAGACATGCACATGCAATCAAAAATTAATACCCACATGCACGCAAACATAAACGTGCACATAAACCCAACACAAATGCATACTCACACATCTTTGTACAGATGCAGACATCCACGTTCACTCATTCAAACTCGCTTTTAACACTCGCATGAATATACACAGTCAAGAAAATTTCAAATCAAGATTGAATATATAAAATCACCTGATAACATAACACCTTATCCATCAATACTTTTATCACATTGTACGTGTAGCCCTAACCCTTAATTATCCCAACCCCTACATAATCAAAATACATGTTACATCCTCATATATCCTCACACACCCCATACATGCACTTAAGTCTGTGATCGACTGGGAATATTTCATAGCAATTGTTGGCAACAATCATCACTGGCAATAGTTTCCACAGAATGTTACATTATAAAGATCTGGTAGCCCATAATCTCGACAAATTTCACGCAGTGCCCATAGTGGGCAACTGGAATGGCTACTTCCAATCAACTGAACTAGCAGACGTAATTAATGTGACTGATTTATATCATTCTGTCCTCATTGGTAATAAATGACCAATGCATGAGTGGGATGGTGGAGAGATTGGCTGATGGTGTCTGGAGCTGGTGTTGATATATGGAGAGGTGAGGTCGTGGAATGTTCTAGAGAGATGGTGTCTTGTGATGGTATAGATACATGATGAGGCTCTATGATGGTCTATTTAATTGGTGGTGGTGTGGTGAGAAAGGTGATGTGGAGAGATGGTGTGCTAGTTTTGTAGAGAATGTTGTGTATTTGACCCCCACAGACCCCATACACACCTTTGGGGAGCGATGCTTGTAACCTTGGCCTGGGAAAGGGTCCACTTTATCCATAATGTCACCCCAGGTGGTCGACTGGCGCGACGATTCCCGGCCTGCGAAGAGCAGACAGGTAATTCAAAGGACGAGTAATGAATTAGAGAACGAAGAACATGGAGTTTCACAGAACGAATTTTAAGATCCCTGTAATTAGCTCTTTCTACACAACAGGAGCTGCTATTGAGAAATATTCATCACATGGCAGTAAGACTTTCCAAGTCACGTTTTTGTGGGCATGCTGAGACCATTAATTCCATAAGCTTGAGACCCCAGTTTAAACAAAAATGGCTGAAATTCAGATATAAACCCATCGTTTCTGGAACACTCGATCATTACGTCTTCCCATCACCACCAAGCCATGTCTTCTCAAAGTAATTGATAAACGAGCCTCTGTATATAAGCCACGTGATGCAGGTATCTGGGACTTACCCTCATAGTCATCCACGATCTCAGCCCACTTGATTTGGCTATCCATGTTGTTGGGAAAGAGTAGATTCTGCGTGAAGTTGGATGGCCTGTGGAGTTAGGAACAACGCTAAGATTTAGCAACAATTTGAATCACTCATCCTCTCAAATATTACATATTTGGCCACTCACTGCACCAATCCCATCACTTCCATGCCTGTTGCTTTCAAGCCAACGCCCGCACTTGTTTGCCACTCATACGTACTTCTGATCACTCACTCATCGATCCACACAAACATGTTTATTCCACCAGCCTATTACATTAAACATAATCGCCAAACTTAATGATATTTAATCCACACATGCATGTTAATGTACAGCCCATTTGCATTAATCGAATTCTTGATAACCCCCCCCTATGCCTTGTAGGTCATGAGGGTCATATGACCTTACTTAAATTATTTGTTGTGGTTGGATGAGTTGGTCGTTGGTTGTGGATGGTGGTGGTTGGTGGTGATTGGTTGTGGGTGGTGGGTGGGGGTGGGTGGTGGTGGTAGTGTTTGGTGGGTGGTGGTAGTGTTTGGTGGGTGGTGGTGGTTGGTGGTAGGTGGTAGTTGGTGGGTGGTGGTAGTTTGTGGGTAGTGGTGGTTATGGTGGTTTGTGGGTGGTGGTTGGTGGATGGTGGTTGGTGGGTGATGGAGGTGGTTGGAGGGTGGTGGTGGTGGTTATGGTGGTTGGTGGGTGGTGGTGGTTTGTGGGTGGTGGTTGGTGGATGGTAGTGGTTGGTGGGTGGTTGTGGTGGGTGGTGGGTGGTTGGTGGGTGTGGGTGGTGGGTGATTGTGGGTGGTGGGTGATGGTGGGTGGTGATGGGTGGGTGATGGGTGGTGCGTGGTGGGTGGTGGTTGGTGGTGGTGGGTGGCGGGTGGTGGGTGGTTGGTAGTGGGTTGTCGTGGCTCGTGGGTGTTGGTGGGTGGTGGTGGCTAGTGGTTGGTGCTTGTGGGTAGTGGGTGGTGGTGAGTGGTGGATGGTGGAGGTGAGTGGTGGTGGGTGGTGGTGGGTGGTTGGTGATGATGATTTATAATTGGTGCTGTTGATGATAATGATGATTGGTGCTGGTGATGATGATGATTGGTGCTGGTGCTGGTCATAACGCTGATGATTCGTGCTGGTGAAAATGATGATTGGTGCTGGTGATGACTGATGATTGGTGATGACAATGATTATTGCTGATGCTGGTGATGATGATTGGTAATGAAGATGAGGATTGGTGCTGGTGATGATGATTGGTGCTTGTGATGATAATTGCTGATGATCATGATGATGAGTGCTGGTGCTGGTTATGATGATGATGATGATTCGTGCTGGTGAAGATGATCATGATTGGTGCTGGTGATGATTATTGGTGCTGGTCATGATGATGATGGTTCGTGCTGGTCATGGTGATGATGATGATTGGTGCTGTTGCTGGCCATGATGATGATTATTGGTGCTGGTTATGATGATAATGGTTCGTGCTGATTATTGGTGCTGGTGATGATTATTATTATTGGTGCTGGTGATAATGAAAGGTTGGGTTCATAATTGCCCGGTAGAATGAGTATATAATGGCCAGGTATGGTGGGGTCACTCACCAACTCATCCACTAATCTTGTGTGTGGTGATCCACCAACCCCCGCCTTGATTTCAGGCGCCTTCACCAAACCGCAATTAGACTCATTCACTCGCCCACGCACTCATTCACTCACGCACCCACTCATTTACTCACCCACCCCCTCATTCACTCACCCACGCACTCATTCACTCGCCCATGCACTCATCAACATACCCACCCACTCATTCACTCACCCATACACTCATCAACTTACAGACCCACTAATTCATTCATCCACCTACTCATTCTCTCACTCACCCACTCATTACCTCTCCCACCCACTCATTCACTCACCCACCCACTCATTCACTCACCCATACACTCATCAACTTACCCACCTACTATTTCACTCACCCACAACTCATCCACTCACCCACCGACTCGTTCACTCACCCATTAATCATTAACTCACCCACCCACTCATTCACTAACTCAACCACTCACCCACCCACTCATTCACTCACCCACCCACTCACTTATTCACCTACCCATCCACTCATTCACACAACTACCCTTCTGTTCACTAACCCACCCAATCCACTCATTCACTCACCCACCCATTCACTCACACACCCATCTACTCATTCACCATCACATCTACTCATTAACTCACCCACCCACCCATTCACTCACCCACCCACTCACTCATTCACCCACCCACTCATTCACTTACATAACTACTCATTCACCCACCCACTCACTCATTCAGCCACCCACTCACTCACTCACCCACCCAAAGACAAAGGTTCCCACAGGACAGCCTGCACAGACTGTCGGGGAAAGTGCTGTCAGTAGCGAGCAGCGCTTCCTATGAATGCCGCCACTGTGGGCACACGAGGGGGGTGAGGGTGGTTGTCACCACCACCGCGCCCCGGCCGCCTTTGTCTCTCTCCCCTTAGCGACGACGTCCACCGCTACGCATCACGGCACCGGGTGGCTCATTTGAGGCCGAGTCGACCTAGGGAAGGAGGCCACCACCAGCGGCACCGGCACCTAGCCTGGCACAGCAGCAGACAACCCATGTCACCTGCTGGGTCTGTCCCGTGACTTCCTCCTCATGCACCTAGCCTGGCACAGCAGCAGTCAACCCATGACACCTGCTGGGCCTGTCCCGTGACCTCCTCCTCCTGCACCTAGCCTGGCACAGCAGCAGTCAGCCAATGGCATCTGCTGGGTCTGTCACGTGACTTCCTCCTCATGCACCTAGCCTGGCACAGCAGCAGTCAACCCATGACACCTGCTGGGCCTGTCCCGTGACCTCCTCCTCCTGCACCTAGCCTGGCACAGCAGCAGTCAGCCAATGGCATCTGCTGGGTCTGTCACGTGACCTCCTCCCCCTGCACCTCGCCCGGCACAGCACACGCCGTGGAGACCATCGCCAAGATGGCGGCACCCAGGATGAGATCTACGAGCTCTCCTTGATGAGGGAACCGCGGAATCCAAAATCAACACCGCTGACGCCCTCGAAGCCGGTGGTGATGGCCGAGTTGGGCCTCCGGCGTGTCGCCCAAGCCCAACGCGGCCACCATCAACAAGCACGTGCAGCGCGTCGTGGAGTCCTTCTTCAAGAACTACGACCACGACCGTGATGGCTACATCTCGCAGCAGGACTTCGAGCAAGTCGCGGCCAACTTCCCCTTCCTCGACTCGTTCTGCGTGATCGACAAAGACCAAGAAAGACGAATCCAAGATGGCCGCCTGAGTCGCGCGTGCGCTCCCGGGGCGTTCCCCGGGCCGCGCTCCGAGCAGCGGCTGGCGGGGGCCGTTTGTGAGGGGGCCGAGGGAGCCGACAGAAGGAGCCGATGGAGCCGAGGGGGCCGGCGGGGGCCGACGGGGGCGGGGCGGGCCGACAGAGCCGGGGGGGGGGGGCGACGGAGCCGGGGGGGGGGCAACAGAGCCGGGGGGGGGGGCGACGGAGCCGGGGGGGGGGGCGACGGAGCCGGGGGGGGGGGCGACAGAGCCGGGGGGGCCGACGGAGCTGAGGGAGGGGGGCGACGGAGCCGGAGGGGAGGGGGAGGGGGCGACGCGTGAGCAGAGGGAGCCAACACTGACTTTCTCACACATCATACACTGACTCACTCACACATCATGCACTGACTCGCTCATCATGCACTTACTCACTCACACATCATACACTCGCACAACCACTGACCCATTCACTCATCATACACAGGTTCACTCATTGTGTGCTGGCTCACTCGCACATCATACACTCACTCACACTGCCGCTGACTCACTCACACATCATACACTGACTCACTCATCATGCGCTGACTAACACATCGTGCGCTGACTCACACATCATACACTCACGCTGCTGCTGACTCACTCACACATCATACACTGACTCACTCATCATACACTGACTCACATATCATACACTCACTCAACCTAATACGCACTCAATCATCATACAGTGACTCGCACATCATACACTCACTCACGCTGCTGCTGACTCACTCACACATCATACACTGGGAGTGTCGTGCTGCCAGCTATGGCTGCAGGTTTTTCTCGTAAGTGTTATATATATCGTTTATTGTTAAATTTAAAATGACAGTTCCTATGATTACTGTTGTTACATTGTTTTTTTATAGCTTTATTTTGGTGATTCAAAAACATATGGTTAATCTAAATTGTCTTATAGTTATTCTTAGTTTTTTCGGTAAAGTCACGTTGAAGAGAAACAACAAAATAACAAAATATATAAAACAATATATATATATTTTGTTATTTTGTTGTTTCTCTTCAACGTGACTTTACCGAAAAAACTAAGAATATGAATTACTGCAGTCACGAAAGCTTTAAATCAAAATTTGTCTTATAGTTGTTGTTGGCTTGCACCACATTGTGATTTTTGCACACAGCGTTTTAATACGTTTTTTTTGTGTGTGGAATATTTCCTGGTTCATTCCAGGATGTTTCTGTTGCACGTCGTCGCTTTGGGATGTTCTGTGTTCATATTTTGTTTGTTGCGGTTGCACCCGACTTAAGAGCCGCATGGCTCACAGGGCTATACCTAAATAAATGAAACTTGAAACACAGTAAAGTTGCCTTAAATAGGCAGAGAAGGTAAGGCTGAGTGACAATGGGACAAAGTTAGCATGAGGTATGCATGGAGCAAAGTGGGGCGCGGCAGTGGGTGCTGCCGAGCCCCACTTTGCTCCATGCATACCTCATGCTAATTTTGTCCCATTGTCACTCAGCCTTACCTTCTCTGCCTATTTAAGGCAACTTTACTGTGTGCTTATCTCTGTGCTGGCTCGCTCTACTTGGTCGTCTGTGTGTGTGCAGTCTGCATTTTGAGGTTCATACTTGCAATTTAGCAAACTTTTGAAATAGCGTGATCAACCGGACTATGCGTTAATTGTGTTTTGACCGACCGTCTGTGTTGCTTTACATGGTTTCCAAAAATTTTGCTAAACCCTGTTTGTCTGGTATGCTTCTCCCTCTGTGTCCCCTGTTGTATTTGTGTCAGTTCCCCCTACTTGGGTGTCTGTATATACATCTGAGGTTATGTGTCTCCCCTCTCTCATAATTTAGCTCTTCTGTACCTGATGATGGCTGCTTGTGTTGCAACCGAAACGTCGTATGCTATTATGTTATTTTATTATTTCTTATTTATATGTAACTTTACCGAAAAAAATAGGTTTTACCCTTTTAACTGGCAGAAAAAAAACTGACACCTTCATTCAAGGCATCATGTTTGCAATAACCGCAACACTAGCAGTCAAAATGCAAACAAAAAGACAACTCTGATAATTATATGCACTGTCCTTGAATTTGATTGGTCCACACCCAAGACGGCTTTCTTTAGAGCCTAGTCTCCATTGGTGTTGGACCAGAAGACGCCAAAAGGCGTACAACTCAAAAATAGCGCACTATCAGAGTATTGAGGGCTCGGGGTGAGCATTTACATTATGAGACCTCCTTTGCCAGTAACAAGATATAGTAATAGGTTTTACCCTTTTAACTGGCACAAAAAACTGACACCTTTATTCAAGGCAAAAACATATTGACCCTTAGGATTTCAATTTGCGCATATAAAAAAGAAATAATATTGAAGTATTTTTACAGATTTTTTAAACATTGTCGTAATTTAAATACACTAACGAGACTAAACCTTGAATCACATCCCAAAAAGTAATCTGTGCCTGTAATGTTCACAAATTATAAATAGACTTCAGGTATTGTATCCCTATTGTACACATACATGGTTTGTGTCTTTGTTTTTTCATAGCCCCTCTTTATTTTGTACTTGTAATATGTTGGATAAACATGTTGAGACAAAATTGCACAAATACATGTCAATCTGCTGTTCCTTTTCATAGTTCTTATCTTTTTCATGGTGCTCGGTTGACTTAACGTAAGTGAATTGTGGCACCATGAAGGCATGCTATTGTGTGGATTAGAAATATAAATGTTATGGCAACAGACATTCAATACAAGTATTTTATTTAGTAAATCCAAATCATTGATCCAGATATTTAGTAAGCTTATATCAATTTCACCCAGACAATTAGTACATGTAAATCAATTTCACCCAGATCATTAATA